>NC_080608.1:12151965-12751965 GCF_027887145.1 Ammospiza caudacuta | reverse complement strand
GTAGGGACTAGAAAGAAATGGACCAAAAGGAAAATGTGAAAAGAATAAAAAGAAGATGGCTAGTGATTGAATCTTGTGTACTGTTTATTTTCCCTTTCCTTGTGACTGTAGAATTTCCATTGCATTACTTTCTTCTTTTCTTTCCCTGGAGCTGGTGGTAATATTCACTTGTTAAAATTCACAAAGCTCATAAACTGAAATCTTACCTTATTGCTGCAGCTAGAAAATTCAGCAATCATTTCTTCATATAACTACAGCCTTGTTTCACCAGGCTACCTTAGAGCTTATATTCATTCTCTCTTGAAAAATTTGGACTACTTTTGACAAGTATCCATCATGTAAATGTGTGGACAAAACAATCAGGATCACAGTGTTATAAAACTACCTAGCACAAGACTGAGATGCACTGCTAGTCACAGTGACTTGATGACCACTTTCTTCTCATAAGTTACAGACATTTATACAATACAAATCCCATTTTATCACACTGAATGTAACTTAAAGTTTACAAAGATCTGATCCCATAGCAAGAAAAGGAAGCAAATGAACTTATTAAATAACATGCAGTAAACTCAACCAAATCTCTGCTGGTGTATATATAATTTTGTTGTGCTGGCTGATATTTACTGTCACCTGAAATTACACAGAAGCAATTTTTACTTACCCAGTGAAAAAACACAGATTATCTGCCAGAAATCCACAGCAACGAGCAGATCCTCGAGGCAGTGAATGGGTTAAACTATCCCAAATCTCTGGAGGCTCTTGAACGGTCCTTTACATTGCATCAATTAATATTTTGTAAAATTAGACCTGAAGGGAATAAAAAGTGATGAAAATAGAGTTGTTACAAAGAGAAAAAGAGAGATCCCTGAATTTATAGAAGGAAGACTTGAAGGTTGCAATAACTTCTATTTGCAGCAGCAGATATTCCTATAACCCATCCCAGAAGAGAAGCTCAGTACCAGATGAGGGCTCATCCCCCAGGACTTCTGCAAATTCACACATTTGTTCAAGCTGTCTTTCCTAAAGACAGTCATGTTCACTGTTTGTGCCTCTGCTTTTCTGTATATCCAGCTCAGACTTCCAAATTTTAACAGGATCCATCCTGGCTAGATCTGCATTATCTCCAAGCTGCACTGGGCAAGATGATTTCATTTCTTCAGCAGAAGTGATAGAAGAATGATGAATATAGATAATTTTCCAAGAGGAGATACTTTTTATCTACTCACAGATGAGGAAATTCATGAGGCTTCAGCAGCACCCTGCAGTCTCTGAATGCCATACATCACTCACAGAATGTAGTGAAAAAGCTCAGGGTTGATCCAAAGGTTGTACAACAGCTCAAATTCAGCAAACAGAGATGTGACCTTTTCATATTCAGGCTTTGTAGAAAGGGCATTTCTTCACCATTTTCTCCCTCAAGCTCTGCCAGTGCTGGACAGTCTCAGGATGCAATGGAGACAGGGACAGGGCACCTGCCAAGCAGCTGTGAGTAGGCAGCAAACATGGGTCATAGGGTACCTGAGCTAATTTATCATTTAATCCCTTCAAAAATGTAAAAATGCATTTGCCTTTTTCACTGGGAAATGGTTGATTACCTCATTATCTATTTGGGTATAATTTTAAGGCTTGGTGGTTTGATATTGCAATGTTATGGTCAATTGATCAGTCAAGCATCAGAATAAAAAAGGGGACACTGCTCATTGCACTGTAGACTCATTAGGCCTGACTGGGGAAGCTTCCTGCTGCCTCTGTCGTTGGGTTCCTATCACAGACACCTTTAGGATAAATCCCTAAATCATCCAGGCTCTTCAAACGCAGTTCAGCTGTTGAGCTACCGGTTGCAGGCCACAGCCAGAGAGCTGAGGAGGGAGAGCAGAGGGATGAGATGAGAACATTGGGCACTATGGAAGCTCATCCCTGGGGCACTGAGTGAGATGGGATGGGAGTGTTTGGGCAGAAGTCTGCACTGCAGCAGGATTCAGGGCAAGGTCCCTGCACATTTCTTTCAAACTGACTCCTAAAAGGACACAGGTGTAGGTGCTGATCACTGCTTGGCTAAAAGTCATACTCTGTTTAACAAGGGTTTCTGACAGAGTAGGCTGGATGATTCTTCTCCCAAGATTCCAACTTTTCTCTTAGTGTCTCATCCTCTCAAAATATACTAGTAGTAGTAGTAGTAGCAGCAGCAGTAGTAGTAGTAGTAGTAGTAGTAGTCATAATAATAATAATAATAATAATAATAATAATAATAATAATAATAATAATAAGGATATAGTGAAAACTTCAGCTGTCTTCAAAGCAAGACAACTTATTCTTGCCAATTCACATCTGGTCCAGCTTTTATCCTCAAAATCTATTTCTCCCCCTAAATGCCCAGCTGTTAAACACCCAGAATCGTCTGTGGACTTTGGCTAATTTCTGCAGAGCCCAGCACAGCTCTTCCACAGCTGTCCCCTTTCCATGGATGTGTTCCGCAGTCCTTGTCCCAGTGGCTGGCTCTCCTTTGCCATGGGGTGAGCTGAGGGCACACCAAGGCTGCAGCTCAGCAGCAACTGCTTCAGCCAAACCTCTGAAAAAATCTTTAGCAGAAGCCTTATGGGGTTTAAATATAATTTTTTCCATCAACTGGAGAGAAACTTTGATCACCACTAGTGTCAGACAGGCCAAGGAGTGTACAGAAAACAGTTCTTCTTTTGCAGATTACAGAAAACAGTCATTTTGCAGATCGGCCTCACTATATTTGTCTGGGGATAGGTGAGACCTTAATTTCACTCAGCCTTTTGATTTCTGGGGTGAAATGCTGTAGCTAATAAAGATCGGGGGGAGAGAAATCCAATTTTCAGCTTCTTGCTCCAGTCACTTTTCATTCTCTTCAGTGGAAGAGTAGTATTCATATCAAACCTACACAGTCTCATATATCACAGTGATGTAAAATACCTTGTCTGGGGTTACACCCCTCTCAAACCATTAACTCAAGTTACAACCTTTTCCTTGGACTAATTTATTTATTTTTTTCCCTCCTGTTTGCAATGTTTCATTGTTTCATTAAACTGCAGCTGCTGAGTTGTTCTTACCTGTTAGACCTTCATCACTTGAGGTGAAGAGGAGCCTCACAGCATCATCAAAATGACAGGAGGAAGGGGAAAAATAAAGATACATGTGTCTCTGGTTTATTACAGCATCAGCACACTCTACTCTCTGCGCTTTGGAAAATGCCTGGAATAGATTACTGTTGAGACTGAAACCACTGAAGGGAATCCATGGGTTTTAATAAATCTGATCATTCATCATTGGATGTGTTACAAATCAGCTGAGTCTTTTCCTTAAGCAACTGTGGCTATGACTGAAAGTTACAAGGGGAATAATGTAAAATATGAGAGGCTGAATTGCACTGCACTTGACTATAATTCCATGTATATGCTTTTTCCTTTTATAAATAGAATAAAGAGAACATTAACAGAAGGGCTCATTTCATCATCCTTACAGAAAAGTATTATTAATCAGAAAGCAAAGCCACAGTATAAAGGCAAAAGCAAACAGCACAGCTAGCATGTCTTCACAAGGCTTTCACAAATCCAGAGATTTGTAAAAAAAAAGATTTCTATCTTTTCCAACATTCCTGATATTGTCTCATGTATAATTAAGTTTTGGTTCCAGTTTCTCTACTTGAAAACAGACAAAGCTGTTGGCTAATCAGGAGTTCCCACTGCAGGAAGCTGGGACCAAATATGATTTGATATTGCCAGATATGTTTCTTTGTTATTCAAACCAGTTGCCCTGTTTATGTAAACCTGACCTTTTCATCACAGCACCAGTCTTCTCATCATAAACATACTGGGGATGGATTCCAGGGATGATCAGATTATTGTTCTTTATATATTATCTATGTTATATTTATTTATATATTTATATATGTAATTGTTATTTCTATTATATTTATTTATATATTATTCCTATTACTTATATTTTTATATATATTGCCCCTTTTTTTTTGAAGTCCAGGAAAAACTGCTGGAGAAAAACCTCTCCTTGTGTGCCTGAGCAGTGTGTGGCTAAATCTGTGTGTATCATGCACCCTGCCCATCTGCAAGGCAGAATTTCTGGGGTTTGTTCATTAGATGGGTTGAATATCAACTACTCCCAACACTCACGACATGAAACAAATTCCCTTGAATTCCACAGGATTTTTTCCAATGATTACAGCTGTGTTGTACTCAGGCCTTTCTGGGTATTTTTTGGATCATTGGTTTGTGCTTAATTGTGGGGAACACTTTTAGGAAAATAAACAAACTATATTTTGCTGGAAGAGAAAATAATGCCTAATGCCACTGTTGAAATGGAACATAAACTGTGAGCAAAATATTGACTCATTGAGAAAAGGTAAGTGGGGAATTGAAATACAAATTTGCTGTAATCTGCAGATTGTTTTGAACCTAAAGCTTCCATGTTTTTCTAGACAAAAACAGAAATTTAAATGCAGATTTTTTTTCAGTGGGTCCCGAGTGGCCCCAAATTTTGCTTTCTCAAACCACAACTATCAAAATATCAAACAGTCTATGTCTGGTGTGGATGTGGTCTCGTGCCTAAGCTGTCCTTTGGTTTCCCTTCTTTGCCAGTTGAGAGGAGATGAATCTTTGGAAGTGGAGGAAATGGCTGTGAATGTTCAGAGGCCATCCAGGAGATCAGTCACCAAGATGCTGTGTAAGTAGTGAGTCCTTCTGTGCTTTATTTACCATGAGCAGGAGCGTGACCAGACCCTGCAGGGTATTGAGCAAGTCCATTGGATATGAGATGGGTATGAGATGGGTAGCTGTCATATTAAACAAAAAGGTTTTTTCTGTTGTATCTGGACTTGTAGGAGTGAAGCATCCGGGGTAACTACCAAAAGAGTAGGAAAAACATTGCTCAGAAAGCAAATTTTCCTTCCCAGCACAAGATGAGGGGAGGAAACCTTCATGGCAGATTCTTGTATGGCAAGTCTCCAACATCCTTCACTCTAAACCAGTTCTTGCGGCCCTCCAGGGAGGATCCCCTTTTTTCAGAGTGCAAATAGTCTATCTTGTACATTTTTAAGAATGTACATCTGTTTTGCATCACACCAAACTCTACTTTGGAGCCAGCCTGGTTTTCTGAGCCTGGAATGGGTTTGGCCTCCATATATACCCCAACATTGCCTGACTGTTATCTGCTGTGTTTGAAAGCCACCCTGTGTGCATGCATTGGATCATCCAATACAGAAATTAATGGAAAGATTGTTCTCTTAGTAGGTAATGGTAAGACAGAAAGGATGACAAAAGTTTTGAAACTGTGAATATAATTTATATATGAAGTCTCCCATCCAGCTTTATGATCTCTCTGCCCTGTGCAGGCTGGTGAACCATGTCCTCCCATTTCTGACCTGTTTTCCTTCTCCCCTTTCTCCACACCAGTTGTCCTTGTGATAGTTTTTGCCATCTGCTGGGCTCCATTCCACATAGACAGACTTTTCTTCAGCTTTGTGGTGGAATGGACTGAGCCCTTGGCCAATACCTTCAACTTAATCCACGTGGTGTCAGGTAAAGCTTTCTTCTTCCACTTGCACAGGGACTGGGGGAAAAAAAGGTATTTTTGAATGGTTTTACTTGGAATGTATAGTCATTTATTTTGTAGGGGACGTGAGACTTGTGTGGAAAACCTTCTTGAGGTTTGGTGGGCAGTGATGAGAACTGTGCCTGAATAAAAACTGCAGGCAGGTTTCTGCAGCTTTCAAGATCTGGACATGTTGCCAAATTCACCAAAAAAAAAAAAAAAAAAGGAAATAAAAGGATATCATGCATCATTACTAGCTGCTTTTAACTCTTGGGAATGATCAGAAGTAAAGGCTGCTGTCATTCAGCTGCTTTTAAGAAGAACACAGGAGCAAATAGGAAATCTTACCAAATGCAAGAGCCTTACATACTGCTCAGCACTGGGTGATGAAACCAAATGTTTGTGGCCCTGCCAACCATAAAATGAAGGGCTTTTCAAAGAGGAATTTTATTTTCAGTCTGCTATGGGAAAACTGTGAATGTGGCCATTAGGCAGCTCAGACAAATCCAATCTTAAGCCATTGTCCTGGTGAGCTGTAGGAAATTAGCTTCCCCTGGTTGGAAGTTATCCTCTGACAGCTTTGATGGGGCACCAGCTGTGCAAATGCTGCTGTGGGGATGAGGGCAGTGCTGGAGGCAGGTCAGGGCAGCTCAGGAGAGAGCTGGTTCCTGAACAGCTGGAGAGCCTGAGCTCCAATGCACAATCTCTCCCACTTTGCTTTCACCACAGTGAAAGCTGAGCTAATCTTGGTGAGACATAACTTGCCTGGGCCAGGAAGGCAGCAGAGCTCCACTGCTGCTGTCTCCACCCTTGCATCCAAACTTAGTGGAGCTGTACAGGCAATAAAGAGATTTTCCTCTTCTGAGATCATTTCACACACAAATAAATGTTTCTGTCTTCCCCCCCGCCCTTGTTCTCCCAGGTGTTTTCTTCTACCTGAGCTCTGCCACCAACCCCATCATTTACAATCTGCTGTCCCAGCGCTTCAGGATGGCTTTCCTCAGTGTGATTGCTCCTTGCTGCAAGCACTGTGCCCCCAAACATCCCCCCTGCAAGATTTCATCCCAGAAGAGCACGTTTGTGGTTGAGGATCACAATCTCATGGACTCTGCAGAAAACACGAGCCTCCCTGGCACTCACAGGACATCTGTCAGCAGCTCTCAGCTCTCCACTGGCCTGTGACTTCCTGTGCTGTGATCCAGGTGAGAGAGAAAAGGTTAAGAAAATTGAGAAACTAAGGCAGAAGAAAACTTCCTAAAAGAGTGATTTCAGCAAGAATTGCTCAGGAGGTGTCCCGCTGAATGAAGCAAGGAGGAGGCTGTATTTAGGATGTGTTAGGGAAGCACTGTGCTGCCCCCAGGCTAATGGGAGGGCTGGAAATGGGAGTTTGCTCACTGCAGGCTGTGCCAGCAAAGAGCTGCTGTGAAAGGTGAGAGACACTCCCAACACTGCCAGCACAGGAGAGAGAATCAGTTTAGCCAATCTTACCAAATGGCTTCTTGTACAGCTACCAAAACATCAGGTTTTACTTATTTTGAAACAGGACAATTTTCTGCATAAAACTTCTCTCCCCACTTCCAGCTTTAGGTAAGCCAGTCCCACTTCCCTCTGCCACAACATTTTGAGGTATGGCTGTTGCAAACCTCTGCTGCCAACGTCAGCAAACAGGCAAGAATGAGAGCAGCTCAGAGCTGGGCTGATCAACACCAGCTACCAGCAACAGCTGTTTCTGGGCCAGAAAAACCAGGAAGACCACAACTGTAAAATAAATGTAAAGCAAACTTTTGCTTTCTGAGCTTCTTTCAGATATTCTTTCAGATATTTCTCTGCTGTCTCCACCAGTGAAGCCCTGTGCTGTGCCTCAGCAGACTTCACTGCTCCCACACCAGTTGGATTGCAGAAATCAGAGATCCACATGGATCAGCAATCACCAGGAAGGAGCCTGGACAGAACCCACCGCAGAGGGAATTGGGACAAGCTTTACATATAAGGGCAAAAAAAAGGGGAGTTTTGCAGTGATATTGCATCTACTAAATTCAGATTTTGCCACAAAGCACAATGCAAGGTCTGAAAAACTTTCCTGCATCCCCGTGGTGCAAACAGATCCTGAAGGCAGTACACCCATATCTGAGTGACAAATTCCTGACTGCAGGGACTTTAGAATTTTGCCAAGGGAGGGTTCATTATGTGATAGAGATTTTGTAAACCCCTATCTCACACGTTTCAAAGCCTATTCATTGTGTTTCAGGGAAATGCCTCCCGTGTGCCTCCTGACACAGGGCTGGGTTTGTCCCCAGGCTGGGCTCAGGCTGGCACTGCCACAGAGAATCATCCCAGGAGTGTCACCAGGGACTGGCAGTCACTTCCACAGCCAGGGAACACAGAGTTATCACAGCAAATAACAGCATCAGCTCCTGAAGGACGATACACTGTGTGCATAAAGACATTTTCCAGTCTGGTCACAGGGGATCCAGATGACATTTCCCACCAAGGAGGAAGGGATTGTACTCCTGACTACCACTTTGTCTCTTTCCTTGTTTGCCCCAAAGTTTCCTGTTTGATTCTCACTGTGGGACTCCAAGGTGGGAGACTCATGGCAGCTGGAGAAGAATCCCCTTTTCCTGAAGCATAAGGGGAATATTTTCAGACTCTTTTTACGACCGGCAGTCTTGAGAAACAAGCCTTGGAGAGGGGAAGAGCCACACACGAGCCCTGCAGAGAAAAGGCCATTCCTGCTCCCTCAAGACACGGCTGAAATGCTTTGCCACCCCCAAGTGGACACTTGCATTTTACCAGCGACATGTCTAAGCAGCAATTTTGCTTTATTTTTCCCTCTGCCAGAGATTACAGTGTGTTTTCCCTCTGGGCAGCCCATGGCAGTGGTGCCTGGCTGCCCAGGTCCCTGTTCTCCTGCCTGTGCATTGCTCCCAGCTCTGTGATCCCACCTGGGCAGTGCCTGTGCTGGATTTCCTCCCTCTCCTTGTTCCTCCCTTGGGCAGAACCCTCACAGAGCCCTGGGGGCTTTCCTCCCTGTCCCAGCTGTGTGAAATCTGCCCTAGACACCAGCCAAAGGGGTCAGGAGACATAGTCACATATCCAGCCATTCCTCTGCCAGCTTTTGTGGCTCTTTCAATGCCTTTTATGCACTTAGGGTGAGACAGCACCTTGTGCTGGTGCAGAGAGAGCCATCCATGAGTGAGAGACCCTCGAGGGATGCCCTCTCTCCTCTCCTGTCCTCATGGGACAATCCCAACCTTCAGCTGCAGAGCCCAGGGTCGAGAAATGCATCCCTTGACTTGCAGATGAGCACAGAAACCTGCAGAGAAATATTGTGGGGTGAAGATTTCCTGTGACCTTAAGCAAAGTGGCCGTGGTTTTGTCCCAAGGGAATTCAAAAGGGTCTTGTGAGGAAGGAGAAGCAGAGGTGGGAGCAAAGTGCATAGATGGAATAATTTTCAAAGAGAAATAGTGAGAAGCAAATCATCATGAAATCACCTAGTTCAGAATTAACTTATTTTCTTGTCCTAAAATCAGTTTTTATCACATTTGATTTATCACATTTAGTTTGTTGTCAGCCAAAAGCAGTGATATGCAAAAAGCAAAAACAACTGAGCTTTTTTGGCCAAATATCAAAATCAAAGCTGAAAACATTTAGTCTTGCACCAAACCAAACCTTCTGTGAAAGTGTTATTGGGAGAGACATGTCAAAACTCCTCTGAATTCTGCTGAAAATAAAATAAATGCAGTGAAAAAAATGCAGAATAACTGGAGACTTCAAGTTAAGTTCCCTATGACTGCACAGCTTGGTACTCCTGAGGGAGGATCTCTAGAAAACGTTTGATTCACTTTGTCCCTCAATGCCCACTGGAGGCTTTTCTCCCCAAAAGGTCAGTGCTGGAGTTATTTATCACTCTGCTCTGATATTTACCTCCTGCATTTTGAAAGCTGGATCCAAAGATGAAAAACCAGGAAGATGGATAGAGATGTCATGAAAGCTGATGCTGTTCCTTTATTTATACATTAAGGAGCTTTCATAGCCAACTGCTGAAAAATGTTGGCAACTGGCTGAGAAAAACTCCTGTTGCACAAAATGGAGAACAACTCTCCTTCCCCCAGAGTGGTCTGGTGTGATAAAACTGTATTTATTTGAAATCAAGCGTGACTTTGGAGACAGAACTGTCTATTGATTTATTTCTCTGCTTCTGTTTCCCTCTGGGAAATGTGCAAATGTGTGAGCAGAAAGTGTGGAGAACAGGGCAGTGCTCCAGCACTGTGAACAAAACGTGGAGAGTCTGAAATGTGCTACAAGGAAGACTCAAAGGGGAGAAGAATTGTGGCTGTTGCCAGTGAGTGATGCTCAGATCTAACACCAGGTTCAGTCGGAAAAACCACCCTGAACAGCAAAAGATTATTCTGTTCAGTTTATATGAAAAGTTTTTGAACATCATTGTGTTTTGAAGTTTTAAACCACAGCTTATCAGTAAAACTCAATGTACATTCCAGCTGCAGAGATGATTATCTGTATCTGTAACATGAAAATAAATATACTAAACTCCGTCTACCTAAGCCTGGTCCATGCTCCAGAAATCCTTCTTGTTTCTCCCTCTGATTCCATGTGAGCAGCAGAAGATGGACATTCCCCAAATGTTCAGGTGCAGAATACCAAGAGCTCATTCCAAATCACAGTCCTTAAAAAAAAATTATTATATATATATATATATATATAATATATAATATTTTTGCGATATTTACACAAAACCAGACAAATCCCCATGGACCTTGTGACCAAGAATTGGCACAACTGCTCCTACAGGGGAGGAGGTTACAAACTGGGCAGCACAAAACTCTCTTGTCACAGCCAGGAGAGGGTCCCAAAGCAGAAATTTCTCCTTCCCAGACTGTGGAACAGCCAGGCCTGCTGTCCCTCTCTGTTTTCCCACATTTGTCTCGTTTTCTCTGCTTTCATTATGACACTTGCTAATATTTTCCCCACTGAGGTTTCTTCTTCTACAAACTAGCAAATTGCTGAGCTGAGGCATTTCCATATCAAATGGATATTAATGTAAGGAGAAATATGATAATGAAAGCAGAATGAACAAGAAATTAAACAAGTTGTTGCAAGGATTAAATTTTGAGTTTAGAATTTGGTCCAAGTCAATGCAATGATGGCAAATGTCCTTCAGAGTGAGCGGGGGGTTAAAAGAGTTCCCAAAGAAACTGCAGAAAATTGCCCAATCGGGGCCCTGCAGGTTTCCTCTCCTGGGAAAAACACACTTCTGAGGTTGTTAGGGCAGGTCACCATGCACCAAAAGACAAGGAACATCTTGTGCATGATTCCCTGACTCTGAAAAAGAAATTTGCCTCGTACAAAATGGACCATAATGTAAGAACCTCTCCAGGAGAGTCAAGGGTTGTTGACATTCCTCAACATTTCTTTCCATTTACATTCTGGGTAATCAATAGCCTGCCTTGGTCATACCTAGACACATCTAAGCTCATTTGCTACCAGTAGAAGAAGACTTTATTTTACAATATAGACTTTTTGAAACCCTGAAAAGCTGTAGCTGATGTTTTAAAGGCAAATTACCTTAAATCCACTTAATTTTTAAAGAAGGATTAATTTTAGGTCTATGGGAGCTGTTGGAATAATTTTCTTCCCACTAGGATGGCTAATTCATGAATAAAAGACTGATGTTCTAATTGTAAAATCCCAAATATTTTTTTCTTGCATCCCCAGCTTACACTATTTTATGAAATACAGCAGATCCTTCCCAGAGGAACAGGATTTTGTTTGGTTTTTTGGCTAGATGTGGGTCTTCCAGAAAACCCTTTGACTCAGATGTGTACAACATGATCTCCATCAGAGGAAAACTGTATTCCTTTTTTTAGTCAAATGAGTGGGAAAAAAAGCTGTGCTAAAACCAATTTATCTGACCTACTTCAGTCATCTACTTTAGGTGCTTTACAGGTAGTTTTTATGCATAACTTCTGCAGCTGAAAAACACAGCCAGGCACAAGTCACCTTGGAGGGCTGAGAGCTCTTTGTTGCAGAGCAGGTGTGTTTATCAGACCCTTCCAATTTGTTTCATTTCTCCAGAACCCGAGAGACTCCCTCAGAAATGACTCAGTAGGAAAATCGTGCTCCAAATGAGCAAAGCAAATGGCTCACAGCTAAATCACCACTAAACAGAGGGAGGAGAGCACCCTCAGGGGCTCACCTACCCCTTTGTTCATTGCTCTGGGGCTGCTGCCTCCAAAGGCAGAGAAATTCCAGCAAAGCTCTAGCACTGTACAATTTGCAGCATTTGTTTGCAACCTTGCAGTTTTCTTTCCTTTACTTCTTTGGCGATGACAAGGGCAGGGAAGAGATCTGTCCTGCCAGAGCCAAACAGCTGCCTGGACTCAATGGAAAGTCTCCAAAAAGAAGTTTTTTCGTGCTGCTGTTGACTGCAGTGCAGGTGGGTTGGGCAGCACAGAGCAACTGCAGCAAAAAAATACAAGAGTCATAGTTTAAAAGAGTCAGAGTTTTGGGAAACAGAAAAACTCACCAAACTGTGAGGAAGGAAACAAAGCATTAATGCAGGAACATGGAGGTATCTTTAACCATGTTTATTTAGCCATGTACAGCCTGGGGTTTGTTAGCTGGCTTGGTGTTAGGGAAATCCTGCATGAAAAAGGGGTTTTTTGAGTGTGAACAAGCCTGGTTAGCACCACAAAACTCAGCTTCCCCTAAGCCCTGCGGCACAGTTTCCTCCCAGCTCAGGTTACCTGCTCCCACAGAAAAACAAACCACAGAAACAGAGCAGGCATAAATTTCCATTTCAGCAGCACTGGAACTGAGACACAGCAAGCTCTTAGCTTAAAATGATGCAAACCAGTTTGTGCTCCTGCATGTAACAAAGACGAACAGCAGTTGACACTGGCCCAGATAAATCTGCTTTGGTTATGGATCCCAGTCCCAAGACAAGGGGCTGAGTCATGTGGAGCTGCCTCCCTGTGCTTATAACACTAAATGGTCCCAAAGCTGGGGCTCACATGGCAGCCCAGCAAATCCCAGCAAACCCACTGCACTCCTCCAAGAGGCAGCAAGGACTGCCAGACATGATTCAGCCTCAGCACAGCCCAGTTTTTTTGTGTGTCTCTTGCATTAACAGCAAGGAACACTCATATAAGTGCTCATCTCAGCCTGGTTCCTTCAGGTCTCATTTCATTCCCTGTCTTCCCTCCCAGAAGGAGCAGGTATATTGAAAATCATCTCTTTCCCCCCATCCATCCAGTCTTTTTGCTGCTAAGAAATTCCACTGAGGACTGAATCTTTTCCCTGCAACTTTATTTGCCAGCTGTAGGGTTCTCACACCGTTATTTGTATTCCAGTCCCGATTTCAATTACCTGGCTAACCTTTTCAATTTTCACAGAGAGTGAGAATCAGAAAACAGCAGGTCCTTTATTACAGCTCACACTGGTGGGGAATTCTTTGTCCCCCTTGCCTCTCCCATGTTTGCAGGAAAGCTCTGTCAAATTCAAACAAACTCATTGATAATGACTTGTCTATTTGCTTATGCTTTGCTGGCTGTTAAATATTCTGGTCCTTTCTGTGGACCTCTCTTCCATTCTCCTTCTGGCTTGAACATATTATATTTCTAAAAGCCAAGGAGAAGCAATCTTAAGCCTTCACAGTGATGCTTGACTCCAGTGGGAATTCTCAGCAGGGTCAAGCACTGGAGAAGTTCAAAGCCTTGTGCTTTGGGCAGGGCTGTTTCTGATCTTTGATAAGCAAGACCTTGACCTTGATAAGTGGTGGTGGCCAGTCCTTGTGTCCATATCTCAGAGCACTTGCAGTGGAGGCTCAGGGCATTGGGGGGTTCCCTCAAACAAGGGGTGAGTCAGGCACAGGACACCACTCTGCTGAGCCCAAAGCTCTGGCACTGAACTGTGCTGGCCACAGCTGTGACCCTTCCTGCCTTTCTCAATTCTCCAAGTCACTCCCCTCCTCTTATCTCCTTTATTATTCTGAACTCTTGATCTAGCAGTCATTTCCATGCCTGTGCTCTGTCTACCCCATCACTCAGCCATAAAGATCCTAAAAATGGTTTTATTTCACTGGGGAAGGGAGAGGATTTAATGCAAAAGACCTGTTCCTTAGCAGCACCTTCCCATCTTTCTTCTTTTGTTATTTCCACCTCATTATCTTTGCCCATGTTCAACTCCAAATTAACTTAATTACAGACAGATTTCATATCTCTCTGAACCAGAAGGGGCACTTGTAAAACATCCCTGCAGTCAATAGTAAATGAGGGCCTTGGCCTATGCTAAGCAGGCTTTGGGAAAGGCAGCTCAGCTGTGCTGCCCTGCTCCCTCCAGAGACCTCTCCCAGCTCCTGCTGCTCCTTTTCAGTGAGGCATTTCATCTCTCCATTCTGCAGCCTGTCCAGGTTCACTCCAAGCCCTGAGCCCCACAACAGGCATCAGCATAAATCCCCAGGGGAATGCTTCTCTTGCTCAGTGCCAAGGGCACTATGACCTTTCCACCTCCCCTTTCCAGATTCTGACAGGGGACAAGTGCCTCAGCTCAAGGTCTGTGATTGCAATATGTCCTGAGTACAAATCTGAGCTAAATCTGAGCTTTTCTGAGTCTGAATACCAGATGTACTTAGTCCAGGATGACCTTTGATTACGTACACAGGTGGTAGGTCAATGATCTCTCTTGGTTAATGCAGTCCAAAAGTCACACACCAATGGCAGCTCTCCCATTGAACATAGAGATAAAAATGCAACTGAACTAGATCCAGGGCAGCCCCTCATACCTTATACTGTCCTTACCCTGTGATGCCAGGTTTCCTGTGGAAATCAGCACCAGGACCTCTCTCTAGCAGCTGGTGGGTTCCTCACCTTCTCCCAGATTAATAAGCATTGCTGCATTGCTGTGTCTCACCATTCACAGAAGTTCTCCACTGGCACAGGAAACATCTTCTTCCTTCTGTTGGAGCTATCAGCCAGCCAGGACACCTCTTCCTAAATCCACCAAATGACTCCTCGCTGGCAGAAAGTGCACCAAGGTGCTGCACTAAGGATGAGGAGAGATCTGTATGCACACAGTGAGGAAAGTGTTGTCAGAGAGAGCCACCAACAGAACTGTGTGGAGGACACATGAATCACAAGGAAACCCTCTACAAAGGGGGAACCAAACTCCCGCCAGCAATAGAAAATGGAAGGCTCTGTGTCAATTTTAGAGGAATGAGAGAACTGTAATTCCACCATTAGAAGAGGATGTATGGTTGGTTTCTGGAAAGGAAGGAAAACCTGAGTGATGGTGCAGGTGGTTCCTCCTCATTCAGGTGAGCACCTCCTCCCAGCAGCTTGCCACCCTGGGAACTGAACCACAGGCTAAACTGGGATGAGTTTACCCCCTCACCCTGCAGAGGTAGAGCATTATCATGCACTATCCTGGGATTAAGTAACTCAAACACAGGCAGCAGAATTTGCACAGTGAAATTCACTCTGTCCCAAAAGTTTCAGCTTCTTCCCTTTCTCTTTTTCCCTTTTCTTTCTCACCACTTTGGCATGCAGGGAGAGAAGCCATAAGTAGGATATTTCCTTCCTATTTAATGAGAACATTTTCAGAATTTCCCACCTCAGATGAACCTGCTCACATTTACCAGCTCAGTAGGGGACTGTCCCCAACATCTGTGCTTATACTGGAAAGGTCTGAAGAAGGCAAGGAGCAAATACCTGCCCTGAAAACTGAACGTGTGGCCTCTAAAGAGCTTTTGCACACATCTTCCCCAGATTCACAGCCCAACCACACAAGTGAGTGCCACTGGAGGTCAGTCTTGTGCCAGGCAAACCTGTGGGACTGAACACTGGGGTGCCCTGATTGCCTTGGGAGCCGAGCCTGCATTTGTGGACACCCCAAGAGAAAACCTTTCCCAGCTCCCCCTGTGTTGATTTATGGTGTAGAGATCCTTCATTTCTTTTTTCTCTCAAAACTACTCAGTGGTCTGGATATGCTCAGCACAAGATTCACATGTGTACAGTCAGCCCAGGCTGCTGCTCAGGACAGTGCAAACAGTGCAGACACAGATGGTGAGCCGGGCTTGGCCACCTCATCCAAACCGACTTAGAAAATACTCTCGTTTTGGGACAATTCTCAGTCTTTTGTTTCACAGGGCATGGCAGAATAATTAAATACAATTTGCAAGCTCTGGATGAGAAATCAGGATATTGATTCATGACCAAAACAAGTACAAGCTCAGATATAGCTAATTCTGAGCCATATTCCTTGTCAGTGCCTATAATAAAAAAATTCCTACACAGAATCCCATTTGGAGAGTCACTTCCTCCTACTCCTTCTGCAAGACCCTCCAAGAAGGGCTCAACAAACATTTAATTGGAAACAAAAACTTTCAGCTAAACATTTGGGTAAAACAGATTGTGCTTCTGCTACAGCATCCCACAGGTGCCAGTGCAAACCCAGCTCTGGCTGTGCCAAGTGAAGTCAGCTCTTGGTAACTCTTATGCCTGCAGAAAAAACATTCATCAGTATGGTCTGAGTAGAAAATGGAGGCTGAAATGCTCAGCTGAGATATACCCAAGTTACTGTTCTTTATTTTACCTTCAGGGTGAGTTAATTTTTCTCTCTAGACCTAGAAGGATAGCAGAGCTGTTCTCTGCCCTGTCTCCAGCCAAGCCTCGTCTGGAGTGCAGGGTCCATCACCCACAGTCATTCACTGAATCTCAAGTCTGAAATGAGAGCCAGCACTGCACAAACCCTCTGCTGGCCCCTGCCACAAACAGCCTTCAGCACAGACTTATTCTGCTCTGCTGTAATCATTAAAGAGCCATTCCTTTCCTGCTATTTTTCCAGCAGAGCAATAGAAATATTGATCCCCACCACTGGCTTCTTTCCTATGAATGATCAGGTATCCTTTGGTGTTAAACAAACTGCAATTATGCATTCTAAATAACCAGAGAATCCCAGGGTGAAGGTACCTCCTGCTCTCTTACCTTATTGCCATCAGCATTCCTGCCTTGGGCAGCCACATCTTTCCAGGGAGTGAAAAGCAGCATCCATCCCTCTGTCCCACACTCACCTCCTGCCTCAAGGAACAACAAAACTCTCCCTGAACCCAGGCAGCTCTCAAGAGGGACTGCAGCAGACAGGAAAAAGGAGACAGGGTTGGGTGACTGCAATAACTCGGTGATAGTGGATCCCCATAATTAGGAAAGAAAACTCACTCCAGCCATGGCACTGGAATCACTGCTGGGAACATGTGTCCCTAAGCAGCCAGGACCTTGGGAGCCCCTGGGTGACACAGACAGACAGAAACAGCCAGGGACAGCCAGGGACGGACAGGGACAGACAGAAACAGTCAGAGA
Source organism: Ammospiza caudacuta (assembly GCF_027887145.1). Classification (NCBI taxonomy): domain Eukaryota; kingdom Metazoa; phylum Chordata; class Aves; order Passeriformes; family Passerellidae; genus Ammospiza; species Ammospiza caudacuta. Next base: position 12,735,018 of record NC_080608.1, on the reverse strand, counting down.
CAGTCAGAGACAGTCAGGGACAGTCAGAGACAGGCAGGGACAGGCAGAGACAGTCAGGGACAGCCAGAGAGAGTCAGGGACAGTCAGAACCCAGGCAGGCAATGGTAAGGAGAAAGGAAATAAGATTATTAACTTTGGCAGAGCCCATCAGGTGTCCTTGCAGTGCTGCCACCTCTCTGGAAAGTGTGTCAGGAGTGGGGTGCCCTGCTGTCAGGGTGATCCACAGTGGCAAATTCCACACCAACAGCTCAGGCCAGGGGAGATTCACATTCTTTCCTTGCATGTAGAGCTGAAACAGCCTTAGGAGGAACAGAGCACAAGCCTTTGTCATTCTGTCTGCAGTATTCACCACTAGAGCTCTTCCTTCCTCTCACAAGCCACATGTTTTCATTCCTTTCAGGTTTCTTGGGGTTTTTTGGTTTGTGTTTTTTTTTTTTTTTTTTTTAATGTGGTTGGTTGGTTGGTTGGTTGGTTGGTTGGTTGGTTTGTTTTTCTGGTGGTGGATTTCCCCTCTCTCCCTTCTTTGCTGCAATATTTGTGCTGTAAGCTGCAGCAGATAACATGACAGGTTTTCACCTGGATGGCTCCTTACCACTTTCCTATGGGGTATTTATTTTCTTGTGGGTATTTTGTACCTTCACAGATGGGATTGAACCATTCACCACTGTCAATACGCCACGGTAGCTAAACCCTTGTTTACTGCAAGGCTGGGCCAACTGTGGAATATAAATGTGCTAAGGACAAAAGGTTTGAAGCAGGGATGTATTGAGCTGTTCATATTTAAAGAAGAATTGGGAGGAAATGAAGAGTTCAGAAAGTATCTGGGTAAGAAATAGCTGCATGAAAGCTGCAGGTCTCTGTGAGCAGGATGCAGCTTCATACATTTTGCCTCATTTACTCCATTGATCTGCCCAGCACATTGTGGAGTGAAGATTTTGCCATATTTCTCTCTCTCTCTCTCCCTCTCCCCCTGTCTCTCTCTCTCTTTCTCTGCCCTTGGTCTCCAGAGCTGCAGGCTGAGTCCTGTCCATGACCCAGTGAGGAACTTCTGCCCTGGGCATCACTGGATTAAAAAATCCCTTTGTTGAATGACTCAGGGCTACTGGAGCATCACTCTTCAGTGATGCTTTGAGGGAAATAGTGCTTGTTTTAGAAATGCTAAAACAAAAAGCCTTATGGATGCTGAGGGGTTTTTGTTGGTTTGACTCCGGCAGAAGCAGCTTTTCCATCCATTTATCAAGCTGCCTGCAGCTGCCATTTCAAGGCTGATGAAGACATAATAAACAGTAAGCCAAAAAAAAGTCATTCGAAAGGTGCACCCAGACCAGTTTCATAAATAAAAGATCAGGGGCAGTGGGGGGAAGAGAATGAAAAATCATCAGTGCAAGTTCTGACTTTCCTCTGCTGTCCATTTTATAGCATAAATTTAAATAAATGAATGGTGAAGGTTGGTGGAACCACTCTTTCATTCTCAAGTACCCTCTCTAAAACTTTTTGCTTGTGAATTCATCATTCTACAATGTCTTGCTGGCTCATGTTTTGCCAGCTACCCTCCAAAATGTCACTCCAAAATTTTTCAGGATATCCATCAGACTCTGCAGAGCCCAGAGCTCCTGGTGGGTGAAAGCATTGTGGAATCTCCAGTGCAATATACCCCAAACCTGCCGGATGCCAGTGAGCTCAGGTGATCCCAAGTTTTACACTGCTCCCTTCCCACTGCTCATGCAGAGGTGACCTTGGGGTTTGCACTGAGCTTTAATCTTGCCCAGAGGAGCCTTTGCTGCTTCAGAAATCCCTGCAGGTCCCATCCTGTGTCAGCTGTCAGTTGTTTCTCTGGGTACAAGGACAGCTTGGCTCACTTTGGGATTAAGTGTCATTCGCCATTTTCTCTTTTCCATTTGGATTCATGGATATCAGGCAAGCTGGGAGCCTTCTGAGGCCCCTGCAGGGTGCTCTGCCCATTGATCCCTGGCACATGGCAATGCAGTTATTGCTCATCTTCCTGGTGCAGCTTGGTTATCAAGGCCTGGTGGACATTCAGGCTGGAAGTTCAGGTTTGAGTTTCAACATTCTTCTCCCAAAAGTTGCGACCTCATTTCTTTGAATTGCAGGAACTTTTCTCCGGGTCTGATTCCTCCCTCAGAGGTTGGGGTCAAGGCCCATGGACTTCAGCAGATACCACAAAGATCCTGTGAGCAACAGAGAGAACAAAAAGAGAGTTGCAGCCAATAAAAAACATTGCCAGGTGAGACACGGTGAAAGAATCGGAGGAAAGTGAGGAGAAAATCCCAGAGGAACAGAGAGAATAATGGAAAAGGAAAGAGAGAAAAATCATTTTTAAAAAAGAAATTATTAAAGAACTGAAATGAGAATAAGGATGAAAGAAAAGAGAAGAAAGGGAAGTAGAAGGAAAGGTGAAGACAGAAAAAAGGCCCAATAATATGCATAAAGAAAAATATCTGCTGGTTTCCATTTTTCATTAATGCTTCACCAGATGGAGACGGTATCAACAATAATAGAACCTCTGAGCTGCAGAACAATAGGTGAAATAATTCAAGCACCACTTTCAGATTAAAACACAGTGAAGAGAGTTTGATTTATTTCCCAGTGTTTCTTTTCTTTCCCTATATATAGAAAATAACCTCATCCACTTACTCAAGTTCTGTGGCTCATCACCACAAAAATATAAATAAAAGAATGAAACCACCCTTCAGCACAGACAGAAAATAAATCAGAGGCCTCAGTGGATTTTCATTGTTGCAGCTGGGTCCTGTCTTCACATTTATTTATCTTTAAATTTCTCCTTGCACTCCAGAGACCACATCCCATAAAATGCCGGGTTAACAAGTTAACCATGAATAATTCATGAGATAATTATAAAACATTTACACTAGAACATTATTATCTTGCAACTAAAAAACCCCAAATACTTAAGGTCCTCCAACATTAATGATAAACCTCTTGTGACTGCAATGTTCTTTATCACTAAAATTAAATGGAATTAATCTTCAATTTGCTTTGTTGCCTACTAGCAGAGAACCACAGGGAAAAAAACACCCCCAGGTGATGTGGAAAGAAAAACACATGAATACATACACATATTTGTGTGAGTGTGTGTTTGCACACACACATATATGGGATTCTGACACATGCCCAAAGAGGAGATTCAGTTTTAGTCTTTCTCCCCCAAACACACTCTGAGGCTGGAGGGATATGAGGTTTTAAACTAAAGGAATTGACTCAGAGCACATGTGGAAAGGACAAACACAGACCTGCAGCACTCTGTGCCCAGAGGAACTGTGGCTTACCAGGTTTTCCCATTGCACAGGTGGTGTTTGGTCAGATCCTGTTCCCAAAGTAAACCTAGAGCTTACTCTGAAATTAAAATAATAATAAATCTCAGTTTTGCACTGGTGTCACCAAGATGAGGATTTGGCCTTGTACACACATCCAAAATTAAGGCTGTCACATGTGTAGCTCTAAAGCTCCTACAAGAACACCACCAATAATGCACAGCCAGCATGACAGCCCATTAGGACTCCTGCAGTTCTACTCTGCATAAAAGCTCCTCTGCCTTCCCTCTGGACACGAGGCCAGGGAAATGTTGGGAAAATTCTCCAGCCATCCTTCAGCCCTGTGGTGGTGATCCCCTGAGGGCTTTAATGGGCACACAGAGAAACCTCCAGAAGGTTTTGCTTAGAGCACAGAAACTGTCAGCCTGTAGCTAGAGAGACCTGGGTTATCCAGCAATGACTTCTCCTCTCCCTCAGGAGCTCAGGATAATGGAACACTGAAGCAAATCTCCACCAGAGAACTCTTTCTGTGAGTGTGCCCTGCCATGGACAGGAGCCAGCAAACCCTGGGCTGGCACTGCCAACTCCAGCTACAGCCCCTGGGGAACCCAGGGCAAAGGAAAAACCTCCCTCAGGGAAAATGCAGGAAACTTTCTTGCTGCTCTTTCTCCCTTCCTTCCTCTTTGAATGCAGCCAATCCACACAGAAAACTACCTGTGCCTTCTCACAGACACATTTGCACCCAGGCTGAGACACTGAAAGCTTTTGTGCATGGAACAGAAGGCCAAGGGTTCCTCTTCCTCACAGGATTATTAAGAGGTCACATATGGGAATTCAGCAGCTCCATCTGCCTGACAGCCAAGAGCAAGGGCTGGAAGCACCCCCTGCATGCTCTGAATCCATGAAAATATCCCAGGAGATTTGGCACTAAGCTGATGGTCAACAAAACTACCCAGAGCCCACGGCATTGCAGTTTGATTTAACCATGCACGCTTTTGTTAAAGGATTAGGAGGACTCTATCATTGTGACATTTGAATTGTAATTGAAAACCACTCTCTCCCACACACTTCACTGGTCTGGGACCTGGGAGGAGAGGAGTGTGTGTCCATGGGGGTGTGTGTGTGTGTCTGTGAGGGGTGTGCACATCTAGCAGCTGATTTGGGGCAACAAAAGGGTTCACAGCCCCAAAGAACCCTGTTTACCTCCCATCACACGTCAGCCCAGCAAACAACCTGGGATTTTACAAAGCCAATGGACACAGTGGGGAACTCAAGTTGGAATTTCAATCATCTCTGCAGAGCCCATTTAGAAATCTGTCTGCTGTACGTCAGTGTCAACAACACTCATGAAATTCCATCTCTGCATCAATTTGCAAAATAGAAAAAATGCTTCATGAACAGCAGTATAGTCCTGTGTACACAGCTGCCAGCGGCTGCCCTCCAGGGTGATTCTTGTAATTTTCTGTATTTTACTCAGCAAGATGTCATTTATCATGAAGACTATCATCAATACATGAGCTGAGGATGAACAGGTAAGCAGGTCTGTTATCCCCAGCCCTAAGCACAGAGTTTTGTTTTGGATATTCTTGTCTGGGTACCTAACTCAGCTGCACAGCACACAGATCTGCAGTCAGGAGTGGGGAGGCTTGGATTTCCAGACCCTCCTGCCAGGGATGGAGGGATGCAACCCCAATACCTCACTCTGAGCCCATCACAGACTCTCTAAATGGAGCTCAAGGGCTCCATTTCTGAGCATCCATCTCAGTGTTTGTGTTACTGTGCAGTGCTGGCATTATGAAAGCAAGGAGGCTGTCTGTGAATGGCTGTTTAGGCTGTCTGTGTGATCCTGCAGCTCAAAACCACTAACCATGGTGCTAGAGCTTGCCCAGGTCCCTCTCACATATGCAGCTATAGACTCTTCCTTAAAGAAGTTTATAAGGGAAGAGCTGGTGTCAGCAGGCAGGGAAAGGAGGGGACAGAGATGAGGAATCTTGGCTGATCCTACAGATTGTGAGTGTACCAAGAGCTGAACTCAGTGCCAGCAGCTGGTTAGGGATGCCACAGAGGGGACAGCCCTTCAGCTGGTTGTGCACAAGCACAGAGCCCCAGCCTGATGCCCGAGGAGCAGGGCAGCACAAGGAGATGTGTCTGAGCTCAGGCATTTGCTCCTGTTCTCCCTGAATGCCTCTCCCCAACATCTGAGGCCATCTGAGTGTGAAAGCCTCCCAGGGAAAAGAGCTGAAGGCTGCAACATTCATTTCTCTCTGTGAGGACAAAGGGAGGATGGAGTCCAAGCTGTTTCTCCTCAAATCACCAATCAATCAAGCAGCTCTGGCGACGTCACTATCCCTGGCACTGGGACCTAATTTAAAATTACCTCAAATCTGAAAGATTGATTTTCACCATCAGCATTTAATGTCTGCTGTATCTTTCTTTTCCCAGCAGAGAAGAAAAAAAGAAAGGAGGAGAGAGAGAGGGAGAAGGAGATGGTTCAGATTCAACTGCAATTTAGCATTCATTTGCATTTTTAAATTAGTTAAGCTGTGGACCATTGCAAAGCAATGACAGAGAAATTCTGTAATAATTAGTCTGCTGGGAGTGTAGGAATGGCTATACAGGCGGGTTTCACTGAAAGAGGGAGCAATATCCCAATGCTCAAACTGGGATTTGCACAGGCAAATTTACTCTCCCTCATATGGGGCCAGCTCCAGCTCAGCAGACACAGAGAGCTCCAGCTCAGACAACTTCATCTGCTCCAGACACTGGCTGCAGCCAGTGGGGTGTGCTCAGACCGTGATTCATCTAAACCTGATGGAGAAATCCGAATCAGGCCAGATGGTTAGATACCTGGAGTGGGGTGAGAGCAATCTCACCACTGCTGTTTACAACATAATCTTAAATTCTTCAGCCTCTGTGTGTGTTTGTGTGTGAGCCTTTCCTCAGTGGGCTCCACACACCTGACCCCTTCTCCCTTCCTTCTGCAGCTCCGGCCACGATTCTCTTACTGCCTGTAAGGAGATAGATCCCTAAATAGAGTGAAAAGCCATCATTACCTCAGATCTGACAGTGAGTGCTCAGGGAAGAGAGAAAGGAAGGATCAGGATGAGAATGAGCTGAAGGAACCCCAGTTTTGCCACCCTTGGCTCACAGGGGGGATATGGCAGCACTTCACTGTACAGTGGAAGGTGCTGCATATTCAGCAACCTGGGCCACTGATTGTGCAATGCATCTCACCCTCGCTGTTTGAGTGAGTGAATATTGTAATTCCTCCTTCTTTGGGTGGCAGAACATGGCAGCACAAATGCTCACTTAGCTCTGCAAGGGGAAAAGCCCAGTGGTGACTAAACATGGCTTCAGAAATACTCACATCCGACCATCCTGAGAGGAACAGTGGATTTGTCTTTACAAATAAGCTGTGGGTCTGCTGGTAGGTAAAGCCAGCTCTGGAAGGTGAAAGAAACAATGGGAAGGATTCCACTGATTGGTGAATGGGAAAAGATATTTGCCTTTACAAATAAACTTCAGGTTTGCTGATAAATGAAATTAGACATTGAGAGATGAAAGAAACAAAGGGGAAGAAAACCCCCTAAATTTCATAAGAATTAAAAATTAAAAGGGAGGGTTATACATTTTAGGGAAATCTTTGGGAAATCTTTGGTATCAGGTGTATCGGGGAGTCTGAACCTCTCAAATACCTCAGCCAATGAGGAAAGAGAGAAGGGAAATGCAGCTGTGAAATTGGGATAAAAAGGAGGCTGCATGCTCCAAAAATTGGTGAGATCCCAGGGGAATGCCCCATGGCCTCTCCCTTTATTCGAATAAAGCAAGAAATGAGTCCTCTGTCTCCTTTTTTGGACATAAACCTCTGGTGTTTGTGGATTAATTTTCCTAACAATCCTGAAAGCAACTCTTCATCACCCATCACATTTTCTCTGCCTTGCATTATTTTGCTGTCCTTTGCTTGCCCTGCTCCAAAAGCTGGCATCTGTTTCTCAGTGTGACTGCTCCTTTTTGCTTAAGTTGTCCCTCTGGGTGAACAGAAGCAAAGGAACATTCAGTGAATTTCCTGAAATCCTCCCCCTGGTCTGAAACATCAACCCTCAGTACATTTGTGTTTACATTTGTTCAGAAATGTGAACCCATCCTCTTCCAAAGCAGCATCAGCCCCAGCAGCTCAGCAGGAGCCATGGAATAGTTTGTTTTCTCTCAGACATAATTTGGGGTTGCAGAGCATCCCCATTTTACAGACATTTAGTCTATAATGGTGTGCCATGTGCATATATATAGGAAACAGAATGAAATTACTTGAAAACCACTCTACCTGCATCAAATGCATTAACTCTATGACCACAAAATAGACACCCCATTATTCTGACAGCAAAGTGAGCAGAACTGGATTTCCCTGAAGGAACCCAAACCTTTCCAGTTTTATTACCTTGTCACTCTGAGTTTTTGTAGATATCAATCACAAAGGTACATTTTGTTTCAGGGTGAACTTAAGTGACTTGATCCAAACTATCTCTTTTGAGGACAGAAGAGCAAGAAGATGAAAGCTAAAATAAATAAATGGCTCTACTTATATTATGGATACCAAAAGCAAAGTGTGCTCAGTTCCACATTTGTTTAACTTTTGGGGCTGGCATTTCTGGAGTGTGTTCATCCCATCAAATTTCCAGTTTGTCCCATCACATCAATGGCTCTCATATACAACAACTGGCATTGCCTTTAAAAGTTCAAGTTTCAAGTTTCTTGCTTGCTCATCTGTCATTTTGTTACTAGCCACATGTCCAGACTGAGGTAAAAGCACTTCCTAGGATCCTCTGTGCATTTTCCCTTAGGATGTTCTTACTTTCTTCCTCTGGCAGAGAGCAGTTGTGGGGTTTGTGCTTTGCAGCTGAGTGAAGGCTCTGGAAAGGTTTTTTTAATCAAGTGTACAGGGGTGCATGGATCAAACCTGCCAGTGCAGCTGAACTCTGTGTTGGTTTCCTCTCAACTGACCTGCAGCATTTCTGGGTTCCTGGTGCAGTCACTGGAGAGAGAGACACCTCCCAAGGGCCATTTGTCTCATCCCAAGGTTGCTGTCCAAGAGAAATGAGAAATTTCAATTTCTGAAAGTCACATTTTTGTCCTACCAACTACAGAGCAAACCTATACCCTTGTTTAGACCAGAAACCAGCACTCAGGCATTACATTTAGGCCAGGGGAATCCACCCAAAACACCTGTGTATGTTTCCCTAAATACATAGGAATGGACCCATTCCAGCTGTTCATTCCTGAGCCTTTCACAGAAGCATCACTTTGGGAAGGACACTATTTTCAGACAGAACCAAGCCAGTCCAGATTTCCATTTACAAACTGCAAGCAAACCTCCCCATCCCTCACACAGGCTCTGATTACGATGGTGTCTCCCCTGAGGGGCAGCAGCTTGTGCAGAGACAAGAGTGAAAGGAGGCAGAAAGGAGATGAGAGAAGGAGCTCCACTGTGCACCAGGGGTGAGGACACATCTGCATTATAACCTCCCTCCCTCGGAGACTGAATTATAGCGAAGCTTTTCTGAAACATCACTAACCATCCCAAGGCTGTCAGAGCAGCTCCCTGCGGTATTTCTCTGCCGCTGTTTCTTTGCCTTTTGTTCCCAGCGTGGTGCTGGAGTCGGGCAGAGAGGTTGGAGGGGCACAAGGGCCATTCCCAGCGCCCTCTGACACTCCCCAGACCCCACCCGCTGAGGCACAGCCGTCTATAATGATGTTTTGCTGGATATTTCCATGGGTACAGATGTCTACAATGATGTTTTGCTGGATATTTCCATGGGTATGGATGTCTACAATGATGTTTTGCTGGATATTTCCATGGGTATGGATGTCTATAATTATGTTTTTCTGGATATTTCCATAAGTGTAACGAGCAGTTCAGCTACACCACAGCCCCAGAAAGTACTTTTCCATAAAAATAAGATCCTGTAAAACCTGTACCTTTATAGACAACCCCCAGCCTGACATAGCCCCGTCTCTCTATTTTACAAAATAAAGGCTTCAGTGTTCATTCTGGGAGTTTTGCTGTGTTATCTGCGATTGTCTTGGAAACCCAGCTCACCCTGAGGCCAGCTATTAACATCTTTCAGCATAACAAAAGCCTTTATTGTCCCGCTATTTCTCATGCATTCTGTCAAGACACCCAGATGAATGAGTTACCAGGGGGTAAGTTTGGGTATAAATTTACAAGGCCTCTACTCCATCATAATTGTCTGTATTCATATTCTCATTCTTCATGCTCATCCAGATGTACTTGGAAGTGATTTGTCCTCAGGAACAAAAAGGGGTTGGTTGCTTTGCATCTGCTCTGTGGAAACAAAGGAAGGGATGTCCTGGGGCTCCTTGAGGAGAAGGTGAAATCCTGGGAGGTCACCCACAAACCTTCCCTGGGAACTGCCCTTCCTTCTGTGGCATCCATCACGTCTATCCCACGTTGCTAGAAAAGGTTTAGCGCAAACATGAAAACAGATATTTAGTGCGAAAGACAATCTTCATCCAAGCAGCTGAAGTGTTTCAGTTGGAAGAAGATGTTTTAGCAGGGAGAAAATACCAAATGGGGTTTTCTACACCAAAATCCTTGACACTCTGCACATATGAGCAACCATCCATAAAGGACATGTATTTTACATCACCACAAGACTCTTCTTCAAGCACAGCTATAACATTTCTCCAGAGATACAACCCAAGAATACTCCACAATCTGTATTTCTGCATGTGCCCCAAAGCTTTTGTTAGTGTGACTGTGATGGCTCGTGGGCATGATTTGCTCACATTCCCAGCTGACAGCCAGGCCAGGAAAATCTCACTGCTTATACATGCTCCCTGATTCCTTTTTTTATTTAGAGGATTAACTGAGAATCCCACAATGGCTCCAATGACTGTTGTGCTCTCAATGAAGTAGCAAATAATTGAAAACACTAAATACCCATTATAACTGGTAAATGGCAATACAATCCCAGGCAGGGAAATATTAGAGGACTCAGCGACCTGAGAGAAGCCAAATACAATAAAGATCATCTTCAGAGAGATGTGCCATGAAGGGCACTTATCTCTCTGCAGCAGCTCAGCGCACCCTTCTAACCCAGGGTGACTTTTCATCGTGGATGAGGACAAAACCAAAAAATTCCCCAAGTCCAGCTTGGACACACACATGTAAATTACTCAGTGCTTCTCTGCCATGTGAGTACACTGATTTAGTCATCTGCTCACACCAGCAGCCTTGCTTACTTTATTCTTTCTGACTGCTCAGCCAACCCACCGATGCTGGGATTGCTCTGTGATTGTGAGCGCCATATGGCGCCCTAATTATTGCAGTGCTTGGTGTACCAACGTGTTAGAAACTCGAGGTGTGGGGAGAGGAGCAACAAGGAGACGCAGGCATGGGGAGGGACAGGCTTGCTCAGTGAGCAACATTTACTACAAACAGCTCCAGGATGCCAAGAGCCACATCCAGGAAACCAAAATAGTGGGCATAAGAATACCAAAAACATCATCTGCCTGGGGTCTCACTGCAGAAATGTGACTGGGGCTGGATTTTATTTCTCTTTTGGTTTAGATATCCCTGTGGCAAGAGAACATGACTGTAGTTTATAGGAATAGAAAAGTACAATGTTATTCAAGATTATGACATTGTTACTCTAATTTGTAAAAAGAAAGGAGGAGGAGCAAATAGAGGATATACAAAAGCTAGAGAACATCACTGTAGTTTACAGGAATAGAAAAGTACAATGTTATTCAAGATTGTGACATTGTTACTCTGATTTGTAAAAAGAAAGGAGGAGGAGCAAAAGGAGGATATACAAAAGCTAGAGAACATGACTGTAGTTTACAGGAATAGAAAAGTATAATGTTATTCAAGATTATGACATTGTTACTCTGATTTGTAAAAAGAAAGGAGGAGGAGCAAATAAAGGATGATACAAAACCCTTGGGCTGGATTCCCTTTCTGGTTTACTCACATACGGGACTGGAAAAGTCCATATTAACAAGGGAATTAAAATGCAGCATTGAATTTGCATTGCTAAAATAATGCAAGATTTAAGAGGCATAATCGTAAAACAGTGTCTCCATGAACTTCCTCTTTTACATTCACTAACTTGGTCAAACCCCCTCCCTTGTTCAGATTTTACTGATAAAAAATCTAACTAAAGGCTTTAGAGTAAGTGTGGGTTTGTACCATTGGAGGGGATAATAGGTTTTGTTCTAAAAGCAATGTGCTTTTCCACAGTGGTTCTACAGTTGTGGATGTTCAAGGGCAGAATGGACAAGCAGCTACAAGAGGAACCCAGGGCAGCTTGCTGAGAATCACATCAGCCTTAGGAAATCCTGAGCTGACTGTACTCAGAGAGTAAAAATGTTATGGAAGAAGATTAAACAGGTTTTTTCTATTCTTATTCTTCACCAGGTGTCTGCTTATGGCCCCTGCTGAAGACCCATTACTGATGCTGTCAGCCTCCCCTGAAGGCTCAAAATATCCATTTCCCAGTGACCTTACAGACTCAGCTGCACCATGAACATCTCCCATACACTGCAATTCTGATGAGGAAACAGAAGATGGTGAAGATTATTCACCAGAAAGGAACTCTCTGCATTCCTGCCAATGCCCTGAGCAGTAAACAGAGACAAAATGCTGCAAAAATTACAGACCTGGCCCTTGGCACAGTGATTCTCAAAATTTTTCCACAAACTGGATATGGTTTACAGGATGGACAGAGCAAATTCCAGAGTGCCAAATTCACACTTTATGGTGGAATGAGGAGGTGTTCCTCCAGGAGTAAAACACCTAATTGACCCATAACCTATCAGTGAAACAATAGAGAATAAAATTCCCAGTATAATTGGGTTATAAATCATTCCTTTGATACCAGGACCTAGCAATTTATTTTGAGTATCTGAGTGTTTATTCTGAGGAAATACAGTGCTTTAGCTATATTTAAACGCTTAGGCTGGTGCTTAGAGGGGAAAAATGACAACTGTGCACAGTGATTTATTTCTCCACTTTACTTGGACTGTAAAGGTGTGAAGACAGAGCTTTTAAAGCAATCCTTGCAGGGGCCCACAGGCAGTGTGCCAGTGCTGGCCCTCCTGGCTCCCACTCAGAACAGCTGGTGATGGGCAACCACCTCCATCCTCTCCAGATGCCTGCAATAACTGCTGGATTTTCACTGCTCTTTGAGGACCATTTTGCCCACAGAAATTTATCAGTCAGTGCCTCACACAATAAAATTTCACACATTTACACACCATCTCTCAGGTTACTAATATTCCCTTGCAGTCACGATTTCTCTAGGTTATAGGAACATTTTCAGAAGTGTTTGGGTGCACAGTGGACACAGGGTATGGTCATTCCCCATTGTCCTGGTTTGTGAGGCACTGTCTTTACTTCCTCAGCAGAGGAGCAGAAATGGATGTTTCTGGAGAAATGCAGTTTCTGGAGGAAGTTCTCAAAAGCAGCAGAAGAACTGGTGTGACATGAAGAACAGACCTGAGCTGGGGCTGAGGTCAATAACCACGTGTGCAAATATTTTGTGACAGTTTTGTTCAGGCATACATTTAGCAGATAAAAATGCTACTCCCACCCTCCACGGAAGGAATAGGAGCCACCTGCCAGCCCTTTCCCACAAGCACGTGGCCAGGACACAGAACATGACTGGCAATCTCCTTTTCCTGACGCTTATTGCCACGTTCATCCCTCCAGGCAGCAACAGCAGGGCCATCCCTGGATCTCTGCAGCTGCTCCTGGCTCACTCTGTGCCAGAACAGTGACCTCAGTGCCAGCAGACAGGAAGCAATACAGAACATCCTCCCCGTGCCGTGGATTTACAAGGACAAAACGCCTTCTGTGGCTGGCTTTTCATGAGCAGAATTGCACAAAGGGAATTCTGAGGTTCAGGAAGCACCACGTACGTACCCAAAGCAGACAGCGATGCTCCCAACAGACAATGAGGCGCTAAAGTCTGTGAAAAGGCAGGGGGAGAGATAAAATTTTGCACCATGCTGTTCTCTTAAGTTATCAAAGGAAATCTGGAAGCACTGGGCTCTAATTGCAAATTTGGTCATGGAAATGCAGCTCTAGGGAAAAAAGGAACTAAGAATTAGAGCTGTTTCTAACTGAGATCATGGAGAATGGGTGAGCAGCAAGGATCTATATGATCACAGTAATCAGAACAGATTAATCATTACTTCCCAGTTTGGGCAGTGCTGTCTAGAACTGTATTTTTAAAGCAGATAATCCTGATGGTATATATCTTCTGATTAGCCCTTCAAAAGAATATTCATGTAACTTGGAGCTGAAGCATCTCTGCTGCAGAATTGTGATGACATAATAGGTCATTATAAATAAATGATTTATCCAAGTGAAATAAGTCCAGCTATTTAGGGCAGGTCACAGTGACAAGTTACTGTGGCATCTCTAATGTAATTTTTACTATCTCTTAGGTCAGAAGAGCCTGTTTAATGAAAAAGCTCTTTGTAACAGCAATTTGCAAAACAATGAGAGAAATATGCACAACATGGTTTGCTGATGCAGCAGAATTTTGTCAGAGTAGGACATTGTTTAGAGGTTTACCCTGGGGGCACCAGCTGTTTTCTAAAGCACTGCTAAATGACAGAAGAAGATACATTTACACACAATGCAGGAAGGGCCAAGATTAAAACCTGGAAAGCTTTTATTTGTAAATAACAGCACAAATAGAAGAAATCTGTGAGCCCACAGATAGGATACTGATGCTAGAGAGACATTAACCATTATATATCTGCCCCTTTGTCGAGAAGAGAAGGCCTCAGGAGGAGGGAAGGAGACAGCAGTTCTTTTATCCTTTATCAGTACACAACCACCAAAGGTGCTGATGTTCACTGCTTACCTTTTCATCCATTACTTCCTGTCATTTTCCTTCCTTCTAATACTGCAAACTGCTACTGATTTTTTGCGACGTGGTGAGTGATGTTTGATACTTAGCTGAAATGAGAGCTGGGGGCTGAGAAGTATTAAATGCAGAGATGGCACTGTTTTAACAGGCTGTCAGCCTTAGCTGTAAGTATGCTATCAAAAATTAGACCAACAAAATTCATCAGGAGAGCAGCAGCTTTGCCAGCAGCTGCTCCAAAGGAAATAAGGAATAAGTCAAGGCCAATAACTGCTATTAGGATCAGACTAATCTGTAGATGGTGGAACACACAGTGTCTATGAAAAACAAGAGTCCACATGAAGCCACTCACAATATCTTTAACCAGAAAGGGAGGGGGAGCAGAGAGGAAGCCTTGGAATGTTTCTTTGCTGTGAAAAGGAAGTAGGAGAAAAGGGAAGCAAGGCATCACAGCATATTAACCACAAGCAGTATGTTGGACACTTTCCTCCCACATCCTTCAAATCTGTGGTGCTGATGCCGCACAAGCCAGGCCACCCTAGATCTGACAGCAAGGAGCCAGCAGCTCCAAAATCACAGGAAAAAAAGATGAGCACAGCACACAGGGTGGGGAAGACACAGAGAGAGGGGAGGAACATTGACCCGAGCCAAAATAAACAGAACCACTTGCCTGAAGGGCCCTTTGTTCTGGTACCATATGTGAGTTCTGATCACACCAGCCAGGTCTCCAGGAGAGACAATTCCTTGTACAGCATCAGCAAATTACTCCAGTCTGCAGCTGTGATTAGTGCAAGAGAGAGAAAAAGTAAATGCAATCTGGCCAATTATACACTGAGGAGAACAAGGAAAACAAACAAAAAGTCTCTGAACCTGCAGGTGTCAACACAAATGCAAAAGACTGATAAGCTTGTTTTCTTACTGTGGGGCTGCACCTGTGAGCTCAGGGCAGGGGAGTGATTCTGCCAGCAGCTGCTTGCAGGAGGGCAGTGCACAGCACAGGGGTCACCCCAAACAGTCTAGGGAAGGCAGAACCACCGGGTTCCAGTATTTAAGATTTGTTTTCCCATTCTTTTATCTGCAGCCAAGTGTTGGCAGTCACACGGGAAGAGACAATTGTATTTCTGTCAATGGCTGCAGCACATCCTGCAAAATCCTGCATCCCAGAGTCTCCAAAGCCAGAGAGTCAGAGAGTTTGAGGCTGAACACACTGAGGAAAATCTGGAGGAGATTAACACTTTATGGACCTATCACAAGGACTGGAAAGCCCCCAACCTGTTTTATTCTCTCAGTTTTTTCCCTCGAGCGCAGCTCAGCCTGTTCCACTGCACAGAACACACACAGACCCCCTCAGAACTGCAGCTGCAGTGAGCTGAGCACCAGGGCAGGCAGGACCAGGGCTGACCCAAACCAGCACATTTGAGACCTGCTCCTACCAGGCACAGCCCTGAGTGAAACAAGAGACACAGCAGAGGAGCCTCTCTTTGCTGTTGCTGATGGAATGAAGTGTTACTGCCCACTGAGCCTCTCCCTGTGCTCTGCTGTTCAAATACAACCATTACTCCACTCTCAGCAGTGCTTTGTGCCTGGCTCAGCCCGGAGGCTGCTTTCTCTGCTGTATCTGATCTTTCATTGCCACACAACCCACAGGAACTGCTCCAGCCAGACCTCAGCAGTCCATACAGAACAGGCCAAAATCACTGCATTCCCCACCTTGGAACAAAGGCAAGGTCTGGAGGGAAGAGATGCTCCAAATTGTTTTCTAAACAGATTCTTTTCACACTTTCCAATCTCTCACTCCAAGTTTCATAAATACCTGCAGGGTCAAAGTCCTGTCCTCAGGAGCTGGAGCAGTGACCTGGATATGTGACATCAATACAAAGTCCTTTCTTTGGAAGGAATTGCCTCCAGTACAATCTTTTGCTCATTCAGTCTTCTGTCTCCTTCAAGCAAAATCTGCCAGAACTATCTATATCCAATTTATTTTTCCTTCTTTCTTCTCTTCTTTATTTTATTTCATGTGTTGTCCCAGCCTCCCCTCTCACAGGTGTTTCCCTGGGGAAATTCATGTCCCTTGTACTTTTTACTCTGTGCACATAATAGAACATTATCTGCATAATTTACCTTACACCACATGTTGTCTTCCTTCTGGCTAAGTGTTCACCTAAAATAAATATATATCCTCATCATGTACATTGTGAAAAAGAGCCAAAGAGCCTGTCCTAGGTGAGAACTTCATGATATCCAAAACCTGAACCACCAAGAATGGGTTAGCTCAGTCCTTCAGGTCAAAGCTAACTGCAAAGCTGATCCTCCTCCTCCTGCCTCTCTCTGCATTTTTCAGTGTCCTATTCCTTGTGTAGATCTAATGAAATCCCCACAAGGTGAGTCCAGATAAAATCTGGAATTTAAATACAGCCCACAAATCAAGGGATTTTAATGAGATAAATATATTAAAAAAAAAAAAAAAAAAGAAAAAAAAAAAGAAAAAAAAATAAAAACCTCTTCCTTTAACATTTTTATCACACCTCTGCATGGCAGGGTATAAACAGCAGCAGATCTGTGGAACTGGGCAGGGCAGAAACATTTTCCATAGATTAATTATCATGAGTAAAACATCCAGATCACAGAGATGTTGTTCCCATGCTTCCCTCCCAGAGGCACAGTGCAGCTCTCAGTGTGCAGGGCAGCTGACACAGCACCTGACCATGTTCTGAAGTTAAATGTGCTGGGGCTGTTGTGGTCAAGTCAACACAATCTGCAGCCAGCTCCTCTCACAGTCTCCTGAGCATGAGCACAGCATTGGTGCTTTGCTGATGCTGCTGAGGCTTCCTGGTATTTGTAGCTATCAGCAAGAAAATTTGACAGGAAAACATAACAAAATTTTGAAGCCTGAGGTCTTGTAGCAAGTTTGAATCATGGTATATCAGGGTGAAAAACATGCCCTGGATACCGGAATATTTATTTTTAAATTAGCACAATTAAAAGTGAATGTGATGTTTCTTTGTTTCTTCCCATTTTCCCTTATGATGATTTCAAATGTGCCCCAGTTTTCTTCTTTACACAACACCCTTATGGTCCCTATTTTGTTTCATCTGTTCACCAGCAGGAGAAGAGCCTAAGGCTGGAAGGTGCTGGGCCTCCCCATGTGAGGACTGAGTCGTAAATTTGCAAATAACAGGAAAATTCAAGTGCAAGGTGTGGAATTTCCACCAAATCCCTCACACTTACACTTTCTATGGATATTTTTGAATGGGCTGAATTGTGTTTGGAGATTTTCTATGTCCCCAAGTGCCATTTCTAGGACCAATTCCCTAAGCTCAGGTGTTTGGTACCACTTCAGATAATCAAGCAATTCCCACTGAACTTCTGTAAGTGCTGGGTGTCCAAAAGCCCAGTGTGGACATCCCGGATAATTTGGGAATTCGTAGTAGCATTAAAAGTATAGACACCTGGATCTCTCCCTAAATTAACCTCTTTCCAGGTTCACACCTGTCTTTGTGATGGCCACTGAGTGAACCTCAGGCTATGGGGCTTTATTTAGGGGATCACACCCACCAGCAGATTTGTGCCAAAGGAGAAGACGCTTGACTACCTGCAGGGCTGAAAGATCTCCAGATGCTTTGCTGTCCCATCCAGTGTCACTGTTTGTGCATCCCATGGTGCCTCCTTTCTGATTTCCTTCGACCAATTTCCATTTCACAGGGGAAGAGCCTGAGCAAGGCAATGTGAGGTTTGCCTCACTAACAAACTCACTTAATTCCCTGATGCATTGTCACAAGACTAATGGCCTATTTTAAAGAGCATCCCTGTCAGGAGGTGCCTTTTTAAAAGGATTCTCACAGTGCAATTAGGCAGCCCTTACATCCAAAAATTACAGCATGGGAGGAGAGACCTTGATCTCAATGCACCAAATCTGGATTTTATTGAAGACTTTCAGAGCTGGAAAATGTCACCTGCTGGAGTCAGCTGCAAAGTCCACACATTGAAAAAAAAAAACCCCAGTCTGTTTCCCTTCTTTGAGAGTAATGGTCCTTTGTGAATTTTTATGTTTTAGTAGAAGAACTCAAACCAAACTCAAAAGCTGTGGAAAATCAACCTGTTTTCACTACAGGCTCTTTGATCCTCTCTAAGCCTTTGAGGTTCCAACCCAGGGAGTGACACAAACATGGGGAAGGGCCTTTACACGACCTCAGTGGAAGAAGCAAGGCAGGTTTAACCCAAAACACATCAAAACTTTTCAAAGCTCTCCATCTCCTCTCAACATCAGCTGTTCCTTACAAACCTTCTTTTGAAGCCAAAAGCCACAGTTAGGAACTTCCTCAGAGGAAACATGTTTTTTCTCTGTCCTTGTTTTTCATATCCACCATTCTCCCTTCACAACAAAAGCTTCCATCTCATGTGCTCACCAGGGCCAAGAAGACAGTGTGAAATAAGATCCTGTGCCATCAGGAATATTCTTAGGACCCAGACTTGCATTGCTCTTTGTCATACTTTCAGTGGGTGTCTCATTGTCACTTCTATGTCAGTCTCAGAGTGGGATCCAACAGAGGTGTCCTTCAGGAAGTGGAATCACACTGACCTGTCTTATTTCGTTTCCTCTGTGTTTGGGCAAGTGTGGTATCAGTAATGGGGAGAAGATGTTCCTGTGCTGTATCAGCACAGAGCTAATTATGATGGGCTGGCTTTCCTTCAAAGCACATGAAAAAATCTCCAAAACAAAGTTACAATAGGAAAAGGTGAAAAAAGTGACAATTAGACCCCCATTTGCTCATTTGGAAGCCCATGTCCAATATCAGCCACCTTGTTACTTTGTTGGGACAAAAATACCACAGTTCCACCCCCAAACACTCTAATGCCAAAGTCAGGGTCTGTGGGACTGGGTAATTCCAGTGACACCCTGATTCCTTGGAACAGCTGCCAGTGCCCACTCAAATGTCAACCCTTGCAGCAGGGATGATGGGCTGGGGTCATCTCAGCAGTAACAGCTGTCCTGGAGATTTAATGATTTGGAGAAAGAACCAGAGTTGTGATAAAACTTAATAGTTTTAATAGCATCTTCTGAAAGACAACAGATAAATTGACACAAGAAGAAAATTATTTGCCACCAATTTCTGCCTTAGTTTAAATTCTCTTTCTACAAGTGTAAGGTGGTGATGGGAATTTGTCATGAGCTATAAGCAAAGGTAGCTGGTTTATTTCCCTCAGCTTGTATCAATAAAACCTCAGTTTTATCCCACTGGGGGCACTGGACCTCAACCAAAAAAAAAAAACAAAAAAAGAATTGCAGACATTTCAGAGGAGAGAAATGAGAACTATCAAAGACCATGATCTATGTGGGGCAACGAGGGAGCTGCTGGTTCAGGCAGAGGAGAGAAAAGCACTGGAGAACATGAGAAAAACACTGGAGAAAGCATGAGAGCCATCAATTGTTTAAGGGTTGTTGGAAAGAGGAAGGAAATAATCAGTTTGCCACAACCAGGTGGCAAGCACAAGAAATAATGGGCTTAAGTGACAGCAAGAGCTATGAGGGTTAGACTTCAGGAAAAGCTTCCTAATGGTGAGGGAAGCAGGGGATGGAATAGATTGCCTGAGGCGGGGCAGTCTCACTGTTGGAGGCTTTTAAAGAACAAACATCCATCAGAAATTATAAAGATAGATAGCTGGTCCTTGCTAGAGGGGAGAAAAATGGATAAAGAAAACTCTTAAAATCTCTTCTCACCTGTTTTTTTGTTTTTCTCTGATCCTATAAAGCCACTAAAGAGACCCCAGCCCACGCAAAATCCCAAGGATGTGGTCAGAAAGAACTAGAGCAAAGTCTCCTGCAGAGTCCTCATAAACCTCTCAGAAAGCCAGGGAGCTGCCCAGGATAGCCCACAGTGTGGGTCATCACACCAAGGTGATGAGTGAACCTCTGCCACTTCATTTTGCATCATGTTTAAACCCTGGACTAATTTTCAGTAATACAATTTGTTTCATTGATACCTCCAAAACTACCTGCATGGTGGAGCCACTGAAATGTGCTCCTCTGTCAGGTCAAACTTTGCACTGCAGAGGTTTTTATACCCTGGAGTAGCTTCATAACTGATCACACGAGGGAATGGTCCTGCCAGTATCAGATAAGGCCCCTAAAAGAGAAAGGCAACACTCCCAGGGTCCAGTGCCTGTGTCCCTGTGATTACTGCAATATAAATATAGTTTTGTTTGTCTGGCTGATCTTTTCCAGTCTGTTTCTCCATATCAGTGTCAGAGATAGGAGCTCTCTGGGGCCCTCTGAATGTGATTACCTTTCTTTCTGCACAGAGAACGAGATTCACTTTCAGAGAGGAGATTCGCTTTCAGCCCAGGTGCTGTTGTCAATAGCCCAAATTTAGTCACTTTTATCTGTATGATGAGGAATGTGGACTCTACCATGGTTGTTTCAAGCACATTTTGATAATAATTTTCTTGCAACTTCATGCAAGGGGAAGCAAGGTTTGCTTTATCTCCCTGCCAGAAAACAGGAGGTCCTTAGGGAGAACTGCCCAAGGTTTCTCTGCCCAGTCTCTCTGTGCCACCCTTGGTTTGCCCACCTACACTGGCACAAGAATTTTCCTACTTTGCAATTGCAACCTCAAAGCCAATCTATGCTCTTTTCATGGTTTCAGAAACATCCACTCATTTTGCAAGTGAGATTTTCTTCCCATGCCTGCTAGGGAATTCTTCTCTGTCTTGATGTGCCAAGTGCCATTCTTTTTCTGCAAGCTTTTCCTCAAAATGTGCCCTATAAAAGCCAGGACCTGCCATGCACCCTGAAGTGCTCATGAGCCCTGTGCCATGGTGATCCAGGCTTCACCATGCAGCAGAAAAAAGGGAATATTGCACAAAGCAGCACCAGAAGCCAGTGGCTCTAAATATGGTGTGAGTCCTGCAAGTGTCCTGTGCAGGGCCAGGAGCTGAACTCCAATGACCCTTGTGGGTCCCATCCCACCCAGGATATTTTATGATTCTATGATTTAAACAGTTGTGTACTATTCCCCCAGAGAAATTCAGCAGGACTCAATTTAAGGCCATAGAGTTGTTTCACTAATATTGGAATGAAATCTTCTCCTTTTTACTTCATTAAAAGCTTCAGGCAAGAGAGATCAAGTTTGACCTTAACATCATTCTGTTTCAAACATCATATAGTCATGGTGAACAAGTTGGAAGGAGAGGCATTTATTTAATGTATTTATTTGTGTGGTATTATGAAATTTGAGATCCAGAGACTGAAATCCTACTCTCCACAGTCCTGTGTACACATTGGTTAATACAGATTTTGCACCATGAGAAGAAACACACTGAGTTATGCTGGATGGTGAAAACAAATATTGTCATTGCAAAGCAGCAAGGTGGGGAATGAGACAGAATGAGAGCGACAAATTAAATGATATATCCAAGGACAGACAGGAAACCCCTGTCACAGCAGGGAGCTGAACTCACATCTGTTCTGTTCCAGCCCAGCACCTTTTTACAAGGAACTTCACTCAATGTGCTTCATTTGTGGTCAAAATTCCAACCAGGGAAAAGAAGAAACAAGGAAATACTGCAGGGACTTTAACCCCTCTATTGAGCACTTTTCATAGTGTCTAGGTAGTTAAGTTTAGTCGTTAATAATGTATGACAGAAAGCAATTTAAACCAGGAGAGGCAGGAGCAGGGCAGGGGAGGTAGAGGTGAGTGCTGAAGAGCACAAGCCAAAGGAGACAATCTTGTAGGGGAGAAAAAAAAAGCTGTGAGCCATAATAACAGCTTTTCTTAACAGAACTTAACTAGGTTAGAGTGACCTCTGAGAGGTGCCAGAATTTTAACAGCCAGATTTTAATGTGAAGGATTATGGCTATTTCTGTATAAATTGCCCTTGTTTTACACAGACCGTTTTGCTGAGCACAATGTTAATTTTGCAGCTCCGCTGGAGCAGCAGCTTAGGAGAAGATAAACAGAAAATGATGCTTTTAGCAGCTGACAGATACCTTGGGATGCCTTAGCTGAGAGGGACAACAAGTCTGTTTACATGAAGATGCTGGAGACAAGAAGGGGACACCAGCTTTGTAGCAGCTCTGAATGGGGTGGGGAAGGTGGCAAGAGAAGGGAAAAGATGCATTTAACTATTTTTTAAGTGGCTCTTCACTCTGAATTCCAAGGTTAAGATTTCCCAAGTCTGATCCCAAGGCTGTGCCAGGACATGCACTGTGTCCAGCTGTGCCATGGCCAGCTCTCTGTTGAGGGATGCACCCACTCCTTGAGGAACAGCAGACAGGGTAGTGTTGCCCTGTTTTACTAAGTTCTTCTAAGCCTTCTGAGGTTTACGTTCTTGTAATAAAGTTTCTCACCCACTTTTATGTAAATAATTATTGTTTTACATTCTTCTCTGGAGGAGGAGAAATTTGATGGGCTGTTGTCTTGTCCAGTGTCATTAGAGAGGTGGCACTTTCATCCTCCAATCCACTGTCACTTTTGTAAGCCTATAAATATTGGAGTCAGGAAATAAACTTTCCTTCTTTTTCTTCTTCTTACCTTAGAGTCCAGTGTCCAGCTTGTTTTATTTCATGTCCTATTGCGACAGGGTAGGAATGGAAAATTGGAGTCGAAAACAATCTGTGACTTCCCCAAGTACCATCCTCAACAGCTCTGCAGCCACATCTCCAGGGAGGAGATTTGTGTGGTATTCAGGCTGCACCAGCTCACAGGGGCCACTCACAGGGCTGAGTGAGCAAGCAGGGCTCTTCCCAAGCCCTGGGAAGTGAGGATGGAGGGAGGAAGGGCTGCCTGGTAGGGTCCATGTTCTCCTGCCTCTCTGGCCCAAGAGGTGATGGACTCCAAAATCACCCAGTAACAAACTGGCTCCTTGACTTAGCTACACTTGGCCTAATTCCAGGTAATTATGACTTAAAACTAGGGATATTTAATAATTATTCATAACAAAATATTGTTAATTTTCAACTGTTTTCCTCTCTTTATATTTCCCTCTCATTAACTCTTTTTCAGTGTGAGACAAGTGACTGGCACTGATTCCAATTAAAAGTCAACATTGCTTTTTTCAAAGAAAAATTATATTACTGTGGTAGCCACACTTGAATAGCACCAATAGATTTTCCTGCCCCAAATGATATAGCTGAACTCAGTGGCTCACAGCAAGGTATTATTAGCTCAGGTACAATCCCTCAGAACTCCACCTGGCCACAGACATAAATTCCTGCCTCCATTACAGCTTTGCCAATACCATTTCCATGCTGGCTGCACAGCAGCTTTATGGTCAGATAATGCACATTCACAGGAGTGCACAGCAGTGACAGAATGGGGTTAGGACGCCAGAAAAGCAACATTATTTTTTTATCTATAGGAGCTGCAAAAGAAGGTAGGAAAGAAGGGCAAAGACACTGAAGGCTCACCACCAGGCTGCTGCTGAGTGAAGAGAAAGGCAGACAGAAAAGGGCTGTGCTCACTCATTTATTCTTAGGGGAGGAAACTTTTCAGAGATATTTCCCACTCGTCTTTCACTTATTATGCACCAAGGGCAGAACTGTCTCGGTTTTATTGCACTCTGTCATTCAGAGCTGGGCTAATCATTGCTGCTGAGGAGGGAGGCAGCCAGGTGGGAATTGTCTCTTCAAGTGTCCCTCATATTGCTTGTTCACATGCCACTGCCCTGACTGGAGCTGTCTGGTGACTTTGGCAAAAGGGTATGGATAGCTAAAGGACACAGTGAAAACAGACAGGTATGTATGACTAAAGAACTAAAGGACAATTCTGCAACGTCCTGAGCTTGAGCTGAGCTCTCTTGAAGCAACCTTGGCTCTGATCTGCTCAGCACAGCTTTAGTAACAATGCGTGACGAGCTCTGGGCAGAAACTGCCAAGCCTAGGAGATGACCCAGTGGGTCATCAGCAGGTGGGTTGGAAGCAGCTCAGCACCTTCACTTCCCCCAAGCCCTGTTCAGCAAGGTCTGGTCTCGCCTCAGCTGTTGAGACACCTGGGTGCAAAGTTAAATGTGGAATTTTTCAGACTGTTAGAAAGTCAGATGGGCTAGCAAAGATGTCTTGGAAAAGGCTGGGTCTGGAGCAGCCATCTCAAGCAGCAATGTCATTTTCCCATCCTGATGTGCCCAGGCAAAGAAAAACACCTCTATCTAAAAATCTTCATATTTGTTTCTAAAGAAACGAGAGGAATAATAGAGATGAGCTTCCTCAAGATGAAGGGCTCACCTGAGTCACAGGAAGGTGCTGCAGCTGCACAGAGGTTGGTGTTGGTGCCAGTCACTTGAGGGAGGCAAAGAGCCACACTGGGGATTGCCTGGATCTCCTCTGGTGGCCTCCATGGGAGGAGAAAGGAGGCCCAAGGTTTGGAAACACCTCTGAGCTTCTGGATGGAAAGTGATGAATAATGAGATGAAAAAATGAACAGGGAAATAGAAAATTTAACAGGATTTGTGAGGACACCATTTCAATAAGACTGCCAAATATGAGAGAGGGGGTCGGCACAGCTTCAGATGATGTTTGCTGTAGACAGTGGCAAAGGTTGGGGTAGTCTGCCTGAAAGGATCTAAACTCACTGTAACATTTGGTGAGAGAAAGAAAGGCTGAGAAAACAAAGGTCATTTTGATCCACTCAGCATGATCAAACTCTCTAAACACCACAGATGTTTTGAGCAGATGTGTCAAACTTCTGCTTCAGAGTCAAAATATTGGGAAACAGAACGTGCCAATGTTCTGTGCTCTAGGGAAACCACAAGTAATTTCCTTGGTGAGTGCTGTGATCAGATCCATGCAACAAACCCAAGAGGAAATGGTAAAAAATGAACAAAATTTCAAAAAGGATTGTGAGGATAATTGAGATTTTTTTTTTCTCCATGGAAAAAGGCTACAAATATAATGCCAATTGAAGAAAAATCAGAAGGATGAATAAGGTAATACAACACAGATATGGTCAAGAATATAAAAATTATATTTGGCACTTTTGTGTCTAACCTGACATTTGAGCAAGCCCTTTGGGACAATCTGCACAATTAAAACAGAAGTTGTTAGAAGACTTAGAAAGAAAACACTTTAAAGTGTTTAGCCAAAAATAACCTGGAACTCTGTTCTGTGTGACGAAACTGAAGCCACCAACTACAGTCTGCATATTGAATATAAGTGCCAGACAATGTGATTTCTAACATGAGGGCTGCCAGAACATTTTTTATTTTATTGGTTCACCTGCCATCTTCTTGGCAAGTTTCCATCCTCTCCTTTCCTCCTAACCAAGATGGATCTTGGTTTGTTAATCCACAGCAACAGAACAGCTCTTTGTGGGAAGTTTTACCTGAAAGTCGTGAACAACCTCTCAGCTCAGTTTTGCTCTGGAAACACCAGAGAGGGAGACTCTCTATTGCCATTGAATGGTGTCACCACTGGAATTAGCTGACAAACACCCTGAGATCAGCTGAGAGCACCCTGAGCTGTGAGTATTCTGAGACAGAATCACAGAATCACAGAATGGTTTGGGTTGGAAGGGACCTTGAAGGTCATCTCATTTTCCCCCCTACCAGGGGAACTTTCCTCTAGACCAGGCTGTTCAAAGCCCCTGAGCACTTCCAGGGATGTACCACAGCCTCCCACAACGTGAGAAGCATTAAAGGACATGCGTGTGAACACTTTAAAGGAACTTCATTCAGCCATTAAATTCGGATGTATCTACCTCTTTCTTAGGGGTCACAAATGAGAGCAATTTACCATAAACCTCCAGGGATCCTGCAGTATGAAGGCAGTGGTAGGTAAATATTTCAGCTCTCTGCAGGAATTTCTGCTCTGTTTGTCACTGCAGTTTCAGAGCCACTTACATGAACCAAAAAAACAGTTTAGTAGTTCAATAGAGCAAGACAGGCACTGTATCCATGCTGGACTGGACATGTGGTGTTAGCTGCATCACTGACCACCAAAATGTCCCCAGGTGTGAGTGCAGCACTCCTGTGTTCTTCCAGCTGACATTTTAGTGTAATTCTACACTGATAGAAGTACAGCTGGAATACCAGTGCAGAATCCAGCTCAGTGCAATCCACTGGAGCTGGAGAAACACTGTGGAAGTCCTTTTGAAGGTGTGGGTTTGGGATGGGTCAAACAGAGCCGTACATCCCGGGAGTAGCACCCAATCACTGCTCTCTCTGTTCCTACAGGCAGTCAGCCCCTGAAATGATGACAAATTGCTTTGGAAACGCTCTGATGCACCTGGATGACTTCAGAAAAGTAGAGGCCTGGGGGATTCCCTTTTTGACCAAAATGGGAAATACATTTTTATGAAAACCAGTCATGTTATTTTTCTTTTGTTTTCATCGCTGAGATGTCTTTGGTGACAGTGAAAGCAGAACCCAGCTTGTCTCCAAGAGCTTGGTCAGTGGCTTCACTGCAGAATTGTAGCCAGTTTCTCTCCTTTCTTTACTTAAGTCAATCTCCTCATTACCTGCGGATGGACTTGACCTTAGTTTAGGCCATTTTACAGCCTCTTGGACAATCAAATAAACAGAGATATGCCATAACCTTAAGAGTTTCCCCATGGCTGGTTAGGGCTAGCAACTAGAGGGAGAAAAGCAAGCAAGTACTGAAGCAGATGATAAATTCTCTCTCACTCCTAAACACCCTAAGGAAACATTCATTTCTTAGTTCTCATGGATCACCTTGTCCCTCAAGCAAACATACAATTTTCTTTCCTAACAGAGCCATGAGTTACTTCAGATCAGTGCTGGGATTAATACCAGCAGCCCTGGGACTTCTAACACAACACTGGCTGTGCAGCTGGGTTATTATCCCAACACTCTGTCTAAACCAAGGAACAGTCCCAAACCCAAAAGTCAAACATCCTTTTGCCCAGGTGATTAACAACCAAAGGCTCTGTGCTGGACATTTCAGCAAAGCAAATCTTGGGCTTGCCTTGACTCACATTATAGAGTCCTTTCCACTTCTACTGCAGAAGTGCCAAACCTTCACCTTTAGGAGTGTCACAACAGAGGAGGAGAGATTTGTCCTGCTTTTTAGGAATGACTCCTGAACATTTAACAGGATGTGTAATGATCCACTGATCCAATTACCAGGAGATGGCTCAAGGATGGCAATGGCAGTTCAGACCTCAGTGAAGTCTAAAGGCAGAGCTCAGTGGTTTAACCACAAGTTCTTTACATTCATGTTTTCTGCCTTATTCACACTAGCAACAACTACTGCCCATCCCACTTTCCTTAGTGGTAATTCCTGAGGGGGTTTGGCCAGTGTTTAATGAAGCATTGCAGAAGGGAAGCAGCAGGTCAGCTGTGGCAGGTGGACCTTGGGGACAGCTGGTCAGGAGAGCCTGGAGGGGCTCTCAGAAATTCACTCAGCCTCTGAGAGTAGTGAGATTCACAGGAGAAGAATGGCAGTGCAAAGCATGGGAGTCCCTATAACCTCTTGGGAGGGGCAGGAAATGTTCCTTCACTGCCTTTATGGACACTTCCTCCAGTGGGACACAGCCTATGTCTGGAGCCCCTCAGAAAGGGACTGTTGTCCCTCCTTGTTTCACTTCCAGTCTCAGTCCTGGAGTTTGATCAATCTTGAAACACAACTTATAAAAAAGAGGCAGCTTGTGTTGATCATCCTTCTATACCTCCCCATTCTTTGCTTGCTTGGACAAAATGATTCCACACAGACACCTTCACACAACCAACAGAGCTGAGCCTCTCCTCTGCTCCTGTAGCATCGAGTTAATTATAAGCTGCACTCCCTTGCTAGGAAAAATAACCACCTTGGACACTCTAATCAGACACACGAGGGCTCAGGAGGATTAAACCAGATGCACAGAAATATATGCAAGATGCAAAATATGCAAGATGCATAATTCCAGCCCCTGTTAAAGCAAGACTTGCGCAGCCCCCTCTCCACCTGCCTGCAGGTTCTCCACCTCCCCTGTTTGCCAGAGACAACAGGAGGAAACCTGTGTTCAGCTGTTCCCTCTGTGCAGAGATTAATTCATTGACAAGGCTCCTAGGAATGTGCCAGCTCATTAATTACCATAAGAACTGTGTCAGCAAGAAGTAGGCAAGGTGACTGCTGAAAATGGTCAGAGAGACCATCTATTAGTGCTTGCTACCCTGCTCATTACGTGCCAAAATCCAAACCAATAACACCTGGCAAGCGTCTCTCAACTATGAAATATCACAAATTGCACATTTAATATAAAGCACTCGTGTAGATCAGCACTGGGGGAGCAGACTACAAGGAAATTAGCCCCACAGGCAAGTCAGTCCTGTTCCAGGGATAAGATTATTAAGTTACTTCCAATGGAGTCCTGGGAGAATGATGGGTCTCCCAGCAGTGAAAGGTGACATGGAAAACTCCCAAAGATCTGACACACCACCTCATCTGTGTTTCTATGTCTGTTATTAAAGACAGGGTTGCCAGAGGTGTCCCATATCAAACCCACTGGGAGGGATCAGGATCACCAGGCTGAGATCTCAGACTCAGCTCAAGTCAGCCCTTGACTCCACCCTGTCTACAAAGGCAGAGAAGTGGCCACAGCCCATTTCAGATCTCACAGCTTCTACCTCTGTCTGGTGCCCCCCTTAAAGGGGGAACATGAACACCAGAAAGTCTCTGATTTCCTATTAAAATTCATCATTCTTCTCCTAAAGCCAACGCTGGGATAATGTGCAGGGGATTAGACCCAGGAAATCCATCAAGGCCAACACTTAGTGCTTTTATTCCACAGTTGCTATGAGGAGCTCTTCAAAAACAGACCCTTAAGAAGATCAGAAGGGCAGGGGGTCTCCCAACTGCTGTGCAATTGAAGGCAGGGCCCTTCCCCAGACAGAGCCCCAGCATTGGCAGTGAGGGGGATTTGAATGTCAGGCATTGGGAAGCAAAGTCTTATCAATGCATCAAAGGTTTTGCTTCCCTTAGCTCAAAGGGAATTAAAGGAATAGAGAGAATAAGCTGGAGAAACTTAATGTTGTTTTGACTTGCACAGAGCTCAGAAGAGCTCTGGAGTATCGGGAAGAACACAAAGGAAGATCCACATTACAACCCCTCTGCTTTCATGCTTATCTCACTGCAGGTGAGCTGAGAGCTCTCACCCTGAGAGCAAAGGGCTACACTGGGAGCTGTGGTGTGTCTTGCCACATTCCAAACCATCTACCCTTAACCCTTCCCAATCACTACACTGAATCACCTCCCCTTGGGCCCCATAAACAGCCCCACTTCCTTCTGGTGTTTCTGATACATTTTCATTTTATTTCCCCCCTCTTCCTTTCCTTTGGCCAGTCTCACTGCAGGCCATAGCACTAGGAAACAGTAATTTTGTCATCTGATGTAAAGAGGATATGACAGAGCTGTGCTGTAAAATGCCACACATCAAACCATAAGGAATTCCACAAACAACTGTTCAGACGTCCAAAAAGGGGAGGCAGGATGTGAATGGCCCCCAAGTGCTCAGTTAAGTGCAGATAAACGTGGCTCTGCCTAAGTCTGCAAGGTTTTGGGAGGTTCTTCCACATGCTGAGAGCAAGATGTGCCAGCAGGCAGACAGGCCATGTCACCCCTGAGAGCTTTGTCAGAGGTGCTGCAGGGAGCCACAGCCCCTGGGGGACAGCATCAGCTGTGTCACACACCTGGAGCCATCATTGCCTCCATGGAAAGCATGAAAGGAGTGACCCGGTGTCCCCTCTGGGAGCTTCAGTGAGCTGTGGGAGGAAATCAGAAAGGGAAATGTGTGAGAGATTGCCCTGGCAGTGAGGAGGGAGGAACAGGCTGATGCTGAGCAGCTGGGGGTGGTGGTGCAGACCGGGGACAAAGCAGAGAAGGGCTGGAGGAAGGAGGAGGAGGAAGAGGAGGAGCAGGAGAAGGAGTTAAGGCTCTCTGGGAAAAGGGGGGAGGATTAGATGGGAGCTTAGAGACATTTGGTGGGGGTAAGGAAGGTGGAGGGGAAGCCAGAAAGCAGGTTGGCAATTCAGATAAAATGTATTAGATGCTGATAAAAGCAGCTGGGAGGGACTCAGAGAAGATGAGATTAGGGAGTGCACAGGGGAGATGATGAGTTTTGGAGGGAAATGAGAAGGTAGGGTCGTCTGCATCCTGCTGATGGTTTTTAGAGAAGAGACTCAGCAGTTTGAGAGAGGGGTTGGCCACAAAGCAGAGCAGATGTGCAGAAACCCCCAAGGGGCCCAGAGAAAGGCAGGGGACTGCTAGACCTCCTGAATGCCCTGTGGGACCATCGGCCAGCCAGGTTAGAAACAGCACAGTGACACTGTGAGACCCAGCTGCTCCAGGCTGCACACACTCAGGGTGATGCTCAGTGGGGCACAAACACTCTGCAAGGGCTCCTTACTCTGCAGTCTCTGTTTAGCAGCATGGTCCTCAGCCAGCTGGGCTCAGATCCCAGCCAGCAGAGCAGACAGAGCTAAATGAGGCAGCTCCAATCCCTGGGGACATGCCACCACCCTGAGGGGCACTCTGAGTGGCCCTGGTACAAGATTCCCTCCCCAGGGACACAGGAACCCTTTGCCAGCCTGGGCTGTGACCCCTGGGCTGGGCATCACATGGCTGTGGCATCACTGATCTCACTGGGAGAGAGGAAATGGAGAGGTCTGAACAGGGCAGTGAGCAGGAGACAGAGAGGCAGAAAAAGCCTTGGCTCCATTCCTTGATCTCTTTTCTGGGCTGGGAATCATCTCATGTGCCAGTTTGGTCAGGCAAGAGCAGCCACAGTGCTGCACCCCGGCTCCATCTCTGTTTGCTCCCCTGACATCCTTCAGCATTAGCTGGCAGATTCCTGCCCTGCAGGTCCTGGGAAATGGGCTGGAGCAGACACTCACCCAGCGAGGCCATCCCCAGCAATGAGTGGGGCTGCCAATTCACCCCTGTATTAGGGATCCAGACTGAGAGAGAAATGCCTCTAAATGGGGCAGCAGATGCTTTAACTTGCTTACAAACCCTTGCCCAGAAAACAGTGCAAAGGCAGAAACAATCAGCCAAGAACAGGAGCTCACACGGTGCTTCAGTCCTCCTAAAATGCTGAAGAAACACACATTTAACTACAGCCTAAATTAGATTAACTCCTCTTTGGAGTTATCCACTTTGAGGTACTTTCTCTGCTATTTGCCCAGCCTGGTGTTTAAATAGTTACATTATATTATATTATATTATATTATATTATATTATATTATATTATATTATATTATATCATATCATATTATCACATCACATATTACATTACATTAATTTTAAAATATAAATAAATAAATAAATAAATAAATAAATTCATCACTTTACAAAATTATTCTTATGCTGCTGAGGAAATCCAAGGCAGAGAATAGCAAAGGCAAGCAGAAGCCAAATTTGCAGACCAATTGATAACTATTCTTATTCTTTTCGTAGCTTCCCCCCCATTTTCCAAACAGAAACTGTCACATCTGATGGGGCCAGGCCACCACCCTGCCTCCAGTGTCCCACTGATCAAACACAAGCACAGAGGATTATTTTTCCCTTATTCCTTACGATAAAATAAAAAAGGGAAGAGCTGGGAAGAAAGAAGACAAAAGGAAGAAAAGATGAACAAGCAGAACCTGCTTTGAGCAATGGGGGTTAATCTGACTCAAAGCCTAAATCCATGTTAGCAGTTAATCCAGTTAGTAAGGCTTTCATTGGGAGCTTTCAGAAATCCTTTAACCTCTTGCTGTAAACCAGGAGCAGCTTAACAGCTCAATGTTCACGAGAAAAGCCTGTCAATAATGCTGCTAAGCAGGTATTTAGCAGGATTTAAGAAACAAGCATGTGACAACTCTTCTTTAATGAAGCAATTGGGTTTCTCTCCAGGAACCAAATGGTCACCATTTCCTTTCGTCCTGTCTTGCTCGTGATCTGCTTTTCAAGATTCAAAAGGAGATGCTGTTCTGGTCCTGGCAACTTGACAAGTATTTCTTCCTGGGGGAAGCTCAGTGAAATGCAGATTTTTCTACTCATTTTTATAAATCTCATGGGTTCTTTGTCCTAAGAAATCTTCTATGAAGCAGAGTGCAGTAGAAAAAAAAAAAGAAAAGTCTACAATTTTTTTCCTTTCAGAGGTGTCTATACTGCTCCAAGGAAAGCGAGCTGACAAAGAGGTTTAATGTTTAAGTCTTCTTACCCCAGCCTGAGTCTGAGGATCAACAGAACACCAAAGTTTTTTACCATTTCCTTGCAAAATCTGAGTTAACTGTGGCCCAGAAATCACGCTGCCACATGTAGCCCGGTGCTGCATCCCTGTTCCTGGCAAAGGCAGAATGTGAGCAGCTCTGGGAAACACCAACATTCTGCAGTGTAAACTTCATCCCTGTCCTGGGAGACCTGGCTGACCAGAGAGAGGTGACACAGATGAGTAATGCCATGGTTGACTCTCATAATTAAAAGGCAAATATCATGTGTATATATGTTAAGAAAAGTTTTATGGATTACAGTTATGTTTTATAGCTGTACAGTTACGTTTTATAGATTTACAGTTATGTATTACCCCCTTTGTACTTTTATCAGGGGGTGCCCTGGGTTTGGGACATTTGGGAGGGTCAGCTCATTACTGTGGCAACACCTGAGCTCCAATCAAGATTTAAGGACTTAAATCCACCACGGGACAGCAAAGAAGGAGCAATGGACAGAACTTTTGGGAGGGGTTAAAGGGTTAAAAGGTGAAACCTCCATTGTGTGGGTGAGCACATGGTGCGAAAAATCCTCCGCTCCCCGGCACTGTAATATTTTCTCTATTCAGTCTTCTGTTGTAATTTTGATAAGGTTTTAATAAACCTTTTAAATTTTGGAAGTGAGTATCATTTTTCACAGAGGTGATGGTCCCTCCTTGGCCTCTCTAGGTGTGCAGCTGGTGGAGGGTTTGTGAGGATGTGCACTCATCCTCTGGGCTGTGCTTATTCACCTCTCTGGTCATGGAAATCCCACCACAGAAGGTTTCAGGCACAGTTGCCGTAATTATCTGTCTGAATTGCTCCAAATTCTCTTAAATGCATGAGATCCAAGGTGTTAGGACCCACTTTTTAATGTGTGGCATCCTTCTTAAGCTGCAAAGGCCCTGCTGGGCAGCAGGGCAGAAATCCCTGCACTGCCACAGTGAGGACCCCCATCAGTACAAACCAAGATTTTTTGCTATGCTATCCCATCCACTCAATTTTTCTGGGGAACAGGACAGTTGTGAGCTACAGGGAAGAAAAGAGAGAAGGGAAACGAGGGGATGTGTGTCTCAAAGGTGAGTGACACGTACAGAGAATGAGGGACAAAAAATCATGCTTTCCTCAACCTTCCCATCTGACAAGGGGAGTATTTCATCCAGCCCTCTCTGCCTCTTCCGTTTCAGACTCAGACACTGCCATTTCCATTCACTTTCACAGCTGAAAGGTCGTTTTGCCTATTTTCCCCTCTCAATTCCAAGGAGGAACGCTGCATTACCTCAGGCATTTGCTGTGTTCCTCAGCAGACCGAGCCCATGCAACATTAATCCTGTGTTAGCTGATGCTCAGAGGATCTCTGCCATTCTGGCTGCAGCACAAGGCTCCTTCAAAGGGAAACACCTCGCAGCTCTCAGTGCCTGAATGCAGTTTGCCCAGGTTAACAAAGCCAAAGTATAGGAAAATGCAAGAGAAAATGCTTACTCTCTAAGCCCTCAGTCAGAACCTCAACAGTGTGCAGGTATTTTACTTTCTCATTCCTTTAATATCCTTTTCTGCTGATAACAGCAAAACATTTCCACACATGCACGCAGATATTAAACCACTTATAGAAGGATTGTCTTTATGGGAGTCCTACCTAATGAGACCATGATCCTTTGTGAATAACTCTGGTAGGCACAAGGACAGCACAGGTACTAATTAACCTATAACATTGCCATTAAAAAGTCATGACATGAGTTAATGCACTGACTAGGAGAGTTATTTTTCCTTTCATAAATTATATTTTCCTATAGCTCAATTAGCCATTTTCAAGCACTATTTTTTTCCCTAGTCCTTACGCTGTCTTTTCTGAAAGGATGGTAACAATCCATTTTAAGAAATAAAAGTTAACCTTTAAAACAACAAAAGAGTGTAAAAGAGTGAACTCCTACTCAGTCCAAATTCCAGCTCAGTCCTTTTTGGCCAGGTATATTGATGGAGATGAGAGGTTTTATGCATTATGCAGAGCCATCTTTTCACTGAAAAACATACTTCAAACAGATGCAATGTTAGCAGACACTGGGATACCAAGCAATTGATTATTCTGTTTACTGCAGAATAACCTGCTGTATCTAGGTTTGATGGTGCTGTGTTTTCACACTCTGGTTTCTTATGAAGCCAATACAAAAGACAAAGTGGGCAAGGGTAACATTTGTTAGACCACAGTCATAGCTGAATTGCAGCATCTGGATGCAGGAGCTAAGGTTCAACTGAGGAATTCAAATTCATAACAGCAGATGTATAAATCACACATCAGCTACAGAGGGAAAAAAACCACCAAACCCTCAGTTCCAGATAATTGTCACCTTGATGCAGCCACCTCCAGCCCCCATCTTCCAGAGGGAACCATCTCCTGAATTCCATCCTTGCTATGACTCTCTCCCTTCTCAGCAGGGAGACACATCCATGGCTTTTCCAACCCCATTTTCCTGCTGAGCCAGCCAGGAGAGTGCAGAGCCACTCGTGGTCTACCAGCAGCCCCAGCCCCACTGCCAGAGCTCCTCCTGCCAGGAGAGCAGCACTGTCCAGATGGTCCCTGCATCCCCTCCCAGCACTGCTGGGGACCACACTGGCAGGAATCTGTTGGGGAGCGCCTCATGGACGGGCTGGGTGCTGCTCTCTGCTTTTCCAGACATCCCTTCCTCCTGACCATCTCTCTTTTCCTCCTGGCCATCTCTCCCTCCTCCTGTCCATCTCTCCCTCCTGCCCATCCCTCCCTCCTGCCCATCCCTCCCTCCTGCCCATCCCTCCCTCCTGCCCATCCCTCCCTCCTGCCCATCCCTCCCTCCTGCCCATCCCTCCCTCCTGCTGGCCGCAGCCCAGCGCAGTTTGTGCTCTTTAGTCCGCCTTGCCCTGGGGGTTTCCCGCAGCCATCTGCCCGCTGCAGCATCTGAGCAGCCCTTCTGCCATCTCTGCCTCCCGAGGAGGGAGCCGATCCCGCCACTGCCTCGAAATAAATAAATAACAAAGCAGCGAGAAGGGGCTGCTCTTCAGTCCTGATGCGGTCTGGCAGGGTCAGCCGTGATGTGCTGCTTGGAGAGAGCCAGAAAAATGACAGGGTCCATCCAGCCTTAGAAAATCCCCCCTGCTCAGGCTTGGCAGGCAGTGCTACAGGGAAAGTGAGGATGCTACAGGGTATGATATCCATTGCAGCACCAGTGTTAAAAATAGGTTAGAAACTGTTGTAAAATAGTTGATAGATCGTTAAGCATGTATTGTGAATTTGGTTGTTATATTGTAAAAGGGGTTAAAAGGGTAGTTATAAGAAATTACATCTAAGTAAAGTGCACCACCCCCCCAGCGAAACGAGCCGGCCTGGACAGAACTGTAATGGGCCAATCAAGGGCCTTAAACCTTCATGCAAATGAAAGATCTCAACGGAAAAAAAATCCAAAGGGACAAAAAACAGGATAAAAAGGGGCATCTGACCCAGTGGATTTGTGCTGCTCCACCTAGAACATCGGGGACATCACTGCTCAAGGAAACCCAGCACTGCAGCATCCTCGACAGGAACACCCCTGCTCAGCCTGCAAGCCCCGATGCTTTAGCCTTTCTTTTTCTTACAATAAAAGCTGAAATCACTTCAGTTCGGGGAGCTTGCTTTCGTTTTTATCACCAGGAAGGATAAACCACGACCACTTGGAAACTGCACGGGATTTGGGAGCATCTCTTCTTAAGGGGGGTTGAGGTGGACCCCAGGATTGTCTTCCCTCAGGTTGGGAGATGCTGAAGTCTGGGGCTTTCCAATTGCTGTCAGCCAGGAATGAAAAGCAGTTCCACAGATCAGGGAGGGGTGGGACACGACAACCAGCTCTTGTCCCTGCCCATTGCCAAGGAGATGCAAACCAGGACATGCTCTGCAGAGAGGGACAGAGAGCAAGGAAAGGTGGGCAAGGGAGGAGAAGATGCGGAAAAGCACTGAGCTTAGGCATGGCTGAAGAGACCAAGATATGAGGGGAAACACAGAGCAGAGGCTAAGGCTAATTTGACAGCTGTTCTGTGGGTATCACAGGCAGATGATGAGCTCATGTTTGGGGTCACCCCATTGCATCAAGCCTCTGTAAACTCAGGCTCATAAGCCACCACACACTTCTAGGGTCTCCAGTTCTTGCTTGGAG
The DNA here is from genome assembly GCF_027887145.1 of Ammospiza caudacuta. NCBI lineage: Eukaryota > Metazoa > Chordata > Aves > Passeriformes > Passerellidae > Ammospiza > Ammospiza caudacuta. The sequence goes on along the minus strand of NC_080608.1, from coordinate 12,698,514 downwards.
CTGTTTTTAAAAAACTGTATGCAGACACCCCTGAGAAAGAGGGTTCAAGAACAAACCCTCTGCTCACAGCATCCCCCCACCCCAATCCCTTTCCACCTAAACAGAAACAGCCTGCAGTGCCTCAGACTGTGACCAAGGGCTGAAGTGACACTCACTGAAAGGGGGGATCATTTAACAAATTAGTCTGGGAGGATCTGCAGGAGCCAGGCTCTATCTAGGATGGGAAAGTTTTGCAGCAAAGCTGTGCAAAGGCAGCCTGAGCCAGAGCCCTTCTACAACAGCACGGTCACGCTGCTCAGATCAAGCTCCTCGGGCACTGTTAGCAAAACCTGCCCTTCTGTCCTGCTGTCATCTCAGGGCTGACAAGCTCATCAGCCAGGCTGCAGGCAGGGAAATGACAGAGGCGGAATTAATGGGAATCACCTCATTTGCCTCCCTGCCCACCCCGATGGCTGCAGCGCCGGGACAGGGGCAGCACTGCCCGTGCTCAGGCTGTTTGCAGTAATTAGGGCAGATGCAGGTTGGATGCACCGAGCACAGGAGGGTGGGGACAGCCAGGGGAGGATTGGGGGAACATCAGGTGATGCCAGGCTCGGGGCACAGAGGGATGGCACAGAGATTCCCTGCGTCAGGCTCTTGGTCCCAGCAGGTTAAGGCACAGCCGCCCCGACAGATGCAACCATCCAGCTCCGAGGGATTCAAATTAAGGTCAAAAGGGATAAAGCAATGGTGAGGAAATGAATGCCTTGTTCCTGGCTCACAGTCATGCCCAGATGCACGTTCCTCATCCTTTATGAGGATAATTAAAATGCATCATTTTTGTTTGTATGTGTGTGCACATACATGCAGGCATACACCATTTCTTTCTCTTGACAGGAATACAACCATAAGAAATATTTATTTTTTCACTGTCTCTGTGGCAGCTATCTGGATTTTAAGCTTGGGAAGGGAGATGGGAAGGGAAAGGGTACCCCTTTTTTCTGTTTATCCTCACCAGGAAAGGAGGGGAATCTGCTCACAGCTTTTCAGTCCTGAGCAGGGATTCATTTGATGGCACAAGAACAGTTCATGCAATTTTCCATTTGCACAGAGCAGGGTATGTAATGCCTGTGCTTGGAATTGGGTTTGCTCTCCTAGCTCTGTCACTCAGCAGGTTAATTAGCCATTGCTCTCAGCTCTATAACACAATCACAGCCCAAATCTGCAAACCCTGAACCCATCCCAGAGCCAGCTGTGCCCATCACTTGTCCAACAACCACGAAGGTCCTACATGCCAGGACTTCCTTCCCTCCTCCTGCTAAGACAGCATGGCTTGAGGCTGTGACAGATTCTCTTTGCATCCTGCTGTGCTCTCCATCACAGCTGGTCAAGTGTCCACATCTAAAACCAGAGTCCCAGGAAAGAACTCATTCCAGCATTAGTGCCCAGGAGCACAGCCCAGAGCTGGGAGATGTGCTCAGTGCTCTTTGAGGGACAGGATGGAGCTGCCAACAGCTGACAGGACTGGTTTGGCTCTCTGAGGCCACTGCACACCAAATGAACCCTATTTTTCAGTCTTCCAGCTGAGGCACAGAGCCTGTTTGCCTCCCACAGCAAGATGTACCCTCTCCCAAGGTAGGCACACATTTTACCTGAGACCCAAAAGCAGAGAAGTGTCTGAGCACTGCTCTGTGCTTAAGGTTTGCAAAAGCTGTTTTTGCTGGCCTCTAATACTCCATTAGTGCCTGTCAGAGGAGAGGGCTGAACATTTTTCACTCATCGTAAATTTGTGACACTGGGGAATTTGTTTATTCCTGGCTAGAAAATGCTAAGCCCATCAGTTATGTCCTCACAATTCTCATCATGCTGTCTTAATTTACACTGACCTCCCAGCCAGAGCACAGCCCTAAATTGTCACAAACAGTCAGCTCTCCATTACACGGCTCAGTGGAGTGTGGGGGAGAGACATCTGTGTGCAGGGGCTCAGAGCTCAGCACAGGAACCCCGGGCATCGTCAGCCTGGACACTGCCTGAATCCTGAATCCTGAATCCTGAATGCTGAATCCTGGCTGCCTCCCTGCAGCCCTGCTCTGCAGCTCACAAACCCTTCCAGAGTGCCAAGTGCTGCCATGCCCTGCTCTCCTCTGGCATTCCCTGCCCTTGCCTGCCCCAGTGCTGGCCAGAGGCTGCTGCCACCTCCAGCTCAGCCTGCTGGGTTGGCAGTGACACTGGGGTGCTGCAAAGCCTATGCTCATTGCTTTATCTGGGCTAGAGCTGCATCCTGTCCTCTGGGAGCCTGGGTGAGAGACAAGCAAAACTCCCACAGTGTCTCACCACTAAATGTCTGAATTATGGATTCTTCTGCCCAAGGTGAGCTGAGACACAGGCAGCTTGGGTACCATCACCATATTGGTCTTCTTTGGGATTTGGTCCTCAAGGAAAGTCGTCAGCAATTAGCAGAGATGTATTTTAGGTCTGTTTATAAATGTCTTGCAGCTGCAGTGATCAGGAGCTGAGCACAAATAGCAAGTGGGAGAAGTCTGTTTTACATCTTTTCTGATGTAACTGGCTCTGGATGGAGTCAGACTTGGTTTTCCTTCTTCCAAAGGCTGATGGTGTCGTCAAATCTGTGCAAGCTGGGATGTGGGTGGGAGAGAAAAAGGACTTTTATTCTTTCTTAGAATATCCAAATTGTTCAGAACCACTGAGCATCGAGACTGACACTGTCTGGGGTGGGATCAGCAGCAGATGGCCAGAAGCTCTCTCTAAGTTCAAGAGCTCATTAATTCATCAGTATTCACACAGGGTATTTAATCAGGACTCAGACTGCCATGGGGTTAAGATCTTCTCCAGAGACACCACAAAATAAAGAGCACGGTGATGTTTGTCGTTTGTCTTTCTGCTGGTGACCTCCTGCTAAACATCAGAGCCCAGAACTGCCTGCCAAGGCCTCAAATATGATCAATAATATCCTTGCTTATCTTGCTACCATTACATATTTATCTCCAGGGATAAAGCTGCTGATTTGCTGTTCTGCCCCTGGTTCCCCAAGCTCAAAGCCCTTCCCCAGACACCACCCTGTGCCTCGGGCACTGCTGCCAGGCTGTGCTCCCTCCTCTCCCATGCAATGGCACAAAAAAGGCTTTGCAGAAGGACAGTAGCCCAAAAAAAAAAGAAAATACAATTCAGGCTGCCACTAAAGCATTGAGAGGAATAGCAGATTTGTCTTTACAAACAAGCTGTGGGTCTGCTGGTAGATGAAAACTAGCACTGGGAGATAAAAGAAACAATGAGAAGGATTCCACTAATTGATGAATGGAAAAAGATATTTGCTTTTACAAATAAACTTTAGGTTTGCTGATAAACGAAATTAGACATTGAAAGATGAAAGAAACAATGAGGAAGAAAAAACCCTAAATTCCATAAGAATTAAAAATGAAAAGGGAGTGTTATACATTAGAAGGAAATCTCTGGTATCAGGTGTTTTGGGAAGCCTACCTCTCAAGTACCTCAGCCAATGGGGAAAGAGAGAAGGGAAATATGGCTGGGAAATTAGGATAAAAAGGGAGGCTGTGTCCTCCAAAGATTTGAGAGATCCCAGGGGAACGCCCCATGGCCTCTCCCTTTATTTGAATAAAGCCAAAAGAACTCCTCTCTCTCCTTTTTGGACATAAACCTCTGGTGTTTGTGGATTAATTTTCCTAACAGCAGTAACATGAAAAAAGAGGAAAAGCACAAATCCCTGCTGATGCTCTGCACAGCTTCAACTCCCTTGGCTGGTTTCACTCTTTTCTGCTCCGGCATCCCTGACTATGTGGGAGCAGGACCTGACCCAGCAGCCCCCCAGCTCCTCCTGCCCCTCCAGGAGTGCTGGCTCCATGGCCACAGCCATGCACAGCCCCTTCAGCAGGTGGACGTGCTGCCTTTAGCAATAAAGAGAGTTTGAAGCCATTAAAGACCAGCAAAATGACCCCTCCTGCGGAGCTGCTGCCATCAGGAAAGCAACACCACCGGCAAACAAACAGAAAAAGGGATGGAATGTTTGCCAGGGCAGCCGTGGTTGGGAAATGAGGGGTGGGACAGCGCAGCAGGAGATGTAAAATAATCCCAGCTGTGAGTCTGCAGCAGCAGCAGTGCAGGATGCTCCATCCACACTCACGCCAGGAGCACATAATAAAGGGGGAATAACATATCTAGTACATAACAAAGGGGGAATAACATAAGAAGTACATAACAAAGTGGGATAACATGTACATATAACATATAACAAAGGGGGAATAACATATCTAGTACATAACAAAGGGCGAATAACACATACATATAACATATAACCTATAACATATATAACATAAAACATATAACATATAACATATAACATATAACATATAACATATAACATATAACATATAACATATAACATATAACATATAACCTAACATATAACATATAACATATATAACATATATAACATATAACATATAACCTATAACCTAACATATAACATATAACATATATAACATATAACATATAACATATAACATATAACATATAACCTAACATATAACATATAACATATATAACCTATAACATATATAACATATAACCTATAACCTAACATATAACATATATAACATAACATATAACATATAACATATAACACATATAACATATAACATATAACATATAACCTAACATATAACATATAACATATATAACATATAACATATAACATAGGGGGAATAACATAGACAGTACATAACAAAGGGGGAATAACATACACAGCACATAACAAAGGAGGGATAACATGTACAGTACATAACAAAAGGGAGATAAAATGTACATATAACATATAACAAAGGGGGAATAACATACACAGCACATAACAAAGGGAGAATAACATATATAGCACATAGCAAAGGGGGAATAATATACACAGCACAAAACATAGGGGGAATTACATACACAGCACATAACAAAGGGGGAATGGGCAATCAGGCCGGGCTGGGCAGGCAGCCCTGCTAAAGACTCGGGTAAATGCTGCACTCAAGTAATAATCCTGCGCTAAATCCAGAATTTAAATGCCTCAAGGGCTTAAGGGCTGTCAAGAGCTGCAATTCATTTCCAGAGGTTTTATTTAGTTGCAGCAGCAATTTTACCTGAGGGTGACACTAAATTTGAGAATTACAGGGCTAATAATTTAACAGAATTGGCTGCGGCATTTTCTTAAAGAAACACAAACACACACGGACCCGATGAAATGAGCTCTGCACTTTACATGCTTGCAGGTTTCATTTGAATGAAAATGATTAATGGGAACATAAAGATAAAACACACCACAACAATAAAACAAATCAGCTCTGCCTCCTAAAGGTCAAAGCAAACCTGCCTCCTGGTTTGGAAATCATCTCCTAGGACAACATCAGGCATTTGCTTCTGCATCCCCCTCTTGCCTCTCCCTGCTGATAACTGCTGGTTCCTGACATCCCCAGCAAGTGGATGGAGCAGAAATTAAACACATTCTTAGTCAGACACACAAGATATGGACAGAAATTGTGGTTAACACCACTGGCTCTTTAATTTCAGGGAATAACTTTTTCCTGTCTGTGTATCACTATGATTTGCAATTTACAAAACAAGAGTTCTTTTATTTGGTACCTCAGTTCAGCTTCCCTCAGGAAGAGATGGGGACTCAGCATAGCATCAATGTGCAATTTCCATTACCAGGAAGGTAAAATAACATAACAATTCATAGGGAGCTCTTTCCTTATTGCCCTGGTCCCAGGAATGAGCAGAGCAAAGGGGATCCTCATCCCCTTCCCAAATCATGTGAGGGACAACACTGCAGGAGTTTCCACCCAGCCAAAATGGGGTTTCAGGGAGGGAATTTAAAGATTAGGGAGCCTGGCCCAAGAAAAAACCCTGAACCTCCCAGCTGTGAGTCTGTCTTGCAGAAAAATTTTACATGATTTGAAACCACTGATATCCTTTCCCCCTCCCCGCCATTGTCATTGAGAGATATGTTCCTTTCTGCATTTCTAATTGGGATGGAACAGATGGTGAAGGCTTTGTTTAATGAAATATGTCCATTCAATTAACCCATGCCGTCAGGGATCCAGCAGTGCAGGAGGAATCAGCCTCCCACTGCTGCAGGGGGATCCTGCTGCCCTCACCTGCACACCTGAGCCCAAGGGCAGGGCCTGGGGGCACGGGCTGGACCTGCTGGACCTGGCTCAGCTGCCAGTCTTGCTTCCCAGAAGCCTTGTTCCTCTAATTTTACCTCTTTTTTTCCTTTTTTTTTTTTTCCCTTGATTTCCAGTTTCAGAACTGCATACAGAGGTTTTGAGCCCCTTGCTCAGCCTTGCCCATGGAAAAGGCAATATCTTTTTTCCCCAGGAATTGCTATGGAGCTCTGCCAAAGAGAACTGGGTCCCACTGCCAGCCCTTCCCCTCCTTCTGGGGAGGGGAAGCCCATCTGTGCCTCAGTTTCCCCCTTTGTGGTGAATGACAATTCATTCTCTGTGAACCACCCAATATGTGGTTCACTGACAGCTTGAAAATCAACCAAAAACCAACACAGCTTCCGAAACCAAAGCGTGCTATTTTATTTCCTGTCTTGGTTTGAAACAAAGTTTGACCCCTTGAAAGGAGGGGGGGTGACATTTTGAAGCACAAAAATCAAAACACACATTCATATGTGAAAAAAATCCTTTTTTTTTTTTTTTTTTTTTTTTTTTCCAATCCCACTAATATCATGATTACCAGCAGAAACAGAGCCAAAAGACACAAGGGCTGGGATGAGATCAGGCTGCTCTGCAGTAAGTACTTTTATGCAGGTAAATAGTTTATTTCTAGCCTTGCTCCCAGCTTCCACTAGTGCAGGAGCTGTTCAGGGGTGTGATAGGAATGGTTTCTGCTAAAGAAAATTCATTAAATGCCAACTGAACTAATTTTAGCACTTTAAAACCAAGCCATTTCAGGAGTTCATTTCCAAATGGTGAATTGGTACATTTACCAAAATAAATTGCTTTGGTGTTTTGGAGGTTTAGTTGATTGAGGGTTTTTTTTTTTTTTTAAGTGAGGAAAGCAGAAAACCCCAGAACCTTTGGGGGTTTTCCCTTATTTTTCCCTTTCTCCTTCCTCTCCCCTTTCCTTTCTTTTCTTTCCCTCTTCCTTTCCCCATCCCTTCCCTTCAGGAAAGAAGGAAAGCCTTCAGCTGCTTCCTGTGCTCAGACACAGGGAATAAATCAAAATACTTCTATGGGAAAAACTTCTTCTTTTCAATGACTGTTTTTCCTTATTTTACAGAAAACCCACAGAGTTTATTGGTCCCTTTGGTTGGTGGGGAAGCACCTTTGGACAGCAAATCATTCAGAAATTGGATTTATGCAGCCAGAGGAGAAACACAGCCTGTGACAGCTCCCAGCAGGTCCCCACAGCCCTGGCTGCAGTGTGACACCCAGAGTGACACAAAACACGCCCTTGGGGTGCCAGGGGTGCCACTCCTCACCCCTCAATGCCTGCACTCATGGGGGAGCCCCCAAAGTGCCCTTGGACCTCCCACAAGCCTGGAGAGCCCTGACCCCTCACCAGCATCCCTGCCATGCTGGGACAGCAGCTCCCACAGCTCCCACAGCTCCTGACACCCCTAAGGGTCCCCAAAACACATCCCTCAAACATCCCCAGTTCTCTTATGACCAAGCTGGATGGTTTTCCTTCTCTTTTCACCCAGTACAAGGCAGAGGGATGCCACTTCTGACTCCCTTTGAGCTGTTTATGGGCTTATCTGGCTCTCAGCTCTTGTTGCTAGCCCTCTAATCCCTCTCCTCTCTCTGGTGGCATCACAGATATATTTCCTCGCATTTGTGACTGTTCCCACACTGAGCTAAACCGTTTCCAAGTGCAAAGCAGCATGACTGAAACCCCTGCTAGACTTTCATAATGAATATGAAGTTGCCAGACAGCAGAAATTCCTAACTTGACTTCATTCTCCAAATCCATTTATCAATGCTAATCAGCCAAGACCAGACAAGTCATCCCATTTTCAGTAGAATTACCTTTTCTTCTAATGACAACAAAACAATTTTTGCAAAAATAACAGTATATCATCAAGTGAAGCTCAGTCTTTGACTAACACAATATTTTAACTCATGACTCAGACAAGATATTGGCTGCAAAAATGACCCACTTGATTCATCTTTGTTAATGGCAGAAGTGTCAGAGATGTATCTGAGATCCTGCAGTGGAACAATCAGGTCTATGAGCAGCTCTGGATCTAAACTCTCTCTGGGATTTAAAGACACTCTGATCTAGCTCCAAAGCTCCTGGTTGGGAGGATACAAGTATACAGGGGGATACTCAGATGTTTTAGCAGCCAAATCAAATTATTTAATGGTTTTATAATGTGCTCAACTCCGATGCTACAGGGTGACTGTGCTAACATGACTGCTGCTGCTGGCTGGTAATAGAACTCAAGATAAATTTATAACTTTGCAGCCCTGAAGTGAAAGTACGCTACATAAATGCACTAAGAAATCGAAACCTTCCCAAAACACCAGATTTTACAATCAAAGCCCTGCACCCACTTGCCCATAGCAAATCCCAAAGGCAAGTGGGATTTGGTATGGGCAAGTATAGGCCATACCAAATGGCCTATACACGCAAGTAGGCCATACATGCAAGTACCTGCAAGTAAAAGCAGGTATAGGTGCTTTTTTGCCCAGTGTTGCTCTTGGCCAGAGCAAGGGAAGTGCATTTGTGCCCCCTCCAGAGCAGCTCCAAGCAAGAGATGGATTCTGACAGCTCGAGCACCTCTCACTCTCCCAGCTTGGCTGCCCTGTCCCTGGCAGAGTCCCCCAGCAGATCCAGCTCAGCAGATCCAGCTGCCCAGACAGAGCTGGCTCATGCCTGAAACGTGGCAAGCAGCCAGAGCAGCAGAGAGACCTGCTGGCTTTTCCCTGCACAATCCCCTAACAAGGAATCCTGGTGTTCCTGGGCACAGCTTTCTTTCCCTGGGTACCTCACACCTCCCAGCAGCCGCTTGGATATCTCTGAGACTCCCCTCACACAGAAACAAACAACTTTCTTTCTTTCTTTCTTTCTTTCTTTCTTTCTTTCTTTCTTTCTTTCTTTCTTTCTTTCTTTCTTTCTTTCTTTCTTTCTTTCTTTCTCTTCTTTCTTTCTTTCTTTCTTTCTTTCCTTCTTTCCTTCTTTCCTTCTTTCTTTCTTTCTTTCTTTCTTTCTTTCTTTCTTTCTTTCTTTCTTTCTTTCTTTCTTTCTTTCTTTCTTTCTTTCTTTCTTTCTTTCTTTCTTTCTTTCTTTCTTTCTTTCTTTCTTTCTTTCTTTCTTTCTTTCTTTCTTTCTTTCTTTCTTTCTTTCTTTCTTTCTTTCTTTCTTTCTTTCTTTCTCTGTAGGGATGAGCATAAAAAAAACCCACCCTTGTTAAAAAGGAATTTCCTTGCACCAGAGAGGCAACTCCAGGCCACTCTAACAAGGTGAATTCTGCCCTTGCTATTTTAACATCTGGCCCTGCTGGGACTTGTGTTTTTGATTAAGTCACACACATGAACCAGCTCCCATGGGGAGTGAGCCTTGCTGAGGGTGCCTGTACATTAGGCTGTAAGGGATGGACAGAAGGTAATACTTTTTTTTTCTTTTCTTTTTTTTCCCTAGCCATTCTGTTTGCCTGGACACAGATGGGGAGTCCAGGCCACCTTCAGTTGGTACTTTCTGCCCCAATACATAGCACTTCCCCTTCTCTCACCGTGCCTTGTGTGTGACTGCTCCCTAATCCCCTTGAGACTCAACAAATGGATTAGCACAAGCAGTTTAACCCAGAGCTCTCTGCTAACCATCCTCACCTTGGGTTGGGTGGGCAGAGGGCAAGCACAGTTCAACACCAGGAGCTGCTAAAGGTTTAACAAGCACAGGACACTGACCAGTCCAGCCAGCTGAGAAAAACCCTGACCTGTAGCCAGAAAAACCCCAACCACTCTCCCAGCTCTGAGTTCTTGTCCAGAATAGAGTTCAGGAAAAAACAAGCAGCAAAGACCAATAATTTCAGCATCAGAATGGTGCATTCAGCTTGCCACAGAAAGCCCGCAGTATGAAAACACAATTAAGTAGTTGCACATTGACAGAGTCTCCTAATTGCTTCAAGGAGCAATTCAATTATGTTTTCAACACTGAAATGAGTCATTACCAGTCTATAGGGGAAAATTGTGTTTGTGGGGTCATGGTTTTTTATAGAATATGCTGTCTTCCTCCCAAAAGTTAGCTCTTGTACTGCTGACAATATTAATTTTGGATAGATTCTTCCCTTTAGGAGCTAAATTGAGACAATTCTTGTTATGGGAACAATTGTCCACTGTAGCTCAGAAGAGCCCAAAGCCATAACATCTGGAGTTATGAAAACAGAGATTTAAAGTCCCTTCTGCTTTGCAAAACTCAACTGCTTCATAATCAAGTCATAAATAGTCACACTTCTCCTCTGACTTCATTGTAACTCCAGTCAATGCAGAGCCCTGAACACTGCTGGGCTAGCAGCCCAGTTCAAACTGGTGATAGTTTCAGTAAAGGAAGAAATCATTTCAGTAAAGAAAGAAATAATTCCTGCTATGAAAGCAGATGGAATTAGTTGTGGCAAAGATATTTTGAAGGTATTCTGAATTACAGATGCAGGGAGATTCAGACTATACAGAGTTGAAGCAAAGACTATTCTAAGAATGGAAGAAAGTCAGTTCAGGTCAGATCTACTACTTGGGTGACTGAAGATGGTTGAGAGCTACACTTGAACCTTACCAACAGAGATTTTGCTTTCTATTGTTCCTACAGCAATTTGAAAGCAAGATGATTGCAGAGCAGTGAGACTCAGCAGCAGTGAGAAAGCTCTGTTTTGAGAGCTTTGGGTTAAACAGCACTGATTTAGATGTTCATGCCTGCACAGTAGTTCAGCAAAGATAACAGGTTGCAGTAGTCACTTGGTAATTGACCTCTGGTGATTTAAAACCTTAATTTGCTTTCATGCTTTCTGATTTAAAGTAGCGTGTGCACTTGGGCATAACTGCTTTAAGATATCTAAGCAATATTTTAGCCTGGATTCCTCAGGAAACAAGGCTTAACAGAGCACATAGACTATTCTTCCTAATAACTCCTAAAAGCATTGGCCATTTTCAGCCAAATTTGTTGCAGGGTTCAGAGCTGTGATACTTGTAAAATCCTCAGAGGTTTTGTGAAGAGCCAGAGCAAATGAGCAAACTCTCAGAGGTTTTGTGAAGAGCCAGAGCAAACTCTTGCATGTTCTGAGTGCCAGCTCTTGGGCGAACAATTCTGTCCCTACTGTGGTGGGCACATCCCATGGGGCACGAGGCCAGGAGAGGACAGTGGGGCTGGATCCTGCATTCACAAAGAAACCATTGAGCTCCAGGCTGTACTGGACATGATGCCTGTTGAATGCTGCTTATAAATAACTCTGCTACAGCCACGACTCAGTGCCATTCCCTTTGCACAGCAATGAATGCCATTCCCTGCAAGGGACAAGCAAAGGGTGAAGCAGATCCTCCTTGTGCCCACAGGTAGTGCAAGAAGCACCACATGAAGCAGAGCCCTGAGAGGCACCTTCAGTCAGGGAACAAAGCTCCCTGGGTGATTTGTAGGCTCTGAACAGCAAAGCTGCCACTGAGCCACTGTGAATCTTTCTCAGTCTGCACCTTTGCTGAGCTGATTTATTGAAGGTGTCAATATCAGAGGTAGGCTGGGGACTAGCTGTAAAGCTCAAAACCTGATTTTCCCGTGGTTTTGCACTCCCCTCTGCCTTCAGAGCTTTGTTTCATCATCAGATGAGTTGAGGTGTTGACTGGCTTTTGGGGCAAAGGGCTGCTGGAAGGGAGCCCCACTGCTTCATCTGCACAGGGTAAATCAGGAATGCTCATTTTCACAGACTGCATGCTTAATTGTTGGGTTAAGTTAACAGGAGTTAAAAGGCAGCTTAGTCAAGCAGGCAGGGAAGAGCTGGAGTCAGAACATCCAGCTTTTGCTGCCCATTAAATAATAATATGGCTCTGTTGGGCCATAGCTTCCTTACTTTGGAATAAGAGTGAATCCCAGTGTGCTCTGGCCACAGGACAGTAGACACTGCAGGAAAGAGGTGCTGCATTGCCATTAATTCTATTCCTAAAATAAAATCCAAGTGCTGACCAAAATCTCATTAAACTAAAAATAAAATTCTTTGGACTTCAGCAAAATACAACGTACTGCTCCTTACACTGGCTGCAAGATTCCTGTCTCAACAGCACAGAGAGGAATTACAAAAAAACCACCCAGAATGTTGCATTTGAATTTTCAAAGCCACATTGTGTTACCTGCAACCATGAGAGGCTGCAAAGCCTGTGCCTGTCCCAGCAGGGTTGCAGAGCATGGTGGCACGATCCCACCAAGACCTGCAGGACTCATCTCCTGGGCAGGGAGCCCAGGGCCATGAAGGGAAGTGCTAATAGTCAAAAAGATGTCTGCAGCTTGCAGAAATAGATATTTTCCCAGGAATAAAACATGACTTGGAATAAATGTTTTATTCCCCTGCACATAATGAATGGCAGTGAATGTGATTTGGGGACCTGTCAAGAGAGGGGAGCACAGAGATAGTACATGCACTACAGACAGTATTAAAAATGTTGTTTAACTGAAACACAGGGAATTGAGATCACTGGTAATTTTAATCTCCTTTCCTCTGGGATTTCTTTTTTTTCCTTTTTTATGATCACCTTCCTATGTGGCTGGAAAAACAAGGCCATCAAAATGTTTATTGGAAACTCTTGCAGGAACCAATCCATATGCAATTGCACAGAAGGTAAAGAGGCATCCACTGCTCAGCATTTCCAGCAGATTTAGCATCAAGCTCAGCTTGCAGCCAGGCAAACAACACTATCTGCTTCTGGAAAAAGTAGTGGAAAAAGAGTCACCAGGAAACAATTAAAGGACTGTGCTCTAACCCAACAGCTGCTTGAACTGCTCTGATCTGTGGCAACACCGCTTTGCAGAAGAGCTTTCCATCAATCTCCATGTACGGCTTAATAGAGGCTGTCAGGAATATGGAAAACTGTCACTCTAGTGTGGCTGTGAGCAGCTCTGAGCCCTGCCCTCACCAGACAGCCCTGCACAGCTTGTACCAGCATGGGGGATGAGGCCAGAGCCTGCCACAGCAGCTCCTTCCTGGCAAGAGGAGATGGAATAAAAACTCCAAGTTTTATTCACTGTTTTCACAGGCAGAGAGCATCCTTGTTGGGAGATAGCTTGCTCCTCCAGGAGAACCATGTTGCCCTTGGCCAGCTAAATCTCCCCTCTACAAAGCCAATGTGAGGAATGTCAAGTGCAGTTTCTCGTGGTTTATTAAACCTACACAGAGGCTTGTCCTGGCAAAGGAGCATCGTGGTGCTATGAAAAGAGAGAATGGCACCAGGGCACCATCTCCAGCTAATTGTTTCATCAACTTGGAGAGCAACAACTGCTTGCTAAATAAGGCTCTTCTTTTCTGCTTTGCAATTATGCTCTGGTGGCTGCCAAGAAAAGCTCTGACACTAAAGGCTTCTCAGGGCCTCTGCAAGTGTTGCCTTTGGTTTTAGTCCAGAAAGGCAAAAAGCAAAACCAAGGGCTGCAAATCAGAGGAAGAGGTGAAAGCTCAAAGGAGATTTGCCCTGCTCCCACCCACCTAACCAGTAAGAATTGGGTAAAAGGAAAATAATTAATGAAACTTGTTTGGTGCATTTGCCTCAGAAAATGTTAATGCTCAGCTAAAGACAAGATATTTGAGCATTTCACCAAATAAGTTTATGTTTTCAGTTGCTTCTGGAAAAACAATCAAGTTTGCATATTTTTACCAAAATATTGAAAGTGCTTGAATCTTTCCTATTACAAACCAGGAAGCTGAAGCCATTAATTCATTCCTATAATAAGATTGGAGAAGAAATAAAGGGCTATTTAGAACTAGGTACTACTTTTCATAATGAACTGAACTGGCAAAGATCCTTCTATTTTTTCCAGTTCCTGAGTTATCCAGAAATTGAAACATGTTGCAGGCAACCATTAGTTAAAGTACAAGCTCATGCATGTTGATTTCCCTTGTTTCAGGCTCAGCTCATTTGCAATTGAAAGCATCAACAGTAAAATATTTCTGCACTTAGAGCTTTACCTTTTCACCAGTAAAGCCCCTTCCTGAACACATCTCCTTTCTGTTCTGGCACGACCATTTGTGGGCTGCCTTTAAACTTTGTGTCTTAATTTCTCCTTCCCTCTTCCCAAGCAGGTGACAAGAGAGCGAGCCAGGCCAAATGTCGCTGGGTGCCAAGCTTGGTGTCAGCATTATTGGTCTGTTATCAACAGCACAGGTTCACTGGGTTATGCAGAAGGCTCCAAATCTGGGATTTTAAATTTCTGGAGCAGTTCAGTCAATAAAGTTCACTTGAGGATCAAGGTCTCCTTGCAGACACGGGAGGGAATGAGTAGGCATTTCTCACTTTTGCAAAAATGATGGTGGGGAGAGAGGCCAGGGCTGCCTCTGAACTGACCATTCTGCTTTAGCAGATCCACTGGTAAGGACAGATGTCCCCTACAGAGTGTGATCAGTGCCTGCATGCCCAGCCAAACCCACCTGCCAGATCAACCATGGGCATGGGACAAGCCAGCCATGGCAGGGAATTCCTCTGCTTCCTCTTGTGATTGACAAGAGAAGCAATAAGGAGATAGGAGCTGAAGAGCTGTTTGCAGCAACCTTTCCCTTTGTCAGAAATGTCAAAGCAATTCCTAACAGCTCACTTCAAAATGCATTTTCCATCCTCTTTTTGACATCTTCCCGACCTCCCCAACATTGCCAGAAGATACAAATTCACCCTGACAGTCAGGAGAGGAAGGGAAAACAAGAAAGGAAATAAAATAAAAACCAATCTCTAAACTCTTTCTAACCATCATAGAGGACAAGAGTTAGTATCATGCACTTACTGACAGATCAAGCTTGAACCACCTTCTCCCCACAAAAAATCAGCATAATAAGGCAGGAATGAGGTTACTTATTCTAGCAGGACCCAGTGATTATTGTCTTATTTCCCTGATAAACATTGATAGCATTTGTAATATAGCTCTAACAGGTTCTTGGGTTTTTCATTTCTTTCCTCCTCTCACAAATTTTCCCCATTCCTTTTCTCTGTTTTGTTGACTTACAGAACCTGACATCTTTGCACAAGGAAAGGTTATTAACTGCTGCTGATGAAGATGCATATCACAAACACAAAACAAACAAAAAAAAGCCCAAAAACAAGATAAAAACCCAAAACCAACCAAACAAACAAAACCAATAAAACATAATAAATAGGAAAATAAGAGGTTTTACTGACAAAACTCTCACATTTGGGAGTAAGACTCCCTCTTACAAAATTTATAGCTCTAAATAATTAGGTATCTGATTTCATTAGCCATCCAGGCTTCTACTATCCACAGTGAGCAGAGAAAGGGGAAGTCAGGAGAATGATTCACCATACCTTCTTTAGAAAGCTATTTTGGGATTGACTAAATCATTCTTTGGAGATTGGACAATTAGTACAGACTGGATGTCCAAATCCTACACAGCTCCAGGGTGAGATGTGTGACTGTCAGCACACCAGGAAGGATGGGTCCAAAGACTAAAAGCTGCTCATAGACATCAGTGACAATTAGTTGGTTTTAAAACCCCTGGGAAGGAGCAGATCCAGGGAGAGAAAACATTTGTTCAAGGTCACAGAGAAGGTCACTAGAATCACTTGTGTCTCTTGAGTGCACTTCAATGTCCTGAATAAAACATTAATTTATCCTGCAAGGAATGGTGTTGAGGAAATGAAAGTTCAAATGCCAAATGCAAAGAAAAATAATCAGAAGAAAAAGCATGACCTTCCATTGCATATGTTTAACTGGAGTTTCATTTACATGAGCAGTAGCACACCAGTTCCCTCAAGCTGCTGAGGAAATTAGTAGCAGGAAAACACAATTCTGCGCATTTTCAGGAACTGCTTCCATTAACAAAAAGCCAAGGCACAGGAATATATCAACCACTGCATAACCTCACCAAACTAAACCAAAAGTGCAATCTAAATAGAATGGGGGCAAAAGCTGAAGGCAATAGAAGGACTTTGCACTGCACAAAGTTAATGAAGTTAATGCTGGCTCTGGACTAAATTATGTGAAATACCTTGAAAAGGAATTGCAGACAGCAGCTAGACACCCATCTGGGGGTGTCCAGTGATGTGGGACTGACATATGTGAAGCCAGTAGTGACCAGAATGTGGAAAAGAGGATTTGTCTCTCCCATGTTCAACCTACACCAATAGGAGACCACAGGAACCTGAGAGATCTAAGGATCTCTGGCTAAAAGGAAGCCATAAAATACTTGGAGTGACTGAAGTATGAAAAACAAATATCCTTGACAACGGACTGGCACATAAAATGCCCCCTGCAGTGTGCTCAAGACAGCAGCCAGTGTTTAAAAATGCCTCTTGTAATGTCAGTGCAGAACAGCCTGCATAGGACTGGAGGATGATTTTTATCCTGATACCACTACATCCCTTTGGACTGTTCTTTCAGCCATAGCCACTTTCTTAGAACAAGCACTGCCTGCTGAACCAGTGCTTCCCCTTCTCCCTCTCCTCCTCCTCCCAACACTTCATAACCACAAACCTCAGCTGTTCCTACTTGTTTCCTGTGTTTACCCAACAGATCACGGCAAAAAGGGAGAAGAGGAAGGAGTTTATAATAGGAAAATAATCAATAGTGACATGCCATCGCTGTCTGCAAGGCAATCATTAGCAGCTCAGGAGAGACCTCAGTGGCTTCTGTGTGTGATTGTGATTGCCTCCTGTGGAGAGCTAAGCTGTGTGAAAGACTTCAGCAGGTGCCTTTTCCTCCTCCAGCACAGGGAATTCAGTCTAAGTCAAGCATCTAAATTACACCTCTGGGTTATTATCAGCTGTATTAATTACTGTGTTCTCCCTAATTATCCTCTCTTAACACACTCGGTTGGTTTGTGGGAACAATGCAAGGTTGGCAAACAGCGGCATTTAAAATTGATTGGGCCAGAGGCTCAATGATGAGACACAGCACAGCAGGTTTATAAAAGGTCAGATTAGTGGTGGAGTTTATCCTGTGGTTTGTGAGGGTGTGAGCTGAACTGCAGCAGGCTGGCATGCCCTGGCCAGCTGGCATGAAAGGACACACACAGTTTGGGGTCAGTTGTCCCCTGGTTTTACATCGTGACCCCATGCAAAGGGCTATTCCCTACCACAGCTCCAATGTGACTTTCTGACCGACATTAAAACAAACAACACAACATCATCAGCCAGAGGCAGGACATTCCATGTGTCCCCTGTTTCACCCTGCATGAACTGCAGGTAGGATTGGGAATCCCAGGCAGGCTCTGCTGTGTCCTGGCTGTTCATCCTTTTCTTCAAATAACCAGACTGAGTGACTTTCTGATCACTGACATGGAAAGTCACTTTTGCAACATAAAACAACCCAGTTTTGCACTTCCTAACCTTTGTTTTTCAAATGCATCATTTCCCCCAGGCTGGCTCGCTGCTTCTTGGAGGAGGATTTGTGTCTTGGGTACACAACTTGCCTCACCAGATTCAACCTGTCTCAGAAGTGGTTGAAAAGAAGAAGGTTCAGTAGCCTGACAGCCTGACATTGGAGCCTTGGCAGATTTGCTGCCTTGGGGGATGACAAACCTCCCTCCTCAAAATGTACACATGCCCCCATCAAATAGATCTGCTCCTGAAAAAGCTTTAATAGCAGAGAAAGTGTAGGAGAAAGGAAATCCTGTGATTTAAAACTCATCTTAGTCTGCAACCTTTCAGCATGATCCTTTAATGCACATCTGCCCATAAGCTCAAACCAGCACGTCTAGCAATGGATCATTTTCCTCTATGTCCCTCACAATGTGTTTTTGTTTTGTTCTCACTTGATACCTATGAAAACCACATCTAACTGGGCTTCTATGCTGCAAAAGACATGACATGAAATACAAGAGTGTTTGCAGGGATGGACTTCATAAACATCATCCCATTTTCTACTGAGAGCCAGCCAAAGTTCCATTGTTGTTCCTTTTTCAGCTATGGGGTCTGAAACACTTTCTGCCACTATCACCAGACTCCCCTGGTCTGCTCCCTCCAGAGTTCAGAGTTTAAATGAAGCACTCAGAAAATATAGATCCAAACACATAGGACATATTTGCCAGTGGATAGAGAAGCAATAGAAACCCCATTTTAACAAACAGTTCTCCAGCTCAGAGAGTGAAACCAGTCTGGTGAAGGTCAGTTCTAACCCTGTGTGTATCATTTAAGTCCTTCTTAGGACTGTAGTTGTCACAGAGGCCATGCACTTTTGGAAATGTTTATCCTGACAGAAGATCCTGTGTTTTTCAAGAACAAATAGCAGCTGCTGCACTTTTAACACATTCCCTACAACATGACCATAACCAGTGCAAGAGAGACACCCTGCTCTAGGCACTCTCTGAGTGGGCACCAGGTAAGAGAAATATGCCCATTTCTTGGCTAATTCCTGCTCCTGCAGGAATCCAAGGATGTCTACAGATCCACAGCACTGAAGAAGAAGGAGCAGAGATGTGTAGGTCCAGAGACAACCCCACGGAAGGATGAGACAGTGCCTCAATTCCAACTTCAAATTCCCTCAGCCTTCCCCTGCAGATGTGATCATTTACTTCCATTACCATCTTCAGCAGGAGCTGGTGATACCAGAGACAGAACTGGGCTCCTTTCTGAAGGACATCAAGGGCTTTTCCTTCATTTTGATTGCAAGGATATACAAGGATAAGCTCAAGGATACGAGCTCCAACCATGACACATATGGAGGCACCCAGGGGAAACAGAGCATAAAGAGTCAAGGTGCAATCAGGAGAGGTGCATTACTTCACCTCTATAGCACAGAAGCCATCTCAACATGAATTCATTAATGTCAAAAAGAAATCTGCCCAACCATGCCTCCAAAAAGGAAACTGGGACATACATAAACCCCTTCTCTCTCAGCCAGCAAACCTCCATCCTGCAAGCCCCTGCCATGGCTGTGAGCTCTCTCTCTGCTGGTCTTGTTCCACCAGCAGTTTTGCATCCCAAAGGTGACCTTCTCCATGATGCTGCAAAATGTTCAGGATATAACTTGGGGACTGATTGCCACCTGCACTGGGACATTTCAGGTGGTCCCACATCTCCCTTCTCTCAAAGGCAATCTTTCCAGCAAGCTTTGGACCAAGCCTGGCATAGATTAGAGCTTCCAAAAAGCCTCCTTAATTTGGCTTTTTTTTTTTTTTCTGGAGGAGAGTGTGCAGGACAGTGTTTGTGCTGATGAATAGCTTGGCACTGTGGCAGCAAGGTGCAGGAGATCCAAAACCCTGCTGCTGTTAATATTGGTGAGTCACCACTACTGCCTGTGCCAAACATGCTTCCAAACGGAGCTGCAGTTTGCCCTTGGTTGTTTCACTGGGCAAAGCTAAGTCTGAAAAACTTTTTTTTTGGTTCAATCTTTCAGGATATCAGCACAGCAGAGATGTTGGTCTCGATCTGCCTACTGGCAAACATCAAACAAAGAAGACTGTTGTATGTTTGCATTTTATTAATGGTTTACAACTCAAATTTTACTTCTCTTTTGTTCCTGCTGATCTCACAGAAAGCTATAAAAATATATAGAGATGTCTGCCAAATAGATTTCTTGGAGGAAAGCAGGAAAGTGTGAATAATGGGTTCTGAAGTATGGATAATTAGCAGATCAAATAACCCCAAGGATTGGGGAATTTTTTCATTCTCTGCAGATATTTAACATTCTTATATTGCTATATAAATTATACATACTCTCCAGGTACACTTTTTCTTCTAGCTCTTACAGAAAAAAAAATAGAGATGTCTACAGCGAGGTTATTTATTTATTAAATGCTTCTGACAGTGAGAAATGACAGCTCTGGCTGCAGTTAGGAGCAGCTCCTTTGCTTCCTGACCATAGCACCTCTACCCTGATCTTTCCACTCCCTCAAGAGGCTCTTCTTTGGTTTAGTTCAGCAATGCCAATCCACAGAAGTTTGCCAGTGTCAGAAGGATGGGCAGTGGGCAGCAGGCACACAACAAAAACTGGAGATCCATTTGTGTCTGCCTGCAGCTCTCCCTTAGGTTTCCCAATCATATTCCAGTGGTTTTTTTCCTAAATACTGCCTTACTTCTCATCTACTCACACTTCTTATTATCCCTAAATAAATAAGGAACATATCAATCTCCAGACTCAGAAAATCAAAGAAATTTACTTCTCACATGCAGCAAGGCAAGGCCAGGACACAGGGAAGGGTCAGCAGCTGATGCATGTTCTGAAAGGTGTGTGCAGCTTTGCCCATACATTTTTGGAATTTTGGAAATAAATGAATAGATAAAGGAATGGCTGACCCCACTGAGATGTTCAGCTGCCAATTTGTGTAGAACGTCTGATCTTTAAAAAAATGGGTAAGAATCTGTTGCAACTTGGGGGTTCACAGGAAGAGGTTTTTCTCAGCAATTCTCCACTCAAAAAATAGAGCGCTAAACTTTGTATTCTCCTAAAGTCCCAAGAAAAATTATGCAACTCTTACTTATAAATAAACCTGATAAAATGTCTCAAAGCCTGAGCTCTCAAACCTCATGTTTTTTTCCCCTAATGAAACACTGTCATCTGAGAGGCAAAATAAAAGTCTTCCCTTAGAGACAGTAATTTAATAGCAGGGACATTAATTAATTTCATCTTCACATCAATGCTCTGTTTTATTTAAATTCCCATCCTGCAGCCACTGGAGCATCTGCAGAGCCTGCAAGAGGCCTGGCCTGGGGCCAAGGGAGCTTTGGTGAAGGTGGCAGATGGCGGGCTAATGGAGACATGACAGAACCAGCCCTGAGCCACTCTGCCCCAGTGGCAGGAGTGCTTTACCAAGAGCAAGGTGCTGCTTGGCCCAGGGAAAGCAGGATGAGCTACAGCTGCTCACACCCAGCCCAGGCAATGGGGTGACCACGGGCCTTTGGGAGCAATAATGAGATAATGCTCATTAAACAGACTGTAGGCATTGAGATACCCTAAACCAATCTGTTCTTCATCTTGGTTGATCAAAGTTTGCCACAATCACTCACCGTGGGCCCAGAATTGTGTTGAGGAGCTGGCACAGGGTGCCCAGAGCAGCTGTGGCTGCCCCATCCCTGCAAGGATCCAGGCCAGGCTGGATGGGACCTGGAATAACCTGGGATAGTGGAAAGTGTCCCTTCCATGGGCAGGGGGGGTGGAAAGAGATGAGCTTTAAGGTCCTCTCAAAACCCAAGCATTCTATGACTCTAAATTTCATTATACATGTGAGTGATGATGTGACAGTGGTCACAGGGGTCTTCAGGTGAGGGAAGAGACAAGGATGTTGACTCCGTGTTCAGAAGGCTTGATTTATTATTTTATGATATATATATTACATTATAACTAACTAAAAGGAATAGAAGGAAAGGTTTACTCTCAGAAGGCTAGCTAAGCTAAGAATAGAATAGAATGATAACAAAGGCAGCTGGCTCAGACATAGAGTAAGAGTCAGCTCTGCCATGACTGGTCACTAAATCCAAACATCCACACGAGACCAATCACAGATGCACCTGTTGCATTCCACAGCAGCAGATAACCATTGTTTACATTTGTTCCTGAGGCCTCTCAGCCTCTCAGAAGGGAAAAAAATCCTAAGAAAATATTTTCACACAAAGATGTCTGCGACATGATGGCAGTTTCCTTCCTTAAAAATCTCCTCACTGGACTGCCAGGGTAAATTCAATAAATGCACCCAGCAGACATGGCACATCAAAACCAAATACCAAGAACTACAAAGGCAAGGTTTGACATGACCTAGAAGCTTGTTAAATCCTTATCTACAGCCTGCTGAGACCTGAAAAATATAATTCAATGCCAAAGAAAGGGGTCATGAAGCACTGTCAGGAAGACATCTCCATCAGCAGCCCCATTGAAAATCAAATTGATCTTTCCTTACCCCATGCAATTAACCTATGTAAATACGTGCTAACGACCACTTCCACTTCGCTTCTAATTCCTTTCATTCACTCATCAAGCCACATGAAGACACAAGCAAGCACTGTTGATGGCAAACCAGTCTCATCTGAACTTCATAAGCAGGGAGATCTGCCCATGCTTCTGATTGTTGGACTTGTATTCCTTCCTGGACACAAAAATGGTAAAGAAAAAAGAATGAAGTTAAGCTTTGCATTTTTTTCTGTATTCAATTCAGCAGAGCCCCACTGAAGCTTACTTTTCTAAAGTTGGATTTATGTTGCCTGTTGTCTTCAAGATCTCAAAACTCTCTTGAACTTACTCCAGCGTCAGGTGAGGGAGGTCCCTGCCTCAGCCTGCTACTAATCAGTAAAACAGCAGTAGCAGCCTCATAACTTTAATTACAACTATTGTGGTAGGTGCTCACTCTCCTGATAATGGCTGGGTGCAGGCTCAGCAGCACAAACCCCAATCTCAGAGTCCTTTTCCATTAGAAAGCAAACTTCATCACTTCACTGCATCCCTACAGATGGTAAACAACTTCTGGAGGATGGAAATGTCACCCTGATTTTTTAGGATTTTCTAAGCCTTCTGATGTTTACATTCTTGTAACGAACTTTCTCACGCACTTTCTGTAAATAACTTATTGTTTCCATTCTTTCACAAAGGAAGAGAAATTTGATGGACTGTTAGTTGGTTTGTCCAGTGTCATTGGAGAGGTGCCACTTTCACCCTCCAATCCACTGTCACTTTCGGAAAACTATAAATGTTAGAGTCAAAAGATAACCTTCCCTTTTTTCGCCTTGAGAACAGCAGTGTGTACACTCATGTTTCGTGTCCTACAGTAGACATGGAAACACCCCCAGGATCTGTGCAGAACCTCTGCTGAACATCTGTCCCAGCTCACAGCACAGCCCCGTGCCCCAGCACCACGAGCTGGAGCAGGTTTATGTTCTGGCAATAATTCTCTCCAGCAGCTCAGCAAGCCTGGCAAAGCCCAAGGCTACAGCCACCGTTTTTATGGGAGCAATAATCCGAGTTTATTTCCACACCACAGCCATAAACATTTCCAGAATCCCAGCCACGTACGCAGGGCACCTGAGACACCAGCAGCTGTCTCCAGCTCCACTTGACCCCCTGAAAAAAGAGGCACGGAAAATGCTATCCCAGCAGGCATTAATGCAGGTTAATTAAACCTAAACTGCTCAGCAGGGCACGGAGAATTGAGAAGTGGTGCTTCTGCAGGCTGCCCAGTGCACCAGTCCCACCGTGGCATCATCATTAATGGTTTTCACACAAGCCTCGGGGCTCATTTGCTTGACAAGAGCAAAGCAGTAATTTTACTGTTGAACACTTGCAAAAATGATGCCCTGACTGTTATCAAAAGTGACAGGCAAGTTATGTGAGCAGTTAAGTGAAGGTTACTTTTTAGGGCCGAACCTCTGAATAGATCAGACGTCAATTAGTTCATGCATGGAAGGAGAAGGGGAAAGAAAACAAAGAGAAAAGGAGGAAGGGAGAATATAGAAGAAGGGATAGAAACAGCAGGAAAGAGATGACCTAAAGTGTTTCCCTGGATCAGTGCTCTGAGGGACAGGAGTGGGAGAGCTCTCAGCATGGGCTGCAGTCCCCAGAGCTGTGACCCTGCCATCCCTGGCAGCTGTGCAGGGTGGGCAGGGCAGCTGGGCACAGGGAGGGGTGTGACAGTGTTCACAGGGGTCTGAGGATGAGGGAAGAGATGGAGAATGTTGACTCCATGTTTCAGAGGGCTTGATTTATTATTTTTTGATATATATTACATTAAAACTATACTAAAAGAATAGAAGAAAAGGTTTCACCAGAAGGCTGGCTAAGTTAAGAATAGAAAGGAAAGAATGATAACAAAGGCTTGTGGCTCGGACTCCTTTCTGAGCCAGCTGACTGTGATTGGCCATTAATTATAAACATCCAAGATGGGCCAATCAAAGATCCACCTGTTGCATTCCACAGCAGCAGATAATCATTATTTACATTTTGTTCCTGAGGCCTCTCAGCTTCTCAGGAGGAAAAAATCCTAAGGAAAGGATTTTTCATAAAAAGAAGTCTGCAACAGAGGGGCTGAGCCTTCAGCACACCCAGGAGAAGCAGCCTTCCACCTGCACCCCCCATGAGCTTTGGGGACTTTCCTCCACATTCCTCAAGCAAAAACCTCACTAGAAAACTTTCAAGGTCCAACAATTTGCTTCTTTTATGTCACAGACACTTGAAGAGGAACAAAATCATCCACAGAGTGAAGATACCTGGGCACCATTCCAGTTCCATATTTTTAGAAAAAAAAGATGAGCCTTTGACACCCAAGAAAGTTCTTAAAGAAAAAACTTTCAGTTTTGACAAGTCTCTAATGAAAAGAAATAATTAGTGAAGTTATATGTCCCATTTGATTGGCTCTGAATTAAAAACGGTTTTCACCTTAAAATGACTTTTCCTTTTCAAAATGTTAGTCCTACCAGCCTACAAAAGCAAAAGCTGGGAGAAAATACAGAGTAAAAAGCTGCAATCAAAATGAAGCCCTTGTTTAGAAAATAATTCTGCTTTTATTTTCTCATACTCAAAACCAATTTGAAACACAAAAAAGTAGGTGGAGTCACTCCCCCACATCCCATCCATCCTGCTTCACCTGATGACAAATGTGAGAAAGGAGGAAAATGAAGCTCACAGCCTGCAAGCTGACTCATGAGCAAGAGCTTGGAGGAGCCACTGGCTCAGACAGAGGCAGTCACATCCCATCACCTGCACAGGGGTCTTGGCCCTGCCCTGGTGTGGGACATGGAGGGGTTTAGCTGCTAAAGCTGTTTCTGCTCCAGCTGTTTGCTGGGGAGACACTTGCTCTGTTTGGTTCCTTTAGGATGATGCAGGACAAGCCCAGAGGTTCTCTGACTTTTGTGGAGACTGGGAAGGAGGGTAAAGAATAGGATTCCCTAGGATTCAGACCTGCAAGAGTTGAGCCTGTAGACAACAGTTTGAATCTAAAGGTACAACCCAATAGCTTGGGTTACAGCTTTAGAAACAATTTCTCTTATGATTATGAATAGGAAAAAGCAAAACAGGCTGTCCAGTCCCCTGAGTGCCTCCCAGAGCAGCTGCCGACTGCGCAGGACATTTGGTCTCAGCTGAGCTCACCCAGGTGGGGTGACAGCTGCCAGGGCCACCCAGGGACACCAACACCAAGGCCAGGCCCTGCAGCCCCATGCCAGGCTCAGCCCTCAGCCCTGAGCTGTGCCCTGCCAGGCTGCAGGCTCTGGGGTGCACTGGCAGAGAGATTAAACACACCACTGCTTATTCCACATAAATTCAGGTCTGGGTCTGTCAGCCTTCACAGGGCCATAAATACTTCTAAGGCTGGGTGAGTCTTGGGTTTGGGGGGGGGAAATATGGTGAATGGGAGCTTATTTGTCTGAATTCCCACTCTCCCCACTCTTTCTCTTGACACCACCTCCCACCTTTCTGTTCCTTATCTCCCAAAGGTAGCTTTTGCCCATTGGTTTGCACTGGCTTGGTTGGTATAAGCAGACTTGAGGCAGGCAAGGAATAAACCCTACAGACAGTGCCTGTTGGTTTTCTGATCACATCCTGGGCTGGCTGTCAGGCTCCAAAGGCAACAGGATTTATTGCACTGAAACGCAGCAGCAGCAGCAGCCGCCCGTGAGGAGCCTACTGAGCTTCATGCACAGGAATAAAAATTTCAGGGCCGCTTGGAGATATGAAGTATTTCTTAATTACTTTCTGTTCCAGCACAGCTTGAGGATTTTGCTGCTGCTGCTGTTGTTCTCGGAGCTTGTTTGGTAGTTTTGCCCCTTTTCTTTTTCTCTTTTTTTCTTTTTTTTTTAAGTGTAACTGGTAGCAAAGCAATATTAATGCCAGCATCTATGCTGCATTCCATAAAGAACTAGCCTTGGCTTTGCTTGGGGACTGGCTGCTTGTGGTGGAGGCTGGCACAGAGAGGGTGCCAGCCTCTCTCAGCATGGGATCATTTACCTCATGCTGAAATACATTAAAATCTCCTCCCCTGAGACATTTCTCCATAATGGCTCTGCAGAGAGGTGCATCACTGAAATGCTTAAAAGGAGGCTGGACAGGCTCTCTCACTGCTTCCCCTCCAGCCCTGCCACATCATGCACTGCACCAATGCCCCTGCTGCTCAATGAGGTTTGTCCCTTGGACTGTGATTCCTAAGGCACAATTTTCCTAATCACCCTTGAAACAAGCCTTGCTTGGCTCCTGTTCTTCCTGCCCAATGTCTGCCCCTCAAACAAAAACATGATGCTTTTTACTGGCGAGGCCAACACCTGAGACACAACAGGTTTGACGGGTGCTAAATTAAATTTGTTTCTGAGCTGTTGCTTACAGGGTCCCGGGAGAGAAAAAGAGGAAATCCTCAGAGTAAATGAGAAAACTGAGAGACTGAAGGCTGCTCCTCCTTCCATTCCCAAATCCTCAGGGAAAATGAGAAAACTGAGAGACTGAAGGCTGCTCCTCCTTCCATTCCCAAATCCTCAGGGAAAATGAGAAAACTGAGAGACTGAAGGCTGCTCCTCCTTCCATTCCCAAATCCTCAGCGAAAATGAGAAAACTGAGAGACTGAAGGCTGTTCCTCCTTCCATTCCCAAATCCTCAGGGAAAATGAGAAAACTGAGAGACTGAAGGCTGTTCCTCCTTCCATCCCCACATTCTCACACTTTGGTTAAATACATGAAGCCCTTGCAGCCAGGCTTGTGACAGCACAAGGAAACTGCCAGGGCACAGGGAGCTGCACCCTGTCATAGCTTTCCTCTCTCAAAAACACTGTGGAAAGCTCCTTTTTTGCACCCAGTCAGTAAATGCCCCTGGGCTGAACTGCCCAGGTGAATGGATGGTCCAGTTTCAGGGGATTTGGGTAGAGGGGTGCAGATGCCAGGGCTGTGGTACTGACTGGGAGCCTCCTCTGCAGCCCCAAGGCCAGGGGAAGGACAGACTACAGCAATGTGCTCCCGTCCCCAGCTCAACCCTCCCCAGAAATTCTCTGGGTTGTGCCCTGCACCAGTGCAGGACCCAGAAACAGAGCTAAAAACTCCAAATCCCCTCATTCTGTACAGGTGAAGAATAAAGGGAGAATGACTCTTCATCACATTTACACATCCCTTTAATTTCTATTTTACACTGAGAACAAGGCAGCATTAGCAGTTCAAAAGTCTTCCCCCCCTCCCACAGCACTGTGAGTGCATCAATTCTCAACCAGGAGATGTTGGTTCTGCATCATTGCAAAAGGTGAAACCCTGGACACGACCTTAGAGCTCTCAGCCTCCAAACCAGACAAGTGGCACAAGCAGGACTTGTTTCTCTGTTACCAGCCTTGCTCAGATCTTTATTCCTAAAAATGGCACTTTCCTTCCAGCACAGCAGGTTGGGGAGGACAGCAGGGGCGGCAGCTGGACAGAAAAGAGAATGACAATTTTGCCAGGACAGCCCAATGACCACGGTAGGACATGTTTTTTAATCTTTTCTAGGTTAAACACAGGCAGTTGTGTCTTGTTCTATCACATTATATAATATGATTTGCTGATATAGTTTGATAGGTTGAATCCAAGAACATCATGACTCATGTAGGAAATTGGAAGCCTCCTTGTCTCCAGAACAGTGTTTCCAGAAGCTAGAGTGAATCAAACTGATTGTATTTTTTTAGTTATTTTTGCTGTTTAATAAATAACTATTGAGTTAGTTATTTTTTAAAGTCTGCAAGAAAAACCTCCACAGATTTGAGATGGGGGAGGGAATCCAAAGCCTTGGGCACAACAGATTTTCAAAAATCAAATATTCTTAGAAAATGCTGCAAAAGAATGGAACAAGTGGAGCAGGGAACATCACCATAGGTGGGTGTCAGGACTCCAGGGTTGCAGTCCCTGTCTCCAGTACTGGCTTTATAGAAAGGCAAATTTCCCTGCAAAGCAGCCTGGCTGCCAAGGAGTTCCTTGCTTTGGGAGCTGAATGCTTCTGACAAAAAGCCTGAGCTTTTCTGAAACACTCCTCTCTAGCATCTGCTCTGCCCAGACATGAAGATCCACTTCACAACAGCGTTGTAAATCTTAATTAAGATCTGTAAACTATAGATAAAAAGGATTATATGAGTACACAAGTATCACTATCAGGTAGAGCCCCTGAGAACCAGCACTTTGATGCTGTACCATGCACAGTGGCATTGAGAAATGTATGAATGTCACAGCATTATTGATTCTGTAGCTACTAAAAAGCTCCAGGATCCCTGGCAATAAAAACACGATAATGAGAAGTAGCCAGGATAGCACTATTTCTGCAAACAGCATTTGCATTCCCAGGGACTAGAGCATAAGCTGTATTTATCAATAGAGAGGTGAGGGCTGGTTTGAATACAAAGGATTAGCCCAGTTCATTTTGCAGAAAATGTGGTGGCTGTGGTTCACTTTTTCAGCATTGGCTGCAAGGTACAAAAGAGCAACTCACCCAAAAGCAAATGCTGCAAAACAGCACCAAGAGACACCAGAAGAGAATATATCTGCTTTTTAAATTTTTTTTCCCCTAGGTAAAGCCAAAATCTCAATAGCTAAAAAGCAAAAATCTTGGTTTATTTATACTCAGGATTTGCAGGAGCACAACCTCATTAGAAGGGGAAGGAAAAGAAGCATGTTGTGTTGCCCTAACAAGTAGCTACTGTTTAATGAAAAAGATAAAGTATTACTTTTTGAAAGCCCGAAGTGTGGGAGATTTCTCTGGAGAGGGCAATATAAGGTAATCAAGCGCAGTGATGAAAAGAGCCACCTCAGTGATGTATGCTGTCTGATCCTGCACCCCCAGTCCTGTGTAAATGAGGACACAGCTTTAACAGGCTGCTTTCCATGATTTACCAGAGCAGGGTATTTCCAAAAGCAGAAGGAAAAAGACAGTTTGTAAACACCAATCACTCTCCCACCGAGAGAAAAGGGAAAGATGCTGCTGTGCTTTAGCAGGGGCTACTGAAACAAACGGCTGCTTTGTCTCTGCAGGTCATTAGCATAGGTACAGCCATAAATCCTGGTGTTCCCTGCTGTGGAACAGCAGAAATGCTGCTGAAGCTGTCCTTGGAGCTCATGGCACACTGGACAAAAGGCACCCTCACCTTCCACCTCTGCACTTGGTGATACCCAGGTGGGAGCTGCATCCTCCATTTCTCTGCCTGAGGTCCCACATTTTCAGCCCCAGTGGGATGTTCAGTGTTCAGGCTTTGATGCACATGGGGCAGTTTGCTCTGACATCTCAAAGCCTGCTGTTTGGGTTTTTTTATCATTCCTCTCATTAAGTGAGTTTTTCTCTCTTTATTTATCTCTTTTCCCAGTGAATCTCCTGGCTGACACACATGTTCCACATGGTAGGAAATAAAAGAAAATTTTCCTTTGGTAGCATTATGCAGGCAGAGAATTTTGTATTGGAAAGAAAAGGAAAGGCAGAAAGCAAATTCTTCCAACATGGCTTGCTTGGAAAAGCTTACAAATCCTGCTGGCAGAAAGTTTATAGCCCTCTGCAGAGATCTCAGCTGGGTGATTTTTTTTCTGTCTCTCAGACAAGAAATACCATGCAAATTCTCCTAAATTACTTGGTAACTACAGAAGATATGCTTGGCAAATACCCTGTCACTACACAACACAGTAATTACATATTCTGCATCCAGGTACCAATTATATTGCCTCTCAATTACTCAGTGATTACACTCCAAAGTAATTACACCTGGGTACTCTGGGTGATAAAGTAGCAACGGGTCCTGCGTCCATTCTAGGGGGAATTGGCTTCCTCTTACATAAACACATTTCCCAAACAATTTATAGCAAAAACAGATCCAGAGGAGTGTGAATGTGAGAAAGGGAACGTGAGAAAGGGAATGTGAGAAGGGAACGTGCCCTCCCTCCCAGAGTAGGGGTGGGCTGCTGATCTTTCCTCAACCAATACTTTAGAACCTCTGAAAGCAAGAGACTCATTTAATGTTAAAAGGAGACAAAAGTCACCAGGGTAAAATGCATGGTGAGGAGCCAGGCTTTGAGGACATAAAAAAGGGGATGTGGTGGCTCCAGAAGAGGGGGAACAAGTGCTCAGCATGTGCCCAGCACAGCCCCACCCTGCAGCCCTCCTACAGGAGCATTAACACCCCAAGTGCAGCTGCACTGCCCCAGAGCCAGCAGAGTTTGTGCCACATGGCTGAGCTCCCCAGGGTGGCTCCCTAGGGTGCACAGATGTGCACAGCTGTGTCCCCAGACACCAAACCCGCCCTGTGCACTCCCAGGAGCACCAGGCTCAAAGTGCTCACACTTGCAAAGCCACAGCTCATTGTCCTCCTGGGATCCAGCAGCCAAACCACACTGCTTGCACTTGCCCTGCAAGCAATTCCTTCAAACATGCTAAATAAGTCAGAGGGGAGAAGGGAGGAGAGGATTTTCTACAACAAAGGCTCCTGCCACCTGCAGCTGCTGCCTGCCTTTCCCATCTCCTCCTGGAGCTCATTCCTGACCATATATCATTCCCATTCTCCCTGCATCCCAGAATGACACCTTTGAATGGCAGCAAACGTTAGAGATTCACTTCTGCCAACCTTTTCAGATCAGTCCTGAAAGCTCAGAAGCAACCTGGGCAGCATTTGGAGAGCTCAGAGTTCTGGCACTGTCCCTTAACAATCCTTAAGAGGATGTTAATAGGTCAACATGTTAAATGTTATCTCTTTCTTGCTGAACCAGATGAGAAACATTTCAATTACAGTATTCCCATGGAAGACCCCTACTCACTTGAGTTATTGTAAGCAAGACCACAATCATCACATATCTGCCTGCTCCGGGCCAGGATCACAGCTCTTTGGGGTGTTTGCTTTGGGGACACAGGACAGGAGACCCTGGGAGATCATGATGCCATTAATAAATAGTCCCCAAGCTTCTCCCCACCCCATCCTAGAACAGTGCTTGTCTCCCAGCCCATGCTACCATCCGAGCTCTTGTTTTTCCCTAATTACTCACAGGTCTTACCTACAGTATTTTTGAAGTAGATGTGAATTTTCCAGTAATTTCAGCATATACAGGGTCTGGTCCCTGGAGTAATTTCTGGCTAAATAAGGTACTCAAGGAAACCATGACAGTTCATTAATAAATCTTATGATGAGTTTATTGCATACTGTTGAGGGGAAAGGATAGAAGAGAGAACTGCATACTGTCTGAAAAAAAAAATGCATTTCCCCATTAAAAGAACCCTTCCCTCAAGTGTCTCATAATTATCAATGAAAAGTGGTCCAGTGAGTGCTTCTGAGGAGCAAAATTATTTGCTACTCTGCAGAAAAACACAGTTCCTGAGCTTGCATTTCTGCACCTGATCACAGCTTTGGTCACCTGGCATTACCATGCCTGTAGGATGTGCTCCAGGTGGACAAGCCATAGCAAACCTCTGTCCAGGAACAACCAGTCCCACACCTCAGGGGCTTCATCCCTGCCCCTTTATACCAATGGAAGCAATAATCCTCTTGGATGATGGCACTATGGAGATAGATTATCAGGATTTTACCAGGAGTTGTGAAGGTGGAAAATTTGGTCAGTTCAGACCCCCCAACCTTCCTTGCTCCAGGGGCAGTACCTTGTTTGCCTGCCCTCTCCTCAGATTTACATCTGCTCCTGTGGTTGGAGTGAGGCCAGTCTTGACTTAACAAGGGAAGTTGCCAAATACAAAATATAAAGCACTTCTAGAATTGACAGAGGAAGTTCTCAGTTAGGAACTTTAAAAGGAGACAATTCTCAGCCAGATGTGTTTCAGGCTGGAATTCCCCTGAAGAGAAACAATAGAAGCAATGCAATCCTGTCAGTCAAGATGCAGAGACACTCTCACCAGGGCTTAATTAAGAACATTCTCCTTCTGCTTTGCTGGCCACATCAAATGGAGGAAAACTTCTGACCTTCTTCTTTGGCAAGACCTGGAGAGACTTGGCTGGCTGAACCTGAGCAGCAGCTTCTTCCTGCCCCAAACTGTGCTGTGAGGAATGGTGGATCCTGACTCCTCTCCTGCACTTGGGCTGACCTCAGCCAACACTCAGCCTGCTGGGAAGCCTCAACGCTTACAAGTATGATCAGAGCTGAACAGAGACCACATTTTAACCTGCTTCAGATCTTCCCACATCCATTTCAGCTGTTCCAGCAAGAAGAATTCCAAACTTGTCCTTAACAAAATAATTCTCTCTTTGTGTACCCATCAGCAAGCAGGTGACATTGCTTAAGCTTCTTGCCACAAGGGAGCTTTAATCACTGGCTTCTGTCAAACCTGAAAGCCCCTGGTCAGGTCCTCTTCAGCAAGCCAAAGTGAACTGGAAGGCTCCAGCCTGTGCAGCTGCTAAATGGATGGCAAGAGGCTCCGTGCCTGGAACTTTCAGTTTCACCCTCAGTGTCAAACACATTCGGCCCCATTAACATTTTATCTGCGTGCCAGAGCAAGAGCAGGAGACTTGGCAACCAGTCAAAAATAATCTTTCCTGGCACACAGAGCCCTGCTGCAACAACTCCCATGGGCTTAGGGACAGCTGGTTGGCAGGAGGGAAGAGACTGAAGATGGAGATGTGGAAGGAAGAGGGGGAGGAGGGAGCCACAGGCCCGGGACGGGAGTGTGAGGGGTGTGAGATTAAGAGATTTACATGTGCATGACACAGCCTTGAAAAGTTCATTGCCAGAGGATGGGGAGGTGGTTTCCTTCAGACACTGGTTTAGCGAAGTCTATCTGCTATTCCCTTTGTGTCCCAGGTCTCTAAAATAGAAGGATTTAGCCTTTACCTGCACAAATGCCTGATCATTGGCCAGTGTTCACACAGCACTGTGAGAGAAAAAAAACCTTCTCCCAGCTAAACATCCCCCAGCCCCAAGTGCAGCTGAGACAATGCAAATGCTGTGGATCAGAGCTGATGACATGGTCTGTCCTGGACAAACCCAGGAGTGAAAGGGAGTGATTGGTCACACTTCATTGTGAGATTTGGCATGGCTTGGTCAAAGGAATCTGGATGAAAAAATGCCCCCCATCTTATTTCCTTTCAACTGAGTGTCCACAGAATTTACTCTTGGGAATATTCACCCCAGTCAGAGCAACAGAAGGTGCAAGGGATTCAATTTGGGAAGTATCAGGAGTGAAAACAGGTTCCTCACATCAGCTGAGGAGCAGAGATTCAATTCCTCCATGGCCAGAAGAACAGGTTAAACATAAAAAGCACCCAGATATAGGGGCTTCTCTAGGACCCATCTTCAGAAACTCATTCCAGGGCCTCTTACATATCCAAATGTGAAATTAAAATAGAAAATATACAATGAATGGTCTCCTGATACAGTCAAATGCCCTAGCACCAGGGTGAGATTAGTTAGTATAATTTATATTCACATTAATTAATAGGAACACCTAGAGTTTCAAAAAATAGCTCTGCAATTCCACTGCTTAAACAGCTTACAGTATTAGCAGCTAAGGCAAAAGGGAGGGATGAAGAACCTACTGATTAAAAGCTATACTTTAATGAGATAGCAGTCCAAATTTTACAGAATCCATCAGGAATGGGGGCAAAGAACACCCAAATTAGAGCAGGGAAAGCACACTACAAAGCCAGAGCCAGGCAAACCATCAGTGTCAGGCTGCCAGGCTGCCAGCAGAGCGGCTGGGTTTGTCAGGCTGGGGGACAGCAGCAGCGTGGTGACAGGAGGGTCAATACCTGCCACCAGCCACGTGACTGCCTGCATTCATTACTGCTGTAAACATCACACCAGGAAGCTGAAATAGAAGCCAAAATGTAGAAGGAGAAGAAGAAAAACAAAAGG
Source organism: Ammospiza caudacuta (assembly GCF_027887145.1). NCBI lineage: Eukaryota > Metazoa > Chordata > Aves > Passeriformes > Passerellidae > Ammospiza > Ammospiza caudacuta. The sequence continues at coordinate 12,664,639 of NC_080608.1, read as the reverse complement.
GAGCTCGGGAGAGGATCCCGATGAGGGGAAAGAGGTCCATAAAACAAGGACAGCTGGAAGTCAAAGCAGAAGTTTCGGACGTTCACTGGACGTGAACCCTCATTTTGCCTGATTTCCTAACAAAACAACAATCCTGCAGTCCTGTTCCAGGTGTGTGTCTGCTCTGCCCATTCCACCCCAGCACCACACAGGGGCTCAGCCTCAGGGGCAAGGACACCCCAGATCTTTCACAAAAGGCAGGGATGTGCCTGGAGCAGCTGGGCTGAGCATGGAGCCCCCAGAAATTCCTTGTCAGCCTTCAGAGAAGCCACAGAAAATGTCTGGCTCCCGTCTTTGGTTGCTTGTGGAAAAATAACATTTCTTTGCTCAGATTTCTGTGACGTTGTGCTGTGTCCCTGTGGCTTCATGGAGGGTTTAAGAGACTCAGCTAATCTGCACCTTGAGGATCCTCAACAACACGAGGAGTCAGAGCACGCTGCTGCCAGAGGACTTGCTAAGCCAAGGAAATGTCACCATGTGAAGTTGAGGAAATTACCAGGATATCCCAAATGAATTTTTCCTGGTGAATTAATAATGTTCAGCATAAGGGAAGCAGAAAATATCTGTCTTTAATTTCTTTTTCTCTGTGATTTATTAACAGCATGGAAACATAAGCGTGGCACAACACTATGGTCAACTCCCAAATCCCCATTCTTCTTATAAATCAGAGAAATTACAATTTTTTTCAAACCAAATGAAGCATCAGAATCAGTTCCAGCATGTGAATGTGTGCCCTAGAGATTCCAACCCCTTCAGAGCAATGTAAGTACATGCAACACCTAAATTACCTCTGATAGCATGCAAGGGAGCAGAGGGACAGATTCCACAAAGCTGAATCCTCCTTTCAACACAGCTAATTCAATCTGAACCCTGTAAAATAAGTTCACAAGAAAAAAAAGACACAGTTCCTTACTCCATCCCTAAATATCCTGCTTGCAAAATGAATATCTTTATCCCCTTGCCTGTTGTGCTTATCTCCTGCCTTGCAGCCCAGCAAGCTCCTGAGCTGTGTGCTTTGGCAGGAAGGTCCCAGATCAGCCAGGCTCAGGTGAGAGGCATCTCTGGAAACATTCAGGCCTGGCTTGCAGTGCTTTCCCTTCAGCAACCCTCTGGCTGCCCCTCCAGCCAGATTTCTGTGCTAATTTATTTGTCCTTGTCAGCTCTTCAAGATGCACCTTTGTCCCATCCAGCAATTTCCCTGTCTAGGCTGACTTGGAGAGGTCTGGAATAGCAGCAAAAGACAAGAAGCTGCAGAAAGGAGGATAGCAAAGAGCCAAATGCAGTTGGCCTGAAGCTTTTTTTCCTACCTTACTCATGTGTAATGAATCTGCATCATGCCACTGCAACTGCTGGCTCGTAAAGATCCAGTTCAGTGTTTCCCTTTTATTCACACTGATGATAATATGACTAATTGTAGTCTTCTTGCCCACTGAAAATTGAATGAAGGAGGAAATCTGCATACTGACTGAACATGCTGCCAGGGAGAATAATAAATGAAAATCAAAGGCCCGGCTCCCAGATGACTGGATGCAAAGGAATCTGTTTGCATGAGAATTCACACTTTCAATCACCACTGGAAATCTGCCGTGGATGGCATTTTTCTGGTAAAAATGATCCAAGCATTTGATCTTCCTCAGAAGAAAATCTGTGATGTTCAAGAGAGCACAAAATCTCACCCTTCTCAAAGCGCCCAGGCAGCCCAGAGGAGAGCCCGGCTTTGCACGCGTGAATTCCACATGCACCATCCCTCAGTATCAGCCTGATTTATGTGATGCCTCCCTGAGAAAGAGATAATTATGTAGATTGGGATTATTTATTTACACAGCCCTGTCACATTTGGAATGGAGCTGGAGCCCCTGATCTGCTCGGATTCCCTGGCACGGCTGATGCTGAGGTTCCCTGTCGGAAGGGATGGAGCGTGTGCCTGTCATGCCACCTCTCTCTGGAAGTGAAAGGACATTACTAAGGCATGAATCACCCACATCAGGGCAATGTCTGTCCCAGAAGTCTGCTCAGCTCCCAGCCAAGGTGCTCTGCTCTTGTTGATCACAGCAGCAGCAGCGGTTTTATGGGAGCGCAGCTCCTGCAGCAGCAGCAGCAGCACTGTGGATGTGCTGGAGGTGCATCATGCCAGCCCAAGGAGCCCGGCAGCAGCCTGGTGTTTGCCTGGTATCCCAGGAGAAATGCAGAATAAAGCAATAGCACAGCTCAGATGAGGTTTCACAATGAATTGCAGGAGCCATGCCTGAACCTCACTGCCACATCCTAAAAGCAATGCGAGCAAATGCTGGTGCTGCATTTTTCCATCTGGACTTGTTTCTCAAGTGCTTCTCTGCTTTTGTCAAAAGGGCACATCAATAGCCTTCCCAAAAACCCTCTGGAGGCACTTTCCTGATGGAATGATCCATGTCTTTCCATGGAATGGTTCAGAGGTGAAGAGGGCACTTCATTTGTGACTCTATAGGATTTCCCCATTAGCACCATTGCACCAGAGTTACCAACTTCTCTACTTCTGAAGAATCAGGGAGGCAGCTAGAGGTGAAAGTCCTAATCCAACAAAATTCAATGATTTTCTATCTTGAATAGGAAAGGTGCTCTATAGTGAGACTTGGGTCATTATCTTTACACCCTCCCCATACCTTTGCCCATCATGCTGGGCAGAGCAGCTACCAGGCTGTTGTGGTTTGTGCTGCTCACAACCAGCTTTTTGTGATTTTGACATGCAGGTTTATTGGATTGCAGACTGGCCTGCATCCAGTGGATGCTCCCTTCCACATTTCTGTTCATTATGCAGGAAGACCTCTCTTTAACTCTTTAGATCAGCTCTCTCTCCTTTTGGCATCACTGGAGCAGAGCCAAGGGGGCAGAGTTGAGGTGACAGTCTGAACTTACATATTGAACACAAGTCACATGAGTCAGTAAATCATTTGCTCCTACAGGGGGCCCTGCACCTGCCAGAGAGGAATAATTAAATTATCAAGTGTCCAGAGAGCTACAGAGGCAGAGGACACTGGATATGTTTGAGGTGATGGAGCAGCCTCCTTCACAAAGTGCATGACTGTTACATTCCTCATTAGCTTTGCTTCCCTCCCATCAGCCCCAGAACCCAGTGAAGCAAAAGGGTCAAAAGCAGAGCAAGAGCAAGGCTGAAGCACAAGACTCCCAACAGGGAAGAGGTGTTGATCTCACACACAACCTGCCTGCGCTCAGAAGGACAACTTCACCTTGGGAGCTGGACTCTGCATCCATGGAGCTGCCTCCCCATCCCCTGGGGTGCTCACTGCCCCTGGGCATCCTTCCAGCCTGTTACTAATTTGGATCTGTCTCTTCAGATCATTCAATTGCTGTGGGGTGAGATAAAAAAAAAAAAAAAAAAAAAAAAAACAGAAGAAGAAAAATAAATCTAGAAGGGAATGCCTTTTTTTACTTGGTGCTGGCCAGTCAGGAATGGGACATCATTTGAACATACATTTTCCTGGAACATGAAGAATTCCCTATTCTCTATCCAGGTAGAAACAAGGGTGGGGAGAGGAGGATCACACTTTCTAATAGCTGAGGGTTCTCCTTTGGGCTTAAGGCCAGCACCAGGGCTATAATCAGGGTCAGAAAATGGCCAGTGTGGGTAGCCACACGTGGAGGACAGGCTTCCATCCGCCAGAGAAAGCAGCACCTCCCTGGCACTCTTCAGCCATACTCCTTTCCCCTCACTGAGGAATTCCTGTCAGTTCCATGAAATTCTCATCAGGACAGATTTTGGGTAGCCTGTTGTGACAAGATCACTTTGAGTGCTGTGTGCCCAGAGCCAGCAATGCTCCAGGTCAGGGCTGGCTCTGCCTTCTGCCTCCCTCCATCCTCCCTGGGTACAGAAACATTTCAGCCATTGTTATTTCAGGAAATAACAATGCAAACTCTCCTGGGAGCAGATGGGGCAAAACCACTCAGCTGCTGCAAAATCTATGCCTAAAACTAGCTCCCCTGAAGAGGGAAGTGCATAATTTATGATGGTTCCTGGCAGACTCAAAGAATGATTTTCAGTGAATGGGAAAAAAAGGTCATTTATTTCTCTATTGTTGTAGTATTTTAATTCACTATTTATCACCCCGAAAAAGTATTGTTTAGAAATTTGTGGTGCGATTCAATTCTATATTATATAAATATATTTGGTGTTATTTTGGAACCAGAGGACAGGAGCATTAATAAAAATTGTAATTGCTTTCAAAGACCTAAAATAAAATGTAGCCTTTCATTTTGGATGAAATCGAATCTTTCAGATAGACCAAACTGAGCATTTCTGAAGGGTTTCACCATCAGCTCCAAAAACATTATGTTAATTTATCAGCATAAGATTCTCCTTCATACTTAAAACAAAATGTCCCTTCCTACCATTCCTTGTTAGTTAGAGTCTTATCTTCCCCTTTCCATAAATGCCTAATTGAAAGAGGCATCAATTTGTTGGTAGCACAGCAGTTTGGAGAACAAGAAAAGCTATGAAACACTGATGCAGAAACAACCCTGCAGGAAGACTTTCTGAGCTGATACCACCACAGGATGGTAGAAAAATGGTGAATGTGCAATTAAAAAAAAAGGCATAAAATAAAGAAATCATTAAAGAGCATGATAAAAATTCACAGAAAAAATAATCCCAAACTGTGCAAGAGCTTTAAAAATTCAAAACATTTCAACTATATGCTTGGACCCAAGGGGATGTTCTAAGAAGAAATGCATTGGAATGGGACATTCAGAATGTCCCCATGAGAGCAATTCCACATTGCAGAACATTTTGTATTCTTTTGCCAGAATGCTGATCTGTATGTGACCTGTACACTGAGCAGCAAAACTTTCACACCTCCTTTCATTTTATCCCAAGACAGGAGTGGATAGCAAGCTTGAATTGTTAGCTATATGGTTAACATATTTTATATAAATATTCCTGTCCTCATGACACTACATCATCACAGTTCCATTAGCCTAAACCACTTGTAATAAACTAATATGCAGAATGATTTCTAGGTACTAGCAGCTAAAGAAATAATAAGCAGTTCCTCTTTCTTTATTTCTTTCTCCCTGTCTTTCTTTCTTTCCCTCTCTAAATGACAGACAAACAGACATCCACCCTGGAATTTCCTCAGCATATCAAAGCAGGTCTCACCACAACTGGCAAGATGGCTACAGTACGCAGGATATAATTGGATGGCTACAGTATTCAGGATATAATTGTGCTTAGGCATTGTGCAAATAGAAACTCTAGACTGATCTGGTCATCTGGAAAGGAGTTTTGTCGAGGGTTTCTTTCCTCCACAGTGAGAGCCTTGTCCTAAGCTCAGAGGACAGCCATAAAGGAGAGTCTCCATGCAGGGTGCTCATGATGTTGATGCAGTTCCCAGAGGGTGTTATTGCCTTGTTCTCCAGGGCTGGATGAGCAACTGGACTATTTTATTTGTGGGTCATCCCTGAAGTTACCATCACAAGCCCTTATAACTGGACAGTTCTCTAGCCATGAGGGAAGGAATGATTCTCACTCTAACAGCCCTGGGCTGCAGCTGCGCTGAGAGCAAAGGCACTGGGAACGTGCAACCTAACAGGCAACCAGCCACTCCCTCTGCCTCCCTCCCTGGAGATGGCACAAAGTCATCTTGGCAGGCTGGAGGCTGCTGCAAGCAAAGAACTATTTGTGTGAGCACTGCAGAGATCAGATGTCATGACCAAAATGCCAGGGGGAAGAGCGGACTGCATCCAAAGTGCCCAACCCAGCCATGGACCAGCTCTGGGATAACAACAGGGTGCTTCATGCTTCTTCTGAGCACAGGAAAAACCCTGAGCAGCATCTCCCTGATGTTCAGGTGCCTCTGGGCAGCCCTGTGTGCCTGGAGCCAAGTAGCCACTGATGCTTGCTGCTCCTTTGGCTGCTCTGCCGCATCCCACCCCGATGACGCAGAATGCGCCAGGCAAGAGTGGAGAAGCATCATGGTTGCCTAGGCAATGCCTTTGCCATGGACAATAAATCAAATAAAGACAATGCCTTGGGTTAGCAGCACCCAGGGGTCTGTGTAACTCTCCCCAGTGCGATATCTCCCTATGGAAAAGCCAGCTCCTTGCTCCACACATGGACACGTAGGCACTGGCGCATTCCTTCAGCCCTTCACTGCGGGAAACTCCTCCTGCTCCCTCCATGTCACAAGGCACAGAGGGAGAAGAAAACCCATCCAAAAACCCATACTAAACCACATTCAACAGAGCTCACTCCTTCCTACCTCTTCACAAACGACTGCCAAAGCGTGGGAGGAATCCAAGACCCTAAGAGACACGGAGTTCAAGCCCGCGGCATTGTGAACCACTGCAGTGAAACCTCTTATTTAAATGCCATGGGAAATAGTGTTATAGACAGAAAGGGAAACAAAAAGCCGGACAGCAGCCCAGCACCCCGATCGCAGCAGGTTTCTGTCAAAGGAAGGCACTGCGGGCTGGCACTCGCTGCGGGCAGGCAGCCACCGCCTGGCCAAGCGTGATGGCGTGGCTCGTTTTTCACTCTGACACCACTGCAGGCTCCACAAGGCTCCTTGACTCGCAAGGTGATCAGAATATTGAGTACGGTACTGCAGCAGCCAGCCTGGCGCCCAGCACGGCAGAGGAGCCGCTCCCGCCCTCCCTCTCCGCCCCTTTCCCTCTCGCATGCGAAGGAAGGAGGAAAAAGAAGGGAGAACAAAACAACGGGATTCCAACGCCCCCTCATACATCTTCGGGAATGGACCTTGGCTCCATTGTCTGCCGTCCTTCAACTCATTTCCCAAAAGCCAGAGTGTCCCTGGGTCCCGTCCCCCCTTTTTAACATGCATATTTCTGCCATGGGAGCGTAACCCGGCAGTAATTGCCATGATGGTCCCGCTGCAGGGGCACTGCGGTGCTCCTCTGCCTCTTGCTATGCAAATAAAATTCCTGGAAGGAGCAATAAATCACTGTCCACCTCCCAGGGTGCAGCCCATGGCTCGGAACTGCTGCCAGGGTCAGCTCGTGTGGTGGGACCCAGCCTTGACCTGCTCACACCATGCAACCCCAGACCCTCAGAATACATCTTGGAGATGGGAACAGCACTGACAGCCTGATGTCCCACCTTCAGCCTGAAGCCACTCCTAACTGGTACCAACAGAAACCCACAAAGGCTGAGTTTTAGGCAGGGAAATGCTGCAGACTTGAACCTCCACTTAATCCGTTGCCACCAAACACACCTGATAGGAACAGCATCTGTGAACTTGTGGCTTGCCATACTCCTACTGATCTGTGCTCTGCTGCATCTCCCCCAGCTCTGTCCTTGGGTCTCTTGGATAATTCCTCCTGTCCCATCTTCCCAGCTTCGTTCCTGCCTCTATCTTTCCTGCAATGAGGAGTGAGTCATCCAAAACACCTTCAGAAAACTTCACTTTCACTCGTGAGCTTCTTTACCTCATCCAGCTGGGCAGGTTGCACGCAGAACAAATTACTGTTGTTATTTATGAGAGCACTTAAGAACTCATGTCATAGACTGAGGGTGGGAGAGTCAGTCCTACAAGGGTTAAAGGGCCAACGGCATTGTTTCATTGTATATCTGAGATGCAGAAGCATCCCTTGTGATCAAACATCTACAGGATGCTTAAGCATAGTCCCCATTCATCTTAGTTCTTTTTATTTATTTATTTAAATGAAATAAGATATCTCTGAAAAGCGTTTAAATTCCCATAAATATTGTGGAGAAGGAAATTTCATGCTGCTATCTGACTGATTGGTTACATGCTTAGCAAAACCAGAAGTAACAGTACAGCTGAGGTGGGGTTCTCTCTCTCTCCCACTTGTATTACTTCTTCTGGATAACTCCTTATTGATCAGCTGAATGACACAGCAGAAATTTCCATTTCAAATTAAAAAAAAGAAAATTCATTTGCTGATTCAGTTTTAGAAAATGTTTGCAATAGGGCTCAATGTCATAAAGGCACCGTTTCATTGACCAGATCTGACTCAAGAATACAAAACTAATGCATCCTGTTGTTATTCCTTCCAGTGGCAAATGAGTTTTGCAATAACTAAGCCAGGGAAAATAGATTATTGTTATAAATATCTGATAGCAGATATTCTGAACTCATAAAGATCTCTCTGATGTGAGATGGGGATTGACAACATAATCATCTCTCTTGCCACTCTGCCTTTCTGTGTGCACTCCTGCTCTCTTTCCTCCCCCAGTCCTCCCCACCTTTGGAGCTGCTCAGGAGAGCTCATTGCTGCCTGTGGTGAATCAAAATGTATTATCATTAGGCTGAACATGTTACTGAGTTAATTAAATGTCACACTTTTGATAACATTAATTAGAAACATTTCAGACTCATCTGAACACGCACCCATCATAAAACCTGAGGAATAAGTGCTGATGTTTTCATCTCAGTAGATTTTATTGATGGAAGCCCTTCATCCATTCATTCATTACTAATATTCAATACATATTTTACTCTGTCAGGCAACAAGTACTTTTCTCTTTTTCATTCTGTACCAGACTGTAAAAAACACTTGTAGCACTCAGCTGTGGCCCATTTTGGAAGCTCAGGTTCCCAGCATGTGAGGTTGGACCCATATTTCTAGGATATGGTTTCAGCAAGTTGAAGTCTGCAGGTCAATGACAGCGACTTTAGGCTGTGCCTGTCCGTGGCCTGAGAGCTTCACAAAGTCATCAGGGAGGCTGACGATGTCCAAGTTTGCACAGCTCAATCCTTTCCCTACTTAGCATGAATTCTCCACACCTTGGATTTGAAATGAAAGCCCTAAACCAAAGCAAATCTCAGCTCAAAAAATCCACCCCTTATTAAGTATGGGCAAGGCAATTTTCCAAGCCAGGTACCACACTGCCCCTAAATTCCTGTATCACTGCAGACCTTTTCCCACACAAAATTGCATTTCCCTTTGGCCCATCAATCATCTCTTATTTCACCTCACCCATGGCAGGTTAATGCTCACCAGCACAGCCACCATCCCTGTCTCAGAAGCAATCTCAATAAACACAACCCCAAAACTTATTTACCAGGCTTCACTTCAGGATGTCTCACGCTCCTTTGAGCCCCTGACACTGCTGTTTCCCTATTAGAGATTGAAACAACACTTTGCACCTTATCAGAAATGTATTTAACCATTTATGACTGTGTAAGGGACATGAAATAGCAGCTAAAGGACATCCTTCACCACACAGGATATGTGGGCACTCTAAATGTGAGCTCTTGGTAATTTGTTTACTGGTAACTGCTGGGCTGCCTCTCTATGCACTCCACTTAAATGAGGTTTTCCTTGGTTTTTGAAACCTGCCTGGGTGAAGAACAGACACAAGTCACAACTCATTAAGTTTTTCAGTCTGTGAAACAGAAATAAGGATAGTAAAATTAGACAGAAACAACCTTCATTCTCTTCTCCATTCCAGCTGGCTGGAGCCTGAACTGCAATGCACACTGGCAGTGGATTTTTTTCACCAGAGCCCATCATCTTTTGTTTCTTCATCACCATGACACTGTTACTTGGTTGTGGACCCTTTGTACTCTGCTTTATTGCTCTGTCTCAAAGCTCTGTCATATGTCTGACACCTGAGGTGTCCCACAGCATCTTTCACTTGGCTTGACCTTGGCCTCAAAAAGATGTGGGGGAAATTGGTGTCCCTGAAAGCTCTGAAGGCAGAGGAAGAAAGAATAAAACCCTAAAGAGATGCTTATGGGAACTTTTATCAGGCAACTGTATAAAACACTCCATTTGCTATTAAAATGATAAACTGGAGTAGCTCCCAGAGATAAAGACTATGACAAAATTCTGTTATTAAGTGCTACAGCTTTGCTCTTGGCAGTGGCACACACCAAAAGCAGTGTAGCTGCAATGAGGAACAGAAGTAAATTTTCACTGAACTTGCTGCAAACAGGAACAAGAAAGCAATGCAGACAATAATACCACAAGTTCAGCAGACTCCTAAAACGTTTATATGAGATTTTAGATCACATGATGAATTTGCAATAAACAGTAGCATAAAAGATGTTTCATTGTAAAAATGTAAAAAGTTAGAATTTTTGCATTATATTTGACAAAAATATAATGAGTGGGAGACCATCAGAAAGATTCATTCAGCCTGAAAATACATCCAAACACTCAAGGATGAGGATTTCATTGTTCCTACATGTCTTCAGAGCACCTCTGGCTCTAGAGAAAGATAAAAAGATCTTTTTCTTAAACAAGAGATAATTACCAGGGAAGGGACCTAAAAATTTAAATTCTTATCAGAGAAAGAATGGCCATAGGGGCCAAGTCAAACCAGCTTACTGAAGTGTTTTGTGGCCAGCAGTTTCCATTAGGAAATACTGAGAAAGAGTTCAACAGCCCTAGCTCTGTACACATGGGCTTATTTAAATTAAGAGAAGGAAGAACTTGTTAGGAAAAAATAGTTACAGCAAGTTTTTTTACCTAGAAAACACTAAATTTGTTCAAAAATATTTTCATTAATATATTCTATATCAGGACTACTTCACATATTTGAAATGAAGGAAAAAAAAAGTCAAACAGCAACTTGAAAGGAGGTCCGTGCCCAAGGTATAAACATATTCAAAGAATAAAAAGGTGAAGTAGCACATACAACAAACATCAGATTTGCTATTTACAAGAGCAATTACCCACTAAAATTGTTTGTCTAGAGCTTTGTGCAGGTTCCTCTCACTCAGTCCTTAAAGCAAGGGGGGATGATCACACAAAGGTTATGGGTCTTGTGCAGATGTAATGGACTGCAGGTCTGCACTCTGTAAGCTGACAAGATGAAAGAGTTGAGAGGAAATGATTCATGATCACCTTCTAGCCTTAAAATATGTGATTCCCTGACCCTCTGCATTATAGGTTTTGTTATCTTCCTGTTTTCTGGGTGGAGTGGAATCACCTGAGCCACAAAAACATCACCAAGAGGGCAGGGACATATTAAAGTCACTGCACTGCAGCTTCCTCCTGGTTATTGCTTTTTGCTTTGGTGTTTCTGCAGGGACCAGCTGCTCCTTTGCTACTTTTCTCCACATTAGAGGAAAAAGAATGAGGAATCTTTGGTGATCATAAACTTGCTTTTGTTTTCACTTTAAGGTGTTTTCCCATAACTATTTTGCATTTAGAAATATCCCAGCATATCTGACATTCTTTGGACAAACCAAAAACTGAGAAATAGTCTAGCAAATCAGAGGGACAGCCTGGTGGCAAAGGTGTAAAAGGAGCAGTGAGGAATGATGGGCACTTCTGGTGAAGGAGGGTGAGCAGTAAATCCACAGGTATCAGGATTAGGGCCATTATTAGTCAATACTGCCTTGTTCAATGCATTTGGTGATGGGTTTAGGAGCTCTTCCTGCTCTTCCTTCAGTCTTCACAAAAAAAAAAAAAAATTGTATTTGAAGTGGGAATATGAACAGCAAGCTGTGTCCTTCTTCTGGAAGGTCTTGACGCCTTTGCAAAAAGCCACAACTGGACTTTTCTGCTTCCCTCCAAGTTAGCTCTCCATTCTCTAAATGCTTGCACCAGTGGCTAGAGAAAGAGCAACTCTTCAAACACCAAGGAGTAAATAATGTTGTCAACATCAGCATCATTTAGCTGCTGGTAGAAGACAGATTTATAGAAGTAGCAAAAATTGCTGGCATTAAGTAATGTGACTGCAGGCTGGTTTTGTTTGTATTGTTTATGATCACAGAGCAGCCTTTCTCTGTGGGGCCTATAGCAGAAGAGATGATCACAGTTCTCCAAAAAATATTGGATTCTCACCTTGGTAATACTCTGTCTCAGGAGAGGAAAACTCACAGGCCTCCAGCAGCTTTGTACTGAGCAGGATTTGCAACAAGGGGGATTTTTTAAAGGGACTGAAAAGACAGTAGTGGTGTATGTTTGAGAGTGAGTGCAGGGAGTGCTCTTCAATAAAATCAGGTAAGGAAGGTGTCAATTAAAATGCAGTGGGGAGGACAAAGAAGATGTTTCTCAAAGCCTGGTCACAGGAACAGGCACCACTGGGTGACACTTTTTGACAGATCCTGCCCCACTGCCTGTCTTGTGTTCCTCAGAGTCATTCATACTAGAGCAGGGCAAAAATCAATGTTCAAAAGAAGATCATGCCAAACTCGATCCATTTTTTCACCTCACACCAGCCCTGCAGGGCCACAGCACCAGAAACCTTTGAAATCTCTGTGAAAATTGTAAGGGATTATTTGGCTCAGAGCACACTGTGCAGGAGTTGAGGCAGGAATTACAGCATGTGGAGCTAATGTTTTACCTGGCCAACACAGCCCAGATTTGTTTAGAACTAGGTTTACTGGAAAGTTCACAAACCTTTCAACCAGCCTGGCCCAAATCAGACTCCCACAGCAGAAACTGCCACTGCCCTCTCTGCTCTGGGTTATTTGAGGATCAGCCAGCCTTGGACTGGCACTGCCTGACTGAAAGCAGGGTTTAATTGGCAGTTAAACACTTTTATAAAAGAGGAGACGATTACAACAATCAGGACAAGAAAAGGGTTGCCCTCTGAGGTGGCACAGTCCCCTCAGCATCAGTCAAGGAAGATTCTGGGCCAAGACACAGCCACTGCTCACAGTGCTGGGGTTCCTGGCAGCTCAGAAAGGTAAGGGAGGTGTCTGAAAGAAGAGACTGATGTGCTTGAGAAGCCTCATTTTGACATTGTCCTCCCATGCCTGTCCTGCTAAAGCTTTTTTTTTTTGTATTATTATTACAGTTCTTCACTGCCTCCCTCAAACAAATGGCAGGAAAGACAAATGTCTAAGCTGGTATCTGGAACCAGAAAAGATTCAGAACGGCAGTAATAGAAATGGATGTTCTCACATCCCTCAGCACAGATAGCAAGGAAACCTAAGCAAGCTGCTGCCATTACTGTCACCCTGTCAAGGCCAGACTCCACTGGTCAAGCTGCAAACACATTATTTGCACTGACAAATAGTGAGCTTGGGCAATAAGTTTCTCTGAAATCACCAGCATGATTCACAACAACTTCACAGTCTGGCCTCAGAAGATCAGTTGAAATGGCCTGTCCTATCCTTAATGTCTTCTGCAGCCTCTGAAAAAAAAAAATAACTACAGGGAAATGGCCTTTCAAGAACACTTCCCAGCTGTACAAATACCTCCAATCTACTCTGACCTTCACTGAAATCTTCCTCTCAGGGAAGGAAAATGATATCTTTTCATTTTTTTCTAATGTTCTGGTTTATTGTTTTTGCTCCTTCTCATGCAATATAATTAAAATGATGTCCTCAGAGTTGGAGGATACTTACAATAAACAGCTTCTGTGGAAGCCGAACAACTCAGCTATGGTGCTTAATCAACTGGAGATGATGTTTATTGCTGCATATGCTCTGCTGCTGTGAAAACTAGCCCTTAAATACTCAGTTTCCAAACAAGAGAAAATAAAAATCCAATAAGAGCAAGTTAAGGTCCTTGACACACTGTAGCGAAGTGAAGGCAAGAAAGAAGGATTGTCTCTTGCACAATAGGAATAGGCTTAGGTCAGTTAATGCATTGTAAAATGAATTACTAGTGATAGATGCACCACAGGACACATAAAATGCTGATATTCCTCCAATAAGTGCCCATGTATAGAGTTCCTTAAAGCTGCAAATTTCACTCTCATTCAGCTCTCCCAGCCTGGCTGCTCCAGACAAAAACCTGTGGGCTGCAACACAGCTCAGGAGCCTCCCCGTGGGCACTCCCAAGAGAGCCATTCCAGGGGCTGAAGAACACATTTTAAATAAACATCGGGGGCAAAAGAGCAGCTGTTAGCAGCAGTGATAAATAATTGGGAAATATGCTGAGGGCCAAATGTTCAAGAGCCCTCAAGTACAAAATGAAGCTGTCACTGTAATGAGCCTCACACTTTGAAACGAGAAAAGGAGACAGGCAAAGGGTTGATGCCCAGATGCCTTAAGTGTAGAGAATCCTTTGCCTCTGAACCTTCTGGGGTCCTTCCTGCTGTGTGCAAACAATGCAGTGTAATTTCCTGAGCTCCTTGGATTAGTCAGGATTACACAAAGCCACCAGTGCTGCTGTGGGCAAAGCACCTGGCTGCAGGGAGGAGGGCAAGAAAGGGTCCCTGGAGCACAGAACTGCAGAGCTGCCACCAGGACCAGCACCAGGGCTGTGTCCCTCTCCCAGGACACCTTCTGAGCCATTCAGTTAAAGCATTTCTGAATCAGTAGCTCAGTTCTGAGCATCCAAGCCTGCCTGGAAAAATCCTGCAAGGCTCACCTGATCCACCAGCCCAGCAAGGCTCCTGTGTAATCAGCCAAGTTTTACTGCTTGTATCATCCCAGTTCTAATTTCTCCTCTCTTATATATTTCTGTAGGAGCCCTTTAGCTGAATAAATTACATTATTAACAGCACTAATAGGAGCAAAGTGAGTGATTGGTAGGAATTTCATTTGCCTTGCTAGAAATTACAGTTAGAGATGTGTTTTAAATGTTGATAAATACAAGCAGAAAACTTCTCTGCTTCATTGGAGAAATAGATTCTTCCATTGCCTCCTCTTGTGACTGAGAGTGAAATATTGCAAAATTATTTCTCTCTGCAATTTGCAGCCCAGTCCATGCACCTTGTCTCTTCCTTCAGCTTTGAAAAGCTTTGAAATACAAACATAAAGCTTTTGTACTTGGACTTATCTCGCCTCTACCAAGCTCCTGCACACCTAGATATAGTGACCCACTGTAAATCCTCTGGAGCAAATTGTTCTGCATTAGAAAACTATAATACAAAGCAAAAAAGAACATTTGATACTTTTGGGAGGAATTAAATAATTTATATATCATTTTTATATATATATATATTTTTTTTTTAAGCACATGGTTAAGGATTGTCTGTTGTAAGGCAGCAATATAAACCTGCCAGAAGAATCAAAGCACTAATCATCAGATTTGATTTTCCCTAGCTGTGTGAAGGAACCAGTGCAGTCCTTCAAAAATCACACAAAAAAATTAGTGGAACATTCTTAAGGACTCAGGCATTAAGGACAAGTAAAAGGAACACACACAGAGACACCCCTTATCTTCTTTCTTCTTCCCTTTTTTTTTAATAAGGCAAATTAAGAGAGGTGAAAAAACCTGCCCGAGACCAAAACTCAGCACTCACAGAGGTGAAAAGTATCTGTATAACATGAAAAGAAACAGCAGCATCAAACTGTCTGCAGTTTTCTTACTAAAGCACCTAAAACATGGCAGAAAATGGTTTCTCTTTGTTTCTTTCCTTTTTATTTTTTCAGAATTCATTAAAATCTTCTTTGTATCCTGTCATATTTGAGGGTTCTCTGAGTCAGGAAATGTATAGGCAGGCATGATTTTGGGACAGACACCTCTCAGAGAGAGCAAAGCGAGCTCGCAGACAGCGCTTTCTGAACTTGTCAGCAGAAACATTTGCAGCGGAAATTTTATTCCAAGAGCTGTCTGCATTCAATTAGGGAGCAGAGGCAGAGCTGTGAGAGCTGAGGCCAGGAATGCAGCCCAATATTTTCAGCACTAAGTAGACAATGAGGCAGACTCAAGCACCAAAACTGTAAACAGTTTGTGAACCACAAATAACCACAAGGGCAACGTGATTGTTTGTGGATAAATCATGACTGAAAGCTTGCACCAACAGCAAGGCAGAGATCTCTGCTCCTGAAAAATAACACAAAAAAATTTCTTCCTCTCCCAAGCACCCTTGTCCTGCCAACCCAAACAAGTTCCCTGTTGCATATTATTTAAACTAGGAGTGCCAAAGCTGTAAGGAATAGAGTTCTCTGACTCCCATCAATCAGATCATGCCAGCACAGGAATGTATTTAACCAATTTGAGTGATCACAGGGGACTGGTCCATCAGACCCTCAAGACTGAGCCTCCTCTGAGTTTTTATTTTGAGTCACATCCTGGTCCTGGTGGATGGAGCTGGAAACATCCCAACAGCTCTGATACTGGGTTTTCATTGGCATATTCAGACATCATAACTCCCTGGCAAATCTGAAGTGCTTGCTGCCTTCCCAAACAAAATCACTGCCACCACATTATTGTGCTGTAATCCCCTGGGATGCCCACCACAAGTGAAAATCCATTCCAAGAATTTTCACTGGGACATGAAAGAGTTTCCTCAAACTCACCCCATGCTCCTTCACCTGCAGGCAGGCATTGAAGAACTCTGAGCAGGATTTTGTGTGGAATGAAAGGAGAAAAAGATGTAAAAAGCCTGATGGTTCTCTCTGAGGAAGAGTCACATAGGAAAACAAAGACATGAAATAATAGACAAGAGAGAGAAATTGTAAGAGAAAAAGGCTTTATGATCCTAATAACTAAAGTTCATAATCCATCTAGTCTTTTGTTCTGGCTCAGAAGGACATTTCTCCTGAGGGACATCCATCAGGAAAAAAAAAAGAGATGCAGAAACAGAAAGTGAGGGGGAAAATTACTGAAGAATAAGGAAAACAAAACCTCCTTTTGGTCTGCAGTTTTCAGCAGAACACATTTCACAAGCTTGTTACTAATTGTCATAGTATCAGGAAGCATTTTGGAAATGTTTTTCAGTGAACAGCAGCCTCTCTTCTGACCAATCTTCTGCAAATCCCGTGGGTTCTGTAGGACTCTCACGGCCACCAAGCTACTGTAAACCTTGGCATTCCCTTTAGTGTCCACTTGCTTCTCTCCATCAAACGAATATCAACGTTTCCCAGCAAGGATGGGGGCAAACCCACTCAACTTTTCAACTATGATGTCATATTTTCTTCAGACAAGTTATCCATTTTCTGTTATCCATTCCAAACACACACATCCCTGATCTTACAAACCAGCCTGATTGCACCTGAACTTTACCACCCAACAGGATGGCAGGTTTGTATCTACTGGAATTTTTTGGCCAAAGGCTTGGAAATTACATCTGTGATAACCAACAAAAGGTCCTGCACGTCTGGAAGGTTTATAAGCAATTCACAGACTTTGTACACAACTGCTCTACTCAGCCTTTCCCTCTCATCTCTTTCAAACTGCTTTACCTCAGTTCCTCAAAGCTGCACTAAATAGGTGCCTTCTGAGGCTTTTTACTTGAGAGCTGATTTCCCTTGAAGATTTCTCCATGTGAAAGCCAGACACTCCCCTCTGAGCATCCCAAATTCCACTGTCAGGGCACACAACCCACCCACCACGCCCCGCTGCTGGCAGGAGCCCTGAGAACCAACTGAGTGTGTCATTCAGAGGGACTTGGAAGTGGAAGGAGTGCTGTACAAGCCAACGCCACTGGCCAGTAGCCACAGCCAGCTGAAGCACACCAATGCTGCCTCTATTGCTGAGAGATCCTCTGTTTATCGTCAGGGCCACGGGAAGCTGAAGAGGCCAAAAGTGAAATGACCTAAGACAGCCATGCCTGCGTTTTGTCAATATTGGCTTTTCCATGTTGGCTTTTGTTCAGGTGCAGTGGATGGAAAGGTTTGAAGAGACACACACAGAATGAAATTCATTTTCTCAATGAAAGCCTGGCTCTGTTGAAGTTGCTGGGAATTTTGAAATTAAATTAATTGGGACCAGGATTTTGCTTTTCAATTTCAAACATGAGCCAGGTATGTCAGCATGTCTTCTGCATTCCCTTCAGTGTGTCTAAAGATGGACAAGGCAGTGAAAGATTTAATGCTTGGTTCAAATAGAAAGACACACATCTGAGTGTTCCTGCAATCCCCCCAACCTGCCTGACACAAATGCGTAGAATTTGACTCACAACTGTATAAACTTAATGCAAATTGCATTAAAAGATAAAATTCTACATTCTAGGGATATTAATTTGTTGTTTTAAGATGCCAGTGCAAAGCTGTGCACAAGCTCTGATTGCTTATTAAATTTTAATAAAATTATGCTACTTAAAACGCTGCCTCAAGCCCTCTGAAATTCCTGCCTTTCAGCCCCACCTGCTCTGATCTGTGTCCTACCCCAAATCAGCCCCTGATGCAGGTCTAGTAAGGACCACAAGGCATGATGAGCCCATTCTGATTTGTGATTGCAGCTAAAATGAGAGTATTATGGGCTGTCAAGCCTTGTTAATTTTCTCAGGTTGCTGAAGAAAGGAGAGAAGTGAGGTCAGAGTTCTCAAAAGTCTCAAGGAAATGGGAGCACAGCATTCTCTGTGGTCCCTGCTGGTGCAGTCCAGGACTGCATTCCTGGATCATGAACTCCAGCAGTCCAGCTGCCCTGAATGGCACCAGCTGACATCTTCTCCCACTGATGAGCCCTTCAATACTTTACTTCAATATTCAGTGTGTGGATTCACATAATGATGATGGCCAGAATTGTCTGGGACTTGCACTGAGCCCTTAAAGATGCAATCATCTCCCTTAATGTAATCATCCAATTTCAGCTCAAACCTTTCTCCTCAACCTGCCAGTCAAAAAAAGCCCCTGAACCTCCATCCAGAAGGATCACATCCAGAAGAATCATGTTGGAGTGGGAACATGCCCATGGCATTGATTTTCTCCCTCCCACAATGCACTTGCTCAGATCCTCTGATCCAACTAAATTTAACAAATGCTTCAGGGCAGAACTGGTGCCAGCAAAAGAGGCCCATCAGCTATAAATGTTCTTGGGAATTCACACTCCTGCTTATTCACTAATTGCACAGCTGGATCCAACCCAGAGATGTTTCCACCACAACTCAGAGAGCCAGTAAAGCCTGATGTTTTCCAACTGGATTTTGGATGCATGGTCCAAGACTTCCAAAGATACGGTGGGGAAAGGAAAGTCTGCCTGGTTTTGGTACCAGCAATCCCTGGTTTTATCAGGGAATGAGCATGGTGAGGAACAGGAGGGAGGCAGGACTGGCTGGTTGGAGCCAGGGTCAGGAGCATCCATAGCTGGACATGCTCCTCTCCCATCTTCACTCTCTGACAGCAGCACAATCTGCCTTGTGAATCTGACACAACTTTGTTCCAAGCTATTCCTTCACATGGATTCATCTTCAGCCCTCAGTTTTCAGTCCCTTGCCTTTGTCCACAGGTGCTTATTTCACCAGAGACAGGATAAATTCCCTGCTTGTAGGACAGCAAATGTGAGTATCAGGTAAATTAGTAAACTGGCTCTACATGAGCTAACTAACCAAACATATACTGAAGTCTTAGAAAAGCAACATCATGCTGAGGACTCCAAGATGTCACCTGAACTGTTCTCTGTTGGCAAAATCTCTTAAAACTGAAGATTTCTTCTCCACAGAATGAGAATGTCAGTAATGTTAGAAAAAGGAAAATCTAAGGATCCATTCAATGGACTGTAATGAAGAGGAGCCAAGTGCAATCACTGTGATTGCACAAACTCCATCTTTGCCTCCTCAGAAAAAGCACTTAGAGATGAAAATATCCACAAGGATACGTATTTTTATCTATGGAGCAAAGCACAGCTCTACACAGAGAGCCACAAAACAAACAGAGCATTGAATCCCTACCTGAGAATGCAACACCACACCCAACTGCAAGCTCATGACTTTGCTGCCAAAATTGTTTCATGCTCTGTTGTCTTTGCAGAGGAGGAAGGAGGGAATGGTGTTGCTAGAGCAGCATGGACTGTGCTCCCAGAAAATCCATGCAACAGTGAATGGAGAGCAGGAATGAAAGGAAAACCCATAAAATATTGTGCTCACAAGGATCTTAGTCTTGCCCCAAAAGTGTAAAAGGGGCCTGCAATGAGTATGAGGGAGGACTTCTCAGAGCAGTCACCTTCCAGCAACAAAGGGACACAAAACTCTGCTGAAAGATATTTTTAAAACCATAAGAAAGACCATGAAAACCGCAGCAGGGGAATGCTGCAAGAGGCGTGCAAGAAAAGGAATTTGTAGAGTCTCAGGGTACATTTTGTATGCTTTAGACCTTTCCAAAAAGGAGAACAAGACATTAATCTAATTTATTCAGCCAGTTATATGAGGTTTATGCCTTCTTCATATCACCAGCCTGGCATAAAGCAACTCGAAGTGCACAGGTAAATCAATCCCATAATTTCCATTTTAGCTTTAACAAGTGATTTTACTGTTTCTAGGTGCTAAACATGTGTATCTGATGACTGCAATAGACATTATGCAGCGACGCATCCTGAATAGATACATGAATATTAAAGGTTGCTCTGTTCTGACAGCTCACTCTGGAGTTTGCCTTATGCTGGCTGAGACTTTCAGCTCTTCTTACATGTAACTTGCATATCACTGTAAGCTCCCTCCCTCCTTTTGACAGGGTGCCCTTGCAGATGGTAATTTCCTTAGCAGGGAAGAGGAGACTCACAATTCAACTCAGATTGGGTAAACTATGGCAAGACATTTTTACAGAACATAAATATGTATCACCAGATCTAAAGTTGAGGCCTCATTCTCGTGGTATGTTGTGAAAAATATGGGTGAATGTTATGATGTCTTCTTGGCCACAGCAGTGTAAGACTGGTACCAAGGAAGCTGAAATCAGGGGTATTCAGGAGTCCAGCACAGAGAGATACTATTGGCAGAGAAAATACAATATAGTGAGAGAAAAGAATCTGCTGTGGTGTTCTCTAGGCAATATCATAATACTCAGAGTGGGTGGGATAGCCAAAGAAAGTAGCTCAATGAAATGAACTATAAAATAGTATTAATTTTATCTGCACACAGTTACATCAACACTCCTCAAACAGTGGACTCATCTGACTCCAGTCTGCAAGAAAATTCCACTTGGATCTCATGTCTGGCATTTTTTGTCTTCCGCATTCCTTTAGAGAGCATCTCCTCCTTATTAATCTGCCCGTTCTCCTGGGAATCACTGCACCCCCCAGTCCACCACAGTGCTTCATGAACAGCACAGCCTGCAAACCACAGCTGTCTTCCCTCCACAGACCTCCAAACAACACATTGTTCTTTGACTCAAGTTATAAATGCTTCCAGTTTACCTCACATGAAGATGTATACAGGGACATAAAGTCAGCACCACACAAGGCACAGCTGCGCATGGTGAGATAAAGCCCTGCTCTTATTTTACCACCAAGTCTGTGCATAGATGGATGTATTTAATAAATTAATGAACTAGAAGAGATGAGAGGGGAGACAGAGGAGAGCCCAACCTCTGCCAGCTCATTTCTCATCCATCACACAGACAAATTGTCCTGAGTGCAGATTCATCCAGAGCCCCCCTCTCCAGCACTTCCTCCAACCATCCTGGCAGCAAATCTGCTCTCCACACTACATTTAAATCCTGGATCCTTTTAGAGGAGTGCAGAGACATGGAAACAGGTACAGATGAACATGGGCTGCTGCCTGCCCTGCTTTCCCTGCTGAAGGAGGCAAAGGTCCTCTCCATCCTAAGTGCTGGATTTGTCCCTAGGGCAGCATGGTGGGGGCATGTAATCCCTGTCACTCTGCCACCACACCAGGAACCCTCCCTCCTGCTCAATCCAGGGGGATAGAAAGCTCCCAGGCAACTCTAAGAGAGATTTGTTCATGGTGGTACCAGGCACTCACCTTCTTTACCCTGGGGGAATTTTCAGTCTTTTCAGGCAAAGCCACCAGTACAAAATTCCCAAGATGAGCCCCACGGTGTATTTAAAATTTTGGTTCTCAGTAATGTGCAAGAAATGCAGCCTATCTTCCCTGAGCTCATGACACTGTCTCTCTAGAGACGAGCACAAATTTCCTGAGATATTATGGGTAAATCCATTAATTGTTTCAGAAGCTGGAATTAATTAAAATACAGCCCTTAAAAGAAACTTAGCGTCTGCATGTGCTCTCTTTGTTCTGGATGATCTTAGGAGTGAAATAACAGACTCACAGATTTTCCATGTAATGAACCTTAATTGGAATCTTTTACATTAGAAGAAAACCTGTAATTAAGGCAGGTTATTAATGATTATATACCTAATTATAACAACTAGATAAGCTATCATTAGACTCAAGCTAACTTTTCTGGGAGGGTCTGAGATAGGAGAGGTAACCCAGGAGGGATCACAGAGTGAGCTCTGCAGTCACAGCTCTGCCACAGAGGGGAGCAGGCTGCAGAGATCACTGCTGGCTGATGTGCACCACAGCTGGGGCTGTGCAAGCATCCTGCAGTGCTGCTCCTCACCCTGGGTACCTCTGGATTCCCTCTTTGCCTGGACATGTGGTGCTCCCCACCATGATTTTGGTAGCTGCAGCTCAAACCTTCCCCAGCTCTCTTCAGGGGAGTTTTTAGGCTGGTATCAAAACCCCTGTAATTCCCATGGACACACAAGTGGCCCAGGGAGCGTCACTTGGTGTTTTCCACTTGGTTTGTTTCTGTTGAGTCACTCGTTTAACAAGGCTTGGTGATCTCTTTGTTGAGGTTGGCATCCCTCATTTGTGCTCTGCTGAGAGGAGAGGTCAGGACAGGTCACAGGGATCCTCCCCAGAGGAAGCCACAGGAAGCTCAAAGATGGGAATGAATTTATGAAAACTTCTCTGGAAACAGAGTCACAATGAGGCAGCTCTGCAACAGCACTTGGAGGGCACAGTGGAACCAGTGCTTTGTGATGGCACAGGGAAACAGAAAATCTCTGTATGGCTTCCCTGCAACAAAAGCAAACAACCAAACCCTGAACTTAAAATTCAGAGCACGTAAATTCTTCAGTAGTGGGAGAATTTAAAACTCTTATTCCCTTCAGGGGATTTTCTTCATTTTAAACACAAGCAAACAAATTTAGCAAAAACTTTTCAATTAAATCTTAGGACAGATCCCCAAACCTCAAAGCACCTGTCTGATTTTCCATTTAACAGTGGCAGTGAATGAAGTACTCACAAGGAGAATGGCCAAATAGCAGATTAAAGGACACATTTTTGGGTAGGTGTCCTGGGCCATGGCAGAGGTGCAGAGGAGATGCTGCAGCTGCATCCTGATCTAAGAGTCCTCAGCATACTGGAACCTCCTATCACTCCAGGCTGAATTATGGCTAAGAATGGCCAACTGTTAATCTCTTTGGGAGCTCCTTTTTTGGTCAGTACTTCATGAAAATTATAGCCTTTTTTTTTTTTTTAAGCTGACTTTTGAAGAAGTTTGCATCCCTAACTCAGGTTACAGAGTCCCTGTATGGTGAAGTTCAGTTTCAGGGTTCACTGTGTTGTATTTACAACCAACCAGATGGAGATAACCTTGCTTCACTGGGATAAAGCTCTGTACTTTTCCCAGATGGACACTGCTCCCCCTCTGCCTCACACTCCACTTCCCAATTCAAGAAAAGCACCAGGAGGGGAAGATCAAGAAATTCCCTTAAAAACACGCCCCTAAAACTTCAATGAGGGCACACCCTGAAAGGGCTTTTGCAAGGTAAATTGGCCTCAGGTCCCTTGGTCTCCAGTACTAAAGAGCTGTGAAACATAAAGAAAAATCATTTTTCCCTCAGGAGAAACAGGGTAGGCTGCTCTGTGTTGAAACAGCATCACTGTGGGCTTAAACAAACACCCAGCCAGCAGCAGCACACCCACACCAAACAGTATTTTACCATGTCTCTCTGGGTTGTGTAAATCTGACATACATTTCCAACAGGCCTCAGCAAACACCTTGGTTAAATGGATGGGAAAAGCCGCACATCACCCGATGTGCTTTGCTCCTGGCTTGCAGGACCTCTTTTCTGCCAAAACAGAGCATCATTTTTCTACAGCAGCTCTAGTGCACAAGACAGCCTGCAGGTTTCTATGACAGCTGCAGACACTGTTACAGGCTCAGCCATAAAGCACACAGCCCTAGGCTGTGCAGTCAGGGTTAGCCAGGGTACAAAAATGCTTTTTTCCTTGCTAGCAAACAGCAGAAAAGCTCTCCCTGTAACAGCCTGTCTCCCTGGCCAAATGTGGCCACAGGGGCTGCAGGCTGAGCCCCAGAACCCAAAGCAGGTGAAGTCAGTAGCTGCCTTCACAGCCAGATTACACCCAGGGGGATTCTATCAAAGTCCAGGTCTGTGTCTCCCCAGTGCAGAACACTCTGCCGTGGTTTTTCTCATCCTTCTTGGCCTCTTTAGTTCACCTGGGCTCCTGCAGTGTTGGGAGTGGAGAGGGAGACAGCAAGTGACAAAAACATGAGCTGCCTCTACAGACTCCAGCATTCAGATCGCAATCAGGAGCTGGATGAAATAAATTTGAAGCACTTCACTGGCACTTGACCTCAGCCCACAGTGGGTGAGGATGTGCCTCCAGGATGTGCTGAGGGAGGGTTTCAGCAGGAGAGATGCTCTCCGTGTTTGTCTGTCTGTATCCGCTTCCCTCACATCCCATTTTCACAGGCACGTCTCTGGTGCATAAACACAACCCCTAAACCTCAGAGATAAAGCTTCCCTTCTCAGGTGCTTTCATCATTCCCAATCCCTTTAGGAAAAAGCATGAAGGATTCATTTTACCCATCAATTTGGATTACATTCTCCTTTTATCAGCATCTTTTCCTTAACAACTTTGGCCACTCGCTTTGCAGGTCTGCTCAGGTACTGAGCTTGCCTCACTGAAAACTTCAAAACATTGTTGAGAGGAAGGGAAAATCACCAGTTGTATGTGCTGGACTATTGCAAGGGAGTCATCAATTATGCAGGTTTTGGAATATGTTAAGCTACCCACGGCTTGATAGCTGGGTGATATGATTTATGGGAACAGCCAAGATTCAATTACTGATTTCCCATAAATTATCTACACAGCCCTTTCATCCTATGCCAGGTTATGAAGGGCTCTGATGAACAGGGGGACCAAAGACGGGGTTCTCTGACCATGAAACGAACTGGGATTTTCAAAGAGAAATCAAAAGGAAAGAAACAACAAGTGAAGTAGCACCTGTGGGAGGTGTCAGACTTCAGATTCATGAAATTGGACTGTCATTTCCAGGCAGGAGCAGGAACATTTAGTACAGATGCACTGATCAAGCCAGTCTTCAGACTATCTGTCTATTTGTCCTTGACTCCTTATCATGTGCTGTGGGAGAGGCAGATATGGCTGGAAGGAAATAGCACTTCTTGCTGCATCTTACAAACCTGTAAATATTATTGACAGGAATCATTTAATAAGTGCCTGGGAAATTTTAGGTACATGAACTGACTTTAACAAGGGTTTTTTTCAGAATAGAGAAAGCAGAACTGGCCCTTAGGAATAACAACACCAATTTAAGAGAGGCTAGCATTGCAGAGGAATGAAATGACTGTCAATCTTGTATGAGGCAATACTGACCATAAAATCCCAGCATATCTTGGGTTTAGGAAGCATCTGGGAATCTCACCCAGAAGCTGCAAATGAAATGTAAGCAGGGGGAGAAGGAGCTGCAGGAGCAAATCTTCTTGTCACCCCACCAAGCCAATGGTCCTGGCTCTTTCCTCTCAGCTATTCAAGGACATCACAATGTTGCTGTTTATATTTATTTTCCTTTTGACTTTTCCAGTCAGCCTGAAAGGCAGCAAGCCCAGTCTCTGTTATCACCACTCTCATTTCAAATCTGAGGTTTGTAACCTGGTCTGTGGCAGCTGAAAGGACAAAACTGCTTAATTAGAGATTAAACACACCATCCAGAGGAGAGGAAAACAATCCTTCCACCACACTCTGAAGGATTGAAAGAGGAAATAAAGGCAGACAAAAGAAAAGCCAAACAGGAGACTCCAGTAGGACTTCTCTGGGCTCTTGGGAGTTATAGGCAATAATCTTTGCCTCTCTCTATACTACAGGGGAAAAACACAGCTCTCAAATCAGGACAACTGCACATGAAGCCTGGGCTCCTGGGTGGGGCACACTGCTGCATTCCCTAAATTAGGATGCTTGATTTCTCCCTATTCACACCATTGGCTTTTCTCCCACCAAAGAAAAGTCACACTAATCCTCATCAGGAATACACTGTACCTAACAAGTTATGGACAGGGAAGGAAGAAGAGCACTGAAAAATATTTTTTATAGGGATTTTAAGTTTTCTAGCTCTCTTCTTATTTCCTCTGGATTTGTCTTTTTTCCCCTTCTTTTTTTAATTTTGTACCACTCTGTGCCACCCCCTCCCATTTTCACAAGTGAGTGGGAGGAGAAGACTGAAACAAGCAGAGTTGTTTGTCTGCTTGTTTTAAAATAACAGAGTGAAAATTAATGTGGTTCCTTCTTTTTGAAGCAAAAGCTCAGTCTGGGGCACTGCTATAATGGAGCAGCTGAGGGAAATGTATTCTATTAGCCTGGTTACAATCCCTTTACTTAGGGCTGGCTGTTACAGACCTCTCCCCTTAATTGTGCAACCTCCTCTACACACAAATAACAGGTGAGGCCCTAATGATGGGTTGTTCCACACCAGAGCACTCAGCTGGCAAAGTGATTCTCACAGAAAATTGTCTCTGCTCACCTGAGCAAACCCTGCAAGGTGCTCAGGGAGCCAGGCTGCTGCTCTACACTAGGGATGCAGCAGCCATTGCAAGGATTGTTCTTGGCACTGAACATCACCACAGCACCAGTGAGGGACAAACCTGCCCCAAAAGAGGCTCTGCTCTCTGGGAAAGGTCACAGAAGGTTTAAACTGTGGCAAACTCTCATCTCGACTCCAGCAGCTTCACCACCACAGGGCCCATGAGGTACAAGCTGCAGAGAGATTTGAGCAGTGGTCGGAGTCACTGGGATATAGCAAAGAAGAGAGGCTGTGGGTTTTGGATGCACAGGCATTGTCCTGAGGAGCTTTTTACTAACTGAGGAGACTCTAGCCAGCACACCACAATGATTAAGAAAGGTCCAGGATTTGCTGATCCAGCACCCCAGTTCTCCCAGGGGAACAGCACACAGCAGTGGAGCCCTTCCTTGGGGTGACCAGTCCATGGACTGCTTGAATCTCCCTTATTTGCCAGCCCTTTGTTTTCTTCCTGTAAATGTCTGAAATGATTAATTTAAGATTTAAAGACCAAAGTTACTGTAGTGTGCCCAAAATAATAAACGTCAGAGATTTTCAATTCCCCTAAATGCAGAAGTGCTGGATCCCGTTTCTGGAATGCGTCACACAGAACCATTACCCCATTCATTACCACAAGGTCAGCACATTCTCTGGTGCCTCTTCATGACTGCACAATGAACAAGCACTGCCTCTGCTGTGGGCAGGCTCCAGTTGTGGATGGACAACTGGCTACCCAAAATTATCAGCGCTGGGCTTTGGGGATAAGCATGTGTGGGTAGGACAGGAGAGGAGGAAGACTAAGCTGCCTGTGTAATGAGCCTAAACAACAAACAAAAAACCTCACTGCTCTGGGGAGATGTGCAAAAAAACCTGAACTCCACCAAAGAACAGCTCTATAAACAGAAAATGAAAGACTGCTTTCATCCACAAAAGATTTCAAGAAATAGGAGGAAGGGAACAGTGGGAAACAAAATAGCAGGGAAAACTGAAAAAGAGAGTTCAGGCCAGGTCTAGTCCTCATCTGCTCACACCTCCCACCATCACAGCCCACATCTGCTGCCAGCTATACCATGGTGGGCTCTTGATGTGAAAAATATTTGAGCTCTTTCCTCAAATCCACCACAGCCCCTCCTACAAGGAAGAATTTGCTGGACAAAGGTGTGAAGGAGATGGGGAGAGGCACAGTCTCACCCTGAGCCCCAGATATTGCCCCAGACCCTTCCCAGGTTTGGGTGCATCAATCCAGTGAACCAATCCATGCCATCTTCTCCACTTCTCTCCAAGCTTTGTCTGCTTCTGTCTGACCCCATTGCTGCAAAGATTCTCAAGATCTTTGCATGATTCCCCAGGCTCCACCTGCAATATTGACCTCAAATATGTAAAATGCCCATTCTCTACTCCTGCCCTTGCTTCTCCCAACTTTCTCTGAGCTTTCCTCTGCATGCCTTTCATTTTCAAAGATTCTAGAGGTAATATTTTATTGTAATGGGTTTTATTATGATGATGTACAACACCCTTAAGTGCTTTGGTGAAGGAAGAAAGAAAGGTTGTGCTATAAATAAAATTCTCATCTGCAGTCAGAGGCACACAGGTGATGGATGTGTGGGGGTGACTGCACACATGTCCCCACAGGCCAGCCCTGATCTGGGTGGGAGCTGTTCTGGAAGGAGCCAGGGTCACAGGGAAAAGGAGGCATTTGGCAGAGGTTTCCTTCCACAAGGAGTGAGCCAGCTGCTCTGGGAGCCAACAAGTGAGCAGGGAGAACCAGCCACAAACAAACTGGCTGCTTGTGTTGCCTTTTCTGCTGTGGATCAACACAACAAACAATGCTGTTTCTGTGGCATCTTTGAGTCTGGGTCAATTGACTCCTGTCCCCCATCCTGCAAATTCAAACTGGTCAATACACAGGCTGGAATCATTCCCCAGTGTAACTTCTCTCAATATGTCTCAGCTGGGTTGTTTAATTTTGTTGTTGTTGTTTCGGTTTGGGGTTTTTTTTTTGTTTGTTTGTTTTTTTTTGGGTTTTTTGTTTTGTTTTGTTTTTTGTTCTTTTTTAATAGGGTTAACTGGTTTAAGAGATGGAATAAATTCCTACAGCAGGAGAAGGAGAGAACAAAGAAAGTTTCCAGCTCTTGAAACCATTCTCCTTTGAGCTACACTATGAATGAAGGGAGCCAGGGGAAGATGATGACATGGAGAAGAAACAAAACAAAGGAAAGCAAAAATAGATATCTAATAAAGAAAAAAGGCACAGAGAAGAACAGAGGAGGGGGGTTATCTATCCTGCAGCTTTACAGGCAGTATTAGCATCTTGTTGCCTAATGAGCCATAGAGGTAATAGACACACCATGAAAATAAAAGTGGGAAGGAAAAGCAAGCATCAATAACACAGAAAAACAACCACAGAGGCTGCTGCTAAGCAAATGTCACTCCTCTCACCTTCTCTGAGCCTTCCCAGCCTGCTGCCCTGCTCCCTTCCCAGATGTTTGTTCTCTCTCTTCTGGCACTTTATCTCTGCAACCATTTGGTTTTCATTATGTCCTGGGGTTTTTAGCTGGCAACAGCCAAGGGGCAGGATTCAAGAACAGCTCCCAGGGGTCCTTTGCAAGTGTTGGCATCTCCTTCTCATGGTGCAGAGATGGTCTGGCCTCACTAAAGCTAAAGAGGGACCAGAGTGCAAGGACACAGTGATGTCACCTCTCAGTGTGCCACAGGTTGGATTTCATGCTCAGGAAAAGCAAAAAGAGCCAGCCGGGCCTGCCAGCTTGGCTCAGCACAGCTGGGGTTGGTGAGACAGCCCTCTGCTCTGAAAACCCTCTGCTTGTTCACAGGAGCACAACCAAAGCTCACAGAACAGCATCCACCATCCTTAGCAGCTATTTTACTGGCACAGCTCTTAGGCGGGGAGCTGGGGCAAGGACAGGAGTGACAGCCAGTGACAGAGGAATGTCACTGCCCCATCTCCTCACCGAGAAACCTCTGCCAGCAACTTGGACATTAAATGCAGCTGATTCTCACTTAAACTACCTTTGTTTTCTTTTTGGACACAAAAGAATATGCCCTAGCCTGTTTCTCCCCCTTCCCTATTTATTTTTCCTTTTTAAACTCATCAGTCCCTCCCTTCTCCTGTCTTCTTTTTCATGCACAGCTCCTGCAGCTGCCTTCAAGGTTTATTCCTTCCCTGCAGGATTATTTGGAAGTTTGCTTGTGCAGGGCGAAGAGCATTTCTGTAATAAAGCCTCAGCCACATTCCATTAGTGTCATTTCCATCTGCAGAAGTGAAGTGTCAGCTAATAAAAGGTAGCACAGACCCCTTGGGCAAGATAAAAATGAGAGAGCAAGAGAGGGAGGGGAAATCTACCATCAGAGATGGAGAAATGATAAATGTCTTTCCAGAAGCAGGAGCACCTGGAATGGGAAGAAGGGAGCACTGGGGGACGGGGAGGGGAAACAAAGAAGGGGGGAATATTATCTCTGCTAAGAAAGGTTTGTTTTTGGAAGGTCTCATTAACTCAAAAATGACCTTCTGCCCATCTTCTCTGTACAGTAAGGGCAATATCCAGCCTGGCTGCACCTCTGCAGGGAGAGCATAATGTGCAATTATTGCACATTATTGTTTGTGCAAATATGTGCAAATTATTGTTTATAAGCAGAATGGCCTGGGGGAGCCATGGGAGCTGCAAGGCAGAGCCCAGCAAGGCAGGGCCCAGCAAGGCAGAGCCCAGCAAGCAGGGCCCAGCAAGGCAGGGCCCAGCAAGGCAGAGCCCAGCAAGCAGGGCCCAGCAAGGCAGAGCTCAGCAAGGCAGAGCCCAGGCAGGGCAGAGCTCAGCAGGGCAGGGCCTAGCAAAGCGGAGCTCAGCAAGGCAGGGCCCAGCAAGGCAGAGCTTAACAAGGCAGAGCCCAGGCAGGGCAGGGCCTAGCAAAGCAGAGCTCAGCAAGGCGGAGCTCAGCAAGGCAGAGCTTAACAAGGCAGGGCCCAGCAAGGCAGAGAACAGCAAGGCAATGCTTAACAAGGCAGAGCTCGCAAGGCAGGGCCCAGCACAGCACAAACCACACTCAGGCCATGTGCAGGTGGCTCTCCTGAGCCCTGTCCCTCCAGAGGGATGACAGCAGACTGGGTGTCACTGGCTGTGTCTGAGCTGTGAGACCCAAAGGCATTTCTGAGACAATTTTGTCTGTCTCAGCCTTTCCGTGACCCCGTCCAGCAGGCTCCCCCGTCCAGATGATGTAAGGACAAGCCTGCAGGGTCCATCACAGGGTGCACTCCCCTGCAGCTCAAGGGCACATTTATGACCCATTTGGTCCCTGTCTGCTCCCATTAATCAGGAGGAAGGTGACTGCAATGCTGCTGTGGCCTCAGTGCTGCCCACCAGTCCCCACCAACCCCACATGCTGTGCTGCAAAGCAGGAACATCACTTCTCTCTCCAGAGCACCCTTCCCTCTGGACAAGGACAGAAAGGCTCAAATGCCACAAGAGAAAAAATTAAAAAAAATAATCATCAGTTAAAAGGGCCCATTTTTCCTCCTGCTACTAGAATTTATCTCCCTGAGCTCAGATGATCTTTCTCTGGACTAAGGATCCAACTCTGGAGAAGTCTCAGTTCTCTGCTGATTTTATCCATGACATTCAAGATTTCCAGGACCAAATTAATTACAACTCAGTGCAAACAGCTCCCGGCTCCATAAAGAGAGAAGCACAACCATAAAAGAGCATCTCTGATCAGATTTATGCCAATGTGGCAGCTCTTAATGCCCTAATCATGTTAACACAGGCAAGCATCATCCCATGAAAGGTGTCAGGTGTGCCCTAGCCCAGAGTTTCCAGCTCCCCAGCTGGCAGAGGATGACAACCTTCAGGCTTTTCCATTTCCCTGAGGAATATGATCAGCCCTGACTAAGCCCAAAGGTTGTGTCCATGAGATCTGTGGGAGCAGTGATGTGCACCTCAGTCACAGGTGTTTCTTCTAAAATATTCAATACACATGTACAGTTTTTCTCCCAGTAATGGCCAAACCCTTCTTCACTTCTGCCCTCAGAAACAAGGCTGTTGCTCAATTCCCTCCTATCAGTAGCACATTACTGTAAATATTTTGGAAAGCAATCATATCAAAGAAAACCGTCATATAGGTAAATACAGAAAGCTGCAGTCTTTATAGGCCTCAGATTCTCTTAGCTGTCCACCCAAAAGTACCTAATGATAAATTAAGGACATTCCATTTCATTTTAAATGGAAATATTATCACCTGCTAGCCATGCTACCCTCCTCATTGCTTGGAGTGCATTTGGATTTCTCCCTGTATCTGTACAGAAGCATCACCCTGGGGGCACTGGCAGGATTTTAAGCCTGTGACAGATAACCATGTCCCTCCAATTTCCTGGCTAAAAGCTCCCTAAATTCACATAGCTGAGCACTCCAGGGAGCCAACTGGGTAGCAGTTTGCTTAATAAAAGTTGCCTTTATACAAAGATCTAAATCCCATTTTCCAAGAACTGGCAGGGGATTTTCAGGGTGTAATCCACCTGCTGCTGACCCTCCACTGCAAATAAACTTCTCACTTGCTGGGTGGGATTTTTTTGTCACTGGAGAACAACACAGGGTTTTTCTGGTGGTGCTGGGAGGGGGAATGTGGGAGCACCTGAGGATTGCCCCAGGCAGAGGAAAAAGGTTGGGCAGTTTTTTTCTATGTCTGCTGAACAGCCTGTTATCAAAAACGACAGGATAGAGAAGGGATTGCTGAAGAGGCTGTAATTCTCTGAAATTTTGCTCAGGGAAATGATTACCATGTTCAGTGTGGAAGTCTGAATCAACAGACAGGTCTCTGAAGGACCTTGGAAAGCCCTTTTTGTTGTTTCAGAAGCAAATTCTCCTATGATGCTATCGCTGCTCAGAGGACCTGAATCACTCCCAGGTAAGCCCTGGGGATTCCCAGCAGTGCTAAGACATCTCCATTCTGATGTGAAAGTGCCACTGTGTCACCCTCCTGGCACAAGGAAAGTCACCTTGGTGAAAATGAGGCTGGTATGACAGGAGTGATTAAAGCTTGGAACAAACACCCATCAATGATTCAAAATATTTGAGGAAGATTTGCTCATCTCTAGGGCCTAAAAACTCATCTTGTGCAAGGCTCCTTTTCCCAGGAAAGAATTCACAGTGGTCCTTTAAGCCTCTGAAACATATGCAATGGATTATTAACAAATGTGAGTGGAAGGGTAGCTCAATTTAATGTCACCTTTGTATAGACACAGGCTTCCATCCTTCCTTCACAGAAAGATTATCCTCCCCACAGATAGATGCTGGAAGTCATCCAAGAATTTAAGAACATTCTTTCATTCACAGGTGTTTTTGGAGCTTACAACAGCAGTGCTTATTCTGGAAGATGATGAGGGAGAGAATTGCCTTGGCCCTTCAATCAGCTTTTGCCCATTTCACATCAAATTGCTATCTGATAATACTCAGTGAAAACTGGAACACTCTAATGCAAACAGAAATGGCTCCAGCAGCCAGAAGAAACACTAATGACACAAATTAAATGGAAACACACTGAAGCATGCAGTGCACCTCAGTGTCCTGGTGGACAAGCTAAATGTGAGCCAGCCAATGTGCCCCCGTGGTGAGGCAGCCTGCAGGAGCCCAGGCTGTGCCAGCTGGACAGTGCCAGCAGGGCAGGGCAGATGTGGTCACTCCCTTCTGGTCAGCACTGGTGACACACATCTGGAGCCCTGTGTCAGGGCTGGGCTACCCAGAAAAGGAAAGATGTGGATGTTCTGGAGGGTGTCCAGCAAATGTCCAAGGGATTTTACGCACAAGGCTGAGGGAGCTGGGGTGGTTTAGCCTGGAGAAGAGAACACTCAGGGAGAGCTCATCCATGTGTATTGATACCTGAAGGAGGAAATACAGATGGCAGGGCCAAACTCTTCTCAGTGGGGCCCAGAGTCAGCAGAAGAGGAAAAGGGCACAAACCAAAATACAGTACAGGAGAGCCTGCCTTGGCTCTCACCTCCTCCCAAAGCAAAATCCCACATGACACCATGACCGTGGCATTGATACTGGAGAAAACATCTCCATTTCTCACCAGGCCATTTCCCTGGGCTTAGAGACAACGATGAGAAAGTTCTCATTCACCTTGCTCAGACATCCAGGGTGTGAGGCTGAATTCACCAACAAAGCCTCAGCAACAGCAGAGAGAGGGGGAGAATTTCAGAAAATGCATTCAGCTGCTGACAGCAGCCCAACAAAGGATCACTACAAAGGCATGCAGAGCTTGTGACAGGGATACAGGGATTTAGTGTGGGACTGAGGGACCTTACTTAGAACAGCAGAGTGGAGAAGTGGAGCTGGAATCTACAGAAGAAGAAATTTTGACCTGACTGAGTGATATCTATTCCAGAGAGACTGAGGGAGGAAAAGATACTACAAAACTGCTTAAGACTCTATCAAACACACAGAATGAAGACTGTGAAGTTAGAGATGTGGAAAGGTCATGCCACAAAGGACTAGAGGTGGAAATCAAGAGAAGCAAAAATAAAACAATTGCAGTGGAGAGTGCAATGAGAGACAGCAGGATAAAAAACGCTGGACAAGAATATTGACAAGTCAAAAATATCAATTCTGTGCTTCCTTAGCCACCATGGGATCTGGGGAGGATGGAGGAAGTTCAGAGATGCAATCCCCTGCTCCCTCTCATAACCAGGCAAAGGCCAGGGATAGCTCACAGCTGTACAAATATTGCAATGACTCTGCAAACCTACACAGTTTTTGCTGTCATGAGGGTTTTTTAATGGCAAAAAAGACCGTCTGCACCACCAAGATTTTCTTTTTTTCCTTCACTTATCTATCCCCAGCAGAGCCCCAGTCAGCCCAGATATGCCTCAACACCTCCTGCAGCCCAAGTGAGTGCCTACATCAAAGAGAGAAAAGGGAGAAGAATCTCATCACATTTTCTTCTCTGGGACAGCCAGATTGTCTTAAACCCAGCGTTGACCAAATGACATAAGCTGCCTTTTCCAGCCTGAGACATGACCTCTCTCTTTCCTCCCCATATATTTCATTAGTTTTAAATTTTTCCTGCTGCCAAGACATTTGAAAGCCAATTGCCAAAAAACTTTAATCGGTACCCCCAGTATTTGATTTCCCAACAGGACTCAGTGCCCTGTCTGAATCTCATCAAGACATGACTTGAAGGCACAACATCCTAACCAAGAAACACTGAGAGGGAGAGGCAGAACATAAGGCAGGAGATGCTTCACATAAAAACCCCAGCAAGACTTAGTAGAGTCTATTTTTCTTTCATTCAGGGGCCATTTCCATATTCATCTGGGCCAAGGAAAAAACGATTCAAATAGATCAAGGAACAGGAAGAAGCAAAGATGGGGTGGAAGCAGAGGGTGAAAACAGGGATGCTATCAGCCTGTGTCAGTGTCTTTGACAGGACAAAGCTTTGGAGAGGGTTTTAGTTGGAGAAAATGCTGTCCCAGTGAATCACAACACTGGGAAAATTAATTAGCTATGTTAAGTCAGCTGTAAGCATGCACAGCTCCATGAACACCCAACGTTTTCTCATTATTACTGAATCACAACACAATCTGCCACCAGAGCCTTCCCAGACCCAGGCCAGGACTGAAATAGCAGGGCCCCTGGCTGTGGTGACAGAGCTGCCACTATGGATGTGCACAGGAGGCTGCACTGCCAGAGGAACAGCTCCAGAGTCTGCTCAGGGCATCCCTGCATCCAGAGCAGCTTCTGGCTGGAGCAGGTGCAGTGCAGGACTGAGAGGCTGAGAGGAGTCCAGGGTGGAAGAGGGAGAAAGAAAGGATGGATGTTGCTCTACATGGAATCATTAAGGATGAAAAAGACCTCCAAGTTCATTGAGTCCAGCCTTTGACCAAACCCTACCACAACACTCAGTGCCACATCCAGTCATTTCCTGAACACTTCCAGGGATGGTGACTCCACCACCTCCCTGGACAGCCCATTGCAATGCTCAACCACCCTTGCAGTGATGAAATTCTTCCTGATGTCCAACCTGAACCTCCCCTGGCACAGATTGACACACATCAGAAACAGACACAGGATGTTATTACTAGGTCTGGAGCAGGATCCCCAAACTTCCAACTTTTTCTTGTCATGCTACTGAGGGCAGCTAGTTGAAAGGGTTTCTTAACACTTGCTTGGCAGGCAAAGATGTAACACAGACATGTTTTATGAAAAATCCTTTCCTTAGGATTTTTCCTCCTGAGAAGCTGAGAGCCCTCAGGAACAAAATGTAAACAATGGTTATCTGCTGCTGTAGAATGCAACAGGGGGATCTGTGATTGGTCTCATGTGGTTGTTTCTAATTAATGGCCAATCACAGTCAGCTGGCTCAGACTCTCTGTCCGAGCCACAAGCCTTTGTTATCATTCCTTCTTTTTCTATTCTTAGCTAGCCTTCTGATGAAATCCTTTCTTCTATTTTTTTAGTATAGTTTTAATATAATATATATCATAAAATAATAAATCAAGCCTCCTGAAACATGGAGTCAGATCCTCCTCTCTTCCCTCATCCTTGGACTCCTGTGAACACCGTCACAAAGATTGGCTTCAGTTGCCGGTTTCCCTCAGCCTGCCCTGCCCCTCTCCTCCCCTTGCTGCCTCTCTCTGGGTCCTGCAGCAGCCTGCAAACGTGCTGACATGCAGAGAGCACTTTGCCCAGTGGCAGGAATGGTGCTGGGCCATCAGAGACTCTCCCAGCAGGAGCCCCAGCCCCTGCCAACCACCTTGGCACACACCACGGGCTCCAGCAGGGCAGGAGCAAAGCAGGAGGCACAGCAGAGCTGAGCTGCCCTGCCAGCCCCTGGTAATGAAGTCGTTTTGGCCAGCAGGACAGGCAGCAGATGGGCTGTCACTCTGTCACTCAGGGTGCACCAGCAGCTCCTGCGGGTGAGAGCTTATTAAGGTCAGTGTTGTACAAACGCAATCAAGGGAGAGAGCTGGAGCCGTGTTATGACAGCAATAAAAGTGTGTCCTGCTTCGTCAGCACTTTGGAAAAATTAGTTTAAACGTCCTCAGTGGCAAACAGCATTTAGTGCTGCTCAGCACGGGAGGGAGAGGCAGGGAAAAGAGACTACACAGGCTTTTTAAAAATAAAACTCAAAGCGAGTTTGGCATGAGTAAATCACAAGCAACCATCTCCCTACAGTGCCCCGCTGCATGAGACTCCTTCCTGAGATAAATCAGTGCCACATCTAGCCAAACACAAAAGCAGTGCCAGCTCTTGCTGCATAGTGCACCTTCCTCCAAGATACTGGAATTAGCACCTGCACCTCCTCAGAGAATTGCAGTATCTCACCTTCCCCTGCACCACCAGGTTCTACAGTGCTCACTGTCTCATCGTGCCCACTGTGCCTCTTCTCTCCTTGCTCTCAAGTCTACACTGCAGTGCAAACTCCATGATGAACCTCAAAAATCAATTGCAATTATAGAACTTGATTTTCCCTCTGCCAAAATATTTTTTTTTCTAAGACAGATTCTCAAATTCTGATCCAAAATGTGTTTTCTCTTCCTTTCCTCTTTCAAAAAAACTGAATTACATAAATTACAAATTTGTGTAAGGGTCTAGGGAAACAGAAGACAGGAACAATAGATATCCTCACCACTTTTCTTAAAAATAACCACAGAGACAAAAAAACCCAATAAACTAAATAGCATCACACAGAAAGAAAAATGCCTCGAGGCTTGAAACTAAGCAGTGCAGCCCCAAAATACCAGTTTGATTTAGCTGGAAAAAAAGGGCAGCTGAAACAAAACACAAACAATTCTGCATCAGCTCTCCAGAGCATCCTTCCACAGCCACTGATGCAGCTCCCTTTCTTCTGGGAGGAGAAATCACAGCCCCTTATTGACCTCCCTGCACACTCTCCTGCCAGCCCTTATAAGTTCATGGTCTGCTGTCCCTGGGCTGCTGCTGGGCCAATTTGCATGAGGGAAACTGTAAATGTCACACCAAAACACAGTGGTATTCTCCCAAAGCTAATAAAGTTTAGGACCAGCAAGCAGAGAAAATTACACCCACAAAGCAGCCATAAGGCAGCCACATTCCAGACAATTTGCAAGTTTTGTTGTCTCACAAGTATTTGGCAGATTCAAAGGTTTTTATTTAGACAAAATGTAGAGTTTTCTTACTTCTCCACTGTGAAGTTAAAAAGCTTATGGTACAAAGGGTGTTGTCACCCTGATAACACAGGGCAAGGGACACCTCCCTTTTGAGGTGGGGAATATGAGGTTCCCCTTCCCACTCATGGCAGTAAAAGGCTGGAAACTCCACAAAGAATTATAGGTTCATTCAGAATCATAGAATCATTTGGGCTGGAGAAAATCTTCAAGTTCATTAAGTTCAACCATAGGTTCAGCACTGCTAAACCCATCACTAAACCATGTCCCCAAGTGTCACATGCACATCTTTTAAATCTGAAGCCTCAGCCCTGTGCAGGTGCCTATCAGGCTCTCAGACTGAAATGGGAGGTTGTCTGGAGGGTACCATAGATACTTTGGAATCAAAATTTGGTGGGCTGAACTTGGGGTGGGAGATACCAGCTTTGGATGTGAAGTTTCCAAGGAGTGGGGAACCCTTCCTGTCCATGGGGAACAGCTCCTAGTGAACCCCCCAACTAAAACCAATCATATTTTTAATGGAAATTAACCAAAACTTGCCTACATGCAGGTCCATTGAGATTCAGACATTGCAGGTGAGGAGCCAGAGCAGATTCTCCACATCAGACTGAGAAATAAATAATTCCTACTAAAATTGCCACAAACCACTTGGCCCCCTCTACAACAGCAGAGCACACCACATTTCTGTGTATTTCCTTTCCTCTTAACTTAAATCAACACATTTTCAAAAACTGAAACTCTCTCACTGTGGCTCAGATAAAGGAGAATAAGATGGGAAAAACATATATCAACATACCCAGTCTCTCCAGCCAGCCAGAAAGAAAGAAGGTGTTTAATACAGCCCTGGCAAGGGTCAAAACTACCTCTGATAAATCATTCATTCTTCTGGTTCCTATGAATTGTTCTTCCAGATCAGTGATGTTCTGGGTGAGGTTTACAGTGGATATTTTTCCCCTCTCAGAGCTAGATCACCCAGCTCTGGCAGACACAGCCTGTGCTGGATCCAGACCAGAGACAGAGCTGGAGATGTGGCTGCACTGCCAGTCTCAGCCTGGAGGTCTCAGGAACAGGCAGGGACAGGGCAGGATCAAGAACCTGCAGTGGGGCAGGATGGGCCCACCCCATCCCTCACCAGAGGGAATTTCTCTCTGTCTATCTGAGCAAGCCCAGAATGTTAAATAGCTTCTCTTTCGTCCCATTTCTTCATCAGTTTTTTCCAAAAATCCCAATTCTCTCTCATGCCAGCCTTCCTTACACTGCTGTCCCAGGGCTCTGTGTGTACCTCTGCTAAAAGCTCCTGAGACCAGGTGAAAGCACAGGAAATTGTTAGATTTCAGCAAGCAGCGAACTGAGATTGTGACCAAGATGCTCCACTTTGTGCAATACTCAGTGCTGGATAGTGACTGACACATAATCAGTCCCAAACTACAGCACATCTCACAGCTGTGCCATTCAGGCAATGCCATGCTCTGCTTTTATGGCCCTTCCCTCCACAGCATTCTGCTGCCCAAGCTGAAGAAACAACCTAGATCATAGAAAAGTGAATTTCAGGGTAACAAGATAGGTAAACAAATAAGGAGGGGAAATATGTATATGTGGCCGGGAAGCTGCTCACCAAATGTCCAACCTTTTTCCAGTGTGTGCCTGAGGGTCCCAAATGATGTTTGGTTTGGGAGAGGTAAAAAACCACAACAAACAATGACAAAAAATTAAAACAATATAAAAGAAAACCTAAAAAAAAAACCAAAAACACACAAACCACACACAACCCCCCCCCCCCAAAAAAAACACAACAAAGCCAGAGAGCCATGAATCTATTCCATTTTGCCCAAAAGCTCCCACCCTATAACACTTGGCACAAACCCCTTCATGGAGCTCCTGCACTGCCTTCAGCAACCTCCTCCCAACTCTAGGGACATACAGCTGCACCAGGGCTCTTGTAGCACAAGAGCCTCTGCCAAGGAAAAAACAATTTCCTCGTGTCCTTCCTGACCCTCCCTGTCACATTCCAAGCAGGGCAGAGCCTGGCCCAGAAGATGCTGCTGTGAGGAAGGAGTTCAGGTAAAACCAGACTGATTCAGCAGCTTGGCTGCTCACACAGGAGTACTGGGCAAACATGACCTGTACTCACTGGAGAGAGGAGACTCAGAGGTGACCAAGGGAAAAGATAACTCTAAAGAGAATTCATGAGATGGTATGAAACTGTTTGGGGCCATGGCAAATGTGGGAAGCAGGTGGAATAAATGAAAAAGCTCAGAAAAGGTCAAGCCTTGGAGGAATTGAGCAAGGATCTCTCTGCACAGGGAAGAACTGATCTGAAACACTCCTGCCAGAGGCAGCAGGGAAGAAAAATCAAATAAATAGTTTTGAAGGAATTGGAGAATGGAATTCATCTCATTGCAAGCATCTAGAAATGCAATGTGTAACCTGGGCCTGTCATCCAGGCTCCGTCAACACCAGAGAAGCACATTTTAGAGGGCAGGTAATCCTGGCTAACTGTGAAAATGTCTGTTAGCATGGACCCAGGAACTGGCTCAGAGATGAGGTGAGGAAAATCCCAACCTTCATCACTGCAGAGCTCCTGAGAAGGTGACAAACATTTGCCAACAGGAATTTAATGAGGTGTCTCCTTGGAGTGGCACCCCACCAAGTTCTAACGGAGACTATGTGGATGTGAGCCTGGCCATGTGCCAGCTCCAGCTAACCAACAAAACTCAGCAAAAACAAAACAAAATGGTCTTTATTTGCCTTTAAATACCTGGGGGATTTATTTAAGAAAAAAGAAAAGAAAAAAAAAAAAGAAAAAAAAGAGAAAAATACAAGGAAATATGATGAACGCTAATGCAATAAATGAAGAAAATATATTATCTTCAATCCCTTTTTGCCTGGATCTGTAGTTATTTTAGAAGGAGATTGCGTTATGAGGTAAATTTCATTTATTCCTAATAAAAGAAGAATGCTACATTTTTTTGACAAGTGTTCTTCAATAAGCCACCTGGATAGTTCTAGTAGCAGGTAATAAAAATGAAATGTGGTAGGATTTCCAAGAAGATCCCAGCAGTTAACAAGGAAAACGATTTCACAGCTCTTCCCTAGGAGGCCCCAGACTTCCCAGGGATAACAAGAAAGCTTTAATCAGTCCCTTTGCAAGGTGTGTAGGGGAGGTTTCCAAGATGTGTCTTTATACCTGTGCTAGCTGTAGCTGTTACTTAAGAAGCAGCAAAGTAAAATCAGAGGCTTGGCTGGATGAAAGCCAGGCCTGTGCAGCTGAGCAGCACTGGGGTGTGCTGGGCATCTCAGAAGGAAACACAGGGTGAGTTTTATCGGGAGCATCACAGGCTCAGCAGCTGCAGCTGTCCTGGGTCTTATTCTTATTTTATCTATAGAGGCAATCATGGTTTTAGCTCTTCTTCACCCATGGACTGAGCCTGGTTGCAGACCCCCTCTGTTCCAAAGGCAGCCTGGCCTTGCACAGCCCTATTTCACAGTTTGTTCTCCCCATACTTACATTTACAGGGCCTTTACTGGATGGCATGGAAGCTGGCTGTGAAGAAGGAACATACTTGAGATGCTTAAACAAATCATCCTTCTATGTTTTGACTCTACATTATTCACCAAGTGAATAAAATTAATCAAATCTGCTATTTCTTCTCCTAGGCCAGCTTCTGTTGGCCCTTGCATTTTGTGTGAGTTTCTCCTTGCTTTTCAAACACATTTCCCCATCCTAGCAGAGCTGCCCCACCACTAAACCCCCAGCACAAGGAGACTACAGAGGAGCCAGGACCTTCTCTTTGCTTGTCTGCAGCCAAGAGAGCAGGAATTCTGGAGAAAGTGGCAGTGACTGCAATGCATAAATCACAGGGACAATATTGTGTCTCTTCCCTTTGCACAGATCCCATATATCACCACGACTCAGTGCAGATCTCCCAGTGGGGACTAATTCCAACTTTTAATGCACTTTCCATCTGATTCCTCCGTGACAACAGATGGGGCTCTGTCCTGAGATACTGCATTTTGCACACAATATATTAAGCACCTCTGTGTTTCAGTACAATTTGGTTTGGGGACCCACTACTAATCCCATTTCAGTGGTTTGAATTGTGCATTTTACCACTGACAAGACAAAACCCCTCCAGTCCAATGGCCATCATCTCTTCCCCTCTGCTCTACTTTTTCTTGTTGTTTCACCAGTCTTCCTGGATGTGATAAATCATGTAAATTTAATTTAGAGATTATACCCCTGGCTTTAGAGGCAGACAAGGTTAGCTTCTGCTTGCAGCCTGTAGCCCACTAATCTTATAAAATTCCTCCATTCCCACTTGGCTGGAGCTGCTGTTGGGGAGTGGAGGGAGGGCAATATCTATTCTATAAAGTGTTTTGGATTTTTGTTGGACACTTGCAGATGGCATCCTGGCCCCTGTCCAAACTCATACTGCTGCATAAGGATAAATCCTGAAGGTTTTCACAAGCCCACTGTATTACAAGCTTTATCTCAGCAGCATGAAGTTGGTGCTACCATTTCCAAGCTCTTCCCAGTCTCTCCAATCAGCTATAAATTTCTTTCAGCTACATTTTTCCAAAGACAGCTCCAAAGCATTTTTCCAAAGCAGCTCCTAAGTCCATAGCACCTCCTCCCTGTGCATGTTTTCTGTCTCCTTTCTGTATGACTGGAGGCCAACACTCCTTCCCTAAAGAACTATCAGATCTGCAGAGGACATGCAAGAAATAGGGGAATTCCTGATATCTACAGAAAAAAGCATCATTCTTTGCCTTTCAGGATTTTTTGGCCCCAGGCTGAGGGTTACAAGCACTGACCAAGCACCTTATCCATGCAGTCTTTCCTTCATCTATAAATTCCCTTTCTCAGGAAACATGTAGCACCAGCAGGGGATTAAAATCAGTTGTTTCATGGGCATCCCAGGTGGTTGTCTTTCATCTCCTTTCCTAATATTTCTGTTAGGCTTGGATAGGTTTTATTGGTTTTTTTTCCTCTTTGCTCTTTCTCACGCCTGAGTAGCTCTTGGCTTTGGCAGGCACAGAAACAGCAGTTTTATGACATGCATTTTTTAATGTATCAAAACATGTTCTTTTGATCCATTTTTCAAAAAGCAAACTCTGCTCAGCAAAGGT
The DNA here is from genome assembly GCF_027887145.1 of Ammospiza caudacuta. Taxonomy (NCBI): domain Eukaryota; kingdom Metazoa; phylum Chordata; class Aves; order Passeriformes; family Passerellidae; genus Ammospiza; species Ammospiza caudacuta. The sequence goes on along the minus strand of NC_080608.1, from coordinate 12,621,985 downwards.
TAATAAGTCTCCCACACCAGCTGGATGTAAGAGAGGTCCAGATGTTGCTGAGAATCAAAACTCACATCTTCAGAAGTCAGCAGGGCAAAACCAGAACCTTCCCAGGTACTGCCTAAGCCACAAGAAATTGCTGGACCCTCTAAGAGCTGGCCCAGAGTGTTCTTTAGTGCTGACAGTTTGGCACATCTGAGAGAAGTTTATATGAAGTTATGACACTTATATGAGCTCCACAGCAGCTGCCCAGACAATCCACATGGGCAGGTTTCTGTAGCTTTGAGTATCACACACACAGGGAATGTAAACAGCTCAGACAAGCAGCACATCACACCCTCCTTGTGTAGCAGCTCAGTATTTGCACATCCAGCACTAAAAAGAAATTGTCTCCAGCCCAAAGGCTGTGTTCTCTTTGCTGGGTGACCCTTATGACACACAAAAGGTAGGGAGGGAATCAGTGCTTCAGCCAGCACTGACCCCAGGCTCCTCCAGGTGCTGGGCAGGGCAGTGCCCACTGCAGCTTTGCCAGGACAGCTGAGGTGTGAATGTGGCAAGTTCTCTTTGCCCTTTTACACAAAACAAGTCATGTCACTAATATTTTTATTTAATGCTTTAGGGCTTTAGTCCACACTGAAGTTAACCATCTCAGCTTGTTCCAAACTTTACAGACAAGAAGCTAAAACTTCTTTTATTTTACTTCTTTCCCTTCAATTCAGTGAAGAAAATGCTAAATGCACAAAATACATTTTGTTTTACTACTCCCAAAGCGGATTTCCCTGGGATCTACCTATCTACTTGCAGAGGTATTGTGACTTTTTAAAGAACTATTTGAATGTGAAAGGCAGGAGACTCACCAGACAGAACTAGAGGGAGCATACCACGGGTGGGAGAACGCTGGGATTGGAGGCAGGAGATAATTTTGCAAATTTTGCACCTTGGCAGATCACAGAGGAGCACCCAAGGAACTCAGGTCAAGAGCATCAGTCAGAAAAGAAGGAGAAGGGGCCTGGAAAGCAGAGGGGGACATTTTCATTTAAATAACCCCACAGCAGATAGGAACTGGACACATAGATGAAGCTTAGTCAGGGTTTTAAACCAAGCCCAGAACACCAGTTTAGAAACGTAGAATTGTCCAGGTTGGAAAAGATCTTAAATATCCTCAAGTCCAACTATTAACCCAGTACTGCCAAGCCAGCCACTGAAACATCTCCATGTCTTCCAAACACCTCCAAGAATGGTGACTCCACCACCTCCTTCAACAGCCAGGGCATGACAAGGACAGCTCCTGGCATCTTCCCAGTGCACAGGGCACAGCACCACTGATCCAGATGTTCCCTGAACTAGGCTAATCCCAGATTTGTTTCAGAAAATTTTTATGGATGTCACAGTTCCTTTATTAACATGGGAAGGATGATGCAAAAATCCCAAAGCAAGAGAGACTGGCCAGACAATGGTGCATGACTGGCCAAGCTTGCCCAGAAACCAACAGGACAATTTTTATCACAGCACATCACAATTCTTCATGGTAGGAATCAGAAATAAGGCAGTTTCACAGCAGGGTTGTTCTCAGCTGCTGCTTTTTCAGAGCAGCTGATGTCTCACAGAACCCCATGGAAAACCACTCAGCCTTGCACTGCTCCTCTCTCCCTCACTCCTCCATTTCCCAGGAAGGAAAGGCAGGGAATCAAGGTGTGTTCTCAGCTCCCAGGAGCTGCAGATGGTGGCACCTGGAGGGAGGCTGGGAGGCAGCAGCAGACTGGAAGGACAGAGCTGGGACAGCCCTGGGCTCAAGGGAGGACACCAGAATTCTCTCAGAATGACGCCAGTATTGTTTTACAAGGAAAATAATATCTCTTCTCCTAACATTGAGTCTTTTTATTAGCTTCAGTGTCAATAAAAGCAGAGAAATGTTTAGAATCAAACCAAACCAGCCCTGCTGCAAAACCCTATGTTTTCTAACACAGAGAACAAATCAAAGGAAAGGTTTCTACAAAGAAAATAACAAAAATCTGTGAAACCATCCTTTACAAAAATATTGAAAATAATAAAATTAATAACATTAAACATAAAAAATTACTTTTAGATCCCTCACAGAGAGGCTACCATGACATCAGCTCTGAAGATATCCACAAAGCAAAGTTAATGTTATCCTGCCACGTTGGATTCCAAGGGATAGTTGCACAGAATGATATAGAAGGAGGGGGAATAACATAAGCAAAAAAGAAATTCCTTGCCTAAAAGCCACTTCATATAAAAATATCATCTTAAAACTAACCTATATTAATTTTTAAAGTAGAATTTTAAATAGATAACTTTTAAAATCTGGCATAAGTCTGCCTCCTTCCAGATCAGCATTTAGAGACTTGCACCTATGGAAAAGGTTCTATTTTGAGGAGCAGCCCTGACAGCAATGAAGCTGAATAAGGATAAATTTAAATTAGTCAGAAAAGCATCATGCTTAGATGAGAACAAGGTCCTCCCAGGAGGTGGTGTTTAACAGCCTCTGTGATTGCTGCAGTAAGGACACTGCTCTGCATTGTTCTCTACAGGAGAGTCAATAGCCTGGAGAAAGATATATTATTGTTCCTTACATCTAGAAGAGCTTTTATTAAAAAAAAAAATCATATTCACAGGACATTTGAGGGTAAGCTGATAGTTTTAATTTCCCCTCCAGCTCATTTCCAATTTTTGGGGAAGCTGGTTAGAGAACAGAGCTGTCTGTGTGGATGCATGAAAGTCACAGAGCAAAGGAAAGGGAGCAGCAGCTCTCCCACACCAGGTCTTGAAATCACTCAGCCTTCCCAAAACAGCCTCAGACAGAACCCTGCACACAGCCACGGCTCCTCCATGGGTGGGAACAGAGCCTGTTTTAGGGCAAAATCCTCTCAAGGGGTGCCCAATGATTCACAGAAAGTTGAAGGTGCCAATCCTTCATGCTACTCATCCCTTCCCAAGAGCAGCCTGTGACCTTCAATTCCCCTCCAAAGAGGCACCACAGGGTTTGTTTTGGCACTCCTCTCCCAGCACAGCATTTTCTCCTGAGCCTGAAGCCCTCCTGGGAACCCAGAGTGATGCTCTGGACCAGGGGCAGGGGAGCACAAAGAGCCAGGCAGGGGCTCAGTACAGCAGCAACGAGCGGGTGTTGGGCAAGGAAAAGCAGGAAAGCTACATAAAGAAGAAATCACCTTCATTTCAATTATGTTTTTCACCCAAGCTTGCTGAATTTAATTATTTGCGCCATTACAGAGTGCACTGTCCAGGCACAAGCTTCCTGGAGAAGAACTTGTACTGTTAAGATGCTCAACTTTATATGAGGTTATTTAGAAGGCAGTAAAAATTGTCACCCCAATCTGTTTTGTATCCTAAACAAAAACACTGGTGTAAGAAAACAGTGCTTAAGGTGCCTGTAGAGGTTTTATTCACAGGAAAAACAAATTGCTGTAGGAAATGTGGGACAAACATGGATGTATAGCAAAACCCAGCTCAGAGCTGTGATAACTCTTAAAGCTACTAACACTCAAAAAAATCCATTTCTATAGCAGCTTCTGCCCTTATGAACAGTCACAAAATGAACCTTAAATTTTAATGGAGGAGAATATTTTACATATTTTTATTGCTAAGGGTGCTGAGGCACAGAGCAGTGAAATGCTCACCATCTTATCTTGGCGTTCTCTCCCTTCCTCCCTCTCCATACAACATGGTGAGGGGACAGGAAAACCCTTCCCAGGTCTGGACCAGTGCAGAATCAGTGAAGCAGAGATGTGATGCACTGAGCAAGGCCAGGAGTCCCACAGGGGAGCACTGAAGGGACACAGATGCCAGCAGTTGTCAGGGACAAAGCTCTACATATGGGAACACACAGAAATTATGCACAGGGCAATAAATACAAGGCATTGTCTGCCCTGGAACAACCTGGAGACTCAGTGTCTCAGGAGGAACATGTCCTGTTCCTGATTTGCATGTTGGATAACTTGGGAGCAACTCTGAGGACACAATTTCCTGATTTCCTGAGTGAGACTCCATGGGTGATATCTGCCCCCCCAGCCAAGCACTGCTTTGGAGTTCTTCTGCTTAAGCAGAGTAAGGAATAAATATTTTTATTTAAATTATTGTATATTCTCCTCTCTCTGTGAGTCCTCACCTCCAGGTTCCCTGACAGCCACCCAAAAGGAATGCTGCAGCTGTGGCAGCAGCACCACACCTCTGGGCAGGTAAGAATGAATTCCTACAGTGCTCACTCCTGAGACAAAATAATCCTCCCTAACTCCATTTTCCTCCACTCCAGGAGCAATTAATTTGGCTGGCCTTTTCCTAGCAAATATTTAGCATCCCGTGTGCACATATTTAGAAAGAATTCCTCCCAAATCACTCAGCTGAAAGTGATTTCCCCCGAGGAGGGACAGAGAACAAACACGTGCCAGCTGTGAGCTGCACTGCTCCCTGCTCTCCTGGAAGGCACTGGGTACCACAGAGCTGCAAGAGGCTCAGCAGTCGAGGTGGGACACAATTACCCACCCACATTTAATTAATTTTCACTCTGTTTTCCTATCAGGCTCATTGCTGCAAAAACAGGAGGGATGAGAGATGATTTACAAGGTGAAAGAGGATGGCAGAACAAGGTAAAGAGAAGTGCTAAATACCAGGTTTGTTATCTAACGTTCATCTTTGCTCTGTTCCAAAACTTCTGTACAGCAGTGGCTTTGCAGGAGAATTTCTGGTTCTGGCTGTGAAAATATTCCTGCTACTTTTCTGGATCTAATTTGTGAGAGTTTAGTTAGTCTCAGACAACATTGGCTGCAATCTTTTCATCTCAACAGATTGACTGTGGGAAAGCTACTGGCACAAAACTGATTTCTATATTACAGTAATATTATACCAATTTAAATGAAGGAAACTACTGGATATTTTGAGAACTTGTACTTCTGGATTTTTTATTTTATCTTGGAATGCTGACAGTTCTCTGATATTACTTCTATTTTTCTATTTTCACATGGACATATTGTGAAATCAATCACTTTTTTTTTTTTTTTTTGAAGATGATGATTTGGGACAAATCATGAGGTTGGATTAAAATATTGGTTTATTGTAAATCCAAATTAAAATGAAACAAATTCACAATTGGAACTAGCATGGATTAATATAGAAACAGTAAGAAAATCTTGTTAAAAAAAAAATTGAAACTCCAAAATGTCTAATTTACTACAAGAAAGAATTTCAGAAATTATTTCATAGGAATACAGGAAAAAATAATGAATGTCAACACTCCCTATGAAAATGACATACTGAAATCATCCATGTCTCCCTTAATGCATGATAACAAGGGAGGAAAGATGCACGTTAGGGCACTGGCCTGGAATATAGAACATTTCTATTCAAATTCCCAAATGGACAGAGATTTCTGGTCAGACTGTTGATTTTTCTGTATCTCAGTCACCAAAGTGGTGAAATGCAGCAAGAGAATACCCCATCTCTTCCCTGACACAGTTACTATGATAATAAGGTGGCAAACAAATTCCTTGGGTTTAAGCCAGCTCCTTGCAGCCGCTCTCACCTGCTCCCAACAGCAGAATGTTTGCTGATAATAATTACAGGCTGAGATTGCAGGGCTGCCTGGGGGATTTGGGTGCCCAGGGGAGCTGGCAGCTCTGGAGATCTCCACCCTTGGGTTTTGCTGGTGCTCTGATTGATTTCTGCCACCAGCCCAGCAACGCTGCAGGTGCAGGCATGCAGAACAGCAGGAATATTTACAGTGATAACATCTTCATGTCAGCAAGGCAGGGAATCCCATTGGGCCAGAGGCTTCACGAGCAGCAGTAAATAAGAACATCCTGTCCAAAACAAACACTCTGCACTTCTGGTACACAACTTTGAGTAGGGACAATTCCCCAGCACCACTGGGGAAAAAAAATGTGCAGAAAATCTGACATTTGAAACATCTCAAGGGTCACACAAATCCAAGAGTCTGCTCACAGGACCTTCCTCTGCACCTACAAAAGTGACTTCTTCCTGCTCCTTTCCAAAAATCAAACCTCAATCAAAATTCTCTGTGCAGAAATATCCCATTCTAGGTTATCACCTTCCTAGAGCAGCATCTTCTCCTCCTCAACACCAGAATTGTTGATGTTGCTTTTGTAGCTGGTGAATAAATCAGCTGCTGTCAGGTCAGATAAGATTTTCTATCAGGTGGAGGTACAGAGTTTTCTAGTGAAGAGCAGCAGAGTGGGAGAGGAAAGGACTCACAGCACTCTTATTTGTGTTTCTGTTGCATTTGCTATATTTCTATTGAATTTCCTACAATAAAGGTTTCCCTTAGGAATGAGGGAAAGAGATCCAGAGGTCAAGTGGAGAAAGTATTGTGCCGGTGCCTTGGGTTTTATTCTGACCCTTCAGTCCTCCTTCCCTAAACTCAGAGGCTGCAGGCAGAGCAGAATTCCTCCCAGCAGCACAAAGGGAGGTGCTGAGGGGGACCAGCAGCACATTCCCAGCTGAGACAGAGATTTTTCACTTTTCAAGCACCTGGGACCTGGCTCAATTTTTCAGTGGGCTTTATTCTGTATTTCCTTTCACACTGCAGCACTGAATAAACCTGATTTTCAATATACAGCAGAAATGGCCTCAGTCCTGTACAAGGAGATGAAATGGCTTTGTTGTTGTGTCCAGGATTCCTTTGTTCCAGTAAAGAAGAAACAGTAAGCTTAATTAAATGCATTAATAATCACAAGGTAGTTAAATATCAATTGGCCATTAAAATACAGAATGCAACAGAAGCCTAAATAATTGCTGAATTATAAACATAAATGCATACAGCAGAATAGGTAAAGCATTTACTGTTAAAAGGTGGCAATTTTCTTCTGGGAAATTGCCCCTGCTTCATATTTTTCTGGGTTTTTTCTTTTCATCAGGATTTCTATAGACTCTGGCCAAAACAATTTTCAAGGTTCTGGTTTTGAATTATTATTGCTATTATGCTGTGTTTCATACATCTCATTTCTGAAAACAATCCCTGTTAAAACAGCATTTGTTTTGCTCAAAATTTTGCAGAATATTTCGCCAGAATTGAATTCTGACAATTCATATCATTTTTAAATTTAAAAAAAAAAACAGCCCCAAAACCCCAGCACATTGGCATTTTAAGTGATTTTTAGGACAGAGAAAAAAAAAATACTGGCCTGGTATTGACCTCTTCCAGCTATCTGCAAGCAAGCACACTGTGGAAAATGCCAGTACACACATTGTCCCAAAATGCCCCTTTATCCATGTGTCCAGCTTGGTAGAGGACACCTTTCCTCCTGAGAAGAGGAATTTGTCTGGTCTGGGTGTCCCCAGGTCACCCCAGAGAGAGCTCTCCATCCTTGGGTGGGTTTGGACAAGATGGAGTTGGAGCAGAGGTTTAACAGCACCAGTCCATGCAGAAATCCTATTCATCCCCTTTCATATTTGTGCTTTAAATTACTTATCATCTTTTACTGCTTTTTGGTGAATTTGGCATTTGTGAGGATTTATTTTCATTTTAAAGCAGAGTATAAATAACAGCCTATCAGAAGGGGTTAATAAGGCAAAAGAATATTTAAAAGACTTGATAAAAGCTACACAAAATGTTGTGATTTCTGATACACTATCAGCTGATCTAACCACTCATGTTCACTGCCTCTGAAATACCAAACAAACCATGAAATTAAAAATCCCCTGTGCCCTACCTTTTGTACACTGAAGAAATCAAAGGATCACAACAGGGGCTAATTTCTAACTGATAAAGGAAAATTGCTTTTATTCAAAAATTCTTTTTGAAGGAAAAAAATTCTGTATTTGGTATGAGAAATTAAAAAAAAAAAAAAAAGCATAGCATAGATGCTGTGATTTAGCTAAAAATATACTGGCTCATAAAAGGTACAAGCTTGGCATTGCTCCTTCAAAAGTTAAATATTTTTGTCCCAGAGAGGGGAAAAGAAAGAAAATCTAAGAACATTTTGATCCCAAGGTTAGTTCTAAATTAGTTTGAAATTTAAGCCATATAATGGCAACAAACTTCCAAGGCTGTAAAGCATCTAAAATGGAAACTTGAATTATGACTAAATTTCCCATCACCTGGGTAGTCCAGCCTCTTTTTGACATTGTGGCTTCTCCACTTCCATCAGGCTGGCCAGTTCTGGACCAGGCATGAAGAACACAGACCCACCCTCACACAGTGATGCTGTGTCCCTGCACCTCACTTCATGCAGGACACCCACGTGGGGATTGCTGTAGCCAAACCTGGGTGATTTTAGGGCTGACCTTTACTGAGATGCACTGAACTTGGGCAGGATGCTCAGGTAAACAAAAATAGCCTGTTTTACACAGAAATCCCCTCACTGGTATCCTCTTGAATCAAGGGGGATGGAAAATTTTTATTAAAAATAAAATTAACAAGGTAAATAATCTGAATCCTTTGTGTAAGATGGCAACCAAGGGAGACCTCCAGCATCCGTCTCCTGATGTCCAAATGAAATCAGCACCATCAGAATCTGCTCTGTAAGCTCCACCTTCCATGCCCGCCCCCACTGATGGCTAAAAGGCAGAATTTTATCTGCCCACACTTCCCCTAACTTCCCCTCATTCATATCTTGGAGTGAGGCAGGACTCCTCAATTCCCTGAGCTGCTTTTCAGGGCTGCTGCACCACTCTGAGCCTTCAGTTCCATCAGTCTGAGTCACAGGGGCTGGGCTTGGTGCACCTGAGTGCCAGAGACCTGGCAAGGACAGCGCTGCAGAAACATCAGATCAACCTGAATTTATTGGGAGGGAAAGGGAACACCACTAAGCTGAGAAAATTCAGGCAAGGAGCTCAGAGGCTGGCAGTACAATGAGCTAGGAATAAGCAAGCAGAATGGTGAAAGTGATGTTTCACAGGTGCCAAAGAAAGAGAATTATCTGGTCCTGACACAGCCCTGCCCTGTGTGTGCCTGTGGGGTTCAGCATGAACTCTCAGCTGTTCTAAGAGCAGCTCTGGGATCTCCTAAGAATCTTTCATGATACCAAAGGTTATTGACAGAACTACTCAGCACTTCTACACACCTCAAGGCTGCACAGCAAAATGCCCAGCTGAACTCTAGACAAGAGAAGGAAACTTACTACAAAATTTGGTGTATTTTTTATCAGCATGGATATATAAATAGCATGTAAATTTGTATGAAGACATTGGCAACAACTTTCCAAGTTATGATTCCCCCATCCAAGTTCAGGATATCTGTCATTTTGTCCATTTGCAAATCTGCAGCTTGATAGTAAACCAGGCGGTGTTTGTGATGTGTTACAATTGGAAAGCAAAACTATAAATCCCCTGTGCTGACCAACTCAGCTGAACTCCAAAGCAAATCAAAAGCCCACAAAGCTAAGGGCAGTGTTTACTTGCACAAAAAGAATTAATACTGAAACAAACAAAGAAGTCTGGTTCAGCTATGTAGTGTTGAAATATTAATATTGTTGGCAGAGGGAGTACACGAACCTATTATTTTGCAAAGTGTGGCTGGATATAGTGAAGGCAAACATTGAATCAGAAAAGAGAAAATCCAGTTCTTTAAGTGGATTTTCTGATGCCTGCAGCCAGACACACAGATAGTTTATTCCATTCTGCCTCTATAGCTGGAACGGATTTGGTATTAAAACTGCCTAACAGGTTTTTTAAGTATAGGGAAAATGTCTTTTAAACCTAAATTATTTCATTTCCAGCAGTGAAGGCACATCTACTGAGCTGAGAACTAGGTGACATCAATGGGAAGAGATTTGACTGTAGGATCTACAGAGAGCAAATTGTGGCATAATTATTCTGAATTAACTTACAACAGTAATGTCAAGAGAGTTTGAATAGAGAGCCTCAAACTAAACTGGTATCAAACAGAGTAGTTCCACATCACTGCCATCACAGACACTATTTTCCATGCACATCTTCCTGCGTGTACTCCTTGCACATAAAACCTTGTATAAAGGGATCTCTGCAGAGTATCAGAGATATAAGGCATATTTGTCCTTCCATTCCCTGTTTTTTGATAACTAAATTCCTTTAGAGGAGAGAAAACATCACCTGCAGAAGAAGGAAAAGTAGAAATCTCATCATGCAATCAGTGAAAAAAGTTTGGGTCAATGCAGCAGAGCCCTAACAATTTCACAGAGTTAAATACTGCTCAGCATCTCAGCAAGAACTACATTTATTGGATGAGCATTTAATTAAAAAAGAATTAATGAAAGACAAGAGCTAACACAACAGTTAGGCATGGCTTAGCAGGTTATCAGTGATTTGAGCCACATCCTTTAGGTAGGCACAGAAACCCACAAACATCAGACAATAACAGCAAGGTTTTCTTTCATGCCCTGTGCTGCACTGGGATTCAATTCGCCCTTCTACCTAATGGCAGAATTTACATTTCAATTTACAATTTGAATCTGCATTTCTAGAGACCTCTCAAGCCACCAAATAAGCCACAATTCCCCAGGGTTCTTGCCCACCAGATGTGGAATTTTGGCTGCTCAGAAGATGCAGGACTGCTCGACATTTGGGTGAGGAGATGTTCTTTCCCTTGCTGAATATTGAATTACACATAAAGTACAACTACTGAAGCAGGAGTTCTGCCTTCATGCACACACACAAACCCCTGCCTACAACTTTATTACCAGATAAACGTTCTGTGAAACAATTAAAGCAGGTTTGAACCCAGTCAGACAGGGGAAAGGATTAAACTTAAGTCACTCAAAACATGGGGAGGAGGGAATTAACAGAAAACTGCTTTTTAAAGTCATCTCCTACAACCATGAAGATAAATCCTCACGTAATTACATAATGATGAAAGGTGCATCTCATTTTTTTACCCTTTTCTTACAATGGCAGTGAATAAAAAAGGATTTTTGTCAAAAGGGAAATTTTGTAAATTTGCATAAGCCTGAAGAGTACACAGCTCTTTGAGCACAAGGATTTGGCATTTGCTTCTACAGAACAGATGAAAGCTAGCTATGTCTGTATTCCCTTCCATGCACTTTATTTTCATTGTTTGCTGCTGATCAAAGGCAATTCCCCCATGACCTGCAGATTGTGTCTCTATGAGCATTTGGATGTTTGCAGCCCAGCAGCAAACAGGACAGGCTGGGAAATGCCAGGGAAGGGAGATTCACTCCAGCTGGGAGATGGATATCTCAGCCCATGATCCTGCCACACGATGGCCAGGTGCTTTCTGCTGCTCACCTTACTCGGGCTGGGAGCCCACAAAGGAGCTGAGCCAGTTTTAAGTCTCAGTAAACAACACAAAATGGGATTTTGAGAGGTACAAAGTGCATCTGTGGCTGCTCTGTTTGAATGCAGGGTACCTACACCCTTCATTTCCACCGTGACAGAGAGGGAAATGGAGTTCCTCCCTCCTTTACATGGGGAAATATAAAGCAGAAAATTACAGTTATTACAACTGCCTCTTGTTTGAAACAAAGTTCAAAGGCTTGTCTTCTTTAATCAATCTCCCAGCAGAATAACAGGGCTGCAAATTTCACTTTCATGGAGCTAAAGCACCCGGCCTGAATCAGTTTTTCCCCTTTGTTCCTCTTTCCCCAAGCAGAGCAGGAATGAAGGAGCTCAGATGGGGAAGTTGACTGAGCTGCCACAGCAGCCACACCACGTTCTCTGAGCAAAGCAAAAGGCAAGAAGGCAATAAAACATCCTGGCTCCAGCAGCATGTGCTGGCAAAGCACTTTGGGCAGTCAGATATAATGAATATTCAGCAATCTCTGGCTATTGTGGTATAGCAAAGTGTCTCTGTCGGGGGAGCCATTTCTGTGGCTGAGGTGAGAAAATAATAGATGTCCACTTGTCAGCTCAGAGCCCACAGATCTCCCTGGGTAGGTCTGGCTGGTGATTATGAATAAGTCCATTAATGAGCCTGTTTCCAGTGCAACACAATGGGGAGGGAGCTTTTAGCAAGTAACCCTTGAAATTAAGGTCTCAAGCAAAAAAAAAAGAAAAAAAATTTAAAAAGGAAGATAAAAAGGAAAGGAACTTTCACAAAAATCTGAGTGAGAGGAGATATCCAAATATATTGTGCTATTGAACAGCATCCACAAGCAGGCACAGAAATGCCTTTTGTCCCCCCAAAGATGCAGTCACAGACTCCAAAGAGCTGACAAATGCACAAACAAAAAGACAGATTCAGAAGCATTGCTGGAATGAAGGCATCAAAAATGTATCATTTCCTTCACCATCCTCACAATAGTCCAGACATAATTTAGGCTGGATTTCTTCCAGTTCAGATTCATTAATGATACCATGGACTTTAAATGACCCCTCAAACATCAAGAATAATGGATAGCACGAGACCCAGTCAAAAGGAACAGTTTGAAAACTGTGTCACATTTAAGGGCATGTTTATAATAATCTTGGTCATTTGCTGAAGTTTAAGAAATCACACAAGTGTAACAAAACACTAACAAAACCAAACACCTCCACAAATGTTAAGAACCAAATTTATTATTTTGGTTGTCATTATTTAATCCTCCACACTTATTTTATCCCTATTTTTATTAGATATACAAGTGCCACCCCACACACACCCAAAAAAAGTACTTTTGTAGCTGTGAATGCCCCAAAGCACACAGTGATGGCTCATACATGGATGGAGACTGAAGAGAATCTGTTTATCTGTCTCTGATGGGCTGCAGTAGGAACTTGATTAGAAAATTACAACTGACACAGCATTTGGCAAAAGTTTCTAGCTCAGGGTCGTGTCTCTAGCAGCCAAAGCAGACAAGATATATCTAATTCTACAGAAAATCAAAATGTTTAGAGCTCAGCCACCTTCTCCCCCTCTACACAATCACATCATCCATGCAGATTTCCTGTCTTCTCCCCCTGTCCCTGATTCCTTTGCATGGTCACCCCATGGCAGCCCTGCCTGTGCCACTGCAAGGCTCCTGGTGTTGGATCACCCTTTCTCATTTCTGGATTCCTGTCCTTGCGGGGGAAGGGTAGATATAAGTCCAATTGTGTCAGGAACCCACGTCTTAAAAAAGGAACCCACTTGCCGCGGCAAAACGTCCAAATATGGACAACATTGGAACCAGACCAGTGAAGAGATTTTTGCTTTTATTTCCAGCACATCAGTCTCAAAACAATCAAGACATGATGTTAACAGCTCACTGATCTACACAAAATGTCTCTCTAGGGTAGGGTGATACAGAAAGACATAAAATCATCTCAGTCTAGATTTCAGCCAATCATACACAGAAAACCACATATTGACAAGCATTCCATCCAATCCCACAAAGCACACGCAATGATAGTTAAAACAAAGACTAGTTCATAGGAGACAAAGAACAGAGTTCTATTCATGCTAACCTTCTAAAGATATACATTAAATAACCTTGTTGCCATCCTAAAGCCAATTCTACAGAGGCCTATTGTTATTTGTCACGTCTACTGCTTGGGAAACTTTTCTGCTTGCTTGGGAAACTTTTCTGCTGTAACAGAACTTCAGCCTGAGGCCTACATACTTTTTTTTAACCATTTTAACCATTTCCCAAAAACCCTCTAACTTTATGGGTTCCAACAGTCCTGAGCTACAAAACCTGTGTTTTCCAGAGGCTGACAAGCCCATTTGCTATGTGACATATCCTCTCTGGATGCTTGGCCCAGTAGGTGCAAGAAGAAAAATGAAAGTTGTCTGATAACATTCATTTCTACTGAAGTCCAGCACCCAATTTCTCTTCTAGTTTGTGAAACCATCTCATAACAGGAGAGTTTCTGCCTTGCTTGTTTTGCACTGAGGTTTTATTCTTGCTTTTCCTTTCTTTCTGTATAAATCAGCTCTTAACCCTGTTTTCCCTGAAGGAAATGTGAGAAAGCACCGAGTCATGCTGTGCTTTCCTAGAGAAAGACATTTTCTGCATTATTCTCCTGTCAGTTTTCAAGCTTTGCACAGGAACTGGACCAATATAAACGCTTCTTTCATCAGCTCAGGGCCATCCCCAGAGGCTGGGCTATTTGTAGAGTTAAAGATAGCTATTATCAATAAGAAACTAGCCTCCCTTCCCCCTCGCTGTGCTCTCAGAGCAGATCTGGAAACAGCTCAGTGCTGCAGAGAGACATGACTGAGAGTCAACTGACTCGAAGCAAAAGGAGTTTTGTGTTAAATCAGGACTGGAGAGGAGGGAAAGGGAGAGGGTGGAGGCAGCTCTGGGATTCTCCTGGGACCACACAGAGGGACATCTGAGCTGGTGCTGCACCCAGGCTGCAGCTGTGCCTCTGCAGAGTGCCAGGTGAGCTCCAGCATGCAGCAACCCACCCTGCCCAGCCCAGCAGCAGCTCCCCGGGGCACAGATGGCCTCAGACACAAAGATGTGTCCGCCACACACAAAGAGGCTCCCAGCAAGTCCTTCCCATGTTAAGTGGCTGAGACAGAAAGCTTTGGTTTGCTTTTACATTTGCTGAGCTGTGAGATATGCTGAGAAATGAGGACTGAATTGCCAGCCCAAGGTGCTGGACTAACACCAGTCCAACAATGCACTATGGAAGGAGGCCGGTCACAGACATATTTTCTGAAAAACTCCTTTTGCTAGGATTTTTTCTCCTGAGAAGCTGAGAAGCCTCAGAGGAAAAGAAAAACAATAACTCAAGAAGACTTAAGCTAACTATGATTATACTCTGATTAATAACTTATTTAAAAAAAATAAAAAGGTCACTTTTAAAGCCAGCTGTGGATCTCCACAGAGATGCTTACACTTTTGTGATGAAAGCATTTTGAGTTTGTGTTGTTTCCAAAGTCCAGGCCACATCCTGGCACGGAGAAGCCTCAAATCTCTGTGATGTTTCCTCTCTGCTCAGGGAGTTTGGGATTGCCAGCCCTGCAAACACGCTGCTCCGAGTGGAGCTGACCACCTGCAACTCCAGCACACATCTCCTGCCGCTTGAAAGCAGCGCACCAAAAAGCCTCTTTCAAAGAAACCCCTCAGGCTGCTGTGTTTGAAGAGGCAGAGACAAAAGCTTTTGCAACTAGTGCCTGCAGAGCCTCTCCTGGGCAGGCACTAAGCGGCAGATTTTCCTGGGGAAACCCTTTTTATTCCCCTTGTGCACCAATTTCTGCCATGGACAGCTCTGCTGGCAGCTCAGCCGGGGCAGGTGAAGCTGGAGCTCCTGTTCCCTGCCATGGGAGGCTCTGCCCCTCTCTTTGCTGCCAGAGCAGTCACTGCAGGGCACTGAGAACTCAAATCCAGCAGAGAAAATCTTCCCTGGAAAGCTTTGTGAGATCCAACAGCAGCTGTGAGGCTTGGGGTGGGGTGGTCACTTCCATACAAGGCTCTTTTTCCCTGAGGATGCCCAGCTCTGACCTCTGCCAGCCTGTGAATGGTGCCCAGAGCTACTGGGTCCATACTATCCAAGACAAATCTCCAATCCAAGACAAATATCCACTTCCCCAGGTGCAACCCTAAATACCAGTATACAAATGTGTCCAGGCATCCTGCCTCTCATCTGTCTCAGAGAAATCCCTTTAAACCATCTCCCTCACAGTGTTTCTGGTCTGCAGACAGCCTGCAAGCACAGCACAGCCTCCTCATGTGAGGAAATACCATTGTGATCTTATTCTCTCCTCGGTGTAAATGTCACAACTCGACTTGAGTAATTACAAATAATTGGCTTTGAACAGGCCGCATTTCCTCTCTCAGTCCCTGCTTGTACCACACTCCATCCTGTTTTGGCCCTAATTACAGAGAATAATAAATCCAGCTAGACAGTGCTTTTCTGAAGAGCAATTTGGTCTGCCTTGTCCCAGCACTAATGAGTTTGTTAATAGAGGGATTTTCCCTCTCCCTCCCCTGTTCTAATCTGTTCTAATCTAATCCCCTGGCACAGCAGGTGATGCCTCTGCCTGACCCACATTCTCCTCTGCTCCAAGGCAAAGAGGAGCTGAGCGTTGCACCTCCCAACCTTTTTCCTCTTTCAAAGGAGGCACAAAGCAAGCACAATTAATAACTGTTTGTTAAAGAGCATCAGGAGGATCACCCATTTCACAATGCTGGTCAGAAGCAGCACTGTGGCCTGGAAAACAGCTGGGAGCTGGAGAATCAGTTTAGCTGGTGGCCCAAATGGGGAAAAAACACAAAATCTGATCAAAATGTAACTTTTTTTTGTTCACCAAAATAACACTTTAAAGGATCTCATTTATGTGTCCAAATGGAACCTCTGAAGTGCCCTACAGGAAATATATTCTACATCAGTCTCTCCTGAGAGAAGCAAAGGACAGGAAGGGGTAGATGTTCTCAGAAGATCAACAGCTTCTGCCTGTTCTTCTTCAATAAAAGCCCTGCTAGAAAAGGGAAATGCAGATTTACTTTTCCCTCTATCTGGAGATAACGAGAGTTTATCTTCACTCCTAAGCAAACATTTCCTAACAAAAAGGACTTTGTCAGTGACTTTTTAGAAAATCTCATCCCCAGTTTTTGTCCTCAGCAAATTTAAACAGCATTTGCAGGGGCAGATGCCAAAGTTCAGTTCCTATTAATCCAAACCTAAGAAAAATCCCATTTCATGTATTGAAGGGAGATGTCTGCATGGGAGGCTTTGCCTACACCATCTCTGCAAAGTGAATACCAGACCCTGGAATTCCAAAACCCATTTTCTATCAAAGAAAAGGTACTTTGTATTTTTTATCTTACAGTTGGAAGTCTTGTCAGAAACAATTCCCTTAGTTCAACCCAAATTCATAGACAGTTCCAGTTCCCCTCAACACAGAACATTCCTAGAGTATTTTCATTCCTCCTCTGGATCTGGAGATGTGTCATAGTTCTGTAGGTGTTTCTGTTCTTGGATCATTTACAGTGTGAATTTAACCTAAAGCAGCAAGTCTGACACAAGGAGAGAAGGTCCCTGATTTGATGTGAGGGGTACAGAGAGGGACCAATGATTCTGAAGATTCCAGTTCTGACTTCAAGCTCTGCATTTTTCCCCCCCTAAATCCCTTATTTGACAAAACTATTTTCTCATATCTCTCTGCAGCCCATTTATTATCCTCTCTATTAATAAACCCTCCTTCCCTGATGAATCACTGCAATTTATCATTAAATTAGAAGATGAAATGGCTCTTTTGTCTTTAAACAAGGAGATTAACTACTATCAACAGGCTATTTCTCCATTATAAAACTCCATCTTCCTCACCAAATGCAGGAGTATCTTTGTTTGCAGCAGCCCTAAAGGTGATGCAAGGAGGGAGGTTCAATCAGAGGTGACATCCTGCAATATAAATATATAAATCAACCTAAAAATGGCTGTGGAAGACAATACATGATATTATGACTATGATTCACTGTGGAGTTTTCTAAAAGCACCGTGAAAAAAATGAAAACTATGAAAAAAATACCCAAAAATGTTTCACTTGGATGTAGATGAGACTGCCAGGAACTGATATGACAAAGCACAGTCTAGACAACAAAACCCATCAGTGCATGCATAGCCCAGGGATTAATCACACTCCAAAAGGTCACTCAGGAGAAGAATTCAGCTAAACATGAAGGAACCTTCTGCTGGGAGCCCATGCCTGCCTCTCACATCCTCTCTGTACCATGCAGCTCCTGGGAGCTGTCCCTCCCCAAACCGCTGAGGTTCAGAACCATCACAAACACAGAACAACCCCCAGCTCCCCTGGGGCCAGGAAAGCAGCTTTGAGTCTCCTGAGCTTCCCTGCATCATTTCACCCCCAGACACATCTATCTGTGAGATTTAAACTCCATTCACTGGGGTGGTTTGGGTGTGGACAGCTCTGTGAGGGGAGTGGCAAAGCCTGGGTGTTTGCTGAGGTCTCTTTCTGTCCCACAAGGGGCAGACCAAGATGTGAGAGGGATGGAGGCCCAGAACCCTCCAGGAAACCTTCACTGCAAGAGCTGCCCCTGGCTGCTGGCTTTGGCTGCTAAAGTCAGCCTTGGGAAGGTGTAACAAAAGTCACTCAGCACTAGGCACCACAGAAAACAAAAAAATCTAGTACCATTCCCTAACAATCCCCAGATCCAGCCCCTTCACACACCGAGTAATTTGATTTCTATCTCCAGAACTACAGAAGCTCTTTTCTTTTATTCTTAGATGCTAAGGACATAACCTGTCTCCTGCCCCCACAGGTCTGGCAGATGAGAGGAAATGGATTTAGGATTTTATGCCACTGTCACCATTTGTAATGAACTTTCTCCTATAAGGAACACAGCCTTATCAAGGCAGAGACAGCCCTGCCAGGCACCTCCCCCTGTGTCAGAGTGCTCCTCTCTCCAGATGTGATCTCTTCTGGAACAGCACTCTCTGCCTGGGCTATTCACAGGCCCCTGTCAGCTTCCTGCAGCAAAGGAATCTATTAATTCCAAGTGGGAGCTCATTCTCAAAGGAGCTGCTGATGAAATTGAACTGATAAAATGGAGGTAATTTAAAGGTCAGATGAAATCCAGCTCATGTTCATCCTGCTTGTAATGGAACATCACCAAGATGCTTCATCAGCAAAGGGACATTTATATGGGTTTTTTTTTTTTTTTGAGACATTGCTTGTCCGTAACAGAGACACATCTGATAAGGAAAACTTCCCACATTAATCTAACCAACAGCTGGCATCCTGCTGCCTGCCTGGGTGTCCCTTTTTGGAAATTAAATCTCCTATCATCTTTTTATCACACTTTGGAGGGAAGGAACGGGTGCCAAATGCAGAGCTGAGATGAGCAGCAGAAGCAGGAGCTGACACTGATAGGGCTGCATTAATTCAGGGTTGCAAGGCAAGTCCCTGCTGCCCTCAGGACATTCCTCCCCTTTGCTCTCTGCCCACAACACCCAGTTAGAAATTTTGGAGGTGGGCTCCTCAGAGAGGGGAAGGTCCCCTTCCTTGGCCAGGTTGAGGTGCTCCAGAGCCCAGGTGAGGAGGGATTTCTGTGCAATGAAATCCACTCCACACAATTTTCCTCATCTTACACAGACCCTGCCTGAGCTCAGCAATGTCCACTGAGTGCATTGGGGCACACAGAGGAGCAGGGTCTGTCTGCAGCACCTGAAACTTCTCTGCTGGGAGCAGAATCGAGCTGGATTGCTGCAGATAAAATTTCCTTCACTTCACTGATAGGAAAAACAGAGTTCATCTGGCTGCTCTGTTTCCTGGTAAAGCAAAAAGCTCTTGCAATGGGATCTCTCCTTCCCTCCAGTTTATTCTCTGCCTCCATCCTTCATGTGCTCCTCCCCCAGTCCCTATAATTAATATTAAACGTTACAGTTTTGTCCTATTAACACAAATTGGCCTTTCCAGAGGCAGATTAAAGAGTTTCCACTGGGGATTTCTTCCCTCCTTTACAATTTGCCTTCTCTGATCAGTGCTGTCTATGTCTCTCACTAGGCTCCTAAGGGGAAAGGAGGGGGAGGAAAAGAGAAGACAAACACTTATTAGCAACTCCTTTGAAGAGCTGGAGATTGTGAATTAAACTGATTATTAACTCCCATCATACCAAGTTCCCCTTTTCTCCCTCCTTCTGCTCCTCCTCTGGGAATGGTAATTGGTAACCACACAAGTCATGTGCATGAAGTTTCACCTAAATCATTCACAGGGCAGCATAAACCAACTCTCTCAATTTCTTTGGGGAAAGGGTGTTTTTGTTGCTCATGAATGCACATAAAATAGACATGGGCATGTAGACTTACATAGACATGCAAGTATGAGGTGTTGGCACATTCCCAGCTGCATGACCCTTCCAGTTTGGTGCTTGGAACAGGAAAGAAACTCATGTGTTGGCCCTGAGGCAGCTCTAGCTCCCTTCCCAAATGGGTCCTCAGTGATATTTTAGTCCTGAATCCTTCAGGGGCACATAGGGACAGACCTGACTCATCAGACACGTGTCACTTGCACTCACCATCACCAGGGCTGGCACAAGTACCACACTCACAGCCCACACACAAACCCAGCCACCAGCACAGCCAAAATTCTCCAGACCCTCCCTCTGACTCCTCATGAGCACAAGTCCAAGAGAGGAAGAGGTTTTCAAAATCTTTGGGCACCTACAAATTTGGTAAACTGTCAAATCCACTCCACACCCACACCTCTCATGCCTTTCCCAGAGATTCTTCCTCCTCAGAGCCCCATGGGACAGTCTGGCCAGCTGATGCCACTGAGGGCTTTGGACATGAAATAAAACATCTTTGAGCCAAGTGAAAAGGAGCATGAATGTTATCTGGCTTATTAAAACATTTCATAAGTAAATGCCTGTTTCTGGGGCTGTGGTGGTAAATGGATAACTGAATTTAGTCACAACAGCAGCAGGAAAGCCTGGCCAATGACAATTCACTGTGACAGCTCACCCTACTAATTAAGAAACAGTATGAGAACAGCATAATGAGATGTACAATCTATTAAATAAGATGTGTGTTTACAGTGAGTAAGCTATTTATAATCAAGTTGCATTTATTTAGTGTACAGCAAACCTCTTATAAAACCTGAATTAAATGCAGAACTACCTGTAGACGCGTGGCATTTATTTAAAATGTTTCAGGATGCAGTAGCTTTTTCCGCAAAGAGAACTTAATCAGTCCCTGGAGCTTTCCCTTCCTGGGCTAGGACAAGGCAAGAGCAGCTGTATTGATTTCTAGCATCCAGCACTGCCACGTGAGCCAGTCTATTGGGCCAACAAACTTTAGCAGACAAGGTCTCAGAGGTCCCAGGTTTTATCCAGTATAGGAACACCCTCTATGGATAGCTGGTGCAATGCTAAGTGGAATTTATCAGACAATAAATACATCACATCACCCAGTGCCAGGAGCAGTGTCAGACTGCCCAAAGTCCACGGTAACCCCCATTTTATTCAGAACTTTCTCCACCTTTTGTTATGGCAATTTCATGCTGGATTCCTCCACAGCCTTCCACCAAAACAGTGCAGACTTTTTGAGGAAAAGATGGTATTTTACCAATTAAAAAAGCAAAGTTTAAAAAGCATTTTGTGTATAATTTATACAGGCACTAACCTGCAGTCAGGTGATCGTCTTCAAAGTTCTGCCTAATGTCGAATTAAACTGCTTCAAACCAAGGCTACTCCCTCCTTTTCTCTCCCAGTCACAAACCACAATGTCAAACAAAATTCCCTACCAGTTGAAGGGAGTGATTTTCCCATGGATAAGTCACCTGGAAGGAGAACGGAAGATTTGTTTCCATAAGAAGTCTCTCCTAGACCATGATAACACGGCATGAAGAGTTAAAAAGCTGAGGTGTATTTACACTTCCACGTGCAAGCAGAATTGTGCAGGGACAGGCTTTGGTGTTAGACAACCAGCCAAAGGAGAAGATGGCACCCTCCTGTCCCCTCTGAAAGCTGCCCATTGCTTTGATTTACTGCTTTTTGTTTCCAGACAGCAGCTCCATGGACTCGGTAATCAGGCAGCAAATGCAAAGAGAGGCCAGCCTCTCTCATGGGCTGGGGATTTAATGAGAGCATTGTGATTCCCATCTCTCACGCAAGCTGTTTCTCACCCCGGGTGTTTCCATGTCTTCCCTGAAATCTAACAAAGCCTTTTCTCTTTGCACAGACTACATAAATCACTTCTGTTCAGTTCAATTGCCTTGGCAGAGAACTATTTTCATGGGAAGGGAAAGCTATAGAAGACAAAAAGGCCAATGTGGTGCAACATTATGAACAGGCTGGAGGTTTCTTTTCTCTGATTTGTCCAAAGGAAAAATTCATGGTAACACTCTGATTTTTTACTACAAATAATTGTATTGATGCTTGGGAAAAAAAAAAAAAACCCAGAGCTAGTGTATTTTTACAAAAAAAAAAAATATTCTGTTTACACCCTGAATTTTTTGCATTCATTCCTTCTAATAAATACAGGCCACTGATGCTTGCAGGGATTTGCAAAAGTTTTGGAATGTTGGGCTTTCCAGCACAGAGCATGTAAAAGCAGCAACAGAGCAATGCTGCACAACTTGCAAGCAGTAGCACTTTGGTTTCATGTCTGAACTGTGGACACAGCAGCTGCCTGCCTGGAGAGTTGGTAGAACCCATGGAGATTTTAATATTAATATATTAATATAATTTAATACATGAAGAGGGAAGAAAATTTTGATTCTGGCAGAAAAAGCAATCTTGCATTTAGGGCAAAAAGAATTGAGATCTAAGATTCTCTAACATGCACCTGTCAGAATATTCACTGTGCAAGAGGAAGTTAATTATTAGTATCTTAGGAAAATCAAGGAATTCCATTCATTAATGGTGGCAGTCATTTAGAGGAGGAGCTTTATCACGTGCTATGATCAAGCAGATCTTGTCCACAGAGGAACACTCACTCGAATCATATTTGGCAGAGGATAAGTCATTGTTGAGAGCTGCCAAATTCCCTTTGCTGAACCCCAGGAGTGGCCCATGCAAATCCCCTTCTCCAGCTGGTGAACCATCAGTTGTGTCAGACCAAATGTTGGAATCAGAGCTCACTGAACAAACTTTGCACACCCTAGGGGTGGCAGGAGGGGAATTTTGTCCAAGCCCTGGGCAAACACTGAGCTGAGGGAGGGCATGAAAAAGGCCTTGTACCTGTCACAGGGTTTAGCTCAGCAAGCTGCAAAGAAATACATAGCCCAAGGCAATAACGAGCAACTTAGCAAATGTGGTAAATTCTCTGTTCTCTCTCTTTCACCTGAGGCACAGATAATACACCTGAGGCAAGGATTTTAGGTGAGGTAAGCATCTCAACTCACCCAGCCCAGCTGAGATTTTCAAATGGCATCTTTTACCTCCCTCTGGGACTTACAGAAACAGTTATCAGTAAATTTGGTGCTGAGGTGTCCTTACTAACCCAGCCCTACATCAGCCCTCTCTGCCTGGAACACAGGGGCAGAAACAAGAGGCTTTTGTGAACACCAAACAAATCACCCATATCAACGATGCTGAGGGAAACCCCTGCAAGTCCACGGTTTTAAACAATAAAATAAAGCTAGGTAATAAATCCTTTGCCTAATGACCTCTCAAAATCCCTGCTCAGCCCACTAGGGATGGCAGGATTGCTTTGGATGGCTATGGAACAGCCAAAGCTGCCGCTCCCAGGTGGCTAAAATAACTAAGTGGGACAGGTCAAGAGGACTGTGACACTGAAGGAGGAATCACATCCTACCAGAGGGAAGTCCCTGCTGATAGTGAAACCTCAGTTGTGTCATCAAGGCTGGAGGCACCTCAGATGGGTGAAAAGCCCTTTTTTTGCTAGTGCAATGTGAATCCCAGCCTATCAATCATCAACACTTTCAGCAACTGAGATCCTGAACAAGAGCAGCTCCACGCTTCTCCCTCAAAGCTAAAAGGCTTCATTAAAATGGATGGAAGATCAACCCCTTCACAATGTTTAAAAGAAGAAGAATGCTACAAGGATTTTTTTTTTTATCATTTAGATGTCTGACATGCAAATATTTCTGTTGCCAAAGGCTTTTAAAAAATAACAATAATACAAAAATGCAGATTATTTTTTTCACTCCAGAAGATAAATTTTGCTGCTTGGTCCTGTGAGTGAATTGGGGCATGTAAGAGGATGCTCCTGTATCCAAGCATTTGGACACTGAGGGACCACTTCAGCATCACTGGTTGTTTCTCAATTTCCTTTCCAAGTCTGTTGTTTCCAGTCAAACTTTTCCTCTAAAGGATTCCACTCTTGGTATTTCCCACACACAGTGGGAATTGAAATCACAAGACAAGTGAAGCAATGAAAGTGTTCAATGTATTTGTTTCCATTTATT
Organism: Ammospiza caudacuta; assembly: GCF_027887145.1. Classification (NCBI taxonomy): domain Eukaryota; kingdom Metazoa; phylum Chordata; class Aves; order Passeriformes; family Passerellidae; genus Ammospiza; species Ammospiza caudacuta. The sequence continues at coordinate 12,598,272 of NC_080608.1, read as the reverse complement.
TCCCTCTTTATCCTCGTATACCTTTTTAGTTTGGGGATTTTTTTTTTTTTTTTTTTTTTTTTTTTTTTTTTTTTTTTTTTTTTGTTGACAGGTGTGGGGTTTTTTAATTGAGCGATTATTGTTTTTCTTGTTTTTATTCCAGGACAACAGAAATGAAGAGGGTAATGTGAATAACTCTAGATCTTCCCTGAATCCTTCTGTACCTCTGCAAAACCTGGTGCCTGCTCACAACAAAATAAATAGAGGGTTTCTTTCATTTAAAAGCAAGATAAAGGGTAGAAAAGTTCAATTTCCCACAGCACTTGAGGGCAGCTAGGGCAGGAGCAATGGGCTTCACAACACTAAAAGGTATGAGAATGTTTCCTACCACTGCAGAATATTTCCAACAACTTCCAACAAGTTCTGACAAGACTGGATGTAAAAGTAGCTTTGGCTTCTTTTCATTCACATAGTAATGTAACCAAAAAAATATTTGGTCAAAATTTTTGAAAGAAATGATACTTCAGGATTGTTGGGAATGGCCTGGTAATTGTTCTGTACAGGTCAGAAACAATTAACCTAAATACTGCAGGTTTCTAGAGGGAGTGTAATTTTCTTTTAGGATTGCACTGCAATTCTAGCAGTGTGATTTCTGTAGGGCTATGAGGTCCTTGCTGCTTTCTAACTGCAAGACACTACATAAATTGTAACCATGACAAGCCTGTGATGCTCAGCAAGACTATTCACAGCTCAAGTGTCATTTTGTGACACATGAGACATGGAAATTTATTAATAACTCAGCACTCCTCGGGGAAAACAACCGTCCATTCTTTTTTATTTCCTCTTCCTCAGGGATTACTGCCTTAACCTGGACATGGGAGGACAAACACACATTCAAATCATGTTGCACAAAGTGAGATCTTTGCTTGGCCTCCTGCCTGACACTGCAAAGTGTGTCACAAAGTCATCCCAGCCCAGGGCTCCACTGCCCTTCCAGAGTTTGTGATCACAGCTTGGATGTCACCAGGCTCATGGGACCCACGTTTCCCATGATGAAAACTCAGTTCCTACTCGTCAGAAAATAAAGTGCCCAGGAGTGGGAAGGTCAAGCACAATCCATGGAACTTCTCTGTCTGCAGCGGAAATTGTAGGGCTGAACTTCAAATATAATCAGATTTGTAATTTTAAAAACATGCGGGATAATAGGCTGTCAAAGTGATATTTGTTCTGAATTTCAGTCAAAAATATCAATCACCTACACCACAAACCCCTCACCTTCATCCCTTGTTGCCTTCCAGTCTTGGGCTGCTGAATTTCTATACAAGACACCAGTGATTGTTTTCCAAAGAGCCAATGCATATCTAAAGAGATTTTACAAAACTTTTCATCAGTGTTCAATTCTAAAAATATTTTTAGATTATGGATATTTCCAAAAGTAGTGGAAGATGGACCTTTACATTAGTTCCAGTGAATTCTTTCATCTGTACATCTTTTAAGTAAAGAATCTTTTTCTGCACTTTATTGAAGAAACACTTTATGGTGTTATTTTACCAGCAATTACTTTCTTAAAAAAAAAAAAAAAAAAGAATTCCAGGTTCTCAAGTTTCTAAGAAAATTGTATTTACTTGAACCCTCTTGCATAGAAATAGCTTACTCGACATGGAAATTAGCTGAATAGGAAATTACTTTATAGAACCTTGTAAAATTCTGTGAACTTAACTCTAATTTAAAATTTGTTTTTCATTTGCTCAGTGTCAAAAAGGCAAGTAGTGCTGCTGTAGCAATTTGAATCTCTGCCTTGGGAAGCGGAATCCAAGTTCTTGGGGCACTGTTTCCTCATTAGCCATTCTCCAAAGAACAAACTGACAATAATGGATTTTGTATTCCCAAGATAATGCTGAGTGTACTTTACTGCTGTGCTGGCCACCTCTTCACCAAAAATTCTATCATTTATCTGAGGAAGGAAGGCAGTGCATGGTCAACTTGAAGGAGTTTATCACCAGGATGAATTTATTATCAGATTTTGAATTCTAAAAAGCAAGAAGAGTCTAAAATAAGTCTACCTGCTGTAAAAGCTAGAGATGGAAAACAGATCAGGAATGAAATCAACTTGCAGTTGTGAATTAATCTTTAGGTTAATTCTCAGCAGTGATTTCCACGCCCTTCTGTGTTCTCCTTGTCTTTAAGCAATTCTATCAACTATCAAAACCAGAATGAAGCCACAGTCTACCAGGAAGAATAATTTTCTTCACAGAGAAGAATTCTCAAAGGGAAAGGATCAGGGAGGAGCCACATAAAGGAAAAACTGATATTCCCTGGCTTTTATCAGTCCTCATGCACACCCTTCCCAGCAGATGTCCCCAAGTTTTAGTTCAGTGCTGAAAAACAAATAAAAACCATTATCTTTGTGGTGTCTTACATTGAAGAGAATCCATCACTCACAGCCCAGAGAGAAGATGACAAAGAATCTTCCCAGACAATTTCACCTACAAGAGAGTTTTACAAGACTCACCTACTTTGAAACTAAAAACAAGATGAACATGCAGGAGGTAATTCTAATTTTTAGAGCCTCATTTGACATAATGATAAGTTATCTTCAACTCTGAATTTGTGCAAGTGCCACCAGAGAAAGACTAATGCCTTTCAAAGCCATTTGGACTTTGCTTGAAAAGGAGCAGACCTGTCAAGTGAACCCTTCTCCTAAAAAAATAAATCACAAACCACTGCAGCAAAACCAAGCATAAAGCTAAAACCTGGTCTAAGAGGGAGCCAGGACAGACCCAGGGAGAGAAGTACCTGATGACAAGGGTGACTTAAAGTAGCAGTGATAAAATTGATTGCAGACATTATTCGATTTCCAGTTTATCTGCCCTTAACTTCTGGGAGAACAGAAGACAATCTAAATATCTGACATGGTACAGAACAAATGTGGGAAACTTCATCAGAGATATCTACAGATGAAACAACATCAGGAACTACAGAACACAGAAAGTACGGATGGCTATCAGTGAGGCTGTTTCTGGAATCCATAGGGTTAAATCAGAGGATGTGAATTCCAAGGATCTGAAATCATCCTGGCCAAGGCCTGACATGTTCACATAGCACAGTACAGGGCACTGTACCAAGGCAAGCAGGAAGGGGTGAGATAGTACAGCACAGGCAAAAATGTAAAGCAGAATGTGTGGGTACCTTTGGTGCCATCGCATTAAGACATGCAAAAAATGCAAAACTTATATCCCTAAATTCACATTTATTTTTTACTTTCTGGTCTAAATTACTCAGTGCCTAGACCTACTCCAAATCTCTGTTGCAACTTTTTTTTCCTCCATTTCTCCAAATGTCAAAGCAAATAATGCTCCAGTTTCTCTCCAGTAGGAAGAAATATTTGAATATCAGCTGAAGAGTCCTTGGGCCCCCTGGTCACCATCACCACCAGGAGAGAGGACAGCAAAGCAGAGAAGTTCTTTCCCTGGGAAAAGCAGTTTTGAGACCCTTCAACACTAACAGCCAAGAAGACTCTTTATCCTATATAAATACAGATTTATCTGCTTTTTGATCTTAAGCACAAACCCCCTGCTCTCCTGACCCAAGAGAGTGCAAGGACAGCAAGTGGGGACAAGAGGAGACAAGCCCACATTCCTTTGGTATAAAGATCAAACTTGCAAGCAAGGGAAATATCACATGAGACATTCCTATCTCCTACAGAGCCCATTTCCATTTCTAAGAGAACAAGAAGGCTGACAGCCTCTACAATTAACCCACAGATGCCAAGAGATGATTCTGCTTCCTGCTCTTTGTACTGCTTCCCAGTAAAAAAAAAAAAAAAAAAAAAAAAAAAAAACCAAACAAAAACAAAACAGAGAAAGACAATTTCTTTTCTGCTGCATGGGTCCTGTTAACACTCTCGGTCTGGAGCTCCTCCTCTGGTCTGTCAGCACACAGGGAGCTGGAAAATACAGCAACAGAGGCTCATCCATGTGGGGACAAATGTCAGGAGAGAAGGGACAGCGAGGAGCCAGCCAGCAGCAGGCAGGGAGTGCTGCATGGAATCACGTCCCCAGGAATCTCCATGAGGTGAAATCAGAGCCTGTTATTAATCTATCCAGACACTGAGACCCAGGAGCTGGAGTAAATCCGATTAAATTCCCACTGTACCAGTGGCTAGAAGCCAAGCAGGTCTTTCTTTTCTTTTGAATGGTGACCCAAAGGATATTTCTGTCTGCTTCACTACATAGACACACTGCTTTAAAACAAAACAAAATTAAAACAAAATGAACCAAAACAAAAAAATAAAAATAAATCAGAAGATCAAAAACATTGGGTGAATTCTAGTATGGCAATAAGGTCCTTTGAGATGCAACTCAAAAGGAGAAGAAAAACGTAGTTATTTCCCAGTCTGGAGGGGCTGCAATAGTGGTGAAGAAAGCAGCCATCCTCCACCCTTTAATGTGGGATAAGAAGAGTCCTTGAACAGATTAATGACAGCTAAACAGGGGTTAAACCAAACCTTTGCCGTGGGGAGTTTTGCAAAGCACAGGACAAGTAAACAAAACAGAACTTAAAGAAGAATAATCCCAATACAGTGGGACAATAGAGAAGAAAAGGAAATTAATGCTGGATTATTTAAGAGAGCTAAGTTTCAATTCTCAGAAGTTGATGAGAAGCAGCAGAGTGACACTGACAAAGTGACCAAGGACCCCAATCCTCCCCGCACTGACCAGCAGCTCAGCACCCTGCGAGCACAGCTGGAGCTGTGATCAGAAACTACTGAAAGCTCCTTACCTGCCCTGGCCTTGATGGCTCTGGTGTTTGCCAAAGCTCTTTGAAAACCAAATGCAAAAGACCAAAAACAACCAATCAAATAAAACAAAGAGAAAAAGGAAAAAAATACTAAATCAAAGCTAAACAACAAAAGAAACACAACACAGAGATGTTCCTTAAAACCCAACAGCAACACACATCAGCTGCCAGCCAAGCAGATCTTCCACGAGATGGAGATTTAAGGCACGTTTTGCTTGCCCTGTCAAGGGAGACGATTTCAGAGACTTCTTAAAAAGGCAGCAATTCGGGTTAAAAAAATTGAAATAAACCAAAACATATCAGCGCTTTAACGGTTAACAGCCTCTGCTGAACAACATGCGTTTATCCAACCACGTCCTAGAGTAGTTTTTTCAGCCCCGAGACCAATGAGCACAGCTAAGAGGAGGGCCTTGGGATGGTGGAGAGGCTGAGTTACCCCCTCCCCTCTGCCTTCCCTCTCTCCACCTCCCCCTCCTTTTATTCCTTCTTTTCTTTTTTTTTTTTTTTTTTTTAGTTTAGTAAATTAATGCAGCAAGAAACTCCCAAGATCTGGCGAGTCCTAGCAGGGGAGAGAGGGCAGAGGGGAGATGACATGCATTAGAAGGACACTGAGCCACTTTCTTTCCGAGCACAATGGAAGTGCTTCCCAAGAAACTTCCCCTTCGCTCCCCTCCGCTCTAGCCCTGAGCGATGGGACACCTTCCCTACAGCAGCAATAACTTATTCGGGAGGAAAACAGCCCAGGAAGCAGGAATCAACAGCAGCCAAACGGCGGGCAGGAAAGCGCCACAAGCGGGACTGCAGCACGGCTCCACACTGACAAATTCCTGTGGATGTAATTACGAGGACACTCCGGCCAGCAGCGGAGATTAAACCCTGGGTTCTTGAGGGTCGTCGTGTCCCCCCACCCTCTCCCACCTCACCGCCAGCACCCTGATGGCAAACCTACACCAGCTGCGGCCGCCCCTGTCGCCAGCCTGATGTCCGGAGCGACATCCCGCTGAAGGGAGGGGTCCGTGCGGGCAGCCCCGGCCCCGAGCGGCGCTGCAGCGGCGGTGGCGGGGGCTCCGGCGGAGGAGGGCCGAGCCCAGGCGGGAGCGGCGCCGCTGTCCGCGGTGCTGAGCGGGCGCGCACCGGGCGCTGTCCGCGGTGCTGAGCCCGCCCGCCGCTGTCCGCGGTGCTGAGCCGGCCTGCCGCTGTCCGCGGTGCTGAGCCCGCCCGTGCCGGGGCTCCGCCGCTCTCCCCACCGCTTCTCCCCAAGTGCCCGGTTACTTTATTGGCCAACCCCACCGGCCCACCCTTCACGGAGTACAAAAAAAAAAAAAAAAAAAAAAAAAAAAAAAAAAAAGAGACAAGACAACAGTGAGAGCTGGAAAAATGTGCAACGTCAACGCGCTCGGAGTCTACGTGTGGGAGACGATCGTTTTCTTCAGGTAAGGCTCGGCTTTACGCGAGGAGCGCAGCCGGGCTGGGCACGGCACTCAGCCCAGCTCGGGGCACAGCCGAGGGCAGCACCCCTGCCCCCAGCTGCCCTCTGCCTCCCCTCGGTAACCCCCGGGCTCGCTGTCGCCCAGCCCCGGGCTCGGGACATTCAGCGGCTCGGGGAGTTACTCCGTTTAATTAGCACCGCAATCTCGCTAACCGCAGTGCTGAAAACATCGAGCCCCGCTGCTTGCAAAGTGACAGCTAGTGGCGGCTGGCAATGCTGCACTTGAATTTGCCCGGGTAAATATTCCCAACTCGCCCCCTCCCCATGCTCAGATTGCAGGTGAGTTCCGTGGGATGCTTCCACTGCCTGCCTCTGAGGGATCACCCTCTGTCCTTTGCTGGCTGTGTTTAAAATCGCCAAAAGCAAAGAATAATCTCCTTCCTTCCCAACTTATTTTTTTCTCTTTCATGCTGTTTTGACTATTCTATCTGTGCAGAATCTAAATAAAAGCCAAAGGGGGTGGGGGGAGCTTTTTCCAATTATGCCTATTATCCCCCAGCTGTATTTTGACTCTGGTTTAGATGTGTTCAGTTTCTCATTAAGGCTAAGACAGAAGGAACAGCTTTAGTCTTAAAGAATTACTTCTTGTCCATCTATCCTTGCAGTGCTTTAATTAAATAGAAAAAAAAATGGACAGTAGAAGCTTCTATATTTCAATGAAAAATGCAACCTGCTGTAGCAAGTGAGAAACACCAATATAGGCAATTGTAGAAAAAAAAAAAAAACCTGTTTCATGATCTAAACTTGCTCATCAGTCTCAGCCTTCCATTCAGTTGCATGGCTCTTACTTCTGTGTTCTGCCAAAGTCTCATCTTGTAGTTTAATGTGAAAACACAGGCATTATTTGCTTAAAATCACTGGCATAATACTTATTATTTTATGAATCACAGCACCAACCAGTACTAGCCAGACTTTGAGCTAGCATCCTCTTTCCTTTTGAACACAAAAGTCTTTCTAGATATAAAAACAATGGAACATCCCCACTTGTTCCTGTAATTCCACAGAAATTCAGAGACAGCAAGATTGTCTCATGAACTCAAAGCAGTAATTGTTTATGTTAGGTAAAACAAGAGTTCTAGAAATAACTAAAATCACCAATCTTTGAGAAGCAGTGCTCAATAACCAACACTTTAGAGCCATCCTTTCTCATCTTAGTCACAAGTGTATTGCAGCCCTGCAGGACACAGTGGGACAGGCTGACAGGGAGCAAATGAATGTGCAATAAACTCTTAGTTCAACACTGGGGAAGAGTGGGTTAAAAAACAAACAAAACAAACAAGACTAAGCAACACAAACACCAGAAAGCAAGAAGAAAATCGCATAACTGAAAAAAAAACAGTATTTCCAGGCTTGCATTTGCTATGTCCCTGGTACTGAAGCCTCTGAAGTGCCAGAACAGTGAAATTGATGCACACTTGTCCTGCAGATCCTGCTCACACTTGTGCTCCATCACACCACATGTGTAAGCACTGACAGGTCCCCAGCACATCCATCCCAGCCGTGAGAAATTCAAACCCCTGGTAAACCCGTCACTTCAGATTCCAATGCAAAGGTTCATAATGTTATAGACTATACATAGAGATATGTGGTATTACATCATATTGCATCCAAAAGGTATTTTTGTAACTTTAATTTCCTCAAAATCACCATTTAAGAATATTTGAAAATGCTTTAAGACAATTACAGGGAAAGGATGAAATCAGATTGGTTTCTATACTGCAATAATGTTTTAAATACATTAAAAAAAATACAAAAACAAAAAACTAATCAGTACTTCCTGCTCAGAACTGACTCTACGCAATGTTTTTCTTTTTTTCTCTCCTGCTTTGTGGTATGTGTTCAATTTATTACAGGCCAAAAATCTACCAGCCTCTCTAGTCCAGGAATAGCTTTGCTATTTCAGTTTCAGTAAGAGAAGTTTATTAATAAAGAGTCATTCATAAATTATGTGTGCCAATTACTCCTACTCAAACTCAGTCATACATGATGCTTAACAAACCCAAAGCTGATAATCCAATAATCCATAAGAGAAGTATGCATTAATTTAAATTACAAAGTGCACCACGCTTTATTGTCAGCCTGTCAAAGAGAATCCATTGTATGTTAGCATATATACCACACAAATATATATATCCAAAAAAAAGAAAAATAAAAAGAAAATCTAATGTTCCAAGGAAAATTATATAAAGCTAATATAGAAAAATAAGCCAATATAGAAAATAAGGCTAGATTTGTTGCTTAACAGAAATGTCCTCCACCAGCCATTTAAAAAACAAGACCCCATGGGAAAGAGTAACAGCTGGTGTGTGAATGCAAACATTATGGTACTGCCAATATAATATTTGTTTCTGTTCCAGTTGGGGTGTTTCAGAAGGAATTTGTGATATGTGGCTTATTCTGACATGCCTTTCTTTATGGAAGATCACTTCCCATCCTGCTACCTGCCTCCTCAGACTGCAGTCACTTAGCTGTGACTCAGGCTTTTCCTGGGAACCTGGGCAGGGATGGGAACTGGGCTGGGATGGGAGATTAAGACAGCTTGTTTGGCCAAGCTTTCCTTACAGGTATCTAGGTAAAGCAAAGTGCTAGTTCTTTAAAATAGATTGGACAGTTTGGGGCAAAATTGGACACAGGGATTTCCAGATGTCCTACTTATATCCATGGAGACATTTACAATCAATCATTCTCCCAAAGTCTAACTACACACCCTGAGTGTTCAGCTGTGAATTCCTTCATGCAGAACAAAATGCTCCCTTATCCTGGATTTTCTGTGGTACCATTGAATTTTCATAGCTGCAATGGTCCAGAAACACCACTGCATAAGCTAGAGGTAGGAATGCACCTTGTCAAAATTAGGAGAGAAAAGATGCCCTAGAACTGACCCCTTACCCAAATGGACACCGTCCTGTGAGGCTTCGAAAACCTCTGGGCCTGATTTTGGTCCTAATATCAGGAATCAACAGCACAACCTTCGTGACTCAAGATCAGGGTTGGCCCCTTCTGAACAACAATCTGTCAGCTTGCAGGAGTGATTCCAGGCAACTGCTCCAAGTGAGTCACAGGCTAAAATTTGCTGCCAGCCTCAGTCCCTACTGGATTGCTCCACCTGGCCTGTTTATATTCCCTCCTGTCATAACAGAGTTCTTCATTGCCAGTTGATAAACAATAAGAAAGTGCCACTGAGAACATGAAGCCTCAACTTTGCAGGGAGGAAAAAAAAAACCATGAACAAACCATCTCCTAAAACAGTCTTGGCAAGTAAAGGGGATGATTGGAGAGCTGCTGGCTTCATCTCCTTGAAAATACCAAGAATAAGAATAACCTGCACCATATCTCTTAGGTTCCTGCTATAGCTCTGCAGGGAGAGGTAACATTACACAGTGAAGATCCAGCCTGCGACTTCCAGAGCCACAAGATAAATGATGTAGCAGATGTTGTCAATAGTGACAGAATATTTTCCATTCTAACTAAAATCCACTAGAAGTTGTGCCTTATGACCTGTTGTGCCTCTGGAGTGTACCTCATCTCCATGAAATAAAAGTGATTTAGCAAGTCTTGGACCAGATGGTTCTAAGGATACTCTTTAGCTGCCTTGGTCTGCAACCTTTAATAGCCCCATTAGAGACCCTGCTAAAAGGGTTACAGAGCCAAGGTTTGAAAATGTGACCATGTAGACAATTCTAGAAATCTTTATAAATCATTCTGTAAAGAAAGATTAATTTGGCGTCATTGCAGTAAAAGCACAAAATGTCTGGGACCCTGCCTTCTGCAGGGACTTTGATCCATCCATCCTGACTCTTGCATTTAAGACAAATCAACATAAACTACATAAAACATTTTCTGACAGCCTAGTCTTAACCTTCTTCTTAGCCAGACAGCTGCCTGAAACAACTCCAGACCTGCTCTGTGGATGGTTCAGAGCAGAAGACAGGCTCCACCAATGTCTGTGGAAAAAAACCCATTCTTTCCCCCCCTACCTTAGGTTGGGTACAAAGAGAAGGAAAACCCTAAATAACCAACTTGTTTATCAAAACCATTACAAGGAATGTTGCCGTTTCACAATGGGCTAATAAAATACCCTTGGTGCCTGAGGCAGTGGTGCTGTGCAGATTTTAGGTAATGCAGCCTGGCTGTCCACCTTGGCTCACTCTGAACATTACCCCACACTGCAGCAAGTCCCACTGGCAGAACAGAGATTTACTGTTCAAATACCTGAGAGCTGCTGCTTCTGAAAAGAGATGGAGATTGGAGGGAATGGTCAGACTCTGCCATTACATGCAAAGGCACAACAGAGACTTCCTTCAAAAACAACAATGAAGGCATGGGAATTCTTATTCTCCTTCTCCCGTAAGAGGAGTTGGAGTCCCTTAGGTGTGAAGCAGGTCAGCAGCCCTGACTGAGTGTCCCAGATTTAACAGCACAAGAAAAGGCTCAGGAAGTTCACTCTGCTGCTGACCAAGTGATTCCAGCCAGAAAGGAAAGCTCTCATAAGCAACAGCACAGGGCATCTCCCCTGGTCCTGGGCAAACAACATCCCTTGTGGGCTGAAGAAATTCATCTCACCAAACCCTCATGAGCTGACCTGGATAGAAAAGGATCTCAACATCTGAATTAAGAAGTTAATCAATGTCCAAAATTAAATTACTTTATTATCCCAGCACTGAGCAGCAATCATTCATCTGCAATAGGAAAGCAGCAGATAGGCCTGGTTCTCATTTCATCCCAGCATGCAGCTTAAAAGGACTCTCCAAATTCCAGTGTCAAAACAAGGTGTCAGACCGCCTAATGAATAGAATTTCTATTTAGGTACTGATGAAAGACAAGAGTCTTATAAAAATAAATCATGTTTTAAAAATCACAGTAACTCACAGCATTTAATTATGTAAAATTACATCACCCATTCTCACTTGCTTATTTTCTATAACCTGGAGCTTTTCTGAGATCCCAAAGTGATCAATGCTAAGACAACAGATAGGCTGTTTACAAGTTATGACTTCCATCTGGTTTATTTGCCTGTATCAGCTCTCACTGTTGTGGCACATTAAATTAGGTTTTCACTATTTCCAGTAAATTACCCTTTTGCTCTCATTACCTGGCATGTTTCTACTGACCTTCATCTATCATCTAGGGCACAAATTATTGGGTTTTTCATGAACTACTGTTACACCTGTGCATCTCACATTCCAAGAGAAAGGTTTCATCATAAGATTTCAAAAGCTGAAAATGTCATTCCAGCACACCCTTCCCACCACAGTTTTATTCAATTTTTTGAGGGACAAAAAAAGTAATTCCAAGAACTTTTGATAACTTTAGTTTGGGGGAAAAAAACTGACAAAATGACAAAAACCCAAATCAAACCAACAACACACCAAAATCCAACATCAGCTTGGGATACATGAAACAAAAAGGAAGGAGGGAAAGAAGCAGGAATTCCTGCTGCAAGACACTGGAAGGATCAGCAGCACCATGCCCAGAAAACTCAACACCAGTCTGACTGCTGCCTTCCAGACCTACTTGCACAGCCCAGGAAAGGGCATTTTTGCATTGTATCAGCACAATAAACTATTGCTAATTCAACAGGTCAGTACCCTTTACAGAGACAAAAAATTCACCTATTTCTTTTCTCTCACCCTTTCCCCCAAGTATCCATACAATTTACATTTGTGTTTACAAAGGCAGACAGAACAGGAACCATTTCCCTCCAAAGGAGGTGGTTTGCATTGGGATTTCTTAGCCAAGATTGGTGCAAAATGTAACAGCTCCCTTCCCCTCTGGGGAAAGTGCTGATACAGTCCAGCTGATCTGGTGCTATCGATCCCATACACACCTCCAAGCTGCTCTTAAATCTCTCTGATGCTTCAAGAAACTAATGCACCAAAACTGAAAAAATCCAGAAATAGAATATTTGTCCTCCCCTCAGCAAGGCCAGAGCCCAGAGGGGGCCTGCAGAGAACAGAAATAGATGGAGGCAGGTGCACCCATTGTTCACAGGAGCTGAGCTTTGCCCACTGTGCAGACAATTAGTTCATCCATACAGTGATGCTGATTTGGGGACTGCACCACATCTGCCTGGTGCATGGGCACCATTGGCATCCTGTACATACATCTCTGCTGGGTATGAGTGCCAGCAAAAAGAGCAGCAGAAATCTTAATTTACCAAGCCTCACGAAATTAAGATTTTGAGAGAGAGGTCAAAACATAAGAAAATACTTCAGCGCCTCTGCTTTCCTTTTGATTTCTCCCTCTTTGCTCTTCCATTGAGGCTCACAGCCTGCTAGAAATAAAACAAAATAAAAGGAAAAAAAAAGGACAAAACACCCAAGTGCCTTAGGAGCCAGCCAGGGAAGCCTCTTGTGTTTATCAGTGCCTCACTGTGGGTGGGTGAAGAGGGAACAGAGCACCGGCGGCTGCCAGCCCCGGAGTGTCGCATGGCTGGAGCAGCAGGGCTTGCAGTGCCATCAATCAGCCCGGGCTGCCTTCAGAGCAGAGCTGCTGCCAGCAGCTCCCCAGCCCTGCCCGCGACCACTCGCCCAGAATGCAAATCCTGCACCCAGCCCCGGCAGGGCCGGAGCGAACACAAATCAATTAAACGGCAGCGCAAGGGGGATCAGGGCGGGATCAGTCGGGCTCAGCAGCAAAACGCAGCTGAGCTAGGAATGCTGCAGGAAATCCAAACAAAACCATGCTTTTCTCGCCTTTATGTGATTTCTTCCAATTTTGTTGGTTTTATTCTTTTGTTTCGGCTGATGCCTGTAAAAAGATGCATTGTGTAAAGCCTCGAGCAGAGACCCCTCCTCCTCTCTTTTATGGGGGAGTTACAAAACCTGAAAGCTTGCAAGGGCCAGCTCTTATCAGCACCCTTTAAAAAAGTCTTAATTCCAAATGTCCCTGCTGGTGGCTGTGCAATGTTGGTTCAGTCCCCCATTACAGCAGGATATGTTCACACAGGTATTATTACCTCAGTGAGGAGTGGAGAACCTCTGGCTTGCTGGGTGAGGGAACCTTTCCTTATAACAATTTTGTCCACAGCCTGTTTCCACAAAGTGACTTTCTGAGGGGTATGTTTACAATCCTGTCTGTTTGCTCCCCGTGCTTGCACCCTCTGGAAGCAATGCTGACCAGGGCAATAGTTGCTGGCACACCCACACAACAACACAGAATTCTTTCCTGCACCAGCTCTCCCAAGATCTCATTTACAACCCAAAATGCGTGTATCCCACCTCTCCTGCCACCCCACGGGCCTGGGAATTGTAAGCATTGTCCAGCTTCCAGTCCCATCCATCACACCCTGACACAGAGCTGCGGACTTTGAAATCATCTCCCAGCAGTGAGGCTGACAAAGCAGCAACCTCATCAAACACAACTTGCTCTCCTGCACCAGGGCTGAAAAAATGGAGTTTGGTTTGTTCAGTTCCCCAACCAAACAAAGAGTGAGGATGAGAAAATCCCTCCTGGGCAGGGGACCCAGGGCTTGGCCATTCCTTGCAGAAGTTACACTTCATTATTACTCATTAATAAACTGATGAATTACACCAGGAATCACAGATGGCACAGAGGGAACACTCAGGTCCAGCAGGGTATTTGTGTTGCAATTACAATGATCAATTCCATCAGAACATATCAACATGAGTGCTCTCATCACACAACTCATTTTACATAGCACAGACTTCATCAGAGAACCCCAGTTTTACCACAGGATCCCCAGTTTTGCAGGTAGGTTACATAGGTTAGCTCAGGAGACCTCTTGAAAGGATCCACAGCAAAAAGTTCAGATTCAGAAGATAAAATCCACCAGCACTCTGAACTACGTGTCATATCCCTTAAAAGAATTCTATTCATACCACTTCTGATTTCACAAAAAAAAAGTTACAATATCCTTACACCACCTTAACAAGCAGCATAAATCCTTAAAGCAAAACTAATTTTTAAAAAGCTGCTGTAGGGAGCTATTTGAACTGATGGGAGTGACTGCAGAGCTATAGATAGAAGAGCACCCACGACTTCTCGGAATTCTCTGACACTTGTCTGGTCTGTGATCTAAAACCCTCTGACGTCAATTGAGGTTCCCATTGCAGCTCTCCATCCAAACACCCAATCAGGAGCACATCAGCAAAGAGAATATTCTTACCTAGATGATGAAGTTTCACCTTGTTAAGACGTTTTCCCCCTTTATTTAGTGCCTTCAGGAGGGCTGTTTATGCGCGACTTTGAATATCTGACTTAGCCCTCCTGACTTTAAAAGGAATATGCAGTGTGTGTGTGAAGCTACAGACACATGCTTTTGTCTTTGCAAGGATGTCTTCCCCTTTGTTTTTCCACAAAAGACAAAAAGCAATTATAACTTTGTGGTTTTTGTAAGCCTCTCAGTATAGGCACAGGTGAGAGTCAGTGCTGGTGTTTGCTGGGTTTATCTCACAAGTGCTTAAAACCTGAGCTTTGACTTGTGCTTCTCTGTTGTTCGAACTGTTTTCAGACCTGTCTCAAAGGCTTAGGATCATACATCTCCAAAAAGTCACTGCATGGACTCCAAGAGCCATAGACGCTTCTGGAAGAGGGAATAGTTGAGAAAGTCACTAGAGATAATGCCTGTGGCTCAAAAATTAATTTAACAAACACTTTTTAGTATGCGATAAGCAAGAGTAACCTCACAGTCCTTGTGAGGAGCAGACTTAGCACAAAACTGAGCATTATTCCCATACAATTCATTGGTCTCCCTGTGTCATTCCCAACTATATACAACATGCAGATTTCTCCTCCCCCCAGCCAATTGTCTAGTCATTTATTATTTTCTTACTGCTCTGTCCAGGCAGCATCAGCAAATGTTCCAAGTGCTGGTGTCTTTCCATAGAGTTAATCAGTGTAATTGGGATGGTTTATAGCTCTGGACAGAGTGTTTTGCCATATGGCATAGGAGCCATGAGCTGCAGGAACGTGGCAGTGGAGCACAGACACCAGTCTGTGCTGCAGTCTGAAGAGATTTTTCTCACCCCAGTGAAGTTGTTACAGCTCTCCATGGATGGGAATGACCGCAGAGGGTTAATTCCCTGAGGTTCAGGAACAAGTGCCTCCCAGCTCCTCTCCTCAGGTACAGCCACAGGAGCCAGTGACAATAGGGGGGGTGAAGGACCTTTGAGAGTGTTTTGGGATCCTTTGGGTTAAAACTTTAACCGATTACATCCTGTGACTACTGCAATGCAGTTACTTCTGGTGCAAGAGCTAGAACCGGTTTAAAGAGCTCTCAGCAGCAGCGCACAGCCATCCAGGACAGAAACATTTAACAAGCCTACTCTTCCTTTCCTGTCCCCATCCTCCTTCCACTAATGGAGACAAATAATAGCTCATTGCCCATTTCTTTCTCCGAGTGAAATCTCTCCCCAGGTTCTCAATTTCCATATTTCCCCAGCCTCACTGTACACATCCACTCTCCCATCCTGTTCCTGTATTCAGGCCTGCTCCCTGCCTGAACACTCAACTGGATTAAGAAAACAACCATGTCCAAATTCCCTTCCCACCTGTGAGAATTAACTTTAAAATTGCCCCCTGAGTACACCCTCCACCAGGGGCTGTAAAACACCAGCAGCTGAGCACGACCAAGGGATTGAGATCACCACTGTGCAGGCAGCACATCTGTAACACTCTCAGCTCCTTCTACTCAGCACCAGGATAGGCCAAAAATTCAGTATTGGGACTCTCTTCTCCCACTCACCTCCACTATTCCATCTCCTTTCCACCTCTAATGCTGCGGGCCAGAAATTGGAACAAGGTGATGGAGAAAAACAGGCAGGCAATGAGTTTCATCCTATTTAATTGAATTGCATATCAATATTGATTGTGCTATTAATTTTGATAGTAAATCTAATCATTAAAATAAAAAGTCTGCTTGCAGTCTCTGCCAAGCCTTCCCAGCAAGCATCTGGCAGCATTCCCCTCTAGATAACATGTTGCTGTGCAGTCAGAAATAAATGTCCAGGTGCAGAGTTTAGGGCTGCCCCTCTTTCTTTTCAGGATGATCTGTCCTTCCTGCTGCAGAGGAGGAGAGAGAGACAGGCAGCTCCAGCATCCTCTGAGCTCTGCTGAGCTCCAGGATCTGCTCTGTGCCTGGGGAGGGTTCAGGAGGAGGAAGAAGAGGCTGCACTGTTAATCATGGCCAGCACAATGCTCTGATGTGCAGCTGCCCCTCTCAGAGCCTGCTGGAGTCAATAAAACAAAGCTGATGTGTTCTCCCACATCCCCCAGCCCCAGCCTGGCTTTGGAGGTAAGGGGGGAAGCAGTTATTCTGCACACCTCAGCCTGCCTCAGACCTGATGGGTATTTCCCTCCCCTGGGATATTTCTTAAAGAACACATCACATCTGAAGGACAAACGTGTGAAGCAGCTCACCTGAACGCAACTCCCAACACATCCCTGCCAAGGTTTCTGGCTTGCTGTGTTTCAAAAATAATAAAAACCCCAAACCAACCACTTCAGAAACCTCTGCTGAGCAGCACAGAACGAGGGTAGGGGTGAAGCATCTTCTATATCTCCCCAGCCTGCAGAGATCCCACTTCTCTGGAGCCACTGATGTGGCATCACTTTACCTTCACAGGAACCTGAGCCCTCCACACTTTGCAGAGAGATATTTCCTTTGCAAACACTTGTTTGGCAACAGTTTGTTTCTGCTGCCAGACATGATTTTTTTACACTCAGAATTAATGATTAACAATTAAATTATTTGACAAGGGAATTGAGGCCCTGTGCTAATTAAATTCCTTCATCACTCCTCTTTGAAAAGAAAAAAAAAAAGAGAAAAATTTATTTCTCAGTATCAGCATTCAGCCAGAACAGGGCATTTTGTCATGTTGGACTTAATTAGATGGACAACGATGGCCACAGCCAAAAAAGAGAATAAAAGGACAAAAATATTGCTCAAGGATCATGCAAATGGGAGGAGGAAGAGAAGGAAACAGCCAACTGGAGAGCCAGGAATCAAGTGAACAGACACATCCAGACTGCAGAAGAGCCACATTCTAAACCAAATAATTGTTTATAAGAATATATAATCTGTTTAGCTGAAACAAAATGATACAGACAGAGTAAACAGTGCCTGTATAGGCTGGGAAAAACCAGCAATAGGTGTCCTGCAAAGCTCTGTTTTAAGGGATTCAATCCTGCTCATCTCCACCACTCTCACATCCTGCTCCTGGCTGGAGCTCCCGGGGGCTTGCTGGTGCCTGCTTACACACCAGCATTAATATCACAAAAGATTATGCTAGTTCATCGACCCTTTGAAGAGATCCTTCCCATTGTAGCTGCTGTGATGATTGCCTGATGGCACTTTCTCAGCCAGATCCACTAGGGATTACAGCAGCATAAATAAGATAAGCCTCTGTCTGACTGCTATTAAAATGCTCAGCTCAGACAACTCTTACACCACTGCAAACTCCATCCTCGGTGGGTTTGTTACAGCCTTTGCCTCCCTTTGTTTATTCACAGAATAAATCTTCTCTCTGAGCAACACAACCCCCACTAAATTTCCAATTCTCTTCCAGTGCCAATAATTTTGGAATAATTCTCCAATTCCCTCTCTTTGTCTCTGTGAGCCAGGAGACAAACAGTCCTGTGGGACTTTTGAGGGTGTTCTGGAAGGACTGAGGGATGGAGAAAACCCCAGAAAGCTCCCAAGACAGCACATAAAGCACTAGCCCAGACAGACCTGGAAGACAGAGGAAGCTGACAGAAGTTTTGGGTGCTATCTGAGCTAAGCTGCCATTCCAAAGCTCAGCTGTCACAAGCAGAGTAAAGATTTTGGGGCTCTGTTAGACAGAACCCATCCACCTCAGCGGATCAGCCTCTGTAGCTCCCAGTGGTGCTTTCTGCCATTATTTCTAAGACAGAAAGTAGATTTAGCTACCTGCTTCTAGAAAAGCTGCTCCCTCTGCACTGCTTTCTTGTAAATCCAGGGGGAATCTCGTTTTAGGAAAGCATCTAGTAACCAAACAAACTGGGGGAACTCAGAACTCACCATTCCCAGGTAAAGAAACACAGCAGCCAGACAGATTTTAAACCATGCATCAAGCCACTGAAGCCTTGTGTGAGAGTTTCAGCACATCCCCAGGGGTGCTCCCAGGGAGAGGTGACAGGGATGGGCAGGAAGCTGCAGAAAACAGTGGGGCTTGTGAGAGGGTGGTCCTCTCCCAGAGCATTCTGAGCTTCAGTTATCCAAATATTTATTTCCATGTGGGAAGTGAGCCCATGAAATTAATTTATTTGCAGCTTTGATGCAGAAAGGATCAGAAAATGGCACCCAAGAAACACAGATTCACTCACTGGAAGTGGGGTGTATATATTGAGTAGAGACTTTCACACTGAATTTAGGGGAAAGATGAGCACTGATTTCTTTTCTTTTTTCTACCTCATTTTCAAAACAAATGCCAGGGGAATTGCAGTTTCTAATTATCTTTTTCCACTTAAAGATTATTAGATGCTTATTAGGTTTGTATTGCCTCTCCCCTCCCACACACATTTTCCATTTCCATATACTTCATCCAGTCTACAGTTAATGAGAAGGAATCAGTGTATTGCACTGTCTGGCATCTTGCTGAAATGGCAGAAGTCTTTGGTTACCAAGTCATTTGCTGCTTAATTGAAATCTTTTCTCTGGACTCATTGCCATGCAGACACTCCATTGGAATGCAGCAGTCAAGCCCAGTATTGATTGTCCTCCTACTCCCAGCTTTCTTCTGCGTTTGCAAATCAATTGCACCCTGTTGCTTTCCTTCTAAAAACAAATTAAATTAAAAACCATCACCCATTTCACAACCCCATTTACCCCTGAAACACATTGGTTCTGCTTTGCAGTATTTCCTTGGGGCAGAGATGGGGACAAGACAAGAAAGGGGACATGGTTGTAGCAAGAGCAAGATGCACACCTGGTCAGAGAGAAGGAAGTGCAGCAGCCTGTTCAGAAATGCTCCAGTGGGGGAGTGGATTGGGAGTACATAATGGAGTGAATAAAGTCCTAGTTTTAGGCTCTCACTGGAATTAATCTCCCCTCTTCACTGCAAATTAAAATGGTTTTAACAGTTAAAAACCCAGCAATCAGAGAACTCTGTTGCAACTTGCAAAAGGAGCCAGACTGCAGTTGTGAGTTTGCAGGACTGAAAACCAAGGCTTGGCAAACCATTGCTGCTGACACCAGAAAAGAAACTCAAAGCAATGCAGTTAACCAGATTCCTGATTTTGAAATTAGGCACCCAAGCACTGTAGAATCCCATCTGAATTTTTAAACTTCTGAGGAATCAAATTGTTCAAACGCTCTTATCAAGGCTTTGTCAAGATAATGTCATTCTTTGGGGTTTCAGCTCAAACTTGCATTGGAAGAGCCCATCTTTGGGAGCAGCATCACATTAATACCATGCATAGTTTCAGTCCCAAATTCTTCCCAAGAGATCTTGTGTCAGTACTTAGCACTAGAAACTTCCCAAGGTGAGGACTCTGGTGTCACTTGTGAGGACATGTGTAGCCAAATGACTTGTGCCTGTTGTAAACTCCCTTAGACTTCCCAGCTGCTCTGTCAGGGGCTCCTCATCATTCCCATAGCATTTATACTTTAAAAAAATCAGTTTTGCAGAGTGTAAAGCACTCAATTCCTTCTGAACAGCTTCCTTTGGCTCACTGTACATTTGCATTGCAATGCTGCCTGCAGGCTTTACTCAGCATCAGGCACCTGAACCCACAGGCTCATCCTAACCACGTTGCATAGGTGATTTATGGGGTTTTTTGGATCATCTAGGCAGTTTTACTCAACACTTTCAGCCTGGGAAGAGACTGACATCCAAATAGAAACCATAAAACCAGAGGGAAGGTACTGAATGGTGTCTGCTCCTGTCTAGGAAGTCAAACCTTCCTGCAAAGCTGAGAATGAGCAGCTAATACCAAGGGTTACTTGCTCCTCTGTAGATGGCAACAACAGATTTCCTAAGCCCAAATTATCACCCTGCAGATCTTGCAGACTCCCATGGAGTCAGAAGGCAAATTACCAACCATTGGTTTTTGTCTTCTACAGAAAGAGTGAAATCACAAATTTATCTGCCCCAGAGTACACACAGGTCCCAGAAAAATTCTATTTCCTTTCATCTTCAACCCAACATGAGAAAAAATTCAGGATCACACTCCAGACACTCCAGTTCTGTGTTGAGCTCAGACCCTGCATTGCAGGTACCAGTGGCAGAGACTGGGCTGATCAGCAGAACCACCCCTGTCCCCTCCAGCCCCACAGGCTCTGCATTAGCTGTGCCACCACAGGATGCTCATTTAAACCTCAAACTCCAGATTTCTCTGATCCTACTTGCCTTTTGGAAAATCATACTGCCAGAGTACTGCATATGCTCCCTGCTATTTGCCCTGTAATTAAGCAGTAATTGCTGCCCAAGGCTAATCTCAGAGTGTATTTTACCTGTGGAGCTCAGCGCCAGAGTTCACATTTGTAATTTAGTGGCACACCAAGGAGCTGTACCTAAACTCACAAAAGGATTTTCACTGCTCATCATCTCTCTTCTACTTTGGTGGCAGCTGGGATTCTGTATTTGGAGATGTTTGGGCTGGGCAAACAAATTAGCTGAGACCAGCCTCATTAGGAATTCACATGGGTACCCATCCTGCCTCAGCAGGAATAAGATGCTGACTGCTCTGTTTCTGGACCCCAAGCCCTCCCCAATATGGGATACACGCTGAAATCTCCTCTTTATCTCTACTTGCACAGCCTGGCAGCCTCCAAGGAAGCTGAAGCAGCAGCTCGATCTGCCCCCAAACCCATGTCTCCTTCTGACTTCTTGGACAAGCTGATGGGGAGAACTTCAGGATACGATGCCAGGATCAGACCAAATTTTAAAGGTATGAAAAAAAAAAACAGCTTTTTCTCATTTTGGGACTGAAAACTGCATCCAACCCTCATTAATATCTTCCTAATGCTGTATGAAATATGAATATTTATGTTCTTACCAAGTATGTATTATAAGGCTATTTGGTACATGGATCCCTGTAGATTTCTGGAAAGACATCAACAAATGTCTGCTCAGAGTGGAAACAACCTTGTAAGAACTTCATATACTGTAAATATAGGACCCCCCAATCCCTGCTTGGATCAGGGAATCTCAGTGCATCAATCTCAATACAGAGATCAAGGATCCTGTCAAACCAAGCAGTGACTGGAGCTGAACTTCTTTAGAGGTAAAGATAAAATGCCCAACTTTGCTTTCCCCTGGAGTCACTGCCCACAGCACCCACCAATGGCAGGCAATGCTCCCCCCTTGGAGCCACTGCAGCCTCTCCCATCAGCTCCAGAGAAACCCCACAAGATGCCAGGGCAGCCCAAACCCACCCCTGTCCCCACATTAAAGGGGATTTTCAGCCCAGCACTGCTCTGTGCTCCCCACCCACATTTCCAGCCTGCCCCATATTCCATGGCAGCCAAGCAGCACTGATTAATCAAGCCCTGGCAGAGGCAACAGAACATCTTTTCTCCTCAAAACACCTCTTCTAGCAAGTGTGGGGTTTCTGGATGGCTTTTTCTAGCTGGTATGTCCCTGCACATGGTAGAGAGGATGGAGCTGGAGGGGCTTTAAGGGCTCTTCCAATTCAAACCAGTCTATGTTTTTTGTTTTCCTTTCTTTTTAACTGAGCTCGCTTTCCCAGGGGCTCCTTAGCCCCAGATCACACCCAGAGATAAAGCAGGACCTGCTCCTGTCAGCCACTGCCCATCTCCAAAGCTCATTTTAGTCACTTCTTTTGTTTCCTGCAACCAGTTCCCTCTCCCCTGGAGGCACTGGCAGGGCTGACAGGATTCCCAGGACCCATTAATCACTGGTGACACCACCTGGCACCCAGCTTTGAGCAATAAACTCTGTGCTGGGCTTTTAAACCCAAAGAAAGATGGGAACCTTGTGTCCCAGTAACCAACCAGGCAGCAGAGGACACTGCTGTTCTTATCCAAATGACAAGGAGCTAAAATACCACCCTGTAAACCTGCCTACCTCTAAATTATGCACACACACAAATTAAACTTTAATATTTAATGAAATGTATACATTCACTTCCTGCTGAAGGCAGCTGTATTGTATTTTTATTTGAGATAATTTAATTTCAGTTTTATTCCAATGAACTACACCTTCCCCTCAGGGTAGTTTTGCTGGCTTAGCCTCCCACACATAAATCAGGCTCCAATTTATATGGGAGGCATAGGAGGTGTTTTACAGAGCTTGGGGTTGTAGCTCTCAAAGCACATCATTTAAATTAACTGCAGTAACTCATAAGGACATTTTAATTGCTTAGATCTAAATGAAAATAATGCTGAAGATCCATATCAGATTGATTTTTGGGGAGGGGAAGATTAACAAAAAGAAGATTGCAGGTTTTCTGTAAATGCTGTAAAGTCTGGACTTAGCTGTGGATTCACATTCTGAGAACAAATAAGCAGTATTTGGGTTTTCAGGTGGAGGATGAAGTCAGGAGCTCCAGCAGGGACAGAGAGGAGCCTGGCAGGGACCTCTAACCCAGGCTGTGCCCTCATCCCCACTGCTGGAAAACTCCATTCCTCCACAGCTGCATCCCTGCAGAGAGGAGGAATATTTCAGTGGCAGGCAGGGAATTTTCTAGAGCCTCTCACAAGCTAAAAGATCCCCAAAATCACCAAATCCTGCAGGGAGCTCATGGCTCACCTTGGACATCCTGAGAAGAGCTCAGTGCCTCAAGAAGAGCTGGGCTGCCCCAAAAAGCCTTCACATGCACCCACCCCACCCTCAGCTTCATGTCAGCACTGGATCAGGAGCAGGGGGACCAAAATATCCCAGACCTGTCAGAGTCAGGAGCATGTGCACTCATCCAGGGATCAGCTCAGTGTTCTCCTTGTACTGTGCCCTTTGGGAGGGGAATCACCTGCTCAAGGACCTTTTATGTGGTTTGTGAATGAGTCCAGAGCAGAAAAACATCACCCCTGAGCTCAACAGAAGGGATGAAACAAGTACTAAAGTAATAATTGTGTGCTTTCAGCATATGGATAAACTTCTGGATAAGAGGGGTTGGCGAAAGTAGGGGAAAAAAACATTTAATTGTGTCTGATTGCTCAAGCCATGCCAGTGTTTAACAGCCTGGAGAAAGCTGCACAGACTGAGCAGTGTGAGATGCTGCTGAGCTGGCAGTGCCTGTCTGGGGGCTGGCTGGGCACAGCCTGCTCACATTGCCTGGGACTCACACCAAGAAAACCCCAGCAGAGAGCATCACTGCAGGGAACAGGCACAAACTTTCAGAGGAGGCCAAGGCAGGAGAGGAGAAAACAAAGCTCCAAATGTTCCTCAGCAATCAAGAAAATGTATTAATTTCCACACATTTGCAGTGAATAGAGGCACCAGGCTCTCATTAAAGCCATTCCTCCCCCCAGTATTTCATGCTGCAGCAACTGCCAGACTGCAGATGTGACCTTAACAGGAACATCACTCCCCCAGCAGGCTGAGCCACCAGGCAATGCAGACACCATCCCTGATTCCATAAAAAACGGGGGAATAATCTGAAAATCCACACTCTCTACTGGCACAGATCTTATCTGCCCAGAAGCATCTGTCAGAGGGATGATATGGGATTAACTCCAGTGTAAAAGGGGACCTTGGTCCCTGGGGCTGTGCCTCTGCTCTCTGCCTTTCCCCACCACATCCTGGGCAGTGCCCACAGCAGCCTTTGGCTCCACAGCTCCCAGAGCAGAGGCCCCTTTTGCTTCAACCCTCTACAAAAAATAATTTCATTATGTGTGAGATATCATTATGTGTGAATTATCCAAGTCACAGGTTTGCCAGGCTCCAGGTATGCCCTGGCTCCAAAATATTCCCCAGCATTTTGCTTTGTGTTGAACTGCAGCTCTCAGCATCTCCCTCTGTGTAAGTGCAGCATTTCCACCTCAGATTTCCCAGGCAATGCTATGAAACATTTCCAGCCACTCCTTTGGGCATCAGTACTACACAAACAGACTGACTCCCATGGCCTCAAACCACAATATTTTCATCCCTTAGCCCCCACCCCTTTCTTTTTGTGACCACTTGACCTCTCCAGTACAAGCAGGGTAAGCACAGTTTTGGTCTGAAAGCAAATCCAGCCCAGATACCAGGATTACCTCCTGCCCAAACACGACAGCCAGAGAATTCCTGCTGGCAGAGCCCTGAATGCTCCTACCCAGCTGAGAGGCCTGGATCAGGATCACCACCTGGGGTTTGGGGTTTATGGGCAGTTCTGCTTGGGAACACCAACAGCAACACAAGAAACAGGTACTGGAGCAGCTGAAAAGGAGATCTCAGGACACTGGAAAGGCCTTTGGGATTTGTAACCTGGGTTTTACCCTGCTGAGCAGCCTGTCCCTCCCTGCTGTTCGAGGGTGCAGAGGGTCACCATCATCATGTGGGGTATTGCTGCTTTGCCAGCCTGATCCCTACAGCCCACCCTGTTGCACTGGCTTTGAGGGAAGCACATAATCCTAGTTCAGGAACAGTGATTATTTCATAAGTATAGATCTAAATAAAAGTGAATTATCTCTCAGCTCCTTTCTGGGATACTTTGCTATCACATTCAAGGTGAAATTACCACTCATATAGCCAGGTCAAGACACCTAGAAACTGTCCTGGCTGGCTCTGATCCATTCCTGTTCATCTGAGCAGAGATCTGTAAACACTGCCAAAGAGGGGAACAGAGGCAGAGCCTGAGCCCAGCCTGGTGTCAAATGGGCATCAGAGCCCACACTGGGTCACCCAGGCCTTCCTCCCCTGCTCATCCATTCCCACAGCAGGTTTTAACTGCAGACTGGAAATCCTTTGTTCCACAAGCTCTGAGCTGCTGTTCAATCTGTGTTTGTCATGCAGGCCCTCCAGTGAACGTCAGCTGCAACATTTTCATCAACAGCTTTGGTTCGATTGCAGAAACAACCATGGTAAGTAAAAATCACAGCACAGCTGCTCAGCTGCTGCCTCTGCCTCACTGCACTCCCAGGAAATGCAGCATCACCCTCCTCCTCCTCAGAGGGACCATGGAAAAACACCCAGTGCTCCCAAGCTTGCTCAAAGTTTGAGTAAATTAATGGTCAACAAGACTCATTTCATGTAGCTGAAGATCAGAGTCTCCATCTGCATTTTATAAAAACACCCCATGAGCAAAGGACAAGGGTCAGAAAGGAAAACAAATAATCTTTTTCTGAAGGTTTGCCTGAGGCTCCAAGCTCAGCCACAGTTACAGATACTTTGTGTTTAAGTGGGCATAAATCCAAAATTAATCTGGAATCAAAGAGAAGGGAAATCAGCTGAACTCAAATTCAGCTTGCACCAGGATTTCAGATTCCCAAAGACTAAAAGAATTATTAAAGGTTACAATGATTGTTTTCTTGGAGACATTTATGGTAGACAATGATGTTTAGTAGAAAATCAAAACCAATATTTCTGAGTTAAGGCTCACTTCATACAAAATTAGTGAGCATGGCTAAAGGCTGTATCTAATTGGCAAGGCACTAGGAGCAGAGGATCACTAGAACAGGAGATAATTGCTCCATCTGAAAACTATTAGAGATTGGTTGTGACATAACCAGTGAACAGCAAAGGAAAACTCTGGAGGTACTGTGCCTTACTGCGGCGCTAATTAAAGATAATCCAGAAATATGGTGTTTAATTACCCTCTGGTAATTCTTTTTCTAGAAAAATGCTGAATGAAGAATGCCAAGCTCCAGCTTCAGGCATTCTGTGCATTCAGGCAGGAAGTTTTAGGCTTTGCATAGAGATCACACCCCTTGAATTGAACAAATTACTTGGCATGCACAGACTGTCAAAGGAGAGCCACAGCTCAGGTTTTGAGTCTCTTCTGACACTGCATCATTCTGCTGGAAATATTTGGGTTGGGATGGTTCAGTTGTGTTAGTGGAGGAGAAAACAAAAGCTGTTATTCTGTCCAAGCACGAGGAAATAGATTTCCTACCTGACTGCAGAATTTGTCAGGGCTCACAGGTGGGGAGCGTAGTGTGGATTCATTTGTATAGAAAGGAAAAGAGGAAGAGCTGCCACTGAAATGCACATCTGTTCCTAATTTACTCTTTATTGGTTACCTCCTTTGGCCTTACAGGCAATAAATGCTGTTCCTGCACACCAACCCAGAGTGCAAGGGAGCAGGACAAGCCCACGAAGGACCTGTGCAATGCTCAGAGCACATTCCACTGAAGCATTTTTCAGTGCATCTGTCCCACACTGAGAGATGCACTGGAGCAGCCAAAGATGCCACATGATCCCTGTGAGCAGGATGCTCCATAAAATTAGCACAGACTGGCACAAGGGAGACGCAGTTCACCTCCAAGACACGCTGCAGGGACTCACTATCATCTCCAGATGCCACTCATTTCATAGGCAATCTTCCATGGAAAAAAAAATCCCCATGGGAGCCCGAGAACACCCTGTGGGCACATTGCCTTGTCTGGAAATATCCAAAGCAGCTCTGACAAGGCAGCCCAGATGTCAGGCTGACACAGCAGCACAGCCTGAGCTAATGCTCTCGTGTGGGAGCAGCAGCTCTGCTTGTAAACACCAACAGCAACACAAGGAACACAGGTACTGGAGCAGCTGAAAAGGAGATCTCAGCAAGCTGGAGAGGTCCTGGGGATTTGGAACCTGGGGTTTGCTCTGCAGAGCTGCCAGTCCCTCCCTGCTGTCTGAGGGTGCAGCAGGACAAACAGGCAGGGTCAGCTCCCCAGCAGCTCCTGGGAATAACAGACTGTCCTGTCTTGAAACCATTTTGAATTCAAACAAGTGGTCAAACATCAGAGGAAGGGGGGGCGGCTTGAAAATGGAGAGGGGCAAATCAGTGTTTTACCAGAAAGAAAGCCACAGCCTATCACTGACCCCTGGGACTGATGATGGCAAAACTCCCCCAGCTGCTTCACTGGCCAAAAGGAGGCAGAAAATTATGTTTTAAACACCCATCATTAGGTACTTTAAGCCTGGTCAGGTTCAGGTCTGAGTGCTCCATCACCTTATATTTCATTATTATTACACTATTACCTGCAGGAGAAATCACAAGTTCTATGGGTACCCCACACGTACTTAGAGAAGGCTTTAAAATATCTCCATAGTGGGCTGATACTTCCTATAGAATATACCACTGCTCCCTTCTAAGTTCACATTGCCTGAATATCACAAATCAGTGTAGACCATGAGCTCACCACACAGTGGATTAGAGACATTAGAGAGTGCTCACTTATGGCTTGAGGCCTCATGGGAGGTAGAGGAAGAGGAGAAAATACAGAAAAATAGAAAAAAAACAGGTATTTTATGTAGACAGCTGGGACTACAAACCCCAGAAGGAAAGAAAATGAGCTGCAGCCAAGAGAAGGACAAACTGCCCAGAGTGGGCAGAAAGCTGCTGCCTGCCCCACAAAGGCTCAAAATGAACAAGGCAATAAATGGAGATCTGAAAACTGCTGCAGGGTTAGGGGGAATTTAACAAAAATTAAGAGGCAAAGTCATCCACCAAATCGCATTCCTAAGGCACAGCTGATTTAGAGCAAGGGAAGTGAAGTAACTCCTTTAAGCATCCTGCAGAGCTGGAGACCCAACATAAAAACCCCTAGAGTGGTGCACATAATTGATGGGACGTTTATGTTGGATTGCAGCTCAGAGCTGGTACCCAGCCCCACTTGCCTGGAGCTCTGGGGACAAGGAGGGGTTACACTGGGAACACATCCCCGGTTGTGCTCCAGAGGGAGGGAGAGTTCTAATCCCAACAGCCAGACCCTCCTGTCCCAAAGCATCGCTGCAGCTGTGCATCCAACAGAGGGGACTCCCAAGGACAAGTGCAAGGTGCAGCCACTCTCTGCAATTATTATAATTATATAACAACAAACAACTCCTAAACACAAGCTCTTAAATCCCTTTTTGCTGTTCAAAAGCATAAACAACTCCCCGGCCATACCAGACTATGAAACCTATAGCAAATGGAGAAATCCCTCATTCCAAATAAACAGAAGTGAAGCACCTTGGGAACAGGTCTTGGGTTTTAAGTGAATAAACTGCACCATCTTTGGCTTTTCTTTGAGGCATGAGGCAACTGATGGGATTATCTGAGCATTTCATTAACAAATTCCCTGCTATAACAGCACACTTGGAATTAAGTGATGCCCTTGCTCACTCTTCCAGTGGAAGCTGCAGTTTTGTGGCCTTCCACTGGCTTTTTATACATTTTTATATCATCACTTAGCAATGCTAGCAGCTGGACTCAGGATGAGCTTTCCTAGACTCTCCTTTTAAAAAGGACCCACACATAGCAAAGAGACCAAAAAAGAAAGAAAAATCACAGAAGAGCCAGCACAGCCTCCCTCAGACACAGTGTAAATATGCAAATTCATTTTTGCTGCTTTCATGCCATAGTTATCTCATCTGAAAAGAGCAAAGCAAATGTGACCTTCCAGCCAGCTGCAGCACAGCCACAACTGAGCTCCCAGCATCTCCTGGGGACAGGAGGAGCTGGAGGCTGCAACTGTCCAAATGCTAAATGCTTGCTCAGAGACATCTGCACATGAGATTCCCAACAAGAAAACAAAGCAAAGCAGACCAAGAAATTCAATCAAGACTCACAAACCCCAGTACAGCAGAGATTCTGATGAAGAACTTGGGTCCCACATTTAATACTGGTCCCACTCACTCCAAAATCAGCAAAATATATGAGTTTCAATGCACA
The DNA here is from genome assembly GCF_027887145.1 of Ammospiza caudacuta. Classification (NCBI taxonomy): domain Eukaryota; kingdom Metazoa; phylum Chordata; class Aves; order Passeriformes; family Passerellidae; genus Ammospiza; species Ammospiza caudacuta. The sequence goes on along the minus strand of NC_080608.1, from coordinate 12,569,282 downwards.
AAGACCATAGCAAAAGTTAGGTTTTGAGCAAAACGTCCTGCAGTCAGTCATTCTTAAACCCAACCATCAGTCCCACAGAGATGATAAGCACCTAACAAGCCACAAAACACAAAATGAAAAGGTTTTCACAGCTACTCACAGTCTGCTGCCATCTCAGTGTTTAGACCTGCAGTGTTCCAGCTGTCCATGATTGGAGTTTGTCTGTGCACTAATGGAGAAAGGAGGGGGAAAAGAAAAAAACAAAAAGAAGCCATGAAATAGGACTGTGCAATTCAAATACAAGGACACAAAACTTCCTCAAGCTGAAAAACAAAACTTCAGTACTAAATACCTACATTTGCAATCCTGGACGTTGGTTACAGCTCATATCCCAGCAGTTCTGCTGGCTCAGAGAGACATAATCCCCACTTTTTGGAGGAAGACACAGAAAAACCTTCCTTGTGTAGGTTCCAGCATAAAAATGCCCACACTTATTGAGCACCAGGGTACTGCTCCCACCCCTCCCCAGGTGCCTGCCCTTCCCTGGTACAGACTCCTCCTCCCTTACCCAGGTGTGGCTTCACACTGGTTTCAAATTGGCTGCTTGGCTATTAAACCTTCCTAGGGCTGCTTCTTGGTGTTCTTGCAGTCTGTTGTAGTGCTCCTTGACAAGGCAGGCTGCTTTCAAAGGGTTTGTTCATTCCCATTCTAGAGAATTAACTCAATGCTAACAAAGCCCCTCATGCTCTGGTGGGGTCCCAGAATCCCCTTCTGAAGGAGATCAGTCTCTACCCTGATTTTTCTACCAGCAAAATGTAAATTTATCAAAGGGGAAATCTCTCCCCAGAACTGTTCAGTGCAGAGGCTGCTCTGACAGGGCCCCTGAGTCAGGAGGGAAAACCAAAGGAGTGTTCTGAGGGGCTCCATCCCTCCTGCCCAGCTCTGCCTGCAGCCTCCTCTGCTTTCAGCAGAGATGTCAAGGCCCTGGGATCTGGCAAGGGAAGGTCTCAAACGATCTTCTGTTTCCTTGTCTCCTTGCGAGGTCACCAAGCAGAATTTCATTTCAGCATTATCAAATTGAACTACTCTGATCACTCCAGTTATTCTCTTCCTGCCTTGTGTCATTTCCCTCTTGGGAGTGAAATGCCTTTGTGCCAAATTGCAAAGCTCCTGAATGCCTTCCCTGCACAGAGCTGCTGCTCCCCTCTCCCCAGCCAGCCAGAGGAGCAGGCTGCACAAGATAATCAATGCCTGGATGTGATGGGCACACAAATGAGCAATGTGAGGGATAAGAAGGATATGGAGAAAGAAATTTTTACTTCTATTTTTTTTGCCAAGTTTGCAGCCCCAGTCAAACATCTTTCTTTGCTTGAAAGTTCACATCAGAAATTGGCCAGTGCTGTCTATCACTTAGGAATAACTGTGAACTTGTTAGAGATGCTAATTAAGATGTCCTATACAGCATGCAGGAGAAATGCTGTGTCTCTCCAGGTAGCCAAGGAATGAGTGTTGCTTGGCTCATCACCCCTCAGCCTGACTGCAATGCTGAGGACAGACAGAGGATGCTCAGCTGGTGCAGAGCACTGTAACCCTTCTGTTAGCCTGTGTCACAGCACAGACATGCCCTGACTGCTCTCCATGCCTCCTGCTGGCTCCCCAGGCAGTGCCATGTCCAGTTTGCAGTCACAGAGCTTGGTTTTACAGCAATGTTCAAATGAGGCTCGACACAAGGAACCTAAAAGGCTGCTCAGAGCCTTCAACGCTGCAGTGCAATGACATGAGGGCAAAGACATCTGGGAGAAAACCACGCTCTCAGTGAGCAGCCCAGGACTGTGGAGTAAACTCCCTGAGTAGGAAGATCTGCATAAATGCACACACAGATAAAATATTCATGCCCTGAAATGGCAAAGCCAGAGAATTACATTCAGTGCATGTTTCGTGTTTCTTCGTCCTTGCCCTTTTTATATCACAACGTAAATGCCTTGTTTTCTGTATTCCAAAACAAAAAATACCCACAGCCAACACTTGTCTCCAAAGGAGGAACACAAAGTAAAACAATGCAGAGTTACTCCCCACACTGCTGCACATCCCTGGGGTGGACATGGTGCAGTTTCTCCCTCCACACATTCACAAGGTGCCCCTGCACTGTTCCCAGCAGGACCTGAGGACAGGACACTGTCACTCTAGAGGTGAATTAGGAGGGGCCTTCTCACACCCACCCACTGTGAGAGTTAATTTTCATTTGGCCCACAACTGTTTAATTAAAGTGGCTCCTCATGGTTACAAAGACTGTGGATATCATTCTGCCTGTGGTCTGTTGCTGTGGTGGCAGCACAAACCACCCAGCACTTTCTGTCTCACCCTTTCCTATTCTTTTAGCAAGTTTTGGAGCTGAAGCAGGGAATTTGCTCCATCAACAAAGCTTACCCGCAGTAACTCAGGCTGTCAGAGAGAATTTGGCTCCATTCCCTCCCCCTTTCTACCTCTCCATCAGGCTGAGCACACTTCTGGGCAGCTACCACTGAAGTTTCTTCCAAACATGAGTTTAATTTGTGTTGTACATGACAGAAGTCCCAAACTGGAGCTGACCTGCTAGCATCCAGCTTATTTGTAGCTGAATAAGCAAAACAACCTTTTGCTTTCTACCTATTAGGTCAGTGACATTGATTTCCCCTGACTGTAATGGCTGCAGATCTTGATGCACAGAAAAGAGAGAATTGAAAATATACAGGTAGCTCTGGAAGCTTCTGCCTGCTGTGGAAAGTGGGAATTCATGGCTCCTTTCCTTCTCCAGGCTTGTGCTGAGACCCTGGTCCCCAGCTGTCCCCAGCTATTCACATTTCCTCCAGACACATTATCCAGGGTCGACAGAGATGAATAATTAAGTCAGAAGGATGCACTAGGACTCGTGAAGGTGACACTTGGAATATCAGCAGAAGGGAAGAGTGTTGCAACTCTTTTTTGTGTTCAGAGGTCTGCTCCTTTTAGCGTCAAGTCCCTGGTTCATTTGCTGTTGTCACAATCATTAATGTCATTAGCAGCTCCTGTGCTCTGAGGGTGCAAATGGCACCAAGTGGCCTGAAACAGACTCCAGACCATGTGCTTGGCTAGAAGTGCCTTGTCCAAAACACAGAGCACCCCACACAATCCTCTTATGGGAATAAACCACATGGGACTCCATTTTCTTCCTGTGGAAAAAGGCTATTCTTTATTGAATAACTCCTTTTTGTACAGTTTTGCAGACAGTGTGGAACTCCAATTGGTCAGGAGCTTTCTTGCCAATTACTTTTATTGGTTAGTAACAAGTTGTTATCCTGTATTGATTGGTCACTCAAACTCAGTGTGCACATGCAGGGAAAGTTGTTCATAAGAGATAGTTTTCATTTTTCTATCTAAAGGTGTACAAACAGTTTATACAGGTTGTTTTTACCCAGGAATAGATTATGTTAACAAACTGCTCCCAGGATTGCTTTCACATGAGAACTTGCAAAGTGCTGGTTTTGACAAGGCCAGCCACTGATTCCAGGAGAGCAGGCTTGATTTTATGAAACCTTTCTTGATGATTTTTCTACCTTGCTGCAACATCCTCTCCCAACCCTCCAGTGCCCTGGACACCACAAGAGTTGTGTCCTTGTTGACAAGAGGTTGTAGGTTCACGGTCAAGTGAGCTCTTGAGGCAGCAGCATGAGAAAATCTCTGCTATGCAGGCAGCTCTCCTATACAGGCACCCTTCAACTGCAGAGCTCTGTGTTCTCCAGCTGGAAAGAACAGAGCTGGTGGCAGAGGGAGGGGAGCCTCTCACCGGGTGCCTGCAGCAGGTATCAGACACCAGCAAGCACATCAGACACCCTCCATTAACTGTGTCCTAATAAAAGTCTTCAAAGTACATTTATATTAGAAAGGCAGCAAATAAACCCTTAATCATGAGAAGGACTATTCATTTGGGCCTGGGCAGTGGAATTGGTTTATTATATGCTGCTCTTCAGACGCAGTCTGCCTCTATACTTAGAAAATGTCAATTAATTTATGGTTGCGGAGCTTTCGCCCCTCTCCTGATAGCTGGCACATCCTCTACCCATTTCAATTTGTTGGCTCACTTTCTTATGTGAAAGTCAGAAGAAAAGGAGCATGGGAAGCTGTTGGTCAGACAGGGAGAAGAGAAACTGCCCCTAATTTTCCAGTAGTGTCTGAACTCAGCCTCTGCAGCTAACCTTGACCTGGGAACTTAGGGGAGCTGTCAGACTTGTGGTTATGGAGCAAGTATAATTTTGCATAGTGCTGAGGGACTACCTTCAATTAAGGAAGATGGTCACCCTATAAAATCTGTTGCCTTTATGGCATTTTGACATTAGAGGGGGGAAACCCAGAACACTCAGGATTAGGAGAGCAGACTTCATGCAAATCCCTCTCCTGCTCATAAACTCTAACCAGAGGCAGGTGCTCCCATCAGCTCATCTGAGTTATCCTTGCATTAGCAGACACACAGGGAAATTTTCTTTCATGGACAATATCTCTCATTGTGCCTTCTCCTTTCCCAGTGCTGGGTGAACTACAGATAGTCACGATATGGGACAGTTCAGCACTGAAAGGAAGCTGGTCTCAGTTTCTTTCCCTACTTACTCCCCTGGAACATCCTCCTGCTGACAGTGGCCATTCTGCTCTCTGCAACTGCTCCTGTTCTCTGCAGCCCCAGGGTCCAGACAGAGAGGTGCTGGCCCTTCCCACACAGCTGACAATTGCTGTAGCAGAGGGATGCAGGGACAGGCAGCTGCTCATGCTATGCCATAGCTGTAAGCTACAAAGCTAGAAATTAATAACAGTTGCTTGAGGAATAATACCAAAACCACTTGGCATAGCTTGGGAGCCATAGGCCTGGACGTGGTCTGGCTCATTTTAGGATGGTTTTAGTGTGTGCTCCCCATCTGCCAGCACCCTGAGGCTGCCCTGAGCCCTGCTGTGTGTCTGTGTGCAGGATTACAGGGTGAACATCTTCCTGCGGCAGCAGTGGAACGACCCCCGGCTGGCCTACAACGAGTACCCCGACGACTCCCTGGACCTGGACCCCTCCATGCTGGACTCCATCTGGAAGCCTGACCTGTTCTTTGCCAACGAGAAAGGGGCCCATTTCCATGAGATCACCACGGACAACAAGCTGCTGAGGATCTCCCGGAACGGCAACGTCCTCTACAGCATCAGGTGAGCTGACTCCACCAAGGTCACCCAAGCCTTTGGGCATGCTGGTGGAAAAGAGAAATTTAGGGGGTTTTAAGGTGAGAGATCATTCAATTAGCAGTGATGAAGCAATGTGGTTAAAAGGGACCTCTGCTGAAGCATATTGAGACAGAGGATTGGTCTGGGATGGACTCATTCAGTTCAAGGACTTCTGCTTGGAGTAGATTCCTTAACATCCCTAATGTAAAATTACTTCAGATATCTTCTGTTAGTGCAAGCCTAAAACCAGCTGTGCTGTGTGAAAACCAGTAGAAGCTCATGAACACTCTGTTTTCAAAGCTGCAGCATTTCCTGACCAAAAAAAAGTGAAAATCATGGAAAATGCTAAGTACAGCCCCATGGCTTTGTCTCAGCCTGGTTGTTCCCAGTTATCCCTTTATTGCTAGATCCAAGAATCCATCAGAAAATTGAACTAATTGCACTGAATTTCCCACAGGAAATCAACCTTAGCCCCCACCTTCACTTCCAACTTCATTCATTCGAACTTTATTTTAAATCAATGAAATTAAGATCAAACTTCATGGGCTTAGACTGGGAAAGTTTAACTCTGTATTGAAGACTTTTCCACCTCATGTATAATGTAAATTTGCCCATGGGACACACACCCCATCTCACACTGCAGCTCCCAGTGGCAGCAATGGGAAGGAAAAGCAGTGTGGAGCTGTAAAATGGGAAATAAGCAGCTTAATGCTGCAAAGTAGATGGTCTCCATCAAACACCAAGGTGGTTCCAGCCCAAAGACCCAATCCCTGATGGCCAACACAACAAGAGAATTGCCGTGTGTGTTGGCTGAATGAGGAAATCTCACAGTTCTTCGTGTTAAAAACCAGGCAGGGAGCAAAACCAACAGCAGCAGCTTGGCAGTGAGCAGGACACAGAGTCCTGTTCCTGCAGGGGCGCAGAGGGGCACAGGGTGCCCCAGCCCTGGGGCTGCTCTGCCAACAGAGCAATGACTCAGCATGGAAAAATCACCATTTTCAAGGCAAAAACCTGAAAATATTTCAGTTCTTGTTTAAAAGAACAACTTTCCTATCTCACTCATCTCTGAATGAAAATATAGGTTTCTTTATAAGCACATTTTCCTGTGAAAATTAAAAAGAAACTGTAAATTAAAATTAAAGAGCACACTGTAAATTCAAAGAGTTTCCAGAAGGAGAAATAGTCTTTCTTGTGCCATTTTCTAACAGGTTTTTGCTACTACTAGCAATAATCAAACTCCAGGCAAGGCATTTACAAGGTGGACTTTGTCACATCTTCTGTCCCAACATGTCTCCAAACTCAAGCTGAGAATTTCTGACAACATAAGATTTTAAATTAAAGTATCTTTCCATCCTGATACGTTTCTTGTAGGTCTGATGATAGAAAAATTCAATTTCTGTCCCCTGGGTAACTCTGATATTTCTACATCAAGGCAAAAAGCTGAAAACCCTAAACACTTCAGGGAACAGCATTTTCAACATTATCAAACCAAATAACTCAAGTCTAACTATCTGGAGCAAATCATTTAGTATCAGCTTGTTGAACCAACCAAACATTTTAAGCACAGAACACGGTACAGAGCAGCACAGCAATATAACACAGAAAATGCAGCCTGCACCTAGTGGAAAATGGAGACAGAAATAGAGATCTCAAGGGCTCTGCAGGAATTCAGGAAGGTGCAGGAGTTCATATTGGCTTAGCACAAGGCATTTTCCCTGCAGAAAATCCCACTGAAGTATTTCTTTCCCCACACACACAAACATATGACATGAGTGGCCAAATACTGGAATCATCTACCAAGGGAGGTGGTGGAGTCACCATCTCTCGAAGAGTTTAAAAAAAGACTGGATGAGGCACTTGGTGCCATGATCTAGTTGAGGTGCTAGAACATGGGTTGGACTCGATGATCTTAAAGGTCTCTTCCAACCTAGAATTTCTGTGATTCTGTGATTCTGTGATATGATCTTGATCAAACTTCTTTTTGGTGTTTTTTTTATCACACACAAATGTTCTGTTCAGAGATTTACAAACAGTGCCAGTCTCTAGAAATGCCTCTGGGGGTTCCAGAGAGTGGGCTTGGGCTTTCTGCTTACCCAGCCTGTTGTGAGCCTGAGGCAGAACAGGAAAAGCAGCAGAGCAGTTTGTGAGGGAGCTCTGCAATGAAACGAGAATGGGAATGGGGTCACAGATCCAAATGTTCAGCATTTCTGATGCTGTCCGGCACCAGAGTGAGAGCACAGGCAGGAAGAGATGCATGATCTGTCATTCCCCCAGCTCAGCCCCCCGTCAGAACTCAGTGCATCCCTCTGGGTGTCCAGAGTTGCTGGGACCCTGCCAGGGGGCTCAGAGACCCTGGCACACAGCCCAGAACACCTGTGGGCTTGATTGTGACCCATGGAGCAAATCACCTGCTTTGTATGAGGACCTGAAAGCCACAGAAGTTTAAGTAGCGTAATAATAAAATTATCACTAGGTGGAAAAGTAGATTTTGGGGTTTTTAGAATCAGGGTTTTGGGGACAAGGTGGAGGGACTTGGGTGTGTCCAGCCTTTCTTCTTCTTCTTCTTCTTCTTCTTCTTCTTCTTCTTCTTCTTCTTCTTCTTCTTCTTCTTCTTCTTCTTCTCTACCTCCATCTTCTGCTGTGATGGTGGCACTTTTGGATTGGTTTAGAGTAGAAGATCACTGTCTGACATAGGTGATAGGTATTGGAAAGTAACTGTAAACATTGTACACGTAGTTTTTAGTATAAAGACATAACACCGCCCCAGGGGCAGGCAGAGTGCCTGGAACTGTCCTGCTGGATGGACCTCGGCAGGGCAGGAGAAAAATTTTTATAGATAAGATACAATAAACAACTCTGAGACTGAGAAATTAAGAACTCCGACTCATTCTTTGAAACAGAGATTTTTTACATGTCTCAGGGCTGCAATAAACTGCAACCTTCCAAGAGCCCCCAGCAGTGCCACCATTTGCCATGCCCTGTGCTCTCCTCTCTCCTCAGGATCACGCTGACTCTGGCCTGCCCCATGGACCTCAAGAACTTCCCCATGGACGTCCAGACGTGCATCATGCAGCTGGAGAGCTGTGAGTGCTGTGCACATTTCAGAGAGGAGACAGCCTCCTTTCCCTGCTGCTCTCCCTGCCCTCTCCTTTCCCAGCTGCAGCCCATCCCCAGCCCAGCCTTCACTGGAGCCTTGCTGGACAACCTCCTGCTTGGGATTTGCCATTCATTCAGCCCATGTGACGTTTGCTAGAGAAGCCAAACCTCACAAGATCCCATGTGAGGAGCCCTGGCTCGCTCGTGTTTACATTGGCCTTTCACTCTGCAGGAGAGGTGAAAGTGCTTTCAGCTGCAAGTGGGATTTTTTCTCTCTGGATGAACATCTGCCACTTGTACATGTTGCTTGTCCCAGAGGAGGGAAAGATGATGAGCTCCTTCCAGAGAAAGCAGACGAGTTGGAAACAGTAGAAAACAGTTCAGCAAGCCAAATTGAAGAAAAAAATGTTATTTATTGCAGAAAATCCATTGCAGCTCCAGTGGAGGTGGCTGCCCTGGCTCTTCCCACATGAACAAGCAGTTTTGCCTCAACCCAAATCCCATTCATGACAGCACTGTCAGGGAAGGCCAGGATGCGCCCTGCCTCCAAGCTGTCTTCTGCAACACTGCCCCTTTCCAGATCAGTATTTAATGTGATTCATGCCACATTTGTCCCTTCCTCTCAACAGTTGGCTACACAATGAATGATCTCATATTTGAGTGGCAAGAAAAAGGAGCAGTGCAAGTTGCTGATGGGCTGACACTGCCTCAGTTTATCCTCAAAGAAGAAAAGGACTTGAGATACTGCACGAAGCACTACAACACAGGTCAGTGCTGTTAACCCTTAACTGAGGGGCTCAGTGGAGAGGAATTCAGGATTATGCATTTACCAGAGTCTTGCTCTGTCTGGTGGCACTCTGGCCTTGTCCTACACTTACAGAGATAAGAGACATGTGGAAACACATGCAGCAAATGAAAGGCTAATGGACATAAATGTGCAAAATCCTCTTGTCACTGATAACAACTGCATCAATTCAAGGGTGTTTGGTGTGGATCTTCTCTCCTAAATCCTTCTTTAGTCTTTGACATTTAAGTGACATAGGACATACCACAAAAGGGCTTCCTTTGCTATGTTAATGTTCATAGAATCCTAGAATGGTTTGGCTTAGAAGGGACCTTAAAGACCATATTGCTCCAACACCCTGCCATGGGTAGGGACGCTTTTCACTATCCCAGGTTGCTCCAAGCCCTGTCCAACGTGGCCTTGAACACTTCCAGGGATTGGGCAGTGACAACTTGTCTGAGCAACCTGTGCCAGGGCTTCCTCACCCTCACAGGGAAGAATTTCTTCCTAATGTCTAATCTAAACCTTCTCTCTTTCAGTTTGAAGCCAAACCCCAGCTGTTCATTTCCTCCCCTAACAAGACCCTGGTTTAGGCAACACAAGGAAAAGGAAAATCCCCAGACAATGGCTGAGAACAGGAGGCTCACTGTGCCTTCCCAATAACCTCCCCTGTATCTCCCATCCTCCTCAGGCAAGTTCACCTGTATAGAAGCTCGTTTCCACCTGGAGAGGCAGATGGGCTATTACCTGATCCAGATGTACATCCCCAGCCTTCTCATTGTCATTCTGTCCTGGATCTCCTTCTGGATCAACATGGATGCTGCTCCTGCTCGTGTGGGGCTGGGGATCACCACCGTGCTCACCATGACCACGCAGAGCTCTGGCTCCCGAGCATCACTGCCCAAGGTAGGGGACCCCTTGGGACACCAGGGAAATCGTGCCCCTTCTGGGGACAGCACTTAAGGAAATCCCTACACAGATCCTCCTGCTGCCTTTGCACAATTCCTGTGTAAGGACAAACAGCAAATTCCAGTCACATCATGAAAAAAATTTAAATTCTCTATGACTTGCAGCAAAACTTCCCCTAAGATTCAGCACTCACCACAACTCCCAATAACCAGGAGCTCTGTATCTTACAAACCCCTGCAACAACCACACATGGATGTGCACTCTACATTTTAACTTTTTAGTCACTTGACCATCCTACTTTTATACCAGTACTGATTTTACCTTTATGAAGGGTTTCTGGTATGGTGGATTACTGTTTTCATTGCATATAAACAATCACAATCAAGGCCTGAACAAATTAAAAGCTGTGGAATTGTTGCTACTTAAGGGCCCGTGAGGGGTTTCAGTGACATGATAACACATTGACATTAAATGAGTGTGATTCTGGTATCCAAGAACAGATGTCAGCCATGTAAAACACCAAGTAAAAATGCATTTGGGTACGGAAGCCACCCCATTTCCGTCTCTTTTTCTGACTCACAGGTGTCCTATGTGAAGGCCATAGACATCTGGATGGCTGTGTGCTTGCTGTTTGTGTTCTCTGCCCTTCTGGAATACGCCGCTGTCAACTTCGTGTCCCGGCAGCACAAAGAGCTGCTCAGGTTCAGGAGGAAGAGGAGGCATCATAAGGTAATACATAAAGCATGGAGGACACAGTGAAATCTGTCCCAGCAGAACACCATGGTCAACTGAACCAAGCCTCTAGCCCCCAGGGAGGTCCCCAGTGTCTGGTCAGATGTTAAGGAGGCTCACACACCACAAAGCAGAGCTGCCTCAATGGATTGTGCCTCTTCTAACAGCCTGCTGAGCCCTGGAGTCCAGCAAGCTGGGTTTTGCTAGCCAAAAGGGGTGTTCTCAACAGGACAAGTGTCACACAGCAATGTTCTGGGGTGAGTTCTCCTGCCCAGCAGCTGCAGCCAGGGCTGGGGGAGGCAGGCAGGGTGGTGTGAGGGGTGTCTGTCTGTCTGTCAGAGAGCAGCACCCCCAACACAACAGCCTGCAGCAGCCCAGAGGTAAGTGACACCTCTTTTGTCTCTGCCATCTCCGTGTTCAAAAGCATCTGCTTCTCAGACTGACTGCAAATTCCTTCTGGAAAGAAAGAGCTTTATTCTGAGCCTTAGCCTGCTCCATGCTTACCTGCCGTGGCTGATCCCAACCCCAATCTGAGCATGCACGCAGCTCCCACAGCTCCCCAGCCTGGGCTCCAACAGCAAACACTTCACCTCACATCAGAAAGAAACATAAAGGTGGCTGTGATTACAAGGCCAAAGGCACTTGAGAATTGTCCCTATAAAACTGGTAGAACCAGGAAAGGGGTTAGCAAAATTTCAGCACCAGGCCTGAGAGGCTGCCCTCAGGAGAGCATTAGAATCCAGTACATTTTCTAGGAGAGAAAAACAAAAACAATTTTGCTGATGCAAATCTCAAGCAAGCCCATAGGTGACCACCAAGGTCTGCCTTAAATATTCCTCATAGGTATTTGTCTACTTTCCAGGATCTGTCCCACCCAGAAACCTTCTCCCATTCCATTGTTTCACTGTCCCAGCTATGAAAATTCTTTCCCAGGGTCCAACCCGTCCTGCAGCAGTTCACAGTGTACGCTTGCAGAACTGCTACCATTCCAGGAGAAAGTGGGGTTTGAGGAGCAGGAATCCCTGTATTTTTCTAGATTTGTCTCTCTCTGCTTCAGTCATCCTATCTGCAAAACAGGAGATCATTGTTCATTTGTGCTCAACCCAGTCAGGACCAGGGATGAAAAGTGTTGGACAAATGCAAAGGAAAAGAAATAACAGATGAGACCCTCAGCACCCACTGATTGTGTTTAACCAGAACAGGGTCTGCCATCCCAAAATCAACAAAGCTTTGGTTCAGAAGATGCAGCTGAACAGAGGCAGAGCTAAAGCCACCCACATGGGTGTCTCCATAGTGCATTTATCTCTTCATCTAGATTCAGGCATCCTGTCTCTGGATCTGTGCTGTTGTATGCAGATCAGTCTGTTGATAAAACAGTAAGAAGGAAAATAAAGCCACTAATACAGAGACTCGTTTAAGAGATATTTGGAGAGCTGTTCCATTCAACACAAGGCTGTTAGCACAGTCCCTGCTCAATCTCACAGCTACTTAATTGGAGCAAAGCATCAACAAAAACACTTGCAAAAGCTAAATGAACAAGGTTTGCAGGCTCATCAGAAAACTAAGCTGACTGCTAATATGTAAATGGGCTAATGCAGCTGCCAAAGGCACTAATTGCTCTGTCCTGATGTCCTGACTTGTCTGGGTAGCTCTGACTGGTTTAGGCATGACACACCAGGCAAAAACACAGTGAGATGTTGCAGTGATATGGACCAGTCTGGTTAACATGACACCATCATCAGACCCACATGGAGTGCATTTGGAAACATTTCCCAGCATGGCTGGTGATCTTTGCTTTTATCCTTTGACATGGCACCTTGAAAAATGCACTATTGTCTTCTCTAACCCTGGTATGCCACTCACCAAAACAAAGCCATGGTGGCCAAAACAAAGTCACAACCAGTGGGCCCTCAGCAATGAAAATATTTAAAAATTCAGTAAATTAAGGATCAAGAGGTTTAGGTTAAGCCAGACATGGGCGAGTGTTTATTTGTGCAATGGGAAAAGAGCAGAGGCAGTTTTACCCTGCATTACAGACATGATGAGAAGGTTCATAAGTTCTGAGTATCACAGAAAACCAGATGTTGATTTTATTTGGGTAACTTTGCTTTGCTCAGATATGGCAGTATCCTCTGTGTCCTGCTCCTCATCCCATGCAGCTGCCCACGGGATGCAGGGGCCATCCAGAAAAGACTCTTCAAAGGACAGGGCAAGGGGCAGCAGGGCACAGTGGGCAGGCAACTACAAGGGAGGGGACTGTTAGGTCAGTGTTGGGGGACACAGCATGGATCAGCCTCTGTTAATGATTAATTAAGGCTGTTGCTCTACAATTAGCCTCGGTGACCTGAAGTCAAGAGACTTGAGATTCTAACTCTGCCTCTGCAAATCACTGATTGAATTACTTGGACCAAACTTAGTTTTCCCTGTCATTACATCCCTGTGCTCAATAAAATAGGGCTAAATCATTCTGGGATTCCAGCAAAGCTTTCACCAAAAAAAAACCCAAACAGCAACACCGTTTGCCTTTATTAGAACACAAATTATATTTTTTGTCAATAATTGGCATTACCACAAGCAGCCATGTCTTCCCATTGACCCACAGAAGGGCACTTCAGTTCCTCACCTGAAATTTGGCTCCTGGGCATGGCTGTGGGGTGCCGTGGGCAGGCGAGTGAGGGCTGGTTGCACGCTGCCTGCAGAGCTCTTTCCTGGACAGCTCCTGGCTCCTGCACATCCATGTAACTCTGTAGGAAGCAGCTGCAGCTTTGGCTACGTGAGTTACATGGAGCCCACTCCTTCTGGGCAAGCTGAAACTGCACAGGCCAAGCAAAGAAGGTGCTGATAGGAGGTGGGAGGGGGTAGGGAGAGGCAGAAGCAAAACAGGGGATGCAATTGGAAAAATGAAAGCAGTGCCACAAACCATCCAATAGGTCAAAGACTTCCACGGGGTGGAAGTCAGCGCTGTTCTCCACGGGGTGCCTGGATCCCCTGATTTGCATCTGTGCATCACACAGCTGGCACCCCTCTATAAGGCTGATCTCCCAAGAGCAGGGGTTTGCCCAAGGGTGCCGGGGCTCGGTTGGAACATCTTTCCTGTGTAGAGCAGGACGCTGTCAGCGGAGAGCCTTATAGCAAGGGTGCGCTGTCTATATCTCATTTTAAGTAGAGTCCCATGCTCAATCTGTTCCAGGAGGACGAAGCTGGTGAAGGCAGGTTCAACTTCACTGCCTACGGGATGGGGCCAGCTTGCCTGCAAGCCAAGGACGGCATCTCTGTCAAGGGAGCCAACAACAACAACACGGCCAACCCGGTGCCGCCGCCGTCGCGCTCGCCGGAGGAGATGAGGAAGCTCTTCATCCAGAGAGCCAAGAAAATTGACAAGATCTCCCGCATCGGCTTCCCCATGGCCTTCCTCATCTTCAACATCTTCTACTGGATCATCTACAAGATAGTCCGCAGAGAGGACGTGCACAACCAGTGAGGGGAGGGGAGCAGCCGGGAGGGAGCGAGCAATCCTTTATATATGTGCAATAGCAATGCAGCAATGCATGAATTTAAGAATGCGGCAATATCTACTTTAAAAAAAAAAAAAAAATGGGGGAGGGGGGCTGGGAGGGAGTTTTAATCATGTGAACTGAGGGCGTCTGGCACAGGGAGGAGAAAAGAAGCTCTTGATCTGGGGAGCGCAGGGTGGGAGTTAGTTTTACAGCATAGAAAGATGTGGATTGCTCCAGCAATCCAAGCAGTGTAATATAGTAATATATACTCATGCTTAATTATAATGCAAAAAGAAAACAAAACAAAAAAAAAGACCAACAAACACAAATCCTTTTTTTAGCCTATTAACAGCTTAGATTCTCAAGTCACTGGAATGATTCATGATTCCACGTGCAGAAACTACTGCAATTACGCTTTATCTGACTTTTGCTATAGAAAGGCCATTCCAGTCAAGCACGCAGGGGGAAAAACACCTCAAGAAAATAATTCTGTGCTTCTCTAGGTTTTGCACTTTGAAAACTGGATAGATGGGGAAACTTAAGAAAGAGGCTGTGGATTGCTGTTTATTTTATATATTTACTTTTTTTAGTCACGGGTTTGCCGATCAAACACTTTGTGACTTTTGCATAGAGGAAAGCAAATACATTATCTCTCTCATCCCCACCAGAGAGCATCCAAAGGAAACCCGAGAAGGACATCAGAGCCTTCATCAGAAATCACAGGTACCTTCTGTCCTTTTAAACAACATGGCAGGATTCAAGTCCCAGGAGGCAGAAATATTATTCAGAGCACTAGAAATGATGAAGGATTTTTAAAAAAGCTTTGTTTGTTTGTTCTGTTTTGTTTTTCCAAACCCCTTTCTGCCATGTTTGTTTACAATGGGGGGATGGAAGCAATTGTATTTAAAATGTAGAGAAAACAGGCATCTTGATGCCTTGTTTTGACAGGACCGGGCGTGTGGCAATACTGTCAGTGAGGGGGGTGGGGGGCAGGTGTGTATAGAGAGAGCAGCTTTTATTTTCTGACATTTCATAGCAGTTATATTAATAGCGAAGCTGGGCCAACGGACCCAAAATTCTATTTTTGTATCAATTTTGGTGCTGCATTTTACCTTGAACACGGATGGGAAGATGGAGCAGGCTGCTTTGCCCCTCTCTGCTGCCTGGCAGAGAGAGGGGGCAGGCTGGCACAGCTTGGTGGGGATGGGGACAGGGGGGAGGGAGGTGGGAAGGGGTGAGCAAAGGGGTTTCTCTTTGCCCAAGAGGTAGCACAGGTTGGCATCGGTGTTTGGGGTGGGGAGAAATGTGCCAAGCACCTCTAGGGTGTTACTTGAAAGCCTGGCTTGGGGCCTGTGGGCAAGCCAAGGGCTTGATGTCCCACTTGTCCCTCTGGGCCCCTGGGTGTGAGCTGGCTGCAGCACCCAGGGTGACTCCGTTGTGTTCGTTTGCACTTTAGGGAGAGAGGTGAAAGAGAGCACCAAGGAAGAGACAATCAGTCTGCACTGAAGCACTTGGGGTCAGCTCTGGGTTAGGCACCAAAAGAAGGCAGAGAGAAAAGTGGCACCCATGGGGTGCATCCACTGTCCTCCCTCTTCTGCTCAGGATGGGAGCAGGGCTGGGGATCTGCTGTGAGAGCACACAGCTCCCTCCTGCACAGGCTGGAATAGCTCACAGCAAAGTGCCCTGGGGCACTGCCAGGTCCAGCCTGGCCCAGTCAGCAGCACCCAAGCCTGTGATGGGAGTTGAAGTCATGCTTAGCCATGGGTGTCCCAACCAGCACAGAAAGAAGCAGGTGAGAGGACAAGGGAACCTGGGATCTGTCCTGCACAGGGATGATGCCAGGAGGAGAAACACCAGAGAGAACAGCAGGGCTTGCTGGGGCTGAGTAGAGGGACATCCATCTCCAAGGCTGCCATTCAGCACCTTTCACCAGCACTAAAATCACTTTAGTTTAAGAGGAAAAAATTTAAAAAAAAAAAGGAAAGAAAGAAAGGAGGAAAGGACAAAAATAGAAAGAGGGGAAAAGGAGAAAAAAAAGATAAAAACCACAGCAGTCTCTGTGTGGACTAGGGCCAATGTTTTGGCAAAGGCCACCCAGTTTTCTGAGTCCCTTTGTACTGCTGAGACAGGCACAGGTCACCAGGTCACACAATGGGAGCACGAGCCAGCACATCAGCCCTTTCCCTGCACTGGAGCACAGAAATCCTGTGGGCTGAGGATTCCTCCTTCCCCTGGCAGACGGTGCTTTCCCAGGCAGGGAGATCTCAGGCAGAGGCGTTGTTTGATGCTGGGGCAGCGTCCCGAGCCTTGGCTGGAGCCCAAGTCTGCTGCTGGCTCTGGGTTTGTGCTGAATTATTGAACTCTCCCCGCGTGCGCAGGGCCGGCTGTGCCAGCTGCGGTTTGTGATTGCTTCAAACGCCGCCATGTCCTTGTCTGAGATGAAAGGCAAACCCAGGGAATTTCCTTCCTGCCCGGCAGCACAGCAGAGGCTTGGCAGCCCACATACCACAGCTCCTTCCTCATGCAGGTGAATGACCTCAAATTGCTGTCATTTGGGTAAAAGTGTCCTGGTTCCTCGCTGCCTGGACCTTGCACTTTGGAGTGGGGCAACCTGGCCTGGCTCACACACCTTCTGTCCCCACAGGGTACCTGGGCTGGCTCTCCAGGGCTGCAGGGCTCCTTCCTAAAGGAGCTGCCTGTAGGTGAACAAATCCCGTGCCCCATCTTCCCACCTAGCTGAGCTTTGGTCCTACATCAAACCCAAACACAGAGGGCAGGAACAGAGCAAGGAGGAGGAGAACATTTCCACCCCACTTCATTCTGCTCCAGCTGTACATGGGAGAATCCCAAGCTCATCCTGGACCTCCTGGGTGCAGATGCAGTTATGTCACAGCTGCTGCTTCACTGGAGCTCCAGTGCCACTTCCTGGCACAGAATAAGGCATGTAGGGACTGAAAATCATCAGAGAGATGCTCTTTCTTGCCAGTACTTCAGCTGCCAGTGGAGCCCAGGGAAGTTTAGGGACTGAAATAAGAATCACACCCTTACCAGCCTGCCTTGGCTTCCAGTTCAGCTTTGCCAAGCTCTGGGCACATCTGATGCTCACCATAAGCAGTGTTGTTCTCCTCAAGCTGCCAGTTTCCATTTGGGCCATCAGGTGACAGTGAGCAAGTCACACCCCACCAGGATACACACGGGAATCCTGGTGAAGGTGTGACAGTGCTGAGATAACTGTCCCAGGGATATCCTGCCAGAGAGTTTCACCACCTAGACAAGACTTTAGACTGTCCCATGACCCCCTGGCAGGTCTGGGTGGTTTTCAAAATCAAAGACTTTCCTCCATCTGTGCCAGGTTGTGTTTACTCTCTGTATTGCAAAAGAACTCGTTTTGATAACTTATCTCATCTTTAAAGTAGGCTGCTTTAATGGTGCCAGCAATTATGCTCATTAGTAAGAATGCACAGGGTTTGATATTGCAGGGTAACTTCCCAGCATATTGATGGAATTTAACTCCATAATTTTTATCTTTCCTTAAGAATGAGGCTCAGCAGCAAAACCTCTGAATAAAACAGCAGTTTTCTGGCAGTAAAGAGAGAAAATTGGGTCCTAATTCACTTGGCTTCTTTGGAAAAAGAGAACTTTATCCCAAATATTATTTCCAGATGTTGCTGGAGACGTAATGCTTTGTGAGCAGGAATTCTTTTTCCTTACACATAAATATAATTGTCCAGAGTAAAAAAACACCAGCTTACTATATTTTGATCAGGTAGCAGATTTCTTCCCACCTTAATACTTGATCCACCTGGGATCCCAGTGCCGTGGAAGCCAGAGAGGTGCTGAAGAGGGTCCAGGACAGAGCAGTGAGCACATGGGCTGCTGCAATCTGCAGAGCTCAGCCTTGGCCTTGGCCAAGCACCAGCTGCCTGGGAACACTCAGGTCATTCCCTCCATGGCTCTGGTGGTGCCCTAATTCTCCTGTCCTAGAAGACTTTGCTTGTCAGGCCTGGGGGACTTTGCTTCTAAAACTATCAAACAATTTCAAATGCTGAATAATCTCATATCCTCCAAACAGGAACTTCTTTTTGGCTTTGTTTTCCTCAGACTTTTCTGGAAGCTTTTTCTTATTCTTCTGAAGATCTTTCATTTTGCAAAGCAAAGATAATTCAAATTACACTGTTGGCTGCCCTTTATCTTGACTGTGATTTAAAGACTTCATTTCCCAATGCTGGTAGAAAAACGGTTAGAAGCATTTACAATGTATATTTATGAAAAGAAAGGAGCATATGAAAGGAGAAAAGGCTGCTTTCAGTGGTGCCATATTTTTCAAGGGTTGCATACAATCATATTTTCGTACTGTACTACCATTACTTAATAAAACATAGTTCTTATCCATGTGCCAAAGACAGATGATCTCTTTCAATATCCTATCCCTTATTCCAAAACCTTGATACTGGTAGCAGTGGACAGCACAATGTGGACCCCAGTACCTGAAACCCCAATCCTGCTGCAGCATCCCACAGACTCCAGCTCAGCAAAGGAATTATTTGGTCCATTCCCAGCTTGGAGGCACCCACAAATTCCTGTCTTCTTCTCCAAAGGAGGTGGATGGAAGGGGCATCTTGTGCTGCATCAATGGTTTTTCATTATGTGCATGGAGAGAGTGCACTGGTTAAGTAGAAAATTGAGATACTTGATTGTTTTTCAGGGTGCTAGGATGAGCACCAAAGCAGAAGTTCATAGTCATTAACTTTAGTATCTTAAATTACTTCAGGTTCTTTAAGTCTTCCCATTCCCTTCTTTCTTCCTCCTTAACAATTATTTCTTAAGGGCAGTTGCACATCTCTTGCTCAAATGAACGTGTACAAGTATCTCACTTCATTCAAGTCTAATGCACTTCTCTGTGTTCATGTCCCCTTTTTCCATTCCTGTGGGGCTCAGTTCCTCAGCACTGCAAGCTTTGAAGGGCCTGGGATCAGTGTCTTGGCAAAACATGTCACTAAAACCATTCCCCCGGGCAGGCACAGTGACAGGTCCCAGGGAAGTGCTCTCATGGCCAGCCAGGCATGGACAGACTCCTGGGGAATGCCAAGGTGGCCACTGAGAGCTTTCTGTGAAAGAAAGCAGGGTCAGTGAGAGGGAATTCAGTCTCTGGCTGTCATTCTGGCTGCTGGAACATTGGAAAGGACCCAAACCACAGAGCAGGAAACAAGAGGGATGATTTCAGCCCCCAGCAGAGGAAATTACTGGTTAAATTGTCAAATGAGGATCCTGGCAAAGAGTGGCAGAGAACAGGAAGAGGAAGGAAAAGCACTAGGAGAGGTTTAGTTTGCATGCCACATCACTCCTGCCATCCAAGGCCAACGAGCATGGTGCAAGGCAGCAGGAATTATATGATTGTATTAAAATATGGCCGTCAAGTCTGGCAAACCTAAGCTGCAGTCCTTGTGCCAGGTTTCTGAGCAGAAATGACAAGGGAGTGTTATGTTTGTGATATTCCTGCTCCTGGGTCTGTTGCAGACAGTGCTGAAGCCCATCCTGGGATAGGACTGGGTCCCAGCAGTGCTGGGGCTGGGCGAGCTGTGGTTTGACCCAGACCACGCACGGGGAGAGGGAACAGATGGAACAGATTCAGCACAAGCTGATGTTGCCACTCTGGGGAAAGGCAGGGGATTGCTGTGTGTGGGTTTAACAATCCCTGCAGCACTCAGAGCCTCAAAAAGCACAAGGGAGAGGGAGCAGCTGCTCCCAGCCAGGAGAGGGGACACAAACCCTGTCCCCAGATCGAGGGTCAAGTATGTCAGTACAAAATCATCCATGTTTTCCTGGGCAGAGGATGATACCAGCATAAATAAGCCATCAGCACAGCTTGAATTTAGCTTTTATTTACAGATTTTCCACTTGAATTGCGTAAGTAGCTTAAGTCAAACAAGGACATCCTCCTCACCTATCCAGGAAACTGGGGCATGAGGTATCAGCAGTAACCACATGCCCAGGCTGTGATCATGTCACTGCTGTGGCACATGAGTCAGGTTTGGCACAAGCAGGGGCAGGTAGAGCTGCCAGGTCTGAGGCACACAGGTAGTTTTTGCTGCTGAGGCTTTTGGGAAGGTGGGCCCAGGACTGTTAGCACTGTAGCAAGCCAAAATCCCCTTCCCCAGAGGGTCTGTGGGAGGACATCTGCCTTATCCAGGCATTTGATGACTCTGCAGCACTGCTGGGTTACCTGTCTGACAAAAACATGAATCAGGCTTTAGGGTGCAACCAGCTGAGCCAGATGGCCTGGGTTAAACACACCACAGGATTTGGGCACTAAATTACTGCTCCAGGTTCAAGCCTGAACCACCTTTGCAGTGATGACACCATTGCAGTCACAATTACAGTGGAGGCCTGGTAACCGCTTAAAGCAGCAAGGCTCTGGCAGAGCCCTGCACACATCAGCAGGGCAGGGCCTGCAATGGGAACAGAACTGGGGCCTGGGCTCCAGAGTTTCTTGCTTGGCACCTAATCCCAAAACACTGACCTTTCCTGAATGAAAACTATGCAATATTGAAGACTGTGCCACAGGTGGTACTTTAGCCACCTCCCCTGGGTATGCACTCACACATTCTCAGAAGTGTCCTCACCACGTTACTCGGGCTGGGGGGAAGAACCAAGGAGTTCCTGAGGAGCAGGGCCAGCTCTGGAACTTGTGATGTGCCACAAGCCTGTTGTGACCTCAGCCAGGTCTGCTCTGCTGAGGCTGCACTGTTAGAAAGTAGAAGAGTCCTGAGAGTTCAGCTCCCCAGCCAAGAGTAGAGTGAAGGCAGGGATCTGAAAAGAGAAAGGAAGAGCAGATTAAGGATTGTGTAAGGGAGAGGAACGTGTAGTATTCACTCCTTGCTGTAGTCAAGTGCAGTCACTGCAACAATATGGTCTTACTGGGAGTCAAGGCTTTAAATACTGCTGCTTATTCCTTGAGGGGCTGGAAAGAGAATTCAGGAGGCTGGACTTGTCCCATGGAGGAGGAGACATGGGACAGCATGGACAGTGTCACCTCTAAAAACAGGGCTTGAGAGACCAGCAAGGAAAGGAAGTGGAGAGGGGACAGCCCCTGTTACCTGAGAATGGTGCTGGGATCACACCTTGCTGTGCTGGGATCACACCTTGCTGCAGGCCAAGGTGTGGGACACAGGTACATCCTTCACAGGCAGGAGTGTGACCATCCTGGCAAGTCCTTGGACAGATGCATGCCTCCACTTCCCATCAATCCCACTTGTGATCAGGAAAACTAGAATAATTTAAAATAACCACTAATGACTTAGGCTATTGTTACATCCTCTCCTTACCATTTTGAGGGGCTGTGGCCAGTCCCTTGGTCACAGCAGTAGAGCTCAGCTGTACAAGAGATGCTCAGCTAGAGGCTGACCCAACAAAATCTTAGCAAAGGGAGCAGAAGTTCCTTTGCCTTGTGCTTATCTAGGCCAAGGAAACAACTGAACCAGGGCTTTTAAACACTCTGCCTACGTTGAATCTGTACTTTCCTTTCCATTCCAATCTTACCACATCTGGTATGCTTTTGTCCTGAATACTGTCATTCTTCCAATTCTAGGGTTAGATCAGAAGAGAAAATAAGCTCAGAAACAGCATGGGCCAAGCTGACAAATCCCCAAGTTAACCTGCCCAGAGTGGAGAACTGTGAAAACAGGACCTCCACATCCAGATGTCCCACCCCACCCCATTCACAGCCCTCCAGCCCTGACCAGTGCCACTTAACTTGACAGGGCACTTAAAAGCCACACACACATTTCAGAACAATAATTGATCCATAATCCTTACATCAGGTCACAACAGCAGGGTAATCTGGGGATCTGTCAGCTTTGGGAGTGTTCAAATTGTAATTTTGGAGAAACAAACATTAAGATCCAAACAGTGATGTAATGTGAGAATTTGAGAGGCACGTAAGCAGTTAACCTTCCCCTCAATGGGAAGAGTGACCTGCTGTGCTTGAATTCTGCCTCTGAGCTCCTTCTCACTGTACAACCAGCCTGGTGCTCCCTGTGACCAGGGCAGGGAGTCAGGGAACGCCAGCAGCTCCAGAGGTACCTGAGGCACAAAGGCCAAGGGACTAACCTCACCACATGCATGTGGAATGAATGATCCTGAAAAATGCACTGCCTGGAGCATCTTAAGCCTACTGTGAAATGGAATTCCTACACAAACGGAGAAGTTTGTGTGGTTCCCAAGTCTGGCCATGACACACTGACAGCTCTAATCATGGCCAGAGCTCACCTCTTCTTTCGTGGACTTACCGAGCTGCAGCAAAGGTTTGACTGTTTCTAAAGAACTGAAATGGGAGGTAACTGTGCTAAAAGCCATTCATACTTGTGTGTGTGTGTGAGATACAGCAACACTTCAGTGGATTAAGAGACTGAGAAAAGTAGAGACAAAGCAACACGCAGAGGACTTCACCTAAGAATGGCCTGACACGCAAAGGTCACTGCACTCCATCGCAGTTTGCCATCCTGCAGCACTGGTGACACCACTCTGGAAGCAGCCTTGGAACCCTGAAGATGCACAAGCCTGTCCCAGTTTGTCACCACCCACCTGAGATCAAACCACAGCCATGAGCAGGCTAAACATCGTGGACAGTGACATTTTATGGGCTGTGCTGTCTCTCACCTTCCACCACAGTGTACAGCATATCATGCTTGTTAAATTACAGCTAAGGAGTAATGAAAAACTTACACTTAAGTGACATAAAAAAGGGGGGGGAGGACCCACAAATTTCTCCCATACAACTATAAAC
This sequence comes from Ammospiza caudacuta, assembly GCF_027887145.1. Lineage (NCBI taxonomy): Eukaryota > Metazoa > Chordata > Aves > Passeriformes > Passerellidae > Ammospiza > Ammospiza caudacuta. The sequence goes on along the minus strand of NC_080608.1, from coordinate 12,546,289 downwards.
GCACATCCATTTACATTGTTTTGTAAATGAATTTAGAAGAAAAATAAAAATATTAAGATAGTTCTCTTCAGGACAACCATTGCACATTTGGTTTTGCTTTGGAGGGGAGATACAAACACACACAGCAGGAATACTTTCCAATTGAAAATATGCAAAACAAATAGAAGAGGGAACAGTTCAGCACCTAGACAGCATTTTCCTTCTGTCCTTGATAAACATTATCTCAGTTTCCCACAGCATTTATTTCACTAGTCAAACCCTCAAAATCTGGTGTCTAGGAAGAACACCTCTCAAAAACTTCAGAAAAAAAAGCCTATTAAGCAGTGGCATTCTACTGCCCCATTTTCTGTATCTCTCCCATCTGCAAGCCATTTGTATGAAGAAAATCTTTGTTTCCAAAACTTGGCTTACTAAAGCTCATTTGTTCCCAAACACAACAGCGCCTTGGTGCTGTTTACAGAGGCTGGGCTGGTTCAGCAGCAGCAGTGGGGATGTTCCAGGGTGTCCCATCCCTCTGCCAGCACTCCCTGTCCCCAGGGAGGGCAATGCCAGCCACCCTCCCTCAGGGTTAGAATGTGGGGTTGAACACAGACCCAAACCTTGGCTGAAGGACAGAGCCTCTTGACACACAGGTCCAACACAGCCCTTATATCAGTGTTCTTTTGTAAGTACTGAATCCAGATTGGAGCTATTTATGTGGAGTTTCATGTGCTTGCTAAAAAAAAACAAAACAAAAAGGATGTTTACCCAACATTGTTTATCAACAGGAAAGGATGGCAACAAGGTCAGAGTGTTTTCTTTCTCCAATCTCATCAAGATCTCAGAAGCAGTGACTTTAAAGTGACCCAGTCTGATCAACTTTTCAGCATAGGAAAAAGGAGCAGTTGCTCTTAACAGGACAAAACTCATCTCCCTTTAACTTCACATGACCATCTTTACAATAATGAAAGAGCTGCATATGCAGCTGTTTTCACTTTCTTCTTTGCAAGGTGGGTGCTGAAATATCCACACCTCACAGGAGATAATCAGAAAAATATTCAGAGTAAGAATCCCTGGAGTTAAAGTAAGAAGGAAGAAAGAAGTGGGCAATGCAAGTGCTCTCTGAGTACCTCTACTGGTTCATTTAGACAAGCTGAAAAAAGAATGGAAAAGTCAGTGCTTTTCAATTTTCACGCTGCTCTCCTCTCAAGAACAAAGGAGGCAGGTGAGAAATACAAAATATAAAGTGCAGTTGTGTTTAAAATGTAAGACACAAAATTTTTCAAAATGAATAAATCAGCTTAATCATTAAGTACTTACATATCTCTCCCTACCCCCCTTAAAAAGGGATGTCCCTGTATTTTCTGTATGAATTTACTATATATACATATGTATAAATCTATACATACACAAAGTGGGTATGGCCTTACACTCCATTTAAGGATATTTTGCTACATGGGTCAGAGTGCAAAGCAATTGCTTCCTTCAAATCAGTATTTTTACATCAAGACATAAACCTGTAACTTAGACAATTTGCATGACCACACAGCCACAGTGGCAAATTATTTTTCTGGCTTGTAAAAAAAATTTTAAAACAGAAGTTCTATTTCAGCAGTTTGAAGATGGAATGTAAAGTTTCTGCTGTTAAATGTATATAAAATATATTTATTGAATCATACATTCATGCTGATTCCAATAAAAAAAAAATTAAAGATTTTTCTGAAATTTCTCTCCATGGATTTTGTACTGCTGGTTGTTCCACACAGCAGCTGGAAACACAAAGAAAAATCTATTTCTTGTACTATTTTGCAAGCTAGGACATTATTTATATATAGCTTTAAAATTCTTAGGTGGATGGAGTGACCTTGGTTCAAACACCCAAAACGACATTTCAGAATGCAGGACTCGCACTGAATCACAAAGATGGTCACAATAAAGTGTTTTTCCTTCCACTGTCAGGTGCTTTGTCAAGTTTGAAATATCACCAGTGGAACAGCAGGTCCCTCTCAGCTTGGCAAATGGCGTTTTGTGACAGGAAATAGAAAGGCAGGATCCTGCCCTTCAAATTTATTCTGAGAATGTGCCATTACTCTAAAAACTATAAGTGATGATGGAATTTAAAAGAATTTTCTTCAGTGTCATGTGTCATAACCAAAAGTTTTTAATGGACCAACTTTCCTCATTCTTCCTATATAACACGCAAATAAGGATAATGATCTTAGTGTTGGGAAACAAAATCAGTGAGGGAATTCCTTCTTCCCACAGCACACACAGCTTACAACTTTACAGTGCGTGCTCCTATCCCAAAAAAAAACCTTGTAACAGAGCAAAAACAGTTCAAAAATATGCCCTTCTAAGATATGCAGAATAAGCAGCTGCAGAGATCAACTCTGGATCCTCATACCTGCATCCAGAATCACCCTTTTCACCATGCACAGTGAATTCCCAGGTCTCAAGGGCATCTCTGCCCTGTGGCACCAGAGAAAAAGTTGCTCAGATTGAAGTCAGAGCTCACTGTTACCACACAGGCTGTTATCTACCTCCAGAGTAAATCCTCTCTGCCAAGCTCACCACTTCCACACTCACCTGTAGGGTGGGCACCCAGCAACACCAGAGCTTCAGTCTGAGCAAATTTAAAGAAAAATAAGAAAAAAAAAAAAGGGGCCTGCAGAGCAAGGAAGTGATCCCAGTCTGAATCCTGAAATGCAGAACCAACATCTGCATGCCCAAACACACAGATCTCAGTTCAGCTTTACAAAACAGCCCCACACAAGTCTGCTGGTGCATCCCAGTACTGCAGATGTGCTCAAGGGGTAACCTAAATTCTTAATTGTGCAATCCTCTTGAAGGAAGGCAGCAAGGGCAGTTCATGGCTTCCAGTTCTGGTCTGGGTGCCATGAAACACCCCTGCAAGTGAAACGTCCTCATTTCTACTTGTCTTAACCTATTAAGATCAGGCAGAAGAGGCCAGATCATACCAGTCATACATGAAACACTCTCTGTATTCTCAGAAGGGCAGATCAAGGTATCTTGACCATGAAGGTTATTCCAGATCTGTCCATGAGGCTGTGATGGGTGCAGAAGTCTTATGGCTCTAGACAGCTTTTCTTCAGTTGCCAACTCCCTGCAGAGCACTGGGACACCAAGAGCTCTTCAGTGCCACCACCTCCTTGTCTTGACTGGAGGTACTAGAAAGGAGACACCAACAGTCTGATGCATTTCAGACTGCAGTATTTGGTTCCTAGAAAGAGCTGGACTACCTTGGTTATTATTAGCCTCCTTGGAGCTCATGCAGCCCACTGCAGCCAGCTGAGGCAAATCAAATCGTGGCTTCTTCATAGTCATCCTCAAGAATGTACAGAAAGGACTGGAGGCCTTAGACAAGAGATACTGAGGTTTTAACAGTACAGCAAGGCAGAAAGCAGAAGGGCTGGAGGCTACATAAAGCCTAAACATCAAAATCAACGTGCAACATCTTATAGCAAGTCTCTTCAGAGGACTTTGTTATTAGTGAGTACCAGAGCCACCAAAATGCAAATACCAAGAGCCATTCTGTAACATAACTTTCTTTTTGAAAGTGTTTCTTTACAAGACATTCCCACAGAATTTTATGTAAATACTTTATTTGCCTGTCATCTTGGGACAAGAACATGACTTTCTGGGTCAACATATTGAGTATGATTCATATGAGAACAAGCACACACTTCACCCTTTAAAATTCTTTACTGACACTCTTCTTTCAAATCAGACAGCAATGAGCCAGAACTGTCCAGCTCCCACTACAGAAATGGGGGTTCAAGCTTATGGATGCTTTTGCAGATTTGGTTAAGAGCTATAAAAGCTTCTGTTAAAAGCACTTTGATAAGTCTGAAGTGCAACCTGTTACTGCAGTCTTCGGATTCAACGTCAAGAACAGTAGAAACCCAACAAAGGGGAAAAAAAACATCACAAACAACAAGGACAGGGTTCAGTAAAAGATCTCCATTGCATACTTTCACCTCACAGGCATTCCTGATAGGAAAAATGCAGACAGCTTTTGTTTTTTTAAAAAAATACCAGTTACCACCACAAGAGGAAGCAGCAGAATTTCCCCAAATGCTGGCTGTGAGAGCACAGCACAGCTCACACTCCCCCAGCTCACTAAGGTATCACATCTCCAGGTACAGATGGTAGGCAGGCCAATCTGACACAGGTGTAAGGAGGGAAGGGACAAACAGTGTAACAAATGCAAAGAGAAAAATAAAACAGAAACCAACACTTCAGCAACATTTAGTACAACCAGCTTCAACCAATAAATCTGGCAGAGGAAAAGGCAAAACATGACTGTTGGGGACAGGTAATACTGAGGGCAGCTCTGCTCCAGAGCTTACAGCAAGCACAGGTCAAGAGATGATACACTGCATATGCACAGTCATTATAGTCATAAACCAAGAAACATGGAAACACTGACACCTGACACAGATTAGCCAACTTCCTACACAGCTCTACTGTGCTACCAAGAGACCTGGAGGTCCAGTGGAAACACAAATCCACCATTTTTATCCAAATGTTTAACACCAGCCATTACAGAAATACTGCTTTGTGCAGCACCATCTTACAGGATCTCTTGGTCTGAAATTACCCAGTTTTGTATTTTCAGTTTCATCTTCTTCCAGAGGCAGTGGAGAGTGTTCAACATCTTAACACCAGGACAGACAAGCACCTGCCATACTTCTGACAAAAATTCCTTCTTATCCACTTCAGGTCTGAAGCAAGGAATGAAGTACTGCAAAAATAATTATTACTTACAGCAGTTGGAAAGGTAAAGGATGTGACAGAGGTATTTCTGCTTTGCTTGTAATTTTGCAATAGTTACAACAGGACCTGCCCAGCTTCAAGTTCAAATTATTAACTTCTGCATCCAAGAAGTATTTGTTTTCAATAATTTAAATGCAAAGTGATGCACAGAAGGTATTAAGACCTTTAGCTACAACCACCTCTACCATGTAAACCTAGTGACTGAAGAGCCTCTTCCCCTTGGACAAACTCCAAAATACTCTTGACTTGATAAAGCAAATCTAGACCTTTTTTATTTTATTTTTTTTAAACAATTTGCCAAAACTGGAATGAGAGATAAATAGAAGGCACAACAATTTTGCTTTTTTTTATACAAATACAAACTAAACATGAAAAAAACTCCCTATTTCAATAAAAAATTTCACAAGTTCAGGAAAAGTGTTTGAAGAGTCAAGTTCTAGACATTTAAAACCTATCCCACAATCCAAAATTTCAAAGTGGTAAAACAGTAGTTCGAATTCCTTGCTGTGATCATGTATCAAAAGGAAAAAAGATTCTACGGATACCCATTATTCCACTTTTACAGCGCCACAGAAAGGTGAAAGTCAATTTTTTCAAGTGGCAATGTCTCCAGACGGGAGGATGTTCATATGACCCTCAAAGAAACACCAAGAGTTTTGCTTTTCTGCCCTTGGAATACTTGCCAAGAACTATGTTTTCCTACAGGCTCTTGAATGCATGCACGTGAAATATTATTCCGCTGACTGCACCCAAATTCATTAGAAAGAGGGGAGGAAAAAAAAATAAAAGAAAAAAGAAAGACATTCCTTAGGAAAAACCACTGGTACCAAAAAAACCAAAAATCAGTCCGTAAGTTTGAGGTGAAGAAGAAAATTCAGTTCTTTTCTTTTTAAAATCCACTTTTCCTAAAACGTTGTTCCACAAAGCTGGAATCTGGGACAAGGACTAGAAAAAAATAAATCACAGAACCATAACACAAACAAAAAGGGGCCAAAATAGTATCAAACGTAGCAGTCTATAACAGGCTAGGGCCACATTCCAAGATACCCAAGGCTGAAATTCACAAATCTGCAGGAAAAAGGGTTTGCGCCATCACGTCAACATCCGCGATGAATTCACTGGCGTTGCCCGATCCCCCTTCCAGCTCCAAATCCTGGCTTCTGGGACATTCCTCCACGAGGAGGCCCTCGAATCCCACCTCCCAGCCCCCCACGAGTGCCTCCAGGTCCACGGGGTCTGTTATCTCTGCGGTCACCCTCCCTGGCAGCTCGTGTTTTCTTCTCCTCCACGTTCAGGCGCACCTCTCCCCTGAACATGATGGGCTGCAACAGAAGCACAGAAGGTGCTGTCATTAATGGGTCACCAGGAGCTCTTCAAGGTCAAGCAGGTTCCTGCAACTTTGTCTCATATCCTCCTCTCCATGAAAGACTGAAGGGTCTTAGGATTACCTACTAAACAATGGCAATAGCAAAACCATGCATCCAGTCTTGGGGCTTTAGTAGAAGAACTAAAGATCTGAAGGAGTGACCCTTGAAAAGCCATCTCAGGCTGAACACAGAACATTCTGATGGGTTTCAGAAAAGCTCCCTGCATGGCTATGAGGGTGCATCCAGAGTCCCTGCCTACCACAGCAGGCAGGCATGGACACACATTCTGCATTAGCAATCACTGCTGACAGGCTGAGCAGGTACCTCCTGCCTTTGTTAGCAAAATTCTTTTCAGTGTGCACACCAATACAGCTTCTTCCTTTCAGCCTCTGACAAACAAGATTCTACTTGTCCATAGAATCAGACTCTCTCTACCTTGTCCTCCTGAAAGCTGTTTATACACTTCCTGTGTTCAGCAATCTCCCACTAGAAAAAGGCTCTGTAATGAGCTCCTACAAGCTACTTCAATGACAAAGACTACACAAATCTTGGTAATAGGAGGGAAAAACATCACATCTACTTTAATATGCTCAAAAAAATCTAAAGGTATCAAGTACATTCTCTTCCTGTTAAGCTGAAAAACACTGTCTGTTGTCAACAGACCAAAAACCACTGCCTGGAAATTTATTTACCCTGTTGCTAAGGATCTTCTGAACCGGCTCAGGATCATCAAACACCACAAACCCAAAATTAGGGAGCTTTCCACCACTGTTGATGCGGAGTTCAACAACATTGCCATAGCCTGCAAGAGAAAAGCCAAGTTCTTGGGTCATACATTAGAATGCTCTGTTGGCCACGCCCATGGCTGCAACCCCCACCCCCTCAGAGAGCAGCAAAGAAACCAACTTACTTTGGAAAAAGTCTTTAAGTTCAGATTTATCCACATCATGGGGAAGGTTCCCAACAAACAGCTGATGACTATCTGGGTATCTCACAATCCGCCTGGTTTCAACATCGCCTTGTTCACCCTCGCGAACTTCAAGAGAAAAGCAAAACTGATTTTAGAAAAGTCAACAAACAGAAAAAACAAACAGAACAAGAACAAACAGAAAAACAAGCCATGGTCAGAATTATCACCATTAGAAAGAATCAATTCACATTGTCTATCCATTCATATACAAAACAGGAAAGCAGTCTACACTAGCATGTGCGTAATGATTTGCTTTTTAATCACCTGGCTGAGGCCAAGCTTGAATTTTTACTTGAGTAAAAATCATGTGCTTACTGACAAAAATAATGATATTTCAAAAGCTTCAATTAACACATTGCTTCTCCAAAACCTTTAAGCACAGAAACCAGCTTCTTTGCAGCTCCTCTTACTTGGCCTAGGACCCCGCTGAGGTGGGATGCTCGTTCGCTGCTCCCTCACTCGCTGATCCCTCTGAGGTCTCTGAGGGGGGGTCTGGGATTCAGGCTTTGCCTCAGGGCGGGGCTGCATCAATTGAAAAAGGAGTGAACAGTTGAGAGTCAGAAATACCAGCAGGTTCAGCTTTTAAGAGCTCACTATCAAGTTGGTAATAAAAAAATACAGGAAAAGGTAATAGGTTTTTCCATCTGTGACTAAAACACATGTTAGCTCATGATGGCTTATATGCTAAAAGCAAGCAGCATTCCCATGAACATTCCCTGTTTTCCTCCATGAGTAAAAATTAATTCTCAACCCAAAAACCAAGGAATAACATCTTCATAAAGTCTACCAGGAATCACAGAATGCTAAAGTCTTTGGGGCCTGGGAAGTCAAATCAGAAACAAGCAGATTTCACTCTTTTTCCCCTGTCAGCCAGTTTAGTACTTAAACTTCTCCAGATGCTGGATTCCTACCTGTGAGACCGGTACTTTCACAACATGAGGTGGTATTCCTGATACTGGGACAGCCCCACTGGGAGGAAGGTTCTTGCTGGTTACTGATGCCCAGGAAAATGTCTTAAAAAAAAAAAACAAAACAGAATGATATTAACTAACTACATCTCCATCTGAAATTTATTACTGACAGGACAGCTAACAGACACAGGATACCAGGAACAAATTTTAACTTGTACTTGAAAATCAGGAGCCAGCCAATAGCAGTTTCCCCACAATTTCCTTCAAATTATTTAAATTCAAAAGACTCAGTGCAATGACAATGGAGAGTTGAAACGGGACACAGCAGTGGCCCAACACCAAACACCAAGTATCACATCAAGGTTAATCAAAGTATTGCATTCCTGAACCCAAATCTGTCTACTTTACCTTCCTTAACACTGAGAAGTGACAAAAATCCCCAGGTAAAAATAAAGCTGTGTAAATAGACAGGAGAGCCACACTGATGAAACCACATTAGAGGAAAGAGAGATCCACAGTCATTACCCTGGAGTCCTCTTGCACTGCAGGAGCTGGATCAGCAGGAGCTGGAGAAGGACTCTTTTCCACAGTCTCTTCTGGAGCAGATTCCTCTAATACTGGCTCAGACTTTTCTTCCTGCACCTCTGGTTCAGGTTCCTGTTCAGGTTCTGCCTCTGGCTCAGGCTCTGCCTCTGCAGCTGTCTCTTCCAGGTGTTCCTCAATGTCATTGCTATTACACAGCAGCACATAAAGCAGGAAAGAGGTGTTATTGTATTTATTCTATTACTGGTGATAAGCAGTGCTACTTATGCAATACAGAAGTCAGGCTCATGACATATGAGAGGAAGAACACGGCCAAATAAGGCCACATTGCACAAGGATGCACATTTTGCATTGGTACACTATGAAGCAGCAAAACAAAAAATCCAGTCTCCATGTTCAGTCTAACAGCATTTTAATTTCAGCTGATCAATAAACAGAATTTTTTTGACTGTCAGAAGAAAACTATTAATAGCAATAAATTCATGTGACCTGTTCTACAAGCAGCCTGTCCCACAGAATGCCTGATTTCATCTATAAATATATTATTACCTGACAGCCTGCTCATAATAAGCACCACTATCATCAGGAACAGCCTCAGGTGTCTGCTGTCTTTCCTCAGGTTCCTCCCCTTCCTCCTCTGATTCTAAATAAGGTTAGAAAAGAAAAAAAAAAAAAAAAACACACATCTTTAGTAAGAGGCTCAAACACAAGTCACTTATCACAAAATACAGGTGAAGTTTCTGCCAAAGAACACACAAGAAGCACTTTTGAGATGTGACATGAAACAGACATTTTTGTATATTTCCACTATCGCTTTGGTTATTCAGTTTTGACCAAGGTTAAAAAATGTGCTCCAAGTATTTCAGAGAACAAGATTTATAACCTACAAATCTGACTGCAACTGCCAAAATAAGTCTTACAGTTCTTGTAATAGAAACAGATTATGCCAGAAAAATAATCATCTGCATGTCACAACTCCTTGGTGGACCGTAAAGAACCACAGGCAAGGAAAAAACCTACAAGCACATGAAATCTAATCTGGGAATAGAATGTTGATATAGATCCAGAACCAAACACCAACAGAACCATCCAAAAATTTCTGCTGCTTACCCTCTGGAGGCTCAGTATCAGAGTCCCCAAAAACCTCGTCCTGGTAGCGGAAGATATCGTTGTGGACATAGAACTTGTTTGCAACAGAGCCCTAAGAACAAATCAAAGGGAAGAACTGAATCAATTACAACAATCCAGTAATTTAAAAATTGAAATAATGTGAAAACAAGAAAGGTTTGAGCAAGCTGTCCTTCCCACAAGATTAATCCAAATTTGCCTCTTTTAAGAAAATAATGTTATGTGGGGCGGGAAAGCAAGAAACTAAAAACACATCACTCTTAACAAGTTAGGTATGGATGGAACAAAGAAAAAAAATTTTTGAAGTGCTTTTAATTCCAATAGCTCACAACACTAAAGAAGTGCGATTAACAACTTCCTGGTGTTCAAAGTATCAATTTTTGTCTCCAAGTCATATTGTCAAACAGAGTGATCTTGCAACACTCCTTTTTCACTATCATTTTCATTTCTGTGAACTGCTTTGTTAAAAAAGTCTATTTAAAAATCCCACTTCAAATGCTAAGTCAGCACTTTATGAAAAAGAAAATCTGGAACCCATATTTTCAAAGTGACAGGAAGCATTTCCCTCTTTCTACTACCCCTTTTTCAGTAAAAAAACAGTTGCTAGGATAGCAAATCAAAGACAATATAATTTTAATATGCTTAAGAAAAAAAAAGTGTTGCACTAACCTAGGAGTCCAAAGTCAGGATATTTATAACTGATTTCGATATCCAAGGTCAATGTACAATCACACAGAAGTAGTGTGATTCCCAAAGGAATTTTCAGAACGTAACTGCTGAATTTTGTGGCAAGTAACGTTCCTAGTCTAACCCTTGAGATTACAGCCCTGAGGCAGCCAGAGCTCAGCAGTGGTGCCAGCAGCACACCCACCTCAGGAGCGAGCACGAAGGTCTGCATGAACCTGCGCACGGGCTGCATGTTGTTGGAGAGCTCCCCCATCACCTGCACCACCACGCCATCGTTGAGGGTGGCGTGGGCGTCCACGTGACGGATCTTTGTGTGGCAATCCTTGAAGTTCAGTGACAGCACCTTCTTGTGGATATCCTAGGAAAGAATGGTACACGTGGGTTATGCTGCAGAAGCCATTTCTGCCAAGTAAGCAGCTTTCAGAGAAAGAAAAATCATAAAAACTGGTTTAAGACACATTCCCTAACTCTGGAGAGATAGATTGGCAAGATGCTTGTTAAGTTTGCTTTGCAAGCAATTTTACATTATAAGCTTTCTATAAAGGAAGCACATTTTGCCTAACTACTGCTGTCTACAGTCAAGAGGGTTTTTTCCTCCCCATTTTTTTTTCCTTTTTTTTACAGGAAGCACTTGAACAGTGTGTGTGGGTCAGTCACAGCTGGATACATTTCTCTTCTCAACCATAAGGTGACAAAATAGAAGGAAAGAACAGCTTTCTTATTTAGAAGTTCTTACAGATTGCCCATAGACTGCGTCAGCTGGTTTTCCATTGGAATCCAAGCCACCATGGACATAGGAAGAGTTCTTTCCATAAAACCTGTTGGAAAGAAATATTTTAATGCCAAGCTTTGCTGTGTAAGAACATTGAGCCTCTACATTAGAGTGCAGTACAAATAATTCACTTTTAAGTAAGTTTCCTGTCTGAATCACCAGAATAAAGCCACAAAATCTCATAATCCTGTTACTAATCAGAGGGTGGGGGGAAACCAAAATTTTCTAATGTAAGCTGTAGCATTCAGGTGTGTCAGAGACCCAGGCACCAACAACCAAAACCCAAGTCTCATGAGAGCTCATGATCCAATCCCATTATCCTCTTTCTGCATGAGGTCCCCAAAACAAAACCCTGAACATCTGGGATGCTGAAGGCTCCCTCTCAAGTTCTGATTTCAAGCTTGAGCAAGGAGCAATGGGACTGTTTTGCTCTCTTACAGTAAAAAATATATTGCAAGTAGATCCTCCTTTCTGGAACTGAGAGGTTACCACCTGAAATGCCCCAAGCACCATGGCACTGGACTCTGCCAGCAGATAAGACTGGAATGGATTCCATGGCACAGAGTCAACTGTCCCCTGACCCACAGGGATGAGGCCAGCTATTCACCCAAGTGGAGAAACACTCTGAGTAACTGTTGCTGAGACTGGATGGGGGGAAGTTGTCAGAAACTTTATCAAAATACAACAAAATGAAGTGTCTCTTCATAAACTGGACTAGTTTCAGAAGGATACCTGTCACACCAAACAGGACTGATTTGTTTAGATAATAGATTATAGTCTGCTGCATATTCACAATTTCATTATTTTCCTTTAAGAAAGAGCTGGTGTGACTCCCAAGAGAGACCAGCAGACATGCACAAAGCTTATTCAATCTTTCCTTCTAGTGAGAGGGCATTTTATCAAGCCAAAAACGACAGAAATAGTCAACTAAGTGGTATTTCTCCAACTTCACTTTACACTGATTACAAGCAGAAGTGGCAAGCAGCATTTCAGCAAGAACCAGAACTCAGATATTTAAAGAACTCCTGTAATCTTTATTATCCGTCTTTTAACCCAGCTGAACAAAATCAAAAGTAAACGACGCTTAGCATCTTGAATAAATCAGTTTAAGTGACAAAATTCAGCAAACTAAGACACAGGAATAAGATCATTCACCAATTTTAACACACAAGTTAAGAAATTCACCCAGAAAACCAGCTCCAAGTGCAGCAGAGCTTTACCTGTGCAAATAGTCAGGTGCTTGGTTCAGCAGGGTGTAGTACTGCCTCACGAACTCCCGCCCGACCAGCAGGGGACTTGGCTTCTCCATCACCATTTCTTTGGTCAACTGAAAACTGGGGGAAAAAACAAAAGCTCCATAAACCACGAGCATTTCAAATGGCTGTTCTCATCCTGATCGCATAAGCCACCTAATCACAGTGGAAAGCACACACCAGGACTGTTTTACCCTGTAAGCAGTTTAAGCAATGTGTTTTCAGAGTCATCAGAGTTTTGGTGCCAGGGAGAGGATTCCTGGGTACCAAACCAGAGATGGGAGAGGCTGCATGGCCTCATAACCTGCCAGTAGCTAAGCATCCCACATATCCTCAGGAAAAAGCAGGTGGCAAGCATGTAAGGTTCTTCAAGAGGATTTGCTAAGTGGCTAAGACATTTACAGTCAATCCAAATTCTACTTACCTCACTTGACTTCACAATCAGAATTAAAAGTCAGATGTTCTCAGGCAAAGCCTGTGCTACTGTATTAAGGGCATTTTTAGAAGGTCAGAATAAGTCCAATCTATTTTTATCAGCAGCACAGCGCTACTTGCTGTGAGTGTCAAGCACTCTGCAGGAATATTAGATTATATTAAAATTATTATGCTACAAACTAACACAAACTGCTCTTCCCCTGCTTCCACCAATCTCAGCAAGTCATTTCTCACTTAAATTCAGACCACCAGTCAAGTGAACAGCACCACCCATGCCCAGGGACAAATCCATCTGGGTACTTCTACCTACCTTCCATGGAGCTGTAAGTTACAAAAATAAAGTATTTGCAGGTTGGTTACACATTACAGGTATCTTCAGCTCAAACCAGAGCAGATTCCCACATTTCCTTGTTATTAAATACTCAAACACTGTTCAAACTCACTCAAACTAGTTTTAAACTCACAGGGATAAGCACCAATAGCAGGCCATGTTCTTGGTACCAAATACAGAACCAACAGCAGATTTTCTGCTTCACACTCAGTGTGCTAAGCCCCCACTCTCTACTGATTGGTGCAACCGTCTCCTTCACTACAGAGCCCTCTTCCCAACCACATGGTATTCAAATTCCATATGCACATCCTCCAGGTATGACAAGCAAGTCAAAACTGACACTACTCATCTGAGCCCTCTAAAAAGCAATTCAGGAATCACTGATCACTTATCAGCTTTTATTTAATACTGATAACTATAAATAGTGACAAGAAATGATGGCATCAACGACTGGGGGGAAACCCAGACTGGGTCACAGCCAGAACACAGAATGGGAGGAAAAAAAGGAAGCCAAACTAAGTAGTCTTTTAGCATAGAATAATCCAGAAGGAGTCTGCAAAAGCTCGTGCCAAGCCAGGCATGTCTCAGGACAAGCTTTCTCTTGTCACAATACCCAAGAGCATCCCCTATCCTGAGAAAACTCAGTTACCCACAACTTATGCTTCAAACATAGCAAAAGGGAAAGAAAAAGAGTGGCTTTCTCACCTGCTTGTACTCAACCCTATCCCAGTTCATCCAAGGATCTTAAACATTTGATACTCACTGTATTTAGTGAATTTCAGAGAATTTGTTCTTTAGACACCAAAAACTGACAAGAGAGCAGAGCTTCAGGAGACAGAGGTGACCAGGCTGGTGTTAATTGCAAACACAACGTACACAGAGCTGCAAAGGAAATCACAACCACACTGCTGGATGGACCAGGAATGCAAAACAGAAGCTTTAAGCCCCAAAGAGATTAATGTACTTAGGAAGATGCCATGGAAGCTGGCAGTGTGGGTGAAGCTAAGTCCAAATGAACCTGGCAAATTTCATCTATCTCAGGCCATGGTCAAACACCCAACACATGGTAATCAAGGGACAAGGCAGTGTTTAGCCACACTGTCAGAACATCCAGGTAACAGATCTGAGGATGTCATCACACCCAAGCTCCCAGCAGGGGCCAGAATGAACTGCAATCAGCTTTGCTGCAGGAATGCAGCTAAGACTCAAGGCAGAAGGCACAACAGCAGAGCCATAATTTTGTATACATTGAGGTGTTTTGCTCTGCTTTTAATATAATCACATATTACCATCTTTTTAAGTCTAGAAAAAATGAGAAATTTTCCCATTCTATTTTAAAACACACCTTTCTCTAGGTTTAAATACAGCAAGAAACATCTGGTGAGCTCCAGAAAACGTGCCCATGAACTCCCTTTCTTTCAGCAGGAAATGTGCCTATCATCACCACATAAAGAAATGTTACCTACATTATAATGTGCAGAAAAAATAAGATTAAATATGACCTAGAACTTAAACAGGCTTTTCAAAACATTCATGAGCTTTCAGCTGTTAGAGGACTTTCAAGAGTTAACCATGCAGAAAGGAAGAAAGAGTCCATGGCTGGGTCTGGCCTGCAGAAAATGCTCAGATTCTGCAAACCACTTTCATTTCAGGAAGGTTATACTATCTGTGGTTTTGCAGAAGCCTCTGAACTCAAAATGTAATTTATTACAGATACAGATGTCCAACACCCACAGCACAGTCTGAGGTGACAAAAACCCCCAAGAGGTGAACTCCTGCCTTCTACTGCACGTTAAATGAGATCCCCATAAAATGTTATCAGACAGTAAAAGAACCCAGCAAAGGTAAAGTACAGCTAAGTGGTGACTACCACTGCTGACTTCCTCATCCCACTGTGTTTCCTCCTGAGTACCTGTGAAGCTCTAGAAGGAGCAGGCCAGGCCTAAAGCAGTGGGAGTAGACATGGCAGAGTGACAGGACCTGCACTTTTACTGCACTTTTAGCTCCAGTCAGCTTAACTGACAAGGCAGGATTTCTTTGCTGCACAAGAGTTAAAAATTTGCTTCTGTGCTGACAGTTTACAGCCAGGAAGCCAGTCCCACCATACACCACATCATCATTTGGAGAATGACAGGAGGCACACTTCATTTCTTTGTGAATTCCAGTTTCCCTGGAATTCAAGCTTATTTCTACAAATGTAAATAGGCAGGTTTTCTATTCAGTTCTGATAAATGATGAATTGGGCTCTTCTGAGAATTATTTTCGAGTGCTTCCTAGAACACCAATGTACAAAGCCAAACATTCTCACATTATGGCAAAATCCTCCTGCAGCACTCAAAGTTCAACAGCTGATTCACCAACAGCTCTCACATTTCTGATCTTCAGTGAAAGCCCTCACCCACATTAACCCACAGACACATCACTTTCTGTGCTGGTCTCAAAAAATATTGGAAGTGAAGTGGCTTGATTAGGTCTGTCATATTTACATGCTTAAAAATATGCATAAAAGAACTTCCCTCCTGCTAAGGGTGAAAAATCTATCAGAACTAACTCCTACCATGAAAAGAGGAATTGCTGAGTGCCCAGTTGTTCTCAAGCAGATCTGAAAAGAAATGGGAAAGACCTACATGACCTAATCAGAGGACAACAATCTGTTTTTACTGCTGCTGCACCTGCTGCTACGTTGCCAGTTGCCATCTGCTCCTGTTCTCCAGCCAGCACAACCTGAATGGTGGAAGCCAAGCATCTCCTCAGAGAGCATTTGCTCCCTACCACTCATGAGCAATTTACTACTCCACTATTCCCTGATCCAAAAAAACTGCTAATACTTCATACTACATTTTCATTGCACAGCACATAATAGCACCAAATGCTATTTGAACAGTTTGAACTGTCACTGTGCTACTCCTGATAAAAGCTTATCCACACATTTTCCTGTCAATTGACATAATGATGAAAGGGTGAAAATTGACAGGAAAAGCCGAAAATCTGATTATTTAAGATTCATTCATAATCATGTGTTCATATTATCCCATATGTAAAACAAATTGGATAAATCCAATTTTAACAAGTACACTATAACAATTCTGCAGCATAACTGAGCCCCTTTCTTAAGCCAAGGACTTAGAGGAAGACAAATACCTCCTTTACAGTGGTTATCACCTGGCTGATGGAAAATTCCACCATCTGTCACAATGCTCCCACTTGGCAGAAAATCAATGTCAGGCACTCAATTTCTGAAATAGTGTTATGTAAATTAGAGCCATTTATGTAAATTCCACATTAGCAAATTCAGATTTAGGCCCACAAAACCTATTAGTATATTAGTGCTCAGAAAAATGGACTCAGCACTCACATCTAGCATGGGTTATTATTTTCTTACCAAACTGCAACGTGGTGAAAGCAAACTAATCACTGCTGTCCCAACTCAATTTGTTTGGGGTTTTTGTGGATTTGGGTTTTTAAAAAAAATTTGAATCGGGCAAGTTTAGCCTGAATGTTACTTCTATTGGACTTCCTACACAACAGAAGTGTGTGTTATGCTCATCACAGGATGTTGGGGCTCTCAGGACAACCCAGGCAAAAGCTCCTTGGCCTGATGTAAGAAGCCAAAGGAACAAAACCCAAAGTTCACTTCCCAGAGTGTGGCAATTTTAAACTTCTGCTAAGAAAAAAAGTTAGAACAAACAAGAAGACAAATTAAAATTGAATCATAATCTCAACAGGCTCTGATGTGTTTTTAACATTAGCCTCATTTCTTTGTTCTCTGCCATCTTTAATTACATTTTTTTTTACTTGTATTTTAATACAAGGAACCTTCTCAAGAAACCCAAAGTTCCTACAATTCTAGTCCTGAGTGGAATATTACACACAGCTCACCCCTTCTCCTTTGGCTACTCACATCTGAACTCCACTCCTTCCACCTCTACAAACTGGTGGAGTTCACAGGGTGCCAAAACATCATTTCAGACTATCAAACTTTCCACACAACCCCACTCCCTCATTTTGGTATCAGTGAATTCCTTAACTAAAAAAGGCTTTTTGGAAATTGAAGAAACAGCAGGAGAAGCTTACAGAGAAAAGAGGGGTCTGTATTCAAGCACAACACAACACAAATGTGGCAAACAGCAATTTTGCTGGAAATTAAAGGTCTGGTCAATAGTTAATGGGATTGCATAATTAAGTGTCATTTGGGATTTCTCCAAGTTGCTTAGCAACAGGTGAGCATGCTCAAAGCCACAGACCATTTATTTAGATGGAATAACCAGGTCTAGAAGCAGTTACTGCTGCTGTTATGGACAAAAAAATTAAAGCAATGGAAGAAAACACCAGCAGGCCTCTAAGAGGGATAATATAGACAAAGTTTAACTACAAAACAACAAATGCAGTTAATTCCAACTCTCCATACATTTTACAAGACTGGCATCTGCTCTGCTGCTGACTAAGCAATAAAAGAAAAAACCATGAGGCTGGCACCTGTGTGAACCATGATATAAAATATCACAGTGAACAAGCTAAACTTGCACCCCATGGCAAATTCCAGGGCCCATCTCAGCTGGGGATTTATATCACACCAGCTTGCTCTCAAGTAGAAGAGTGATAAGTAAATGTGTATTTAAACACAAAGACTGCAGACAGATCCACTGAGATACCCTTCTTTTAATACAGCCTTAACTATCCAAGGGCAACAAAGACACCAAAAACAATCCAGCTGTTGACCTGAGCTTAAATTACAGAGAGCTGAAAATGCACCTCAAATAAGCAGGCAGATGAAGTCCCAAAACACTAATCTGCTTTAAAAAATAGGTCTCAATATTTGCCTCCCACTGGATGCAGAGGCAGACAATGTCACTGGGACAGAGTGCCAGCAGCACAGCCTGTATTTCACACAAACCATTGCAGCTGCCTACCTGTAACCAGCTCATCTTTTCTGCCTTTTGACAGATTCAGAGGCAAAGTATTCAGCCTGGAAGAAGTTATCTTAAGTCAGCACTATTCCACAGGAGGCAAGATGCTTGGTAGCCACTGTCAATGGAAGCTCAATGATGGGATAAGTTATGCAATAAATAAATATTTTCAGATCAAATTGGGACAAGTTGTGAAGTTACCAGCATTCAACTCTTACAAGCATCTCCAGGAAACACTGAGAGTCTGTAAGGTGAATGTATTCACCAGGAACTTCCAGAAGCAAGCAGTGAATGAAGTGTCAGACATATCATGCAGACAGAGGGGCCTTTAATAATTTTCCAAACACCTAATAAAACGTGGATCTTGACTGTCAAACAGCACAGTTATTTCTCCTTTCACTTGTGACTCATCTCGACTGTATGACCCACACAACCTACAAAGACAGGCAGTGCCTACATTCATAAGATACTTGAGGTGTTACAGGGAACTAGAACCTAAAAAAAAATATTATTTTTTCAGGCAATCAGCTTTCTCTATGCTGAATTATCCAGATGCAGCAGAAAAGCAGAGCAATACCTGAGCCCCTTCTGAGACACACTGACATGGAACTCTCTAGAAAAGCCATGTATCACACCAACACATGGATAAGAAAAATTAAGTTAGAAGCTTAACTGTTTTCTAATCAAATCATCCACTCAAACAAAATTTAAGCACAATAAAAAGAAGTTTTCATCACAAGATTAAAAACTAATTCAGAATTACATTCAGCACTGCCCATGCTAGTACCAAACCCCTCTGCTTGCCAGTGGCAGATGGGAAGCCTTACTCAGCAGCAATGCACAGCCCTTCAAACAGTGGCAGAACACAAATAAACAAGGCAGCAATTGCTGAAGAGCTGTCAGTGTAGAAGTCTGCCTGTGTTTTTGCTAACAAACCTAAGTGTGATCCACAAGTTGATGGATATGGTGGAGTCTGCCATTTCTTAGACAAAATTCAGCACTTGTGTTTTTCAGCTCTACCAAGCAAGAAAGAGACAAACTGAAGATTTCTAATGTTTTCAGTCAATCTAAAAGAAAAGAGATAATTTTGGAGAAATGTTATTTCCAGGGCATTAAACTCAAAAGCAGATTAAAAACACAAAGATCACCTGAAGTGTAAGTCAGGGTACCTGATATAAGCAAACACCTACAGTAAGGGATGAACATTGATCTGGGTAAGGAAAATGATCCCAAACACTATTCCTGTGGCTAAGAGCATAAAGCTCCAAAGACAAACAGCAAATCAGGTTCTGCTTACAAGAGAAGGGGAAAAAATCTAACCCAGAAGAACCCTAAAAACCTGCCATTAAAACTAAGTGATACAGTAAGAAATTTTTAACAAGGTGTTTGGCTTTTCTCTTCCTCCCTAAAACACTTTGCCTCCCCTTCCACACCCTAGTATGGTGTGGGTTTGAGGGTTTTTCCTTCCTTTTTAAAGCTGTTTCACCTGGCTTCCAAGTTTCTACTTGATACCAATCTTCACTTCTATTCAGCAGTTACCTGCTGTAACATTAAACTGAAGTGATTTGTCCTGAGCCTAAGGAGCAACACTTCATAGCCTCACAAAAAGAGAGCTCTGTTGCATTTAGCATACAGAAAAACATGTGGCCCTTGTGATTTGACAGAAGCCAAAAAGGAACTCAGATTTTGTGTTCCTTTTTGTGGAAAAACAAATTCCACAAAAAGGAACACAAAATCTGAGTTCTCTGAAAACGCAAAGCCTTGAGAATTCCCAGAAATATTCCTACATTTTTAATAATCCTAAAATCAGATTATCCTAAACAGGCTCTCAAATGTGGGGGAAGGATTTGCCTTTCTAACTGAACTTACTTTAACCTCATTGACCCCTCAGTTAGGAGCAATGTTTTTCTGCAAAATTACATTTTAAACACATAAATTTCATCCTGAAGGGCAGTAGGATAGTGCTGAATGGTTTGTTTACTTTTTCTTTAGTAAGAAATAAGTCTGCTTTCTGCCTCTACTGCTCTCCAGATCACTTCATGATAAAGCAGCTACTTAGACCCTGTGATTTTGCCATTAGAACAGGTTTTGTTTTGACATCCAAGAGCTGCTCCAACATCTCGATGAAGTTGGCAGCAGGTCCAGCCATCTTCTCTTAGGTCTGCAAATTTTCCATTTGGCTCCAGTGCAGCTTCTTAAAGTAAAAAAGCAAAAGTTACTCATCAGCAGTCAGAAGAGGCAGATCAGAACCCTGAGCTACACCAACACTACAGTGGAATTCAAGCTTAATGCCACTCAGATTAGAATCACCAAGATTAAGATTCAAAATATTTTCTGCATGCCAAGCAACAGAGAACTGTAAAGAGAATCAACTCTTTCACCACTACCCACTTAGGTCACAGAAGAGGCTTAAACCTGATGTATCAGCTGTATCCTGGCACTCAGGACTGACCCATCCCAGCACTGTTACATTAAAACAAAGCACAGCCAGCCCAGCAGCAGGCAGGGAACAGCACAGGGCAGAGCAGATGGAAATGGAGGGTGGGCAATGCAGAGCAGAGCTGCACGTTTGCCTCAGCAAGGAGTCAGGTTCAGCACAGATCACTCCTACATAACTGACAGCAGCCAGGTCCTGCTCTGAAAGCTGCTCTGCACCAGCCATGGCCTCCTGGAAGAGCTCCAGACTTAATATAGCAAAGCTGGGACCTCAAGCCAGCACAACTCACTGCCTGCAAGGTTTAAGGATTCTTTTACAGTACCTGAGGATCACACTTCTGGTTTTCTTTCTAATTACTCAATGGGGTAGCTTAAGGTTATCAAGTCTACTAGTAGGTACCCCAGGAAATCAAAAAACTACTTTAACTCAGCTGATTTTATATAGGCACCTATAAAAAAATAATAAAAATCTCCTGGACTTCTAGAGCAAACTATCACTTTTGGTTTGTTCCAGGCAGAGCAGACTAGAGCCAGCACAGCATCCAGCACCACCCTGCTGAAGTCCTGCTCTGCTTGGATTTCCTCCTTCATTCTTCAGCCATCAGCCCTGTCAGGCAAAAAGGCCCAGGTGCTAATATGAAAAACCAGAATGGTGTTTTCTAATTCTAACAGGCCATTTATGCCCCTTTATGAGTGCTCTCTCATCAGCTCCTACTGTTTTGAACAGAAATATCAAGATGTACTTAAAACAACATCACCTTTGCTTTATCTCCATTTCAGTAAAGTGTTGCTCTGTATGTTTGCCTTACAATGTGCAATGTGAAAAATAAAGCTCTGAAACAAAGAATTTGCTGTTTCGTTGAGTGCCTAAAGACTCTGTTTAAAATTCAGGTGTTCAAACTCCACCAGATGTGCTGAACTCTACTGATGCTGTGGTGCCAGCACCAAAGGGAGCAGCAGAGCAGTGGTCCTGCCATCACAGCACAAACAAATCCTTTTGTTGTTTCTCAGGCTGCAAATACAAAGATTTCCAACAGAAATCCTGATGGGCTTGGCACACACTGACTAAGTCCTCTCCACCAGGTTTTCTTCTTGAATTTTCATTATGTTTCCCTGCCTTAAACTTAAGGAGTCCACACTTAACACAACCTAGCAAAAAAAGGGCAAATTTACCCCAGTCAGGAACTGGGGCCACTCTTTACTCCTGATGTATACAAGCCTAAGGTTTTTAAAAATATTTATATTTATAAAATTATGGCATACATTTGCAAAGGTCCCAGCATTGATTTCCTTTCCTAACAGACTTTGTACAATTACACTTTCTAGCAGGTTTCAGTAGTGCCTTTAAGCAAACCAGTCCCTGCAACACGTGATGCTGTCAAAAAGATCGTGAGATTTCCATCACAAAGATAAGGATGTAAGACTTGAAGCATGTGAACACTTCCAGCCAACCTTCAAATTAGCTACATATACCATCCACTACAACAAAAAAGCTAAACTCACAACTTTACATTGTTATATATGGTGACTGAAACATTCCAGGAAAGGTGAGATCAGTTCACAGGATGAGAAGATGCTGCCATCAGCATCATGGAAGTATCACAGAGCTATCTAGAAAAATGGTTTGGCTTATTCTTTACAGACAGAGAATAAGAAAAGTGAAGATTTGGTCGAAGGCAAAAAAAATCAGGAAAGGTATAAAATGCAGTTTTTGTCTGTCAACTTCTGCACTTCCCTTTATGACATCAATCTAACAAGCTTTGTTAGCTAAAAAAAAAAAAAAAAATCCAACACACCCCTCGCCACGTTTGATTTATGGCATCTGGAAGCATCAGCTTCCAAAGCTTGATAGCAGTGTCCAGATTTCCCAAATCTGTCACTCCTGGCTGTGAGAGCAGGGGCTTGCCAAAAATAGCACACACTGGAAACATGGCGGCGTGCTGCAAATGCTGCTTTCCCCCGGTGGTGGAACAAAAAAATCCTTTTTTTGGTAAAGACTGCTTATTCTATTCATGCAAGCCTTGACACAGAAGGTCACCAGGTAAGCCCGCAGAGAATGAGTAATGCCGTAGAACACCCAGATCAACACTGGGAGCGACTGGAAGATGTATGGAAACCTTTTCTCTGGGCTTTCTCCAGAACGTTCATCTGGGACCTTACAGGATGCTGGAAAGTCTCATTACAAGCACGACTTCGCATTTAAATCTTAACTTAATCTCGGATTCAGCCAAGGTCATGCGATAAACCAGGTTAAGATCCACGCTCTCCTGCTGGAATTTTAACTTCCTTCTCCTATAAAGTTACAGCAAGGGAGGCACCCCGAGCTGATACCCAGGTCCGGACCGAGCGAGCAGCCAGCGCTGCCCCTCCATCCGCAGCCACAGCTCCCCCTGAACCGGGAACACCTCGGCCTTCGGGTGGGCTCCTCCCCGGCCCCACCTGCCTAAAACAAAACCTAAAAGCGGAGAGCGAAAAAACCTCCGAGCCTGGAAAGGCGAGAACAAAGCTCGACCCGCACCCCTCGCCTCACACAATGCGGGCCCGCGAGCAGCCGCTCCCCCGCCGCCCCCCCTGCCCCGCACCGCTCCCGCCGGCAGCTCCGAGGCCGCCGCGGCACCGGGAGCTCGCCCGAAGGCTGCGGAGCCCGCGGGGGCCGCGCGGCCGCGGGTCGGGCGGGAAGGCGCCGGCGCCCGCCACAAAGCGCGGCGGGGAGCGGGCGGGATGAGGGGGAGGGGGGCGCCAGCAGCGCCGTCCCGCACGGCCCGCGGCCTACTGAGAGCCGGGGGCGCCGCGGAGCCGGGGCGGTGCGTGCGGCCCGCGGTCCCCCCGGGAAAGGCGCGGCCGCGCCGGTGTCTCCCCACGCCCCCCACCCCCTCACCTGCGGGCAGAGCGGGACGGGAGCGGAGGCGCCGCTTCACCACAGGGCCCGGCGGACGAGAAGCGCCTCACGCAGCGGCGTGCTCTACGGCCGGCTACATATATCCGGCGCGCAGCCTATCCCAGCGGGCGCGGCCCAGCCAGTCAGAGAGCGGCGCTCGACCTCGCTCGGATGCCGGTTGGCTCACACCCGTGAGGAGGCGGGCGGAGAGCTGACGGACAGCTCAGCTAGCCAACCATGCGGCAGCGCTCCGCGGGGCGGGGAGAGTGATTGACAGACAGGTGAACCAATAGGCGGAGGGCGATTGCAGATAGATTTGCGCTTTGGCCAATGGGACGACGCTCCCCTCGCCAGCAGGCGCGCAAGGCGGCGCGCGCCGGACGCCGCAGTGTGGTTGAGCCGCACTGCAGCGCCCTTGAGAAGGTGGTGGTAAACCCCGTTATAGATGGGGCGGGCCCCGCGGGGAGAGGCGGCCAATGGGAGGGCGCGCTCGGCAATGACGGACAGTTCCCCGCCGCGGCTCTTAAAGGGGCAGGCGGCCGCCACGCGGGGCGGCGTCCCGCGCTCCGCAGCGCTCCCTGCTGCAGGGAGGGAGGGGGCGCTAACATGGCGGCGGGCGTCGTGAGGGGGCTGAGGAGCGAATCAGGGCCCTGCCCCCGCGGCCGAGCGCTGCGGACTCCCAGGCAGTGGCCGCCCGCTTTGGCTGTGTCTCCACTGGCTGCTTGGGGCTCACCTGTCCCACGCACCTGAGAGAAACCCCCAGTGCGGGTGGGCGGAAGGAGCTGCTCGCCCCAAGGCGCCCCCACCACACCCAGCCCGGCCGCTCACGCCAAGCTGACCGTGGTGGTCGCTGACCCCTGCCCATTCCGGGAGGCTCACCCAGCTCTGCTTTTCCCTCACAGCTTCTGAGCAAAGCAGACTCAGCATCGTCTGCCCCAGAGGAAGCCAAGCAGCAGCATTTTCTAACACACCTACAAAGGAGGAGCAAGGCCTGGAAGTTCTCAGATCCTCTTGCTCACCAGCAGGTGCTGGTCCAGGGACCCCGGCGAGCAGGAGGGAATGGGAGCAGGCTGTGAGCCAGAGCTAAGCAGCTTCCAGGCAGCCATAGCTTTCCATTTGTTTGTGTCACATCCCATCCCACACGTATCTATGACATGAAGCACTCAGAGATGGATTTCACCCTATAAAAATTACTTCCTGCCCACCGCCACATCCCTGAGTGCTGCCTAAACCCCTCCCTGCCATGCCTTGCAAGGGATAGACAGGGTTGGCATGGGGCCACCCTCGGCATTAATATCCTCCCCCAATACCTCTGACTATTTTTAGCCTAAGCCAAGCTGCAATCTGCCAGATCATAAATCAGCACTGCAGACTTTTACAAAGTTTAACGTGAGCCCAGTGACCCAGCACAACAGCCTGCCCCGAATAAACTCTGCCAGGGGGATCTATGGCATCTCTCTGCAGAGCAATAGTGGGGCAGGGAATTCCCCTTTTATAAAACCATCGGTACAGCAGCAGCATCCTGTGCACCTCAAAAGAAATGCCCAGACCCCCAGCTGGTGAGGCAGAAAACAAGAAACACGCTGGTTACATTGCCTGCTACAGGTTGGGCTTCTCAAGGGGAAGATGCTGAGAGCCAGCACGTGGTGGGGAAGTGACACACACAGAGCTCTGCCAGCTCTCCTCAGCCCTGGTGTGATGTGATGCTCTGCCCCCTCTCCAGCTTCCCTGCTCCCAGGTCCTCCACCTTGACCCAAGTTTTTTCCTTCAAAAGGACCATACCGCCAGGGAAAAAAAAAAAAAAAAAAAAAAAAAAAAAAAAAAAAAAAAAAAGCAGACACATCTTCATGGACCAGGACCCTTCTTCTCAACATGCTCCTCTGCTTCTCTGCTTTAGAGATTTCCCCCAAACCTCCTGCCCTCAATATCCAGTCTACCGAAACTCTCCCAAGCCAATAAATCTCAAAACCTCAAAAGTCGGACACGAACGAGCTTTTTAGGAGCCCATCCTCATGGCTGTCCTCACAGCCCTCCCGCTGCCCTTTGTCCGTGCTGATCCCCAGCCTGAAGGCGAGCAGAGCACCCGTGCTGGAGCTCCACACGGCCCAGCCACCACCCCAAGTCCCTGCACCGCTTCTTCCCTCGCCCTCCGCGGCATCCCCGCCTCCCGAGGCCGGGGCAGGCCCGCCCCTTCCTCCGCGCCGCGCCCGCAGCCGCGATCGGGATCCGGGATCCGGGAGCGGCTCCGCCATGCCGGTGGGTGCGGGGCCGCTGCGGGGCCGGGGGACGTGGCGGGCGGCGGGGCAGGGAGGGCTCCCCCGACCCTCGGTGCTCCCGCAGTCCCCGAGGTTCCCAGGACCTCCGGGGCTCTTTCAGCCCCCCGCGCTCCCCAATCCCCCGAGGCTTCTCCAGGCTCTGGGGCTCCCCCAAAGCCCCCGATTCTCTCAGTCCTCGAGGCTCCCCTAGCCCCCAGAGTTTCCCCTCTCCTCGATGCTCCCCTAGTTCCCCAGGGCTCCCCCAGCCCTCCAAGGTCCTCCCCAGATCCTGCAGCTCCCCCAAACCCCAAGGCTCCCCCAGTCCCAAACTCCCCCAAACCCCAGGCCACCCCCAACCCCCAGGGCTCAGACACAGAAGGGCACCATTGATGGGATCCTCCTTCCCCCCTGCCTGCACACTGCCCCAAAGCACACAGGGCCTTTAGGAAATAAAACTGAAGAAAGTGGCAATTACACTGAAAAAACCCTAATGGGAGCCTCCATCCCAGGCTCCTTCCTGGGTGAAAGATCCCAAGAGGGTTTTAGCTTCACAGTGGCAGGGGGCACAGGGTGGTTCTGAATAGAAGGAAATATGGGTTGCAGGCACAATAGTTTTACTTTTCTTTTTAAAGGAAAGTTATAAGCACGTGCAAGAGAAGGAAATTAGGACCCATCTGGTGCCAAAGGTTGAAGGCAGTGGTTGGTTACAGGCAAACAGTGTTTTGTTGACCCAGTGTTGATCACAAGTAGTGAAGATATCGCTGGGGCCCCAGTGGAGTGGAGGGATGGGAAAACAGCACTAATGGCCTTTAAATTTCTGTTTTGCTTTTATTTTTATTATGTTGGGGACCAGAAGCCTTGTAGATGTAAGAAGAGTAGGATGAGGTGAGAACCTCACAGACTTAAGTCAGGACAGCGAGTAGCTGAGGCAGGAGATTTGCCTCTCCTCGGGTCCCCTGGACAGGCTGAGTCCAGCAGAGGCCATGGAGATGGCCATTTGTGCTGACTCTGAGGTAGCCACACAATCTCCAAAGGTGCCTCAGGATTATGCTGTGGGGGACAGCACAAGAACACCATAGGGAGGACTACCAAGAGTTCTCAGTTTTGCTGAGGATCCCTTAGTGGTGTGTGTATGGACCTTTTGACTTGGGAGGCTTTGAACCTCTCCAAGGAAAAAGGCAGGTGTGGAGTGCTCATGGTGAATTTCCAGCTGTGCTCTCCCTGACCCTGGACTGCCTCTTTTGTCTCCAGAAACACGAGTTCTTCGTGGACATGACCTGTGAGGGCTGTTCCAATGCAGTCACCCGTGTCCTGCACAGGCTGGGAGGTGAGTCAGTGCTGGCTGTGGCACAGCCAGCTCCAGGGCAGTGCCCTGGGCTCCTCCATCCTCAAGGATAACGCTGTGGGACTTGTCCTTGCTCTGCTCTGAGGCTGCTCCTTAGCTGGTGACAAGTCACTGGTTGTTTGCAGGTCTGTGACCCTTGGAGAAGTGTCAAGGGAGGGAGGAGCTGCCATGGCTGCAGGTGGCTCTGAGTCACCAGGGCCTCACCTGAGCCCTGGGGAAGGACACTGTGGACCCCTGCTCAGGCTGCCAGAGGGAAGGGAGGTGAATGTCCTGCCTGGCCCTGTTTCCAAGGAGGCCTGGGGTGTCCGTGGTGCTTCCCCAGATGTGTCATCAGCAGTCACAGGGAAGAGCTGCTGAGCAGAGCCTTTGGTGCTTGTCTGTGTAGCCTATTTTTAGTACCACCTGGAAAATTATAAAAATTGTAACCCATCTTTTGTTTGCTGGCATTTCCAAGAGAGAAGGATCTGGCCTGCACTCGTCAGTTGTGTGGACCTGTTCCCCTCTGAGGGAGAGCAGCTTCCAGCCACCAAGGCAAAGGCCTTGCAACTTCTTCCAGACCCCATTACCAGGCTGTGACAATTCCATTGTCTCTGTGTGTGGTTGTCAGCACCTCCATCACTCTTCAACAGGCTGGCCAGTATCAGCCTCAGTGATGATGAGGCATAGTTCTCAAAGCTGATCCATACCTGCAGGTTTTGTGAAATACATAACTGGATAGACACTGCATGTCCAGTTCCTCTCACTGGGGTGAGAGTGGCTCACCTTTATTAGGCACAGAGAAATCCACATGTCTTTTTCCTCCTTTTACTTCCAGCTGGTAGGTGGTACTGCCAGTTTAGGCATCTTGTCCTGAGCCTTTCCTAACCCTATTCACACTAAACCAGAGCACAGACTGAGCTGGGTGGAAATTTTAGTGGCTGGTTTGAACTCATCTTACACAGATTCCTACATGAGTGACTGTGTTGATCCAAGGAGGAGTGAGCAGATTAAAGCAGTTCAGAGACTGATACCTGATGTGGAGCTAGAGCAGATTTAACTTCCTTCATACCACTGCTGTCAGGACAGCAGGCTGGTTTTGCTGGCTGGTGGTGGTGTCAGAGTGTGCTGGCAGGAGATAAATGTCCATTTGACTGATGCCCTGGGGAGCAGAGGTGTGTGAAGGTGAGCTTCCCCTGTGCTTACACCATTTGGCTGCTTCTAACTCTGCAAAATGCTTTTCCTCATAGGTGTCAACTTTGATATTGACCTGCCCAACAAGAAGGTGTACATTGACTCAGAGCACAACGTTGACACCCTCTTGGAAACCCTCAAGAAGACTGGAAAGAATGCTTCCTACCTTGGGGAAAAGTCTGCACAGTAGCCTTGCCTGGTGTGAGGAGCTAGGTATATTCCAGCTGTACCCAGTGTGGAAGAGAGACATCTGAGCTTTTTCCAGCTCTCCCAGTAAAACAGCATCTTCCTGGAAAGCACAAATTTAAAAAGACCTGCAGGTCCAGCTTCAGCAAACCCCTCATGTCAGAGAAGCAGCTGGAGCACACACAGGGACCCCTTAGCTGTTCTGCACAGCCTGTGTGATGCCAGCCTTGGCTGTAGTGGAGAGGTAGAACACAGTCTCTGTGCCATTCCCAGATGGACCCAGAGTTTGCCAGAGCACATTGTGCATGAAAACAAATCCCAAACACACTTAACAGCTGGGCAGAGAGAGTGGTGGGAGGGTGATGGGACACAAAGAGCCCTTTGGGTGTGAGATGCTGTGGGCTGGCTCTCAGCACAAGGACCTCCAACAGCTGATTCTCCTGATAAGGCTTTTAATCCTCCCCTACACTTAAGGATGGAAAAACAGCAGCTCCCTGGTACTCTTCTGGATGTAAAATGTTGGGTTTCAGAATAGCTCCCAGTACACACATTCCCTGGCCAACTGTCTACTCCAATGACAACCTGATGGTTGCAGCCTGTCAATTTTCCCAGAATTCCAGCATTATGAAGACATGTACAAAACTGTGCTGACTGTAAAATATATTGGCAGACAAGGTTCAATTTCAGTGAAAAGAATAAAGTGGGAGAAGGCTGCCCACTCACTGCATGTATCATTCTTTAGTGTGCAAAATTATTACATGGCATCTCCTAAGAATTTGTTTCTGTCACTGCAGCTTTCTGATCCAGTGACATTTTTTTAATGGTCTAGTTGGATCATCACAAATGCCCAGCACAGATGCACTGAAACCAGTTCATGCTGATTTAATTCCCAGTCAGTAAATTAAATCAGGGATTTATACCAGCAGGAATTAAATTGATACAAGAAAGAGCTGAGCTGATAGTGATGTGTGTGCAATGGATCTGCATTGCTTAATAGGCTGACAACAGATTTAAAATCTGCAGTTTGTATCATTTGAGCAAGCTCTCTGTGCTTCTTAGAAATTATTTAAAATCATAGCTGTAATCAAATAACAACCCCACTTATCAGACGGAGGCTGTTCTGAATTGATCAGTATCTTAAATAGTTTTCAGTGTATTTCAGTTTCCTAGTATTGACTGCAAGGGATGTTACAGCTTGCAGAGACTTGTGGACTATTTGTCTGCAGAATTTAACTATTACAGCAAAGTCAGTCTCACATAAGGGGGGTGTGTCTCTTTTCCTGGCCCAGTTTTCCCATTTCTTTCCTTATAAGACATCAAGGCAGCTGGTGAGTCAGTTCAGCTGGCCAGCGTGGCAGAACATTTCTCTGGATGCCTTTGTTTTCCTGTTGCATTTTTACTGAAGTTCTTTGACTTATCCAAGGATCTTAAGACTCAAAACGAAGGAGAGCAGGGGGCTGGACTGCCCTTGCAAGATCACTTCAGCAGTCAGGCTGAAAATCCACTAAATTTAAATTTTGCACAGCACATAGGGAATGTTTCTAGGGGCCCATCTATAAAGGGAGGGAGGGAAGTTGCAAATCCTTGGCTCTGCTGGATGGATTTCCTTTGGCCCTCCTCCTGCTTGACCGACAGAGGGCATCTCTGTATAACATTATCTGCTCTGGGCCTTGCTGTTCTCTCCCCTTCATTTATTCATTTATGTATTTATTTTGCAGGAACTCAATCATGACTTCAGCAAAAAGATGGCTTAACAGTCTGCATGTGTCCCAGCTTGCTGTGTCATTTGACCTTTGCCAGATGTCAGAAAGCAGAGGGCTGGCAGGAGGAGACAGCTGGGCCTTGTGCTCCAGAAGTGGAGAGGGCTGGGGGAGGAGGTTGTGTGGTGTTTCTAGTCCCACAGTAAATGAAGGCACTGCTTTTAACTTTCCGTGTGTGTCTGTGCGTCCTGTGTGTCTTTGTACTGCTTTAAGTGGTTTTCTGTGAAAGAGGCAGCTTTTAGGGATGGAAAACTCCCCTTTCCATGCACGACAGGTCTCCCAGGAAATTGCAGCTATCCTTAGAAGCTGACTGCAACCTCTGCCAGAGGAACACATCTCAGGAGAACTGTGCTTGAATGTCACTTAGATTCAGGGAATCTGCATCTTGGAAATTCTTTTTCCATTACAGAACAAACAAACTTTCCATTTGAGATGCAAGTGCTGGGAAGAAGGGACTTTAGCAGCCCCTGTAAATCAAGGATAACCAAGTGTCCTTTAGAGCTCAATGTGGCCTTGAGGCACAAGTGTGCAAAAGAGAATGCCTGGCCTGATGAGAAACACAGAAGGGATGGAGGAAGGATTAGGGTGTGGGCATATCCAAGGTCTCTCATTTCCTGGCCCAGTGACCAGCCTTGTGGACTGTACTGCTGCTTTCATTTAATTCAGGTTTTCAGCCCAGTGAGGGATCGCATGTGTGTGTCCCAGTCTGCTGTCTGGTTTCACATGGGGGATTCTCCCACACCTACCAGTGACAGGGCTTGTTCTACAGAAAGGAAACACAACTAAAGTTTGGAGGAAAAGGTTACTCTGCATTTCAGAATTATTTGTAACTAATTTAAATTAATTTTGACATTAATTTGAAATTAATTTTGCAATTTATTCTTTCTTAGAGTAGTTTACTGCTTCAAAGTCCTTCTTTACCTTTGATCCAAGCATGATTAATTGCTCTAGGTGGACTTGAAGGGGGCTGGAGAAGCACTTCAAGGAATGCGCTACAGACACTTTTTATTACTGTTTAAATTAAGGGAAGCTAAAGGCTACAAGTGTAACATCATTGCTTCATTTTCTTGCCTTAAAGTCTCCTAGTTTGGCAGGAAGTTTCCAGAGCCAAGACCCAGAACCAAGACCTATTTCTGCTTTGTGTCCATGCCCTCAGATGCCCTGTGTGACCCCTCCAGGGTCCGGGGGAGTGAGTGAATCCCTTTCCCTGGACTGCCCTTGCTGCCCTGAGCTGGTGTTTGCCAAGCTCAGTTATTATTTATTGCTCTCATCTTCCTCCCAGGCTTGGCCAGAGCCAGTGGCTCGGCTCTGGTGGCTGGGGAGGACGTGTGCTGGCACCTGGCGAGGAGCTGGATGGCACAGTGGCCTTGGAGCCACAATCCTTGTGGCACTTGCTGTCTGCCAGGCTGGCAGGGGCCAGGGGCAGTGTGGTGCACACACAGGACAGCTCCCACTCCATCTTGCTGAAACCGAGCTGCTCGTCCTTGGTGTCTGGGGAGCAGTTTATGCTGCCCACGCTGCCCTGGCTGCTCTGCTCCCTCCTCCTTGCTCTGCTTTGGGTAAAGCCTGTTATCTCTGAGGCAGACAAGGAAAGGTTTCTGTCCACAGCCAGCCAGGAGGTTCATGCACATACCTGAAGCTCCAGCACCCATCTGCAGGGCTGCAGTCTCCCAGCTCTCACCTTCGTTGTTCAGTGTGGGCAGAGGGCAGACTCTGCTTTAGGCTCTGGCCTATTGAGTGATGACATCCTGTGACAGTCCTCACTTTGGAGTGTGGGCTGCATTTGGGCTGGATACAGCTGGGGTGGTTGAGTCTGAACAGAGCTGCAGGCCTGCAGGGTGGCTGCCTGAGAGGTTTATGGCAAAGCCTTGGGAGAAAAAACAACTTCATAGACTAAAAGAGTTGGAGAGTCACTACCTAAGCAGAGTTTCATTGTTCCACCACTGCCCAACTGCAACATCATTTATCATGTTACCCTGAACTTGACTGCATCTCATGGAGAGGGACCCTGACAAGCCCGCACGGATAACATCACCACAGTATTTTCCACAGGAAACAATATGCCAGACACTGAGGCTGTTTTCAGACAAGGAAATGCTCAGTTTGCAGTGCAAACAGGAAAGGGTGGCACTTGGAAAAGGAGCTTTCCTATACCACAGACACCGGACTGTGCAGGACATCCCAGGGCCTGCTGGAAGAGTGATGTGTCAGCAGGATGAGCAGCTGGTCAGGTCCATGGTTCATTGCCATCCATGAATGTGGCATCCCAGCTGCAGGGAGGCTTCACTGCTGGTCTCTTTTCTTTTTATTTAATTTCTTCACTTCTGGTTTCTTCAGAAGGGTCTCAGCCCAGCTCCAGCTGAACTGTGAGAATCCACAAACTGCCTCTAGCTGCAGCACCAGTAAGAGCTGGGCAAACCCTGAGGGACTGGCTCTAAAAGTTCTTTTGTTTCCCCTGCCTCAAAGTGATCTTTCCCCCTGGCCCCCCCTCCACAGTGTTTCCAGCAGACAGCATTCGCTTTTCTCACCCATCCCTGTGTGTTTGCAGCATTGCTGCTGTGCTTCTGGGTGTCATTTTTCACCCAGTGTTACCTTCCCCAACATTTTAAACAAAAATCTAATTTAGGTGGAAAAAGTCTGCAGCCTCCAAAGCCCAGTCATTTGTCCACAAAAGAAAAGCCGTGGTTATCCCAGGGCTGCCTTAAGCACCACTGGCTTTTGGGCACTTTCTAATTACCTGATGACAGGCAGGGGATGATTTTAGCCAAAAGAGCAGTTGTACTCAGTCGAACCACCCAGTAAATGAGAGAATTTCCAAAATAGCACCACGGGCTGCAGAAAGCAGGCAAAGGACGGGAGATCCCCCTCAGTGCCTGCAAATGGTGATTCCTGGTGGCTTGGAGATGTAAATTGCTGTGAAATGTCAGGGTGGGAAAGAAGGGTTCAGTTTGCAACAATCTCAGGAATTTCACAGGCGTGGCTATCTGGGTGTTAAGACACACGTGTTGCATGGTTCCATGGGGGATTTATTACCAAAAGATGGGGATTTTCTAGTCTTACTGTGCTTTTAAATGTTTGCTCTGAGAAACAGCCCAGCCCAGGCTTCCACCTTCGCTTGCCTGCCTGTTCCCAGCCCAGTGGCAGAGCTGGGGGGTGATGAGCACCATGAGTGATGGGCTGGTGGCAGGATCATACCCCCACACTTTTGGGGTCAACATCAGCACCATTGCCCTGAGCAGCTGCTCTTTGAGCTAAAGCTGTGCAGCTGGGCCGGGGGGCTGCCCTGGGCTGGGTGTTCAAAGTCAAAAGCATCACCTGAAGTGGGCAAACCTCTCTGCAAATGATGTGTCCCTCAGGAGGACCTCAAACTGGCTGGAAAAAGCTTGGTGGTCTCTCTGAGCTAAATGTGCTGGTCTTGAATCTCTTAAAAGAGGTCTGCAAAGAGCCAATCTGCCTCAGCTGGGCTGAGGCCCCTCTGTGCTGGGTGATTTGCAGAACTGTCCCAATGCAGCACTGACACACACAGCAACATCAAAGGCCTGGCTGGTTCCCAGCTGCCCTGTTGATACACGCAGATTCCCTGAGTGATTATCACAGGCAGCTTTCCACATTGCAGCTCCCAAAGCAGCAAAACACACAGGGACTGACAGACTCCCCCTCCAAAACAGGAAAGCACACAGGGTTCTGACAGACTCCCCCTCCAAGACTGTGGCAGCATAAATAGAAAAAAAAAAACACCCAACAAATCAAACAAACAAAAAACAGACTTAATTAAGGACTTCAAGAGCAGGAAATGTGCACACGTGTGCTTGCCAGAGCACAAATATTTTCTTTTGGAGCTGCTTTCTCCAAGGGTTCAGTGAGGTGATGGAGGCTGGGTTACAGAGCAAGGGTAGCAAACAGTTCCCAGCCCCTCCGGAAGGCAGCGGCCACAGGGCACTGCTGTTCTGCATCCTTCCCCATGCTCCAGCCTTGGCTTTGGGCTCCCACAGTATATACTGAAGCTATTCAACCATTTGGCTAAAAGCAGATGGAGAGGGAGAGAAAACAAAGTCAAACGAGAGGGAGAAAGGCAGCTTTTGTACAGCCTCTGTTTGCAAAAGACAGCCCAAGCCCCTTTTGGACTAAGGTTTAATTTATTGGGCTCTGGAGAGCCGAGGTTCACAGCCCCACAGCTGCTGCAGGCAGTGGCACATTGGGGCAGAGGCAGGGAAGGGCTGGGAGCCAGCTCTGATAAGGGAGCAGCTCCCTCAGAGGGGCTGTGGGATGCACAGGACACGCCGTGAGGACCCTGGCTGCCCTGTGGGGAGCAGATCTGCCCTCTGACTCTTCTGCTACAAGGGCCTGTCCAGGTACCCTGAAGGGATGAGGGAAACTGGTCTGCATGGATGGGAGCCTTCAGCCTGGCCCTTCCTGCTATTGTCCCTCTGCTCATCATGTCTGTTCCTGAGCACCTCCCTAAGCACTGCTGGGTGCTGCAGAGCTGGTTTCAGTTTCCTCTTCATCACTCCACACTAGTGGGTTGCTGTCACTGGGGCAAGACAGAAGAGAGATCTTGCAGCATTTCTGACTTTTCCACAATTGCCAGCTGGCATGGAATTCCTGGGGTAGGACTATCTCAGCCCATCTGTGACCTGCTCACCTATTTTCAACGATGGGTGAGAAAATGCTGAAACAACAAACACAACTCATCCCCTTGTAAATGCAAGGAGATGCTTGAATGGAGCAGGAATCCACTGTGTGCAAGTACCCTCCTGTTCCATCTCAGATGGAGCAATTTCCCTCCCTCTGAAGCTCCTGCAGGGCTGTGGGCAGAGCTTGGCCCACAGAAGCCAATGTCAGCAGGGTGCACAATGCCTGGCAATGACAACAGGGCCCTCGAGCTTAATCTGTTGTGCACAGCTTCAAAAAGCCCCATCCCACACAGCTATTGTCAGGGTGATCCCATCAATTGCATCACCAGTCTGCTTGGGACACGGGGCTGTCTCCAGGGCCCAGGGTGGGGGTGCCTGGGGAGCAGCTCTGGTGTCCCTGGGGCTGTCCCAGGGTCTGTGGAAAAGCCACAGTGCAGGCTTGTGCTGTGCTGCTCTACAAATAAAGCCTAAGGTCCTTTGGCTTCTCCCTTGCCTTTGTCAGCTGGTTATTATTATTATTGTATTATTTTATATCCCCACAAAGGCATGGGACACAGGGTCTCCCTTTGGTGGAAAAAACTCTGACACCAACATTTGCATCTCTGTTTCCCTGTGTTTTTTCTTTCCCCTGCATCTGTCCAGTGCTTCATGCTTGTGCCCTCCCAGGAGCAGCCAGCAAAGCAGGGAGCTTGGTGGGAATGATCCAATTTCCAGGGCAACTGGGACGGGACTGAGTCCAGAGTGTCCTCGACTCACAGAGCCGCTCTTATTTCTCCACAGTTTCCTCTCCGTTTGCTTTCTTAATTCAGCTTGTCTTTTGCCAGGGAAGAGGCCAAAAAAGCAGAGATGTGGCACATCCAGAGTCCTCCCAGCTGGCTTTACAACTGCTGGGGGATTTTCAGCTTTCCAGTTTCAGGAGCAGCCCTCCAAGTTTGCCTTGCCCTGAGGTCAGAGTGTGTCAAAGCATGGTCAAAGCAAGAGCATAGGGAGGCAGGAGGCCAGCTCTGGCTCTAAAGGCTCTGTGCTGAGCTTCTCACCAAGGATCCATGTGCTACAGACACAGATGTATATCCCCAGGTATGAATCATCATCCTTTGCCACTTGTGCTGGTCACCTCTGCTATAAACAGCTGAAGATACAAGTCCTGGTGTGTCCAGAAGAAGTCCAGAAATCAACTCAGCAAAGTGTCTCCAACCCCCTCCTGCCATACCCTTGCTTTCCTTCCCCCTGGCAGAGAACTGCTCAGAATTCCTCCAAAGAGCATGCCAGTGGGATGGCACAGGCTCAGCTGCACCCCAGGCCTTACAATAGGCCAACAAACCTTCCCTGTGGGCCACCCAGAGATCCAGTGAACAGCAGGAGCTGTGCTTAGAATCAATGCTGAGGATCCACTTTGAGGCAAAGGGAGCTGGGCATGAACTGCTCCTTGCCGTGGAAAACAATAGACCCAACCCAGTGCTAGAGGTTTTTAAAATTCATCCCTAGAGCAGGATAATGCTGAAAACCTCCAGCTGTTATTTCCAGATTTGCAGCCCCAACAGAGGAGCAGCCAGTTCCTGCCAGAGCAGCAAACTTGTTTGTGTATCTGCACAAAACTGACAGCCAGGCATTGCTCCCCACGCTGGCATTGTCCCTCTGTCCCCAGCTGTCTGAGCCTCACAACATGTGGGGAGCAGGAGGGAAAGTGTCCCTGTCCCAGCTGCAGTGAGCCCTCCCTGGGCTGCAGACCTTGCTCCAGGGCTGGGGGCAGCAGCTGGAGCCCCCCCAGACACACCAGGCTGGGACCACGCTTCAGATGTGGCCCTTGGTAGGTGCAAAAGGAGGGGCCAGGAGATGAGAACTCACTCCTCCCTTCATTTCTTCCAGAGCCGCAGAAATTCAGGGAGAGGGATGAACTTTGTGATGGCACTGGAAATGGTTGAACACAGAGAGATTTGGGGAGGGGTCAGAGAAAGAGGTGTCACTTCTCACCCACCTTTTCACTTTCCATCCAGAAGCAGCACAGATTCCCTTGGTAGCACTCACTATTTCTAATACCTAGGAGAAAAACCAGCATGAATGGCCTGGCCTTGAGAGAGATGGCATCAGTGTCAGGCCAGGCACACCTCAGGCAGTGAGGACCTCTGTTCTTGGGGTTGCAGTGGATGATCTTTAAAGGTCCTTTCCAATCCAAACTCTTGTATGGTTCTGGGATTCTCCGGAGTTCCCTGGGGGAGAGGAACAGGAAAGGAGCCCTTGGGCACAAGCAGGAGCCAAGATCCCTCAGCAGCTGCCCAGATGCCCTTGTTGTCCACAGCCTCTGTGTGCATTATTGAAGGAGCAGAGGAACATCCCCATGGTGCCTGGATCCTGCTGGTGGCCTTCAATAATCCAAAAGCACAGTGTGGTCTCCCTCCTGTTTTGCAGCTGAGTACCTCCAGAAGGGCTCAGACAATTCCCTGCACCACCCCACTCATTGAGAAAGCTGCTGTTTCCATAATTTCCCAGTTCCCACCTTTTCCCCCTAAGTGAACAACAGAATATTTTGAATGTTCATGCCATTAAAAATCCACTCCAGTAATGCTGGTAGTAAATCCTGGGCAATCTTGCTCCCTGGGGTAACGTGGGCAGGCACAGGAGAGAGATTGCAGTGGGTACCTGTGGGCATGTCTGAAGTTAAGGAACTGGGGGGTGACATCACCAGGGCTTGTGTCTCATCTCTCAAATTTTCTGGTTAGTCTTTGCAGATGCCTGATACAATTAATGTTCATTAGCAGCATTACACAGGGGAGAGTCCAGAGTTCTCTCTCTCCCACATTTCAGGAAGGATGCTTTCTCTCTGCTTTTCCCATAAAATAGAAGCTTAAAGGGGACTTCTCCAAATTTGATAGGTTTTTTTTTTTATGTGATTTTGGTCCCTCCCTCTCCTCAAACAGCTGCTGATAACACATGCAGGGCATAGGCTGGGGAAGCACTGCTAATTTTAGCAGCAGCTCCTGAGGGAGGGCCCTGCTCTGGCCAGGCACAGGATGGAAAGTCACAGCGTTTGCTCAGGGCCCCACATGACCTCGCTATTCTGGGGCTGCCCACGTCCCTCCTTGCCCCAAGCCCACAGACACAGCGTGGCCTCAGCCCTGGGCCTCCCACAGCCCAGCTGCTGCTGCCACAGCCCCGCTCTGCAAACCCGGCCAGAGGGGATGGTGGTTTCTGAAGGGAAGTAAACAAGCTCCAGGGCTAAATTGAGATCCCCACAGCTCACACACTGAAGCACTGATGGATGAGGTATTTTCTGCCCACATATGTCCGCTGGATTTTCATCCACCTAAGGGGGTTGTGTCCTCTTGGGTTTCCTTTACTCCCTCATCAGTGAAATTCCATCAAGCTCCACACAGATGATGTGAATGATTCCTGCACTGACTGGCTCTTGCAAGGGCCTATACGTGGCCTTAAAGATTGGAATTGCTCAAGGTAAGAAGACTTTAAGGAACTTGAACTTCCCAGAGTAAAATCCACACTGGACAGGGGAGCTTAGAGAGGTTCGAAGGTGCACGGGAGATGATTTGAAAGGAGCCAGCGAGCAGAGATGGTGTGGAGGTCAGTGCTTGCACTTGGTGTTAGCCTGGCATGGCCATGTCTGTAAATCACAGTCAGATGCCAAAATCCCAGCACTGCCCCTACCAGCCCTGCCTGCCTGACCCTACAGCCCTTCACATGGCTCCTGCACAACAGGGGTGGCTCAGGCTCAAAAAATATCCTGCCCCAAGTCTTGTCAAAAATATTTCCCACTGTCTCCCCTAATATCTCCTTTGCCAGCTTTTAGGGCTGCCTGTGACTGGCTATGGTTGTGTAACCCCAGTGGGCAACCAAGCACCAACACTTTCCCTCTGTACCCAATCCTCCCAAATGCATTTTGCCAAAACCAACCCCATTTTGCCTCCTCTGAGGGACAGCCTGTTTATGGAGCCTCCTGCATGCAGGAGCCTGGTTCAAGCCAGGGCTTGTTCTGAAGTGAGCTCAGCTGGAGCAGAAAGTGGCAGAGCAATGGAGATAAAAATGTGGATTCTCAGGGCGGATGGGTGCACACTCAGCCAAGGGTGGCCCAAGTACCACAGGCACCTCAAGCACTGTGGATGCAGCTCCACAGCTCCAGCACAGCTCAGTTTGGCCTCAGCTTGGTTTCAGGGAGGACAGACAGGCTGCCCCCAGGCCTGCAGCCCCACACATTTCCAAGTAACTGAGATGATAATGCAGGGGCAGTTTGAAGGAGGCAGAGATGAGACCTTCCCCATGGGGCATGGAAGAGCCTTCCACCAGAGAGCCCTGGGACAGCTGTGGGTGTCCCCACAGCTCATGGAAAGAACCAGACATCTCACAGTAAGCCTGTCCTGCTTTCTGGCTCTGCAGCCTGCTCCCAGGCCATGAGTCACTGCAGAGCCATGCACAGCTGCCTTTCCATCCCCTGCCCTGCTGGATCACAGCTGAGAATCTGCAATCCACTCCTCCTTCTCCATCTGCTTCTGACCAGCACCCAGTGCAGGCATCCAAGACACTGAGTGTCCATCTGCTCCATCTGAACCAGGCAGCAGCTCCACAGCTCAGCTGAGGGACAGAGCCCCATCCCACTGGGAAGAATTCCTTGCCCCACAAACATAGGGACAAACACAGCCACTCTCAGGCATGTTCCAAGTGCATTTGGGCTCTTCCTGCCCTGTGCAGATGTTGCTTCAGTGCCCTGCATCTGCTTAGTGCAAGCCCAGAGAGCACAGCCCTTTTGCCTCTGATCTGCTTCTGAAATGGAAAAAAACCAGAACCCCTCCAGCTGACACACTCCCAGAGAGCAGGAGAGATGGGAAATTCCTGGGATAAGCAGATTCCTCTCTGCTCTGCATTTACTCTCAACTTTTCCTGAGCTGGTGCTCCCACTCCTGCAGCCATTGACTTCCTCCACACTGCCCTGCACCTGTGAGGAGCTCAGCCTTCAGCCACACACCCAGGGAGGAAGATTTAGCAAATTACATTCCCACTGTGGTTCCAGGGCATCCTGTTTATTTATATGCACTTTGGGTTCATTGTTTTGCAGCAGCATCCACCAGAAATTAATGCAGACACATCCTCTGAGTAAAACTCATTAGAGAATCCCTCCCAGAGCAGAGGGAAGGAAAGACTCCTCACACTGACAGATTTGTGACAGCAGGATTATTAATCTACACTTGTATCACTCCTGCAGAGCTGCTCACTTGCCTTTTTCTCCATCTCTTGCAGCAGAATTGTTCCCCTCTTGTAAAGCACCAAGGTTTTCTCAACTGCACCAGCCCAGATCTGCCCAGCCTGGCTCAAAGCAGGATGAAGAAATTTGGATTTTCATCTGGGGTTAGCTGGAGTTCAAACCTCACCCCTCTAGACCTCTTGGCTTTGCTGTAAAATGAGCTCAGGCCCCATAGGGTCCTGCTCTGTTTGCTGTTTCCATCAGAGTTTGTGCAGTCACTTGAGGTGGGAGTGAGCACTGGGAGCCCTGGGGTTCATCTGCTGTGCCCAAATTTCACTGGCACAGGGTCAGGAGCCTGAGCTGGACCTGCTGCAGCCCTGCCAGGGTTCCTGGGGCTGAGGAGACCCCTTGGGCAATCTCCTGCCCATCCAGTGCCCCAAATGGCATAAGACAGCTTTCTAAATATGTGTGAGGTCCAGGTTTCCTCCTGGCAGCCTGAGAGCAAAATCTCCTCTTTGCTGACCCCACTAAGCCTTACAAGAGTAGAAAGGACTTTCCAGGACTTCCTTTGCAAGCTCTCAATCATTTCTGGAGCTCTTTAAAGCTGCTGAGTTTAAAGAGCCAGGCTGTTGCTCCAGGCTCTTTGTGATCCCCTCCATCCCGCTGCTGATGCCTGGCACTGTGTCCTTCCCAAGGCACAGACCTGGCTGTCCCCACCCTGCGCACCATGAGCCCCCCTCACTCCCACCCCCCTGGGCTCGCTGGATGAGCTTGGGGGCCATTTCCGGATGTGAGTGCACCACTGCTTTTTGCTCTCACTCAGACCCAGGGCCTAAGACACCACATCCACAAAGAAACCCCTGCTATAATTATCTCTGTGGCACTATCATTTGTTTAAGCCCTTAGCAGAGGGCTTAACTTCAGGCTGCAGTGCAGAGCAATTGCCACGTTGTCAGTTAGAAAAGTCGTGGTTTCTTTTCTCTCCTTTTTTTTTTCCCCTCTCTAAAATTTTTTCCAGATGTCTTTTTTTTTTTTTTTTTCCTTAGGAGAAGAACCAGCAGTGGCACAATTTCAATGCGAGCCGTGACTAATCCACTGCAGAGAGCATTCAACAGCTGTGTCCAGCTCCTTGGGTTATGACTCAAGCAAATTAAACTTTGGTTTAGGGGATGTGTGACCTCTTGGAGCCAAACTGGACCTACAAGTGACACCTGGGATCTACAGACACTTGTGGTGGCAGGACAAGATGCTCCAGTCAATTGCATTAGAAGGAGCAGACACCACCACAAAATCCAGCCTCCACAGGGAGCTGGGAGAGTCACATGGAATATTTAAGAATGTCTCTGTGACTGGTATCAACATCCACGTATCAGCACCCAGGAATGGCTTTTGGAAGTGTGCAGCCAGGTAAAGAAATGGGTGAAGAAGATTTTCTTCTCTTGTTCTTTGCCACCAGCCTCCTAAGCTGCCTGATCACAGAGACTGCCTGTTCACTGGGAAGTGATGATGAGTTCTCATTAACCCCTCCTCCATTCTTTCCCCTCTGCCTTCCCTTTCTGTCCTGTTTATATTTTTCTCCTTGTTGGCCATGGGATGTTCAGTCTTACATCTGACCTCCCACATGCAGCAGAAGTGTTGCTAGGCTGGGTAAGGAGTGAGCTGATACAGAGCCATGACACAAAGGCATCCACAGAGCAAGGAGCCAGCACAGCCTGGCAGGTCATCACAGCCCAGTCCCTGCGCTGATATCTAAATCCTCAGCAGCATCAGTGGGAAGAGCTAAGCACCCAGGTCCATGTCTCAGCCCTCTCAAAGATAGCACATAATCAAGAATGAGCCCAAACCACAGGCAGCCGAGACAAAACACAATGTTGAATTTTGCTGTGATCTCAGTGTCCTTCACCCAGCATCCACAATCTCACTGCTGGTGCCCAGATGTCCTCAGTCCTGCCGGCTACACGAGACATCATCTTTCCATTGCCCTGGAGAGCAGCCACAGGGAGATCACAAGATGCAAAGAGCTGGATTATCCACAGGGCTCAGGACATGGCACAGAGATATTCTTTGGGCATGCCCAAACTGTAGCAATTTTTGGCTACTGGTTCTCCTTTGCAGTGCAGTGCCAAAGCCATGCTGGTGCTGGGGGAGCAGATGCACCCCAGATCATCTCAGCCACAGAGAGAAGCAAGGGGAGAGGAGCTGGGTTTTCTCTCTGGGCAAAGAGAGGAACAGATGGGAAAACTCAACTGCAAACAGCTTTGCTGCTTGGCTGCCTCTGGCTGGGCAGCTGCTCCAGCTGAGTTATGATCTGTAAATAGTGAGTGATGTCTGAAGAGACCACCAAATTCAGCTGAGTGGCAATTCTGGCTGTGGGTTTTGTTCAGTCAGTCCAGATCTGCTGGATGATAACCACAACAGAGAGATCATTGTGCTGAGAGTCACATCTACAAGCCCAGCATTTCTCTGCCTACTTATAGCATTTCAGATATGAAATTATCTACCGTCCACATTCTCTGGGTCATTCTTTCTTCTCCCTCTCCACAAGGCAGTCACAGATAGCAGCAATGTTAGGAGACAGGACGGAGAAGCAAAATAACTGTTTTTCTCTGCATTCCCCTGAGGATGGGAAACACCAGCTCAGGGACTGAGAAATGACAGCATTTAATATTATAATTACAGCAGGTCGAGGTGTTAGGAGGTGCAGAACCAGGCAGAGAGATGGCATTTCCCCATCCCCGTGTGCTGTCAGTCCGAGAGAGACAGAGAACTGAAAACTCAGCGCGGGCAGTGCTGTGACAGTGACTGCTGGGGACTGCTCTGTCCCTGACAGGGACCCTTTGATTTTCAGCTTGATTCCTCTGGTCTATCCTTTGGAGCCAGGCTCAGGGACTGCCCACTGGGAAGCGGAGGAGAGGAAGAGACCGATTTGGAAAGCCAGAGAGGAGGAGGAGGGGGAGAGGCAGAGGGAAACCCAGCCCACCCTTTGCCTTCCTCCTGCCTCCTTCTAAAACTTGCAGATTCCTCCAGCCTGTCCGAGCGCCTGAAGTTCCCTCAGCCGTGCTGCCGGGACTGCGAGGTATGGCCCGAGCTCCGCGATTGCCTTTGCTGCGCTTTCCCTGCCGGCACGGGGGTCCCACGGCCCCACTCGTGAGGGTCCCGCTGTCCCTGCCCTGTCCCCATCCAGTGCTGGCAGGGCGTCACTCGGGATGGGGAGCTGGACGCGGTGCATTTAGAGACCCCTCCTGACTTCATCCCCTTCTCCTCTTCGCAGCATTTCCCCTTCTAAACTGTCTCGTATTCAATTTCGCTGCCAGAGCTTTAATGCTTTGGTGGCATCTGACTGTAAAGGTTTGATTTGCCCTCATTCTTCTTTCTCCTCCCTTTTCCTCTCTGTGTTTTCAGCTGGTGGGTAGTTCTTTAGTGAGATCCATGACACCAAGGTGTGGGCACATCAAACCAACCTGCAGAAAAATCAGATGTAGTTACGAACAGTCCCCGCTTCTCCCAGCCTGAGGTGTGTTGGAGGGTGATGTTTTACTCACCAGAGTATCCAGAGGAAGAACAAAAGAGCTGCTGGCTTCATGTCAGCGGGTTTATTTTTTTTTTCAGTGCAGCCGGTCTTATTTCTCCTTTGGAAAAAAAAAAAAAAAAAAAAGACACTCGGCTTTTTGTTCCAAGCAAACTCTGAATGCCTTTCAAGTCTGCTGCCCTGGCTTGCCAAACTCGGCCTGATCGACTGTTAGGGGGACGGAGATTGCAGGAGAGGAGGCGCAAAACTCTTTCGGGAAGTTTTTTTAAGTTTTAAGAACTTGGGTTCCATCGGGCACAATTTTCGGTCCACACAGAAGAGACGAGGGCTCGTTTCCTTTAAAGGCAGCCGCTGTCCTTCCCGGCCCGCTGACGTGACAGTCTCTGCTCTTTGTGTCCCTTCTCTGAGAAAGCATCCAGCCAAAAAAAAGGGAAATTTAACCGGTTGGGGGCTGAATTCCCACCCAAACAAAAGGCATAAGTTCCAAGTTGGAGTGAAACGGGGGGTACCGGCAATGTCACCAGTGCTCTTGAGTCCTCAGAGGGGACCAACTCGAAACAGCCCAAAAAGCATCCCTCCAAAAGGACAGAAATTAATTACAGCCGTTTGTTAGGGTCGGCCAGGCGAGTTTTAAGCAGAAAATAAAAGCTGTGGCGTCCTGCACAGCAACTAAAGCCAAGCCATTGTCTGCCACATCGGCAGGAGCAGGGGTGCGGGCGCTGTTGGGAGGGGGAAGAGCAGAAATAAACTTTTCTAACTTTTTTTCAAGCCCTTCCTTCCACAACACCCCGCTCTTCCATGACTCAGCCCCAGAGGAATGTCGGCTCCCATGGAAACCTTTGGGTCCTCTGGTCCGAGAGATGTCGGGGCTGTTATCGCTGGAGCGCTTGTGGCAGGGCAGGTCCAGGGAGTGCTCTGGAGATGGTTTGCATTTTTTGCAGAATATTTATCGGACAGTTTATTCCCTTTGTGGAGAACATAATAAATTCTCCTTTGTGGAGCTGTGTGGGATAAGCTGGTGGCACCCCCGGGGCCAGAGGGACCTCCAGCACCTGGCACAAAGCGTCCGGGCAGCTTTGGACACTGCCCGAGTTCCAGCCCACACAAAAGGAAAAGCTCAGGCAGGACAGCAAAATTCTGCCTCGCCTGTCTGCACAGAGCTCATCCATGAGCGGCTGCCTGCAGCCCACAGCACATCCAGGCTCTTTGCTTGGGACTAATTTAATTGTTTTCCATTATGGATTCAGTCTGTAACCTGGAGAAACTATGGCAGCTCCAGCACACAGCTGTGATGGGGCTGGGCTCTTGCTGTTGTATCAACAAGCCCTGTGAGATCTGAGCATTTCTGGGCTCACACAGAGCTCCCAGCACAGGGAATGGGCTCACACAGTGCTGTGGTGTCTTTAGTGACTCTACACAAGCACATTGGGTAGGGGGATTTTTTTCCCTTGCTGTGTTTACTGAAAGTGTGAGCTAAAGGGAATTTCACTTCCATCTAA
This sequence comes from Ammospiza caudacuta, assembly GCF_027887145.1. Lineage (NCBI taxonomy): Eukaryota > Metazoa > Chordata > Aves > Passeriformes > Passerellidae > Ammospiza > Ammospiza caudacuta. Next base: position 12,501,332 of record NC_080608.1, on the reverse strand, counting down.
GCCTTGCATGGCTCTCTGAGTGTGTCAGAGGGGTCTGTGCAGGTGGCAGGAGCCCGGCTGGTTTCTGCCCAGTCCGTGCCCTGCTCCCCAGGCAGCTGCAGCACATCTGGGTGAGCCAGCACCGAACGTGCAGGGACGTGTTCAGCAGGGAGCTTCACAGGAACTCACACAAACATCTCCTGCTTCAAATGGAATTTCAGCCTGGGAGTGGCTGCTGAGCAAAGCTCAGAGGGCCTTGCCTGCAAAGGGAGGGCAGGGCAGGATTGGGGACCCAGCCCTGGTGCTGTGTCTCTGGGGTCACACTTGGTCACCCACCTGCACCTTGAGCACTGTGACCCCAGTTGGGTTTGGCAGAATCTTTTTCTGGACCAGCTTTGCCTTCACACTCAGTGTGAGGTGGGGGAAGGTCAGATCCTCCAGAGGCTCGGAGGGGCAGTGAGCAGAGGGAGGGTGGTGCAGGAGACCCTGCTGGTGGGCTGGGGTGCAGGCAGGGCTGTGCCCCCCATTGCCCATTCCTGCCTCCGTGGCTGCAGTGGGAGGAGGCAGCAGAGCCCTGGCCTGGGGTAGCAGGGGTTGAGGAGGAGCTGCCCAAGGGCCAGGGAGAGACTCCTCCCCACGCTAACGTGGCATCCCAAAGGGCTTACGCAACCCTGGCCAGGGCCAGCGCCACATGGACCAGCTCCACCATCCATGGAGCCTCTCCTGGAGGCTGCACCCGCCCCATCAGTGTCCTCCCAGCCCACAGAGGCCCTGTCTGGGGTCCCCAGGAAAGACCCAGAGTCACAGACTCTCTGTGCATCCCTGCAGGATGTTCCCTGTCAGGAGGAGCTGATGGTGGTGCCACAAGCTTGGGGGGAGCGTGGTAAAGAGTTCCCTGAGCAGCTGGCTTGGGGTTTATGGAGGTGCTGAGGGTCAGGCTCTGCCCTCTCTACACCCCATGGTTTTCTTCTTTTGGTTATGGCTTTAAAATGCAATGAGCAGCTGGTGCTGAGGGCCGTGCTGGAGAGGTGAGCCAATGGGGGGAGTTTGGGGGAGCCCCCAGACTCTGTTTAAAGAGTGACTGGGAGCTGAAGTCCCCGTGTAGGATGTAACTGGGATCAGGTCTTAAAAAATCTGCACAGCCCATGGGTCCTGCAGCCCATGGTGCCCTGTTGTCTGCTCAATCCACAGCATTCAGGAAGGCAGGCCTGAGGAGAGGGTGGTGACCATGGAACTTCTAATATTCTATATTCAACAGCCTTTTCTGTGCTGGTTTCCAGCATCCTGCAAAGTGCTGGTGTCTGTTGATTGCTTCAGGATGCGGAAGGGCCTAAGTCCCTGCTTGCTGAAATCTTTTCCCCTCTTTTCTTCTGTCCAAAATGACCGCATGGCTGCACCCCTCCCTTGCTGCCCTCTGCCCTCCATGGGGCTCACAAAGCAGCTCCAGGCATTCCCAGTGCAGAGCCCCTCAGGGATCCTCCCAGGTCCCTCAGCTGGGGGATGGATGCTGAGCTCCAAAGAGCATCCTCTTGGACAGCAGGACTGTGGTTGCTCCACAAGGGAGACTTGCACCATGGACTATGTTATCCTGCTAGAGCAACCCCGTTTGCAGGGCTCCTGAGCTGTTATTTTAGGACTTTTGGCCACCAGGCATTCAGGAATGACCATTTGCAACCCAGCCAGGGGCTCACAGACTCTGTAATGTCCTCACTGCACAGCTTTGCCTCCAAAAAGTTGTTATTTTATTATAAATCTGTTTTACCATCTAAGGCACAAGACAGTTCTGCAGAGGTTGTTTGCTCAGACTTTTTCATGCTCCTTCTTCCTCCAAACACAACACTGGCAGCTCCAGCTGTCCGCTGGCTCCTAGCAAACACCTAATTCCCTGACCCCACTGACTGCATGCCCAGACTTTGAAATTCAAGGCTTTTTTAAAGCTTGGGGAAATGATCTAAGATGGCCTTGGCATGGGGTTGGGTTCTTCTTAGTGCCACCTTCCACATGTGCATGCACTGCCCTCTCCTCCAGGCTGGGCACCACTGAACCTCAGAGCACCTTCCAAAGCAAGCAAGCCCAGGAGGAGCCTTTCCTAGCCAGGGGATACCAGCAAGGAGGAGATGGCCAGAATCACCTGTACTTTTCCACCTCGCTTCCCAAACAACCCTTGCAGGAAGAAAGAATCAGTGATCTCTGCTGGCAAATGCTGGCAGAGCTCACAGAAACCTCCAGAACGAACCAAGACAAAGGGAAAGGACAGATCACACCAAGCAGGAGAGGAGGGAGCTGCTCAGCTGCAGCCTCAACAGAGCCAAAGAGCTCATCACCCCTCCCCACAGCCCCAAAGAGCTCATCACCCCTGCTCATGGCCCCAAAGAGCTCATCACCCCTGCCCACAGCCCCAAAGATCACTCCTCCCTATAGCCCCAAAGAGCTCATCACCCCTCTCCTTCATGCCACCACATCAGCCGTCTCCACCACCCCCTCCCAGCCCTCTGACATCCCAAAAAAGCTTCCCTCCATTCCCTGACCCCTATTTTACACAGACACATCCCAAAAAAGCTTCCCTCCTTTCCCTGACCCCTATTTTGCACACACACCCCACTAGAGGCTGGGTGAGCTCCTGAGATTGGAAAGAGGATTTTCTGAGTGGCCAAACCTCTCTAAATCAGGCAGCAAAGCCCAGCCGGGTTGGTGCCCTGGCAGCACAGCTTTGGGGTGGCTTTACACCCAGAGAGCTGCTGTGAACGAGCAGGAAAAGGCTGCAGTGACATCGGATACGCTGGGGGAGAAGCAGAAACCTCACCCAAGGCTGTCTGTCCCAGCAATAATCATGAACAGCTCCGTGGCTGGCCCCAGGGCGGGCTGCGTGCAGGTGGAGGGGAGGAGGGCAGGCGGAAGGGGAGGCTTGGCAGGGGCACAGGTCCCCTGGCTGGCAGGATGGAGGGCACAGAGGATGTTCCAGCAGCGGTGCCAGCCGCATACCAAGCGGGCAGCTGAGCTCCCTCTGCCCGCACACAGAGCACTGAGCCCTGCCAAACAGGAACCGGGGGGGACAAGGACACGGGGATGTCACCAGCTGTGCTCTGCTGGCTCTCACAGCAGCCTCTGCCTCTCCTGCAGGGGCTCTGCAGCAGCCCAGACTGGGGGGGGTGCAAAGGGCTCGTCCTTCTGGAGCTGGTCTCACAGCAGGACACAACCCCAAAGTGCCTTAGATCCCTCGAATCCAGCCTGGGGACCCTCGGGTCTGAGCAGGAAAGGGAAAAACAATAGACACACCAATATTTTGGGGTGCTGGGGATGGGGTACTGGTCTCTGATACCCCTAGGTCTGAGCAGGAAAGGGAAAAACAATAGACGCACCAATATTTTGGGGTGCTGGGGATGAGGGACTGGTCTCTGATACCCCTGGGGGTGTCTGTGTCCATGGGGGAAGGGGTTTTCTAAAGGATTTAACTCTCAAGTACTCTGTCTCATTGTCTCTCTGTTATCTCTTTTTTTCATCCACTTCCATATTTATTCTGATTGGCAACTAAGATGATAGAGTTTCATTCTTTGTACCTGGCACTCATATCAGGGGATTTTTAATGTGAAAAATGTGGGGGATTGGTGAAAAAAGAAAAAACTCCAGGGAAGGAGCCATTTTTACTGTGATTTTCCTAAAGGCGTCCAGGAGAGCAACAGACATCTAAACCCCACTGTCTCATTTTGCAAAATCAAACTAATTTATCTTGGAAACATGATTTGGCCCAAGGTTCTGCCTAGAGAAGCCAGCATGTGGGTCTGTAACACCGAACAGACGAGGCAGGAAATGGAGAGAGCGCCTTCCTCGAAGTGTCTGCTCAGCCTGGAGCCCAGCAGCACACAGGGGCCTCCTTCCTCATCCCTCCTTTTCCTCTGCTTTATTCAAGGTCTGCTGAAAGATGAGGGCCTGGATTTTTTTCCTTCTCTGCCTGGCAGGCAAAGCCCTGGCAGCGCCGGTAAGTGCAGGAGACAGCAGAGCTGACAGGGTTGTTCATCTGGAGCAGCCAAGGGGATTTGCTTTTATAAAAAATAAAGTACTGAGGAATGAGGGACAATTTGAGGCTGGGTCATCCCCCTTGGACCCCCACTCATGTGCATTTTCCTCTGCAGCAGGAGGCTCTGCCCGATGAGACAGAGGTCATCGAGGATCCCACCACAGAGGTAGGTGGTTCTGTCCTTCCTCCTCCTCACCCATCCCCTCAGCACCCACTGCTCTGCAAAGAGAGCATCTCCAAACAAAGCTCTGGGGAGCCATGGGGGGCTGCTCTGCCCCCCAGGAGCTGTGCACCCCCAGCAGAAACACCAACCTCTTTTGCAGGAGCCCGTGGGGGCTAACCCTGTCCAGGTGGAGGTGGGAGAGTTTGAGGAACCCACCGAGGATGTAGAGGAGATTGTTGCAGAGAGTAAGTCACCTCCCCTGCCCTCCAGCTGGCAGGGACACTGTCCCCTCCCTGTGTGAGGCAGCTTTAGTCACCCCAAACAGTGAGGGGCTCCTTTGGGAAGGGCTGTAGCACAAGGACAATGCCAGCCTGGATGCACATTCAAAGCAAGAGGGACGTGGCCTCTTCCAGCTCTCTGCAAGCCCATCTTTGCAACAGAAAAGCCACTGGTGTGGCTACAGAAAGGAGTCCAGTATTAACCCCAGGGCTAACATGAACTTCTGTAAACCTGTCCATCTTCCCAGTGTTAGAACACATGTGGGAGGTGTCCTTGGTGAAGTCTCAGTCTTCCCTGTGCGCTGAGGTGCCCTGAGCATCTCGTGGGATGTGAGGATGTGGCTGGCTCTAACTTTGCTCCCCTCCTGCTGCAGACCCCTGCCAGAACCACCACTGCAAGCACGGCAAGGTGTGTGAGGTGGATGACAACAACTCTCCCATGTGTGTGTGCCAGGACCCCTCCAGCTGCCCCGCCAGCGCCGGCGTCTTCGAGAAGGTGAGGGCAGGATCTGCTCAGTGCCCAGGGCAGAGAGGGACCCACGTGGGCTGTGCCAGAGATGGTGGCATGTGGAGACAGGGTCAGGGTGGCTGGTCCCCATCTGGTGGTGAAGCAGGAGCCCTTGCCCACCCCAGGAACAAGTTAAACATCTCATCTGGAGGCTCTGCCTGCCTCTCACGCAGCATCTCCCCTTCCTGTGCAGGTCTGTGGCACTGACAACAAGACCTACGACTCCTCCTGCCATTTCTTTGCCACCAAGTGCACCTTGGAGGGAACCAAGAAGGGACACAAGCTGCACCTGGACTACATTGGGCCTTGCAAATGTAAGTGGAGCCACTCCCTCAGACAAAGGCACCCCTAACTGGGCACAGCCCAGTGGGGAGCAAAGGTGGTGGCAAGCTCGGGGCTGAGGTGGGAGGGCACCGGGGCATGGAGCTGCATGTGCAGATGCTGCACTGAGCCCTGTGTGTGACTTGCAGTCATCCCTGCCTGCCTGGACACGGAGCTGACCGAGTTCCCCCTGCGCATGCGGGACTGGCTCAAGAACGTGCTGATCACGCTGTACGAGCGCGACGAGGACAACAACCTGCTGACCGAGAAGCAGAAGCTCAAGGTGGGGCACAGGGCGAGGGTCTGGGGGCTCACCCCCACAGTGGAGGCCAGCACATCCAAATGACCTGGGGGATTGAGCCTTGGCCCCCATTTCCCTGCTGACAAGGCCTCCCCACCTCTCCCATGGCAGGTGAAGAAGATCCACGAGAACGAGAAGCGCCTGGAGGCCGGTGACCACACCGTGGAGCTCCTGGCCAGGGACTTTGAGAAGAACTACAACATGTACATCTTCCCTGTGCACTGGCAGTTCGGGCAGCTGGACCAGCACCCCATTGATGGGTGAGTGCCACCAGAGCAGTTCGAGGACCCCAGAACCATCTCCTGCCTGAGGAGCAGGGTAATTTGGCAGTAGAAGGTGTCAAGGCAGGCTGGAGATGTGACACAAGTGGGTGGCTGGTGGCAGAGGTTGTGGCAAACCAGGCTGGGGTAGAAGAACCTTTTCCTCCTGCAAGAGGGACCTCCCCCAGCCCCAGCTGCTCCCACCTCCCTTGGGTGTGGAGTTTCTTTCTTCTCAGATTTACTGTTCTATGACAGTCCCCTAAAATATCTTAGTGCAAAGGCTGGGATAACTGCAGCAGCTGAGATAGCAGCTGCTGGCTTAGCTGTGGGCTGCAGAGGGGGCATGGGAGTGATCACACACTCAGGCCTGTGGGGTGGGGGCAGCTGGCAGGGACCCCCAGCTGGTGGCTATTTTGTGACCAGCCCTTGACCCTCGTGGCACTCAGTAGCTGATCCTGGGAGGGCACAGGGACAGCAGCCAGAGCAGAGAGCTGGGGCAGCACCTTCCCTGCAGTGAGGGTGTGGTGGCCCTGGCAGGTACCTGTCCCACACGGAGCTGGCCCCGCTGCGTGCCCCCCTGATCCCCATGGAGCACTGCACCACTCGCTTCTTCGAGGCCTGCGACCTGGACAACGACAAGTACATCGCCCTGGAGGAGTGGGCCAGCTGCTTTGGCATCAAGGAGAGTAAGTACCCAGGAGGAATGGGGTGGGGGAGGCTGGAGAGCACCCCCAGAACCCCCAATGTACATGAAACAATGCAGCACAGGGTGAGGGGAAGGAGGGGGAGTGGGGAGGGTGCAGGAACAGTGGGAGCTTGGCAGCATCCACCTCCTAACTTTGTCTCTCTCTTTTCCTTCCACAGAGGACATAGACAAGGATCTCGTGATCTAAACGCTCACCTTCCTGCTCTGCTGCCAACTTTGTCATGTTTTAACCTTCCCACTTCCTTTGGTTTTTAAACTGCTTTTGTTTTGTTTTGTTTTTCCCTGGGAACAAGGTGCTAATATAGGTCAAAACATATGTAGTAACGGTGCTAAGAGAAATAACAGTCCTCATTCATAGCCTTATCTATCACCACTAGATTACTCACCCAGCTGTTTCCACACGCTCTCACCAGCCTTTTCTCTCTCCTGCGTCTTCACTGCTGATTGTTCCTGTGCTAAATATCCGCTCTGCCTCACCATCCGCTCTCAGACTTCTCTTGACTTCTCGCTAGCAGCACGTTCCTGGACACTCAGACACAAAACCCTCTCAGCTGATTCACCACCCCAGGCGCAGATGCCAGCGAGGGAAGGCAGAGCCAGAGGATGTAGGATTGGGTTCTCAAGCAGAGCAGCTGCAGGTGGCATTGTGGCCACCCAGCTCGTGGTAGGAAGGATGGAGAGGGGTGAGAAAGACAGAGAGTGGTAGGATTTTGTTTTCCTTTTTTTTTTTTTTTCCCTCCCATTCCCAGGGTTTAGCAGTTATTGGGCACAGAAAAAAAATATAAACTCAACCAGCAAATAGGGAAGCGCACAGAATTTAAAACAAATAAGATGAAATGATTCCCATCCTGTAAAATCCTCTTGAATAATAAAGGTTTGAAAGTGCTCCATGCTTCACCATCACTCAATGACCACGCTGCTGTTGTGTTTTCTGTGTGGCTGCCTGTTCCCCAGGGTGTATGTGTGCCTCACCTTGGTGCTGTGGTTCAGCTGCAGGTGAGACAAAGCTCTTGGCTCTCCCCAAATCACAGTGCCCCAAAGCACTTCCCACCCCTCTGCCCTGGCTGTGCCTCAATTCCAGCCCTGCTCTTCCAGGGAAGCTGTGTCACACTTGGAAGGGATATTTCTGCCCAGAAAGTGGCCTGTGTGCCACGTGCTTGAGGGAAATGCTGTAATGTTTTTTTCCTGTTGTGGATTTAAGGGATGCAAAGGATGGAAGGGAGAAGGTATTTGGATTTTGCTTTATAAGAGAGGGTCCTGACAGGAGCAAAGTGATGGTTAAATCTCACAGGCTGAGAACTCATTTTTACCTCTGAATGTTCCCTGTGCCTTGTATTATTAAATTCCTGCCACAGTGTGAGCAACCTGATGAGTTTCTGTAATAAAAAATACTGATTTGAAACACTGACAATAAACCAGCCTGCAATGTTCCTCTGTTTTATCCCATCCTGGTGAGTGGGACTGCCCCCTCATCACCAACCTCATGCATGGGTTCAAGTTGTTCCCACAGATCTCCCAGCCCCAAAAAGGTTCTGGTCCAAGGTAAGATGAGGTGTTTCTGCCCATTCCAGCCCATCACTGTAAAGGGCTTGGGGAATATTGGATGTGGGCAGAGATGGGGTCACTGCAGCAGCCAGCACAGACACTCACATGGCTCTCAGGCCCTTTGTTTCATCAGCAATAAAATCCCTGGGAAAGGCAAAAAGGCACGAGAGTAGTAAAATAAACACCCCCATTTGCATGGGCTAAAAATAGCCAGGTTTGAAGAGCTCTGGCTCAGCTGTGAGGTCCCTGCTGGCAGCCCCTGTGGAATGTGCTGTCAGGATCCCGCACAGGGCCACTCCTGCCAGGGCAGATCCCACAGGACACAGACACTCTGCATGGCCAAGGTGTGTGACCCCCATGGGGGGAAAAGCTCAGCCCAGAGGGGCCAGGTGAAGCACAGCACCCTTCCCCTGGCCACACTGCCTCCCAGGGCTGTTAGCCAAAGGGGGCTCTCAGGGGAGACACAGTGAATGCCTCCCCACCGTGGGAGCAGCTCTACAAACTGGCAGACCTGACACAGAGATGGGCACCACTGCCCATGTCCCCTGCAAGAGCCAGCTGGATGTGACCCACCCCCAGGCCTGTTGGGAGAAGGTTTGGGCAGGGGAGAGGACAGGAAGACAGGCAGGGGCTGCAGGAGATGCTGTCCTGTCACTGCTGTCCTGTCACTCCCTCTCAGCCAGAAACCCTCGTCCTGTTCCCCTGTGAGAGGCTCCTCCTCTCCTTCCATCCCAGCCCTCCTGCCAGTGCCACCAAACAGCACAGGAGCTTGGGTCCTGTGCAGGGGAAGGCTCTCCAGCCCTGCTCTCCCCTGCCTTCCCCAGCAAGCTCAGGAAAGCCAACAGGCTGCCCCAGGAGAGCTGGCTATCACAGCTCTGAATGTGCAGAGATCCCTCTCCAAGGCCATGTCCCACCCCATGGGACAACACTGCTGTCCCAGCAGCCTGGCAGAGCCCAAAGGAGCCAACCCAGAGCTACAACAAAGTGCAGCTGGCCTGGCTTTAACTGAGCATCAGAATGAGCTCAGAAGGTTTGAGCTGGGGCTCTCTTAACCCTTCCAAGTTCACAGCCTGAAGTATCAAGTGGTTGGAATTTCACTGCCTTGGGGCAAATGCCATACAAGGGGTTATGTCAGGACTTGAGGAATAAGCTGGCCTCTTTGAGCTTTCAGTCCCAGACAGTCAGCAAGGGTGGAACAGAACAGCCTTTTCCCTGTTGGAGCTGAAATGGAGCCTTCCCGTGCTGCACAGCAGTAAAGAAACTCCCCTGTACTTTCCGAGTGGAAATTCTCCCTGTGGTTTGTGCTGACTGAGGACACAGTTTGCAAACCTGAAAAAGAGAAAAAAACACAACAAACTAAATAGAAAACTAACCTGGATCCAAAACCAGCACCAGCCTGACCCAAGTGCTACAGTGCATCTGCAGAGATGGCTCCTCTTGGTGCAGTTACCCACTGAGCCATTCCTGCATTCAAGAGAGGAAAGATGGGGCAGACAAAGATTTCTGTAGAGATTTGTGCTGTCCTGTCTGTTTTCCTGACCCTTACTTTTGTAAGAGAAACAAACTGTGGCATAAGTACTGCATTGAGGTTTGTGGCTGAAATGTACAAAATGCAGGTGATGGAAAAGGTGGCGCCAGGAGTACTCCAGTCACACACCTGGAAGCCACACCTGGAAGCAGCCTGGACTCAGAGCCCCACTGTTTGTGAGGTGCAGCTGCACCTGGAGCTGCTTCTGCTCTACCTAACAGTGACACTGGAAACTCATGGAATTAAACTCATCCTACAGCACAGAATCATGCAATCACAGAAAACTCTGAGTTGGAAGGGACCCACCAGGATTTCTGAGTCCAACTCCTGCAACAGGACAACCCCAAGAATTACAACATGTGCTGTCCAAATGCTTCTAAAAATCAGGCAGGGTCTGTGGCCACTTCCCTCGGGAGCCTCTTCCAGCACCCAACACCCTCTGGATATCTGCTAATATCCAACCTAAGCCTCTCCTGACACAGCTTTACACCATTCCCTTAGGCTCCATGTGTGAAGGCTGGTATTTCACACAGGTTTGAGCCTCACCAGCTAAAATCAGGCCTGCAAAGGAAGATTGACCATGTATCTGAGGGCTTTGCCCCGTGTTCAGGCACCCAGGGTGGTGGGGTCGATGGAGCCACCATTCCCAGTGGGAATCTCACACACAGCTCTCTGCCACTGCAGCTCAAGCACCCCCAGAATTAGGGGGGATCTTATCATGGGTCTGGCACAGAGGGTGTCCCCCAGTGCCAGGATTTCCTCCATCCATCTGCCCTGCTCCGGCCTGAGGAGCAGTTCCCAAACTGCCCTTATCCCCTGTGCAGCATCCTCTAGTCTTAAAATCCCTTATGTTTGAAAGATGCACGAACTCAGTCAAATCTTGCCCAGCCTCCAGCGAGGAGACAATGCCGGGGGAAACCCTTCGAGGGACGCATCTCCTGCGGCCGGCCGGGAGGGATGGCAGAGGGGAGGGAAGCACACACACTTTTGTTGGCCCCTGAAGCTGTGAGAGGCGCCTCCTCTCTCTCCTCCCTCCCCGTCCCGCTCCTCCCGGGCCGGTGCCATCCCCGGCAGCGGCAGCGGCAGCGGCAGCGGCGCGGAGCGGCCGGCGGGGGGAGCGCTGCGGCCGGGGATGGAGCCGGGGCTGCGGGAGGCGCTGCCCGAGCGGAGCGGGCACAGGGAGCTTGTGCCGGGGCTGCCAGGGCGCAGGGAGAGAGGAGGGACCCGCTCCGCATCCCTCAGCCGAGGGCTCTGCCACTCGCAGCGGAGCGGCTCAGAGCCCTGCTCCCTTTAGGGCTCCGTGCCCACCGCGCCGGGCTACGGCATCCGCATCCCATCGCATCCCATTGCATCCCATTGCATCCCATCCCACCGCATCCCATCGCATCCCACCGCATCCCATCCCATCCCATCCCATCCCATCCCATCCCATCCCATCCCATCCCATCCCATCCCATCCCATCCCATCCCATCCCATCCCATCCCATCCCATCGCATCCCACCGCATCCCATCCCATCCCATCCCATCCCACCCCATCGCTTCCCATCCCATCCCACCGCATCCCATCCCATCCCATTTGCTAAACACTTTATACAAATACATTTGTATTTATAATAATTATAATCTATTTTATAAATTATAAAATTTATTTTTAATTTATAAAATATTATTTGTTTATTGTATTTATTATTTAATGTATTAAATAATAAATAATTATGACATTTATAATAAATATTATTTATTCTATTTAATAAATATTTCTTTAATATATAGATGTATAAATAAATCTTTATTATTTATTTATTTATTATATTTATGATAAGTGCAATATATTTTATATTATTTTATAAATAATCTTATAGATTTTATATAATAAATTATTTTATAAATTATAAAACTTATTCATAATATTTATTATTTGTTTATATTCATTATTTTTTATTTATTTATTATAATGAACAATAAATAAGTAAATAAATAAATAAAATATTTATTATAATAAACAATAAATAATTTATTTAGAATTGATTCTATAAATTATAAAATTTATTTTTAATTTATAAAATATTTGTTTATTGTATTTATTATTTAATGTATTAAATAATAAATAATTATGAGATTTATATTACATATTATTTATTAAATTAAATAATTATTTATTAAATATACATATAAATAAATATTTATTAATTATTTATTATATTTATACTATGTATAATATATTATATTTGATCAAAGTAGTTGTTCAAATCTCAGGCTAAGTTTGGCCAGGGGATCCACTCTGAACCTCATGACTCGATGGGAGGCTCTTCCTCACCCTTTGCACTCTTATCCTTTTGTGTCCCTGGTCTCCAAGCAAATCCGTTTAAGATGATTTTGGTCAATTTTCCTCTGTATGCTTCATCCACATAGGAAGTGACAGAGTGGATGTTGCCCATCAAACTGTTAAGTTGCAGTGTGACAAAGTTTCATTCAAACCTGCTTTTGCTGACACCTTTGTCAGTGACTCTTTAAGTGACCAAATGACACCACCCCACCTCACCCCGAGGTGCCTGAGCTCCCCCAGCCCTTCTGGAGCACAGCCCATTTTGCACTCTCAAGGACTCATGGCTTATAGATTCCAAGCTTTGTGCTTTGCAGCTCACTCTGTCTTCCTCATTACCATTCTCTCTAATTTTTTAACCTACTGGCTGGTCTTAACTTGATTTGATGGGACATAAACCACAGCCATAGTGCTCCTCTGGGTGGCCTGAGGACAGAGAGAGGATGCAGACAGACAGACAGACAGACAAGTACTTCACTGCACAGTGATGCTGAATTCTAACAGGAGCTGGGCTTGGCCTGATGCTCTGGTGCCGAGGTAATTGCACAGTAAGTAATTATTTGTGTCAGGTTTTATCCAGTTTCTGCACTGCCCATGGAGAACTTCCATTACTTTCTGTCCTACCACATAAACAAGGGCCATTTCCCAACTGAGCCCATTTTTGCCAGGCTCACTATTATGCTCCTAATCAAAGAAACTCTGATTCTGTGATTCTTGGGAAACAACTCGCCCCAGGACACATTTTTATGTGCATTCCCTACATTTTTCTTAATTTCATATTCCTTTTGATTGCTACTCCATCTGGATTTGAGAGACTGCACAAGTCTCTTGTTGTTTCTTGTCCAAACACCTCACTGATCACCTTCCCTGCCTGGGTTTTGGAGACTCTGCTGCTGTCAGCTCTGGGGCTGAAATTCCCCATGCTCAAAGCCAAGCCTGGCCACAGCCTGATGTGACTGTCTGCGGCTGCCCAGGGCAGTTGTGGCACCACAGCCATGCCTGGTAGGACAATTCCTGGTGGCCAGGGCTGTGCCTGACACTCACAGGGCTTTTCACAGCCAGGAGCAGTGTAAAACCACCACAGGACTCCTACACTGAGCATCCAGTGCTGTCCAGCCATGCAGTGCATTTCTTTCCCGTGAAATGAGGGATCTCCTGGAAACTGGAGGCTCTTTCTCCCCCAACACCAATGTCCCCAGAAGAGCTGCTTCTTCAGCTCACAGGTGCCTGAACTGGATGCAGTCTGGAAGCTGGTTAATATCTGGGTCAAGTATCACCACTTGTTTGCTCTGCTCCTTCTCCCTGAAGCATCTGCTGTTGAGAGCAGAGATGAGTCAGGGCAGACCTTTGGTCTGACCCAGTCCTGCTGCTCTTCTGCACTAACCACACCTGCAATCATGCCCTGTCTGCTGGGGCTTGAGCAGCACCATTCATCCTGCAGGATTCCTGTTGTTTCCTCCTGGCCATGGTGTCCTCAATGAAAACCTTACCTTATCTTCCATCAGATGATTCCCCCTTCACCTGAGAGCCAGCCCTAGCTTTTAGCTCTGGTGTGGATTTTCATGCCCTTCAAAGAGCCCTTCCCTATTCTGAGCACTGCCCACATGCTGTCTGTTTGGGGAGCCTTTATCCTGCTCCACAGGAATAATTTCCTTTTCCTTTACAGCTTGCTCATCCAGGAGTATTTCACTTAACATGTCTTGTTTGCATCCTTCTCCTTTGCCTGGCAGCTGGCATGGGATGAACTAAACTACCTGTGGCAGGAAGAAACATGCTGTAACAATCAGAGGGGAAATCTGGAGGGCTCCAGAGGTTTGTTGCCCTTCAGAGGAGATGCCCATATCCCTTGCACATTAACCATAACACAGGGCCTGTGCTGGCAAACTTCAACCCCTGCCCATGGAAACTCATTTCCCCTGGAGATCTTGGCATGGCACACAGACTGGAAGAATGAATTTCCCTCTTCATATGCAAAGGGCAAAAGAGGAAGGGAGGAGAAGACCATCCTCCTCTTCTCCTTGGCTGCCTCTGCCTAAAAACTGGCAGGGATGAAAGTGCTGCACCCAGAGCTCACACCTACAAACCCCTGCCCGTGCTTGGAGGAGAGCAGGGCTGGAGCCAAGCAGCCTCACAGCCCTGGGCACTGCAGGGCTCAGCCTGGTGCTCCCACCCTGCTGTGCCCATCCCTGCTGCTGCCACCCCCAGAGCCCATGACCAGCACACAGCTGCAGCATCACCCCCAGACCCCATTACACCACACAGCTGCAGCATCACAGGCACACAGGCAACGACCCCCTGGCAGACCCAGCCCTCCTACTCTGGATGGTTTCTCTCCCCAAGGACGCTCAATTCTGTCTTGAAAAGCCAAATGTTAGCTGAGGCGGAGCTCCTTTGGAAAGGAGCTGGGATGTCAGGGCACACCTTGCTGCTCCAGCAGCCAGCCCCCCCTCCTCAGCCCCAAGCTCGGGGCTCTGCTGAGGGCTCCCCTTTCCCTCCACGCTGGAGCTGTGGCTGGATTCCCTGCTCCTGGCCTCCAGCTGTACCTTTAACATGTGTGGGCAAACCCAGGTTCCTGAACGCAGCTCGGTTCAAGGCAAAGGTGTTGGGGCACGTTCTGTTTGGGAGAGAAGGAATGATTGAATTGCTGGGGAAAGGCCAGCCTTGGACTGCCAAAGCTGGGATAGGCTTCCTGATCCAGCCCTGTCTGGGAAGGCTCTGAATGGACCCAGGGAGGAGGCAGAGAGGGATGGAACCGCTGGCAGCCACAGGGACAGAGGAAACAAGATGGGGTTGAGACATGCCCCTGCTGCTAAAGGTTCCTTCTGTGAGGGTGCCAAAGGATCTGTGAAGAGAGTGAATGAACCTGCCTTGGCATCCCTGCTTCCTTGGAAATGTTTCCTCTTTCCATCCAGGTGTGAGAGCAAAAATCTTCCCCTTCCACGCAGACCAAACCAAGACCAAATGGCAGAGCTGTGCTTCACACACACACGTGTGCACACCCACACACAAACAGGAGTTCTTGGGTTACCTGACAAGCTTCTACTTCTTCTTCCATGTTCTACTCCCTCTCTAGCTTCTCCCTGGGCTCAGCTTATCCTTTCACAGCTCCTTCCATCCCAGTGAGTTGAGCTGAGGGTAAAGCTGAGTCCAGGTGGCTCTGACTCTCTGGCTCTGACACACCAGCCCAACAGAGAACAGGAGCTTGTTCTGGGGCTTGTTAACCCAAGAGACAACTCTTGGTGGGTGGGTGCCTCTGGATGGGAGCATCCATTCATCTATCCATTCAAACCCTCCATCTCTGCATTCCCTGTCTCCATCCCATCCTGCCAAGCCAGCTCCTCAGAGCCACAGCTGTCCCCAAACTGGTCCCCACACAGGGCTGGAGAGCTACTCTGAGCTCCTCTGAGCACCCCAGGACCCCTTTGTCCTGCCCACCTTCCATCCTGCCTTCTCCAGAACCCAGCAGACTTCTCAGGAAATGCTGGAAGGGATTTTCTGCCTCTCTGTGCTGGGGTTTCCTCCTCCATATCTCCAGATCTAAATCACCAGGGACGTGCCACAGCCAGCAGCCACCCCAGCACTGCTCCCATCCCTCTGCAGTGAAGTCAGCCTTCCCCCAGAGCTAAACAGGAGGCTCTGCTCCCCACCCTCTTGGCAAGTCCATGGCTCACCCACAGGGGAATATCAGCCTTCATTCTCCTGGCCCCATCAGCCTCTCCTTCCCCCCTCAGCCTCAGGGGTTGAGCAGGCACTGATCTCTCAGCACGTTTTCCAGGCAGGACCCTGCCTGTGACCTCTGCCTAGAGAGCTGTAGAGGGGCAAAGATGGAAAACATAAGCACAAACTGAAGGGTCTCAGCCTTCCAGCTGAGTTTGTTCATCTGCAGGCACCCCAGGAATGGGGTTAGCTGTGGGGCCCAGCTCTGATCTGAGTACTTTGAGTGTGACCCTGCCTTGCTGAAGAAGAGATGGTTGGATTTCTTGTAGATTATTCAGGGTATCGGAAGTGGCCTGGCAACAACATTTTTCCTCCTTGCAGAACCCAGAATTAAGTCATGTGCTGCTTTGAAAAATAATCACACAAAAAAACACCCAAAACCTCCACTGACTTCTATCCATTTCCAGTTTTGCTCAGTGCCAGTGCCTCCCATTTCACCTGACTCTGATGATGACAAGCAGGATTCCAGCACTGGGAGGCATTGATTGACCAAGTTCTTCATCCTTTTATTCCCTTCCCCATCCACCCACACATGGCCAGGCTTCGATT
Organism: Ammospiza caudacuta; assembly: GCF_027887145.1. Classification (NCBI taxonomy): domain Eukaryota; kingdom Metazoa; phylum Chordata; class Aves; order Passeriformes; family Passerellidae; genus Ammospiza; species Ammospiza caudacuta. The sequence continues at coordinate 12,485,138 of NC_080608.1, read as the reverse complement.
CCCTGAAGGATCAGCCCTCAGCATTCCTGGAGCCTCATCCACAGCAATAACCAGCACAGATGCCCTCAGCAGGCTTGAACTGTTTGAGGGAGGGAGTGCTGATTTTTTGGTGGGAATCCAATGAATGATCTCACCCTGGAAAGGAAGGCAGAAATCACCATCTCCACCAGGCAAGTCACGGTGCTCCGTGTCAGCTGCACAGACCACCCCGTGCTCTCTGCAGATGGCCTCTCATGCCTCCCCAGCCCTCAGTCCCACCATCACCTGCACCTCCACATTCTTCAGCTTTGATTTCTTGGCAGGAATAGTCAGGACTGCTGTCATGGCTGTGACTGCTATCCCACCAAATGCCAACTGGGCACCAGGCGAGCTGGCCAAAAGGAGAGGAAAACAAGTTCAGTGTCAGGGTAGCAAAACAAACCCCAAAGAAGGGTGGCACAAGAAAACAGTCTGTCTGAGAGGGCTGGGGTGGCACAAGGAAACCGACTGAGCCCTCAGCTCTGCCCTGCTGACCCAGCCTGATCAGCTCCTGGATCAGCAGGGACAGGAGCACCCTGCAAGGTCACAGAGAGGGCAGGGAGATGCGGTTTGTGCATGTCCACAGACAGCACTGCAATGCTCCCATTGTCAGAGGGTCAGAGATCCCTCCTCAAGGTCTCTCCCTGACCTGCAGCAGGGCTGGAGTGGTGGAGTGGAGCCCTCCTGGCCCAGCTGCCTCTTACACATCCATCCTCTTAGAGAGATCTCATTTCTGCTCTCCATCCCACTGTGACATCCTTTTTCCACTCCTCTGGGTCTCCATACAGCTCTCCAGCCCTCTGGCTCTTCCTTCCAGACTCTACCATCTTCACCCTCTTAATTCTGCATCCAGTGCCTCTTGCCACAGCTCTCCATTTCACACATCTCATCTGAGTATTTTTGCTCTATTTCTATCACTCCCCAGCACATCCCTCACTGGCTCCATTTCCCTCCCCAGCTCCCCAAAAACCATCTCCACCCCATTTCTGCCTGCTCCCAAGTGTTCTCTCTGCCTGCCTCCACCCACAGCTCCCTCACACGTGCCTTTCCCTGCCCACCTTCAGCCCTCCCCTCCTCTTCCATCTCTCTAGGAGGGCACGGAGCCATCAGGAAAGGTTCTGCCCTTTTGGAGAGAAATCAGACCCAGATCCCCTTCCACAAGTGCAAGAGCCAGCCTGAGGGAGAGGTGCTTTGGATGGGTGCCTCCCTTTGGTGGAAGGAATTGGGGTCCACAGGCAACAGGTTTTGGTTTCCTGGGCTGGAAAGTCCTGTGGGACCTCCTACCCTCCCTGCCTATCAGCCACTCTTTCCAGATAGCCCAGGGTACCCTCTGCTCAATGCGGTGCAGCTCCTTCTCTTTGTTTCTTTTCCAAGCTCTGCAGTACCTTTGTTCCCTGCAGATTTCAAATTGCTGAAAGATTTATAAGACCGCAGTAAATCACAAGATGCAACACCCAAACAGGGGCTTTAATTATCATCACAAAGGTATTAAACATACCTCCAAAAGGAGAGGGGGACTGCTCACCTCTCTGTGGGTATAATTCCCTGTTGATGTGTTTGGGTACATCTCTTCCCCCCACCCTGCATATTTGTATACCAGTGCATGAATTCACCTTTGAAGGCTGTACAAGAATGTATAATCTCTGCCTTTCATGTGCTTCCATATCTTTTCTCATCTCGATTACCAGGCCTCCCCTTCAGCCATGTTCACGTTATGCCATGAAAGGCATTGTGCACATACATGGAGAGGAGCACAAACTGCTGTTTACTACCCCCAGACATATTTCCACATAAATACATTCTGCACCACCAGCTGCTTCTGCACCTTACAGAGGTGTTTTGACACATGTGTGTGTTAAGTGTTTATCCCATGTCCCTAAAACCACTCATTTCTGCACATGCACAACTTTGGCCTGGTTTTCTCCACTGCTGCTGTCATGTCCTTGGATCAGCACTGTTCCCCACCAACCTGCCCCAGCCTCTGCATCCTGGCTGCCCAGCAGAAGGGAAAGCAGAGATGTGAAGAGCTGCTGTATCTCACAGGTCACTTGTTTTATTTGCAACACCTACCATAGGTTAGCCTAAGATGCCCAACCAGCTTTGAAGGCAATCCCTTGATCCTAAAAACATCCCAACGTCTGTGTTCTTTCCCTTGGAATTACCTCTGCCTTCAGAGCTGCCTCTCATCAAAGGCCCTGGCAGAGAACAGTTCCCCCCACCTTCAGTTTTCTGTCTCCTGAGCCCCACACAGGTCCATGTGTCTCTGTAAGAGCAAAAGCACACTCAGGAAGGTGGTGGAACACCACAGCCTGTGGTCACTTTGCCTTTCCCCTCTGTTTGCAGCCCATACATGCACAAATCCACCACACCAGAAGACACTGGCCAGGTCCATCCATGTGAGGAGCTCCCAGGGATTTGTCCATTTGCCCATCTGGCACTCACACACTCCCACTGCCTTGCTGGTCCATTCCTGTATAAACATGAGCGAGCTGTGGCCATCCTGTTGTTGTTTCCACATTCCCCACAGCCGTTCTGCCCTGTGGTAATTTTGGACAGAAGCACTTGGGAAATTATAAACCACAGGTAACATTGAGGGCACTTTCAGTGCTGCTGGCAGTCAGGCTTTCTCTTCCCCATCCTCAGTGATTTCAGGTATGAAGAGAAAGGAGATAAATCAGAGATACCAGAACTTGTGAGAATCCACACACTCTCCTGTTCTGCCAGAAAACAAAGAGCAGAAGAATGTCAAACCCTGCAGCCAGGAAGCAAACATCCCTGCTGGGCACTGTGGGGCTCCTGTCCAGGCACACACTCCCTGCTGGACTCACTGGGCCATGTTTGGAGCCAGCCTGGCCAGCAGGCACAGCAGGTGCCACAGAAACCCCTGACCTGCCCCACTCTCCAGGAACACTGTAAGCTTTGGCTCAAGGCACTTGTTTGGTGAACCTGGACCTGCTCTCACCTTACACCAGCCTTGGCACTCAGGCTGATGGATGTCCTGCTTCCCAGGACTCACAGCCAGAGCCAGTGCATGCACCCAGCACTTGCTTCACCCTGAAACTGCAGCTCCCCAGAGCAGAGCACAGCCCAGCAGGGAGGTTCTGCTCACCTTAAACCCCTTGGATTCAGTGGTTTGAAGCCCCCCTGAATAAGGCTCCCCAGGGGCTCAGTCAGAACAAGTGCCAGCTGACGGCTCTGCCCCTCACCTGAGGATTCAGTCACAACCGCTGATAAGGCCCATCCATGGTGGAGGAGCTGCAAAGGCTGATCTGATCTGATCTGATCTGATCTGATCTGATCTGCCCTGAGAGAACCGTGCACAGCCAGGGGCTTTGGCTCTCCCCTCTCCAGCTCTGCACACCCCAGGTTTCCCTGTCTCCAGCCCAGGGAGCTCCCACAGGGTTCAGCTCCACTGCACTTTCCTGTGCTGCTCTGCCCTTGCCCATCTGCTGCAGAGTTATGTTCCCTCCTAATCCCTTTATAATTTCTCCCATTAACACAACACGCTGCTTTGCAGAAGGAAATCCTCTCCAAGCACCTAACAAAGCTATGCCCCATAATTTCCTATTCATTTGGGAACCCTGCATGCTGCTGAAAGCCACTGAGCTGTGCTAAGGACTGGCAGGGAGCTCATGGTGGTGTCTAAAGGAGAATTTCCTCTATAACCAGCTTAGGGAGCATTAAGAGCACATTAACAGCAATCTGGGCTTGGCCAGGGATCAGCCAGTGCAGATCCACATGGGAACAGCTCACAGTGCCACACTTCCCAGCAGAGGCATTGACATCAGGGTGTGTTCCCAGCTGCAGCCAGCCTGGGCTCCTCACACCCTGGGGCTGCAAGCAAGAAGTTCTCCAGACTTAAAACTGGATGAAACACCTGGCCCCAAGCTTATCTGAGAGCAGAGCTGTGTCTGGAGTGACTCTGTGCAAGAGCCACAGCACCTGTGCCCCTGTCCAGCTTTGAACAGTGTTAAATGAAGGGATAGGTGGTGGCAGATGGACACAGAGAGAAGCACCTCAGCCAGCTGGGTGGATTTTGTGATAACAGAGCAAAAGAGAGGGAGCAGGATCTGTTCTCTGAGCCTAGAAAAAGACATTAATCTGCACATTGTGCCCCTCATCATGCTCCTGCAGTGCTGCTCAAGATGATCTCAGCCAAGCAGAGCCCCAGCTGAGGCACTGGGACACCTGAGGAATTACCCCTCCCTGGTTGTGCAACGCTGGTGTGATTTGCATAACAGCAAACTATTGCCCAACAATCACATTAAGGCTGCTCACAATCATCCCCTGTACACACACACCAAGCCATGTCAGCATTGGCCCATATTTATGAGATCTCACCCATCCATCTGCCTGCCTGCATCCCTGCAACACTTGTGCTGCAGCAGACTAGAAGGATGGGTTTCCCATGATCAGTCAAGGAACTGGTTATTTCTCAATTCCTGCTCTCCTAGTGCTTCAAATTCCATATTTCAGGCACTTTGATATTTCACTCCTCTGATTTGACACCGAGGATGTCCAAACTGCTCACTTTGCAGATTACTGCAGATTACTCATTTGGCAATAAATAAAACCCTATCAGCAAGAAAATGCTGAAGTGAGCCACTCTCCAGATACCAGGGAGAGCCCCTCAGAAGGCAGAATGACCCCAGTGGTCATTCAGCCACCTGAAGCACAGACATCCCTTCCAGAGCCGGGTGTGTGAACCCTTAGGTTAATTCCCTATGAATTCCCTAAGAGAAGCCACCTAATACCTGATGACTTCTTCTAAAACTCAGTGTCAAATCGCCATTCTCAGCCCCAAGGGGCAGTCATGGCACACAACATTGACTGGGCTCCATGGAGCTAAAACCTCCCTATATTACCATAGGGGTACATCAGAGTCTGGAGAGGTGGGAAAGCTGAATGGGAAGATGATTTATTCCAACATTCCCGCCTAGGCTTTAAACCTCAGCCTGGCAGATGGTCCCTTTGCTGCCCAGTGCCCTGCACAGAGCCCATTTGCTGTTATTTATCCGAGTACAAGCCAGCCAGGCACAGCCCTCACTGTGAGAGGAGGAACGCAGGTTTTACAGCAGAGCTTTCTTCATGCAGCTCAAGAGATGGCCGGGAAATAAAACCCAGGAGAGCTTCGCTCTGGGTGGCACCCACCGGAGATAATTGCTGCTGGATACTTGCCTGGGGCTGGGGAGAAGCTCCTACATCAGCACGGAGGAGCTGCTCCCCAGGTACCCCTGCTCCTTCACCTCCTCATCTCCCCCCTCCAACCTGCACCAGGGGAAATTCAGCCCCTCAGCCCCCAGGTGAGGTGGCTGAGAGGGTCCTGTGAGGGGTTAAACCGCAGTGCCAGCAGCAGGAGCCCACCTCCCATCCCCTCCCTGTGGCTCCTGCCTTTTCCCGCTCCCCCCAGACGAGTTCTGGTTTGTCCTGAGGTTTGCTTCTTGCTTGCCTTGTTTATGTGAACGATAATTTTGGATGTGGTAATGGCAGAACTGTAGCAACATGCCTCCCTCCCACCCCCCTCTCTGCATCGGCGCTGTGGGGCACCGAGCTGCTCTCAGTGCTGCAGCCCAGACATTTTGGGGCCTGGAAGGACCAAGCTCCTCACCACTCACCTCCCAGCATCCTGCTCGCTTCCTCTTCTAACCCCAGGTGCTGTTAACAGAGCTCAGACCCATCCTGGCCTGATGTGTGCTGTGCTGTGTCCTTGGAAAGCCTCCCCACCCTCCCACCACCCTCATGCAGCAGCAGGGGTGGAACCAGCTCTGGGTTTCACCTGATTTATTCCATATGCCTTCTATGGGCCTGTCCCTCACACAGGTCTAATAAATCACAAACCAAATCCTCTCAGAATAATATTAACAGCCATGTTTATAGTCAGCAGATTGCAGGAAATTCCCTCCCCACACCTATCACTGTCGGGCTTATCACTGAACTTTCAGGGGCTGTGATTTTATTCCTGATTCCCGTGCCAGGAATAGATGAGCTGCAGGTCCCTCGCCCTGCCCCAGAGGTGTGTATCTGAGATTCATCCCCTGCAGTTATTGATGGTGTGAATTACCACAGCACCTCACAGCCCCTGTCCCAGGGTGCCTCAGCACCAGGCACGTGTGTGTGTGTCTGCCAGCAGCACCTGAAGGACAGTGGCACCACCAGGGTGAGGTCCCCTTCTGCCCAAGACCAGCAGGGAACAACCCTTTTGCTGGGTATCAAATAAGGGATGCATGGATGGGTGGGATGAGCCATAATACATCCTGAGAATGAAGGCAACCAGCAGTCTGATGTGATGCAGGATGAGGAGATACAGGTGAGTGCAGCCTTGCTGCCTTTTAGGGACCTGTGTCCAGATCAGACACAGCTTTGCTGCTGCTCAGATCACTCCTTGAGTAGCCAGCAGCAAGGCCCAACAGTCCTGGCCGATATTCCCACCAGAAAGCTCAGGTCAGAGTCACAGCCAAGCACAGAGCAGCCCCACACAGGGGAGCCCCAGGTGGGATGTCTGTGGTCCCCACCACCTCCTCCTGCCCTTTCTGAGTGCAGCAGGCTTTTCAGTGACTGGCCATAGGGTTCCTTTGGCCTGTTAGGGACATATTTTTGCAAATCCCATCTAAAGAGATGCTCACCAGACTTACCACCACATTAGCTTTTTGGGGAGCCTAAAGCAGCCTTACCCTCAGCTCCTAACTCCATTCTCCCAGGACCTGTAGTGCAAAGAGGATTTTGCTCTAAGTGACTAATGCTCATCATGCTACACAGTGCACCAAAAGCAGACAGGTCAAAGAGGAAGACTCAGAAACTGGCTTTCTTTTAAAACTGGTGTCATTGCCACAAGTGGCTTTTATTGTAGTAGTTCTTAAATTAGATGCTCTTAACTGCTCTGAGCCAGTGGACAGCAAATGAAACAGCACAACAAAAAGAACACAAGGAGGGTTTGCTCCATCCACACAAAATGGCACCCACTGCCTGAGGGAGGGGACAGCTGGGCAGGCAGGATGGCCCTGGAGCAGCTTCCCCAGCTGGAGAATCCCAGCCTGCAGCTGCAGCTCAGGCTGTGGGAATGGCAGAGAGACCAGCCCAGCTCAGGGCATGGCACAGCAATGTCCCCTCTGCAGTGTTCATGTTCCAGCTTGCCTGGAGCACCAGCAGAGGATGAACCACGGGGCTGGGGACAATCTGCAGCCCCTGCAGCCAGCACAGCGCAGGCTGGGCTGCTCTGCTGTCACAGACATCTTTTATGAAATATCCTTTCCTTAGGATTTTTCCTTCTGAGAAGCTGAGAGGCCTCAGGAACAAAATGTAAACAATGGTTAACTGCTGCTGTGGAATGCAACAGGTGCATCTGTGATTGGTCTCATGTGGATGTTTCTAATTAATGGCCAATCACAGTCAGCTGGCTAGGACTCTTCTGTCCGAGACACAAGCTTTTGTTATTCATTCTTTTTCTGTTCTCAGCTAGCCTTCTGATGAAATCCTTTCTTCTATTATTTTAGTATAGTTTTAATATAATATATATCATAAAATAATAAATCAAGCCTTCTGAAACATGGAGTCAGATCATCTCTTCCCTCATCCTCAGACCCCTGTGAACACCGTCACGCTCGGCTCTGCTCTGTCCCGGGGCTGACAGCCACCAGAGCGCCCTGCAAGGCTGCACACGAGCAGCCAGTGCTGCATCCCTGATTCTTCCCCCTCTGCAGAACCTGCGTGCTGCATCCCGAGCAGCCCCGGTGCAGGAGGAAGGCTGCCCGCACTCCTCCTCTCCTCCCATGGCCCGTCCCGCTGGCAGCAGGCAGGGCTGGGTGAGCCACTCCTGGGTGATTCACTGCCCAGCAGGCAGAAATGCCTTCCTGGATACACACAGCTGGGCGCAGGGAGAAGGAGCGAGCGCTCTGATCGCGGCTGAATCACCGAGCGCCGGCGTGCAGGGACAGCGCTCCGCTGGGGTCGCGGCCAGGTGAGCATTGCAACAGCGCGGGTGACTCACCGAACGGCACGGAAAATGGCATGTGGGGCAGCAGCGGGGAACGGGGGAGGAGAGCAGCCCGCCGGGGCACAACCCGGGGGCGGCAGGCTCGGAAACACCCAGGTCTGTCTCGGGGCGAGGAGGAGAACGCACTGCTGCAGAGCGCTGAGAGGAGAACGCGCTCCTGCAGGAATGGGGCGCGGTGAGCGAGCCCACCCCACTGAGGGAGCCTCCTCAGCCATGGATGCTGCACCCCAGCCCTGCCGGAGCTCGATGGGAAAGCTCCTCACTCTGCCATGGGAGTTCTCCTCTTTGTGTTTCAGGACAGGATGCAGCCACACAAGCTCCCTGTCACAGACATCTTTTATGGAAAATCCTTTCCTTAAGATTTTTCCTCCTGAGAAGCTGAGAGGCCTCAGGAACAAAATGCAACAGGTGGATCTGTGATTGGCCCATGCTGGTTATTTCTAATTAATGGCCAATCACAGTCAGCTGGCTCAGACAGAGAGTCCAAGCCAAGCCACTCAAGCTTTTGTTATTCATTCTTTCTTTTTCTATTCTTAGCTAGCCTTCTGATGAAATAATTTCTTCTATTCTTTTAGTATAGTTTTAATATAATATATATCATAAAATAATAAATCAAGCCTTCTGAAACATAAAGTCAGATCCTCGTCTCTTCCCTCATCCCAAGACCCCTGTGAACACCGTCACAGCCCCCCATGAACAGGATGGTCACAGGAGGTTTGGGCTGGATGCACCTTGCTGAATTCTGCCATGGAGTCACTCTCATCCCTGACAGTGGCACTGCCAGGTTCTGGGAAAACCAACCCGTTGACATTGCTCCTCTCCTCCCCTGCCCAGTCCCTGGGACAGCAAGACCTGCACCTGCACCCCAGCACTGAGCCAGTGTCCCCAGCACCCAGAGGGCTCCATGGGCATTGCTGTGGGTAATTCCAGTGTCATGCCCTGTGCCCCAGCACTGAGCCAGTGTCCCCAGCACCCAGAGGGCTCCATGGGCATTGCTGTGGGTAATTCCAGTGTCATGCCCTGTGCCCCAGCACTGAGCCAGTGTCCCCAGCACCCAGAGGCTCCTACGGCACTGCTTTGGGTAATTCCAGTGGTGTGCCCTGCACCTGCCCTACAGGGTAACAGGCTTTTTCCCACACCTATGTTTTCTTGCCTGTCCCTGAAGGCAAGGCAGCCCTGATCAGCATTTCCATGTTGTGCTGAAACAAGACACAAACTCCCTGGAGTCAGCTGTCCTAACAGCCTTGCCAGGGGCAGCAGGAAAATGGGCACAGATTCCCCGTCAGGTAACAAGACTTTCCCAATTCCTGCTAGGAAATGTGTGTCCCTAGCCCCATCCCTACTTCCAAGGAAGGGTGTTGGCTGAGAGCCGCAACGCTGAGCTGACAAGTCATGATGGAAAGCTGCATCCCCCCAAACCAGCTGGATTTCCTCCTGGGGACTGCAGAGGAAGGGAAACAGGGCACCATGAACCTCCCACACCCAGACCAGCAGAGGGGGTCCCCCATCTCCCTCTAATGACTGCAGTCCTTGGAGGATTTCAGGTTAATCAGGCTGGATCATTAGCTCAAGCTGCAGCCCTGTTGGTTCATGGAGCCCTTGGACCCCTTGTCCCAGAGGGCAGAGCCCACAGCATCCCCAGAGCAGTGTCCCCAGAGTGGTGGCAGTGTCTATGGGCATGACAACAGCATGGCAGAGCAGGGTACAGAGCCAGAGCCCTGCTGTGCAACATGCTGTTCAAATGGAGAACTGCAAAAAAAGGCAATACCTATCTATATAAATAAACCAGGCACATGTCCATTGGGAATTTCAGAAAAAAATATTTAAAAAAATGATTACCCTTTGGGATGCAAAGCAGCTGGGCCTGGAGAGCAGCTAAGAATTGTTATTAAATAAATTAATTAGCTCAGCAGAGCCCGCCAGGTACTGAACACTTTCCACTTCCAAGCAGGTAAATGAGTCCGTGGGAACAGAGGCTGCTCCACGCCTGCCAGGCAGCACAAGCTGCATTTTAATGTGCATGCAATTTCTGCAGCTCTGCCCCTGCAGGTGGCACACTGGGTGCTGTGTGACCCCCAGGAGGGCCCAAAGAGCCCCCAAACATCAGGGAGCACAGCCACCTTCCCGTGTGCCTCAGTGCAGGAGGGGTTTGTGTGCAGGGATGCCTGTGCCCAGCAGAGCCCAGAGCCTCCCCTGCAGCACGTCTGGAGCCAGGGCTGGCACTGGGGTGGCACAGAGCAGTGCCAGGGCATGAGGAGTGCTGAGCATCACCTGGAGAGCACAGCCCCACGCTCTGCATGGCCCAGAGCTCTGCAGGCAGGATGGCTTTGATCCCTCCCCAGCCCCATCTCTGCCTTTAAACATCGACTTTGATCACCCTGGGGTCTGGCAGGAACAGGCTGAAGGAACTCCTCTGCCATGGTAACTGAGGGCTGGCAGCAGTGACAGGGCAGCACTGCCCTCCCTGCCAGGGGCTCAGCTGGGCTCTGACAGCCACAGGAGTGACCCAGGGCCAGGCTGGGTCAGACACACTGGGAGGAGGTAAAGGAAGAGCAAAACAGGAGCTGGGAAGGAAAGGTGGAGGTGGTAAGCAGGAACTCCCCATCCTTCCTCCCATCCTTCCTCCAGGGCAGGTCCAGCTGCAATGACCCTTCCTGCATCACCCAATGCAAATTTCCTGCATCAAAAGGTGAACAAATCCCTGTCCTGCACCAGCTTTGCTGAAACTGAGAATTCCAAGGGGACTGTAGAAAACACCAGCAGTGCTCAAGCCTCCCTTCCAGGGAAGTGGGGAGTTAGATCTCTGTTACAAGAGGAAGTTCACAATTACAGCACAAGTCGTTACTGGAAAACAAAATTTCCTGGCATGTTGCAAATAAAATCTGAATTCCCCAGTCTGGGGTTCAAGACAGCCCACAGCCTTCATTCCAGGGCCCATCTGAGAGATAAAATGAGATTATATTTATGATGACAGAGACAGATAAAAGTTGGTAGGGGAACAGCTCTGGGAGGGCATTTCAAACAATGAGTATTACATCCGAAACAGCACAAGATTCACTTGCAGAAAGAAGCCCACAGTGCTGAAAACTCCTGAAATTAAATCTCTGTGCACACCCTCCCCAGTAACCTGAGCAGCACTATTGCAAACAGCTCCAGAGAGCAGGACCGTGCTGCCTCTTCCTCTCCTTGGGGAAAGAGAGTTATTAAGTCACTGAGGGTTATTAAGTCACTGAGAATCTTTGAACAGCCCTTATTTTTCACTGTGGGTGACAGCAGCTGTGTCCAGGGCATTCCAGAGCATCCAGCTGCTGCAGCACACCAGGACTGGGGTCTCTGCTTTGAGTCCAGCCCAAGAGTGACCCACAAAGCAGCAGTCAGTGCTCTCCCTACCCAGCAATGGATCCCCATCCAGGTTAATTCCTTAATGGACCCTGATCCCCACCCTGGATCAGCCCTCAGCATCCCCCGTGGGGGCTGTCCTAAGAGCAGAGCACAACCCCAACCTTACCAGCACTCCTGCCTGCCCATACAGATGTGCCTGCCTGTACAGATGTGTCTCCCTATATAAACACATCACCTGCTCTTTCCTCCCAGCCTCCTCCAGAGCCACCACAAGCCCCAGAAGCCCCCCAAGGGGCTGCAGAAGCCTCTCGTGTCACCCCACAGTTAAGCAATCCACAGATCTGCCACGACTTGGGCAGGATTAGGCAGAGCTGCTGCCAGGCTGAGCTGCCCAGGGAGGACAGATCATTCCTGCCAGGAGCCAAGGCTCTGAAAAGGGACATTGTTTCAAGGATGATTTGCTGTTTTCCCCCTCACACACACACACAGATCTGCAGCTCCAATCTGGCTTTTGTGTGAGGCACCTGCTACCACCTGTGGTCAGGGATGAGACCAGAGAGGGAAGAGCAAAGGAAGGAGGGAGTGGAAGCCAGGCTTCCTTAACCTTAACCTTAACCTTAACCTTAACCTTAACCTTAACCTTAACCTTAACCTTAACCTTAACCTTAACCTTAACCTTAACCTTAATCTCCAGCCAGCTGCTCCCCTCCCCTTTATCAGGCAGCAAATCCCCACCTGCACAATTCCCCATATCCTTTTTCTGCCAGCACAGTTCCTGCCCAGGTGTGATGCAGGCAGACCCACACCAACCTGACCTCTAAACTTCAGGAACTCAAATTAAAATGGGCCTGAGAGATAAACCAGCCTCCCAGGTTTACTTTTAAGCTCAATGCAAACAAACACAGAGGACATTTTGCAAAAGCCAACATTGCCTCCTGCTGCAGCACTTCAAAACCCAAAAAAAAGAAACCCCTGGGTGATGGGATGGCTCAGAATGAGGTTTTGTCCATGGGTCAGAAGCATCTGTCAAACATGCAGCCAAGGAGGATGGAGAATGCCTTGAGGTCTCTGCAAAGCTCCTGCAAAGGGCTCAGTGGGAGGATTTGCATCTGCTGAGCAAAGAGCATGGCCTGGGGCTGTGTCCCCACGTCCCACTGGTCCCACTGGTGGGGTTGCTCAAGCTCCAGGGCTCACCACCATGCTGGGAACGGGCAGGAGCACTGGCCAGAGCAGTCCTGTTCACACCCTGGCTCCTTCCAAAACACTCAGGGATGGTTTGGAGCAGGATGCCACAACCGCCCATCATCATACTTCACTTTTTTCCTTTAGTCTTTGCCTTAATCCTTTAATGAATTAAGTGGAGCAATTAAGCTGGATTTTTATTTCTTTTTAAAGTGAACACACATGAAAATGGAGATGGGTATTTTTTGCAGTTTGAACGTTTAATATGATAATTAATGCAAAGCCCCTCAGCTTTAGGGATTCTCCACACCTCTCACCCAGGCCTTGTTCTGTTTATCTTCCTGGCAGACTGCCTCTCATTCCAATGAAGGTTGCCCCTTCCTCTTGCTCAGGCAATGCCCAAACTGCACAGATCAGGGCAGGAGGGAAGGGTGGGCACTCAGAGCTGGTCCCCAGCAAAAGCCCCAAACAAGCATCAGGGGTGCAGAGTGCTGCCATAGCAGGATATGGAGAAATCTCCTTTCTGGAGAAACTCAGATGGGACCAACCTTGCTGTCCAGCAGCGTATCCAGCCCTCACCTCAAGCAGCTGAGCTGAGCCCTCATGCCCAGCTCACTGGGGAAGGTTTGCTGGGCAGGGTGATGAGGGCAGTGCCTTCCCCAGCCCTGACAAAACAGAAGTTTTGGCTCTGCAAAGGAGGCTGGACAGGCTCACCTTCCCAGGCAGCATTTCCACATCTGGTATCTTCTTGCCTTCCAGTCCTCAGGTCCCTGCTCCCTTCCTCTGCTTCCCCTCATCCATCTACTCCCTGTTTGGCTTAAAATATTTGCAAGTATGGCTGAACATCTCTGTGCCTCAGTTTCCCCACCAGTGAAAAGGAGGTTAACAGATGCCCCTGCTTCCCTGGAAGGATGCAGGCACTGGGAGATGACAGACATTTGGGGGATGCCATGGACCCAGCCCAACACCACTGAGGCTCTGCCACCCCTGTTCTGAGCACACATTTTAGACTGTCAGCACTACAGACATCATTATCCCCTGTTCCAGGAAGGAAGGGAAGGAGCCTGGGACTGATACACATCTGAGCAGCACAACTCCAAAGGTAAATTTCTCAGATATTTCTCCAAATGGTTGGACAAAGTGCTTCAAGGATAGGGAAGGCCTTGCTGTAGCCCCATGAGGTGTTAGCAAACATGGCTCACTTGAAATCAGGCAGTGGGCCCCCAGTAAATCCCACAAAGACCATCCTGACTGGGCTGGATGGTATCCCTCAGCACTGGGATTTGCTGTTTGGGAAATGCCTCTGCGATCTGCGTTTCTTTCATTTTTCAATCCTTTTTTTCTCTCAACTTATTATAAACTTCTTCCTTTTTTCACCAAAACACATTTCCTGACACAAAAAGCTCCTGGTAAACGTTCTCTGACTCACTGAACTGCCCCAACAGATCTGCCTGCACAGGAACTGGACCATCCTGTTTGTGGGTACCAGAGCCACCCCCAGCCGTGTGCCCAGGGCTGAGGAAAGCTGTTCCATTGAGAAACACTCCCTGCCAGATGTGGGCAAGCCCTCCCTCACATCTGGAGAGCAGTCAGACATTTTGATTTTCTCTCACAATTGTTTGTTTCCTTGTCCTGAGCAGGACAAGCCTTGGAGATGAGGTTCTTTGCCTCTTTCTGCAGAGAAGTCCACCAGCATTTTTTCCTGTAACATTGTGGTTTTGCAAATCCAGAAGGAAGAAAATAATACACCCTGAAAAGCAGCTTCAGTATTGGGAGAGAAGTTTGTCTCCTCTCTTTTGCTAGCCTGTGAGAAATCAGTGTGTGTTTTTACAATGGATTTTTTCAGTAGTACAGATTCATGGAGGTTTGGGCTGCTGGTGCTGTGTCCCTTGGTGACCACTGCCCTTTAGAACACACCTGAGACCCAACTTTCTTCCATGCCAAGGCACAGAGTGCTGCAAAGCCTGTGGTGATCATGGCCAAACACAGCAGTCAATAAAGCTGATGACCTTTGCTTGGTTGTCCAGTCAGCCAAAGGAAACACTTTTCCCCTCTGGCTCCTATACTAGACACTTCAAAAATTATGGAGACTGCTCCCATAAGGTCCCTGGGAAATCTCAGGGACACACATCCATCAATATTTTGCAGTCTGAGACAGCAGCAACATCTCCTGCTGCACTGGTACAAGCCCAGACACCGTGCTTGGCTTCCTGTAAACAAAAGCTGTTTAGCTCTAAATTCCTCTTTTGGCTGAGGCTGCCCTGGTTCAGGGAGGATGGTATCGAGATAATCATCACATGGATTGTGTTCCTGGGACTGGGACTTGCACAACGGCGCCTCTTTAAAATGCCCTCGGAGCAAGGAACTTCCAGCCTGGTTTCTCTGCCAGGCAGGTCTGGGTGTCAGGTCTGAGCACCAAGGCAAAGGAGAAGGAGAGAGAAGGATCTGAGAGGGGAGCATGGAAGTCTGGGACTGCAATGGGTTAACAGATTAATAAACATTTACAGACTGCAATGGGTCAACAGATTAATAAAAATGTATGGACTGCAATGGGTAAACACATTAATAAAAACATATGGACTGCAATGGGTTAACACATTAATAAAAATGTATGGACTGCAATGGCTTAACACATTAAAAACATTTATGGACTGCAATGGGTTAACAGATTAATAAACATTTATGGACTGCAATGGGCTAACATTAATAAAAATTTACGGACTGCAATGCAAAGAAGAGAGTACAAAGGATTTGGGCTGGAGAAGAACAGAACTTTTCCCCCAAAGCATGACAAAGCAGGAGAGGAGTGGTCTTTCCCAGGGAAAAGAGTTAGTGGTCCAAGGTTTTTCAGGCCAGACCAGAACAAGCACAAATTATTTCCCTATTTCAAAATTAACCTCCACTTTGAGTTTCTGCTCAAGCCAGGCAAACCAGAGACATTTGGGTGAAGCAAGAGTGTGGGCAGACCCTGCTCTGCCTGTGCCTGATCTCCCAGTGCCCGTGCAATCCCCAGCACTAGATCCAGTGCACTGGACTAAAAGTTAAACATCCAGTCCAAGCTGGTTGTGTGGCATCAGTGAGGGGAGAGACTCATCCTCTGGGAATGGCTCCTTCTCCCTGGACAGACACCTGAACTATGGAGCTGTAATTTAACTTCTCATCCTTGTTCTACCCTTTAACCCACTGTCCTCTATCCCCAGCTCCTCGTAGGACCCAGACAATTCCCACCTTGTCCCCTCCTCTGCCACTGCCACCCCCACCAATTATCCACTGCCACCCCCACCAATCCCTTCCACAAACACCAACCTGAAGTTTGGTTTCTCATTCAGGGTGGTGGAAAAGCACATCTGTGTTCACCCACCCATCACAGCCCCAGCTCCTTCCTGCAAAGCTGGGCCAGCAGAAGGCACTGACCATGTCCCTGCCCTGGCCATTATCCCAGGGGGATGTTATGATGCTTGCCTTGCAGTGCATGGTGGGGAGAAGGGGTCCAGTGCAGCAACTTCAGAAAGACTTTAATGTGGCACCATTCCTGGTGCACAAAAGCATGATCAAGCAAAGTCCTGTGAAGGGGACCAGTCCCTCAGTGAGTCACACCAGGAGGGTTTAGGGGTCTGTGATACACGAGGTATCTGGGAATGGCCAGGATACTGATAGAGAAACATCCTGCCAGAGCTGGAAGTGAGAGGCTGCTCCCTGAGCGTGCCAGCAAGGAACTCACCTCATCCCCCACCACTCACTCAAGCCTGGTGGGCAGTTTTGCTTGAGATCATTTCCCCAAGCCTCGCTGGGACGTGGTGGCTTCTCTTCCCACGGTGTCCTGTTGGGGACTGTGCTGACATGGTGACACAGCGCTCCGAGTGAGGGCTGGTGGCACAGCCAGGGATGAGATCAGCCATCCATGAGGTCAGCCATGCCTGAGATGAGCCATCCCTGAGCTCAGCCATCCCTGAGCCATCCGGCACACGAGGCAGGACCAGCGGCTCGGGATGAGCTCATGCACGGAGGGATGGAGGGGAGGAGGAGACACACTGACTCACCAGCTCATCCCATGATGAGGGCCTGCTACAGCCCCCTGTCCTGCCAGGAAAACCTGCAGCTCCAGCCCCCAGTGCGGCTCTGCTCGCAGGGATGATGGCAGTGGGACCATGGCACACCTTGGTACTCTGCCAGCGTGTCCTCACGGCCTTACCTGGACACCAAGCCTTCCCCCAGGGCCCTGAGCAGCACCTCTCCCCATCCCTTCAGGGTCCCATCTGTCTGTAGAGCGATGACATCCCCTCTGTGGGCTGGCATCCCAGCCTTCTGTTGCACTGAGCTCCTGACTCTGTCCTGGTGCCAGATGGCTTCGGAGGGAGATGACTTCATCTCTTTTAAAGGGGCAATGGATCTGTCAGCAGTGCCCTGTAGGAATCAATGTGCATCATGCTTGGTGGGAAGCCAACATGGGGAGCATGCCACAGCGTCCTTATGATCCCACACAGGGCCCAAAGAGGCTTGGATTCCATTCCAACACTCCAACAGCCTCATGCCCTTCACTCTCAGCCATGCGTCATGCTTCATCTGTCCCAACAATAAACTTGTGGAGTGGAGGACCAACAGGAGCTCCATGTGATGCCCTCCTGAGTGTCTAAGGGCAAGGACTACCCAGCACTCAGCCTCACAAGCCAAAGATGTCTTAATAGATCCCACACTGAATGGAGGGGAGTGGTCAGTGTGCATCAGCCTCTTATTCCCAAAATGATGTCTGATGGGCGGCCTGAGTCAAACTCATTCATCACCGGACTCCTCCTGGACTTCAGGCCAGGATAACCTGGAGCACAAAGGAAATCCCAGCTCGGATTTGTACTGGGTACAAAGGGTGAGTCTCAGAGTGAGAATGAGGTGTGCTCACAGAGATATGAGTCAAGGGCTGTGATTACCACCCTGCTGCAAGGGGAGAGATGGATCCAGCCTGTGCCCCTTGGGAGATTCCAAAGCACCCAAACGTCCCTCTCCAGGCAGCACCCCCTCATTCCCCAATGATCCTGCCTGTCTGGGAGCTGCAGGGTGTTTTACATGAACCATCCTGAGTCATGGGAGCAGCCCTGGTCAAGGAGGCTGCAGCCAGACCCGGCTCGGGGAGCCGATCCCTGCCCAGGAGTGGATCCTCCCTGCCCGGAGCAGACGCTGCTGCTGCCTGGGGAAGCGCTGCCGACGCCGTTCCAGGCAGATAATCGCCCCTTCCCCGGCAAGTCCCTGCACGCTGCCGTGCAAACAGACCCACAGAGCACGGCAGCAATGCAGGGCTGAAGGGCCAGACACACAGACGGGCTCTATTCCCTGCAAAGGGGAAACAGGAGCTGTTTGTCCCCGAGGGAGAGAACTCACAGATCCCTGCACACCCCTGAGCTTGCACCAAGACTCTGCTGCCCACCCTCACCCACACAGCTGGAACATTCCAGCTCCAGCTCACCCTCACCCTCAGCAGGGACGATCAAGGGGGTCACACCTTCGTGGCTGTTTCTGACGGCAGAAGGGTTTGGAGAAAACAAATCCAGTGCCACGTCTCAACAGCACTGCCCTGACCTGCTGGGCCATGGAGGCAACACTGCAGCTGCAAGTGCTGGCCAGGAAAGGCACGTGTTTGGGAGGATGAGCTGCAAGATGGGCCTGCAGGCAGATCTTCAGGGCACAGGCAGGGCAGTGAGTCCAGCCACAGCAGGGAGGCCCCTGTAGATGTTTCTTGCTGGTCCAGAGAGGCCCATGGTGATTTCCCTACCCCAGCCTGAACATGCTGCTTCTCTGGAAAGCTCTGCATGCAGGTAACCCACAGCAGAACAGCTTGGCTTTATTACATGGAGATCTTGGGTGGAACCAGGAAATGAAATCTCTCCCCATGATTAGGGAGAAAGAAGCACCATTGCCAGCCAAGGATGGGGCTCTGACATCCCCCACACCCTGGAAAGGTTCCATTGCTTCTGGCAGGGTGAGATCCCAACAGCAGAACATGTACATTTTCTGTAAAGGGATCATGGTGGCATGAAATGTTGACAGCAGCTTATGGAACCTTGCTGGCTTGTTTGACTGACTGTCTGAGTGGTGTGAAGAAGGACAAAGCCAGGCACCATGCACAGCCCCATCTTCTGTCTTTCCTCCTGGCACAGCTCCCCCAGCCAGGCCAATCCTCTCTGCTTGCAACCACAGGTAATTCTGCAACCCACCCCTTTCTGCAGGAGTTGCTCTTTGGGATAAACTTGGGACAACACTTTTCTTCCCAACCCTGCCTGACTTCAGGTTGAGCAGGAGAGCTGAGGAGGCAGAGCCAGAAAGTTTTCACCAGTTCCAGGTTCTCACTCACCACTGATATGGAATGAACAGCTGGAGCTCAGGAAAAGCTCTCCTCTGCTTCTTGTACTTCCTGGATCACTGGGACAGTAATCAATCCAAATGTGCTCTAAGAGACCATGTTTGTCTTTGTAAGGAAGGCAGAAGTCCATCTTAGTATTCTAGCTATGAGGATTTTGGGGGTTCCATAGCTAGATTGCTGCTTACCCCAAAGCCGTGATTTAATTAGGAAAGGTAATTTTGTTATTAAACCATCTGGTACATTTGGAAAAGCAGGTGGGCTTTTGGATAACCAAGCCCTCCTTCAGTCATGTCTCTCATGGTCTGCTGCTCCATAGCCAAGGAAGTTTTTTTCTGAGATCTCAGGTATCTGCAGCCAACAAGAGCGGCACTATGCTCTGCCACCTCTGTGGGAAGGAGCACCCAGTGCCACCAACCTGCTGGCAACAAGGTGGAGTTGTCAGTGGCTTTTGCATTCACTGGATACTGTACATTTTCTGTACGGGGATCAGGTAATAACCAGCTCACAGCCAATTTTTCTGCAGGGCCTGACTGATACACAGCTCATCCGTGAGCACCAGCCTCCCCAAAGAGCATTTCATCAGCAAAGAGAAGGGATGAAGGAGGGCCCCTGTCACCACCTGGGAGAGCAAGAAGACAGTGCAGACAGGGAGAGCTGGCTCGTGGGTGGCATGCTGAGATCAGCACTGCTGGCCTTGCTAGCTGAGGGCTCACACCTGGCTCCACAGGATGAGACCAAGCCCCCACTGCTCCAGAGGGAACAAGGCACCTCTGCAGTGGTGAAAGGCTCCAAACTCAGGGAAATGCTGGTTCTTGCAGCAATCAGCTGATGCCCTGAAGCCAGAGGTTTGCTCACTTGCACCTTGGTGTGTCTAAATATAATACAGGTATTGTTCTGAGCCCTGCGTCAGCCCTGCCACCAATACCTGATTTTCTCGCCTTCCCCAGCTGTGAGACATGCAGCTTGTGTGAAGGAACTTTTCCTTTCCTTCCTCCCAAATGCACCTCCCAGTGCCACCACTGGCTGATCTGGCCTCCTCTCACGAGATGTCATTGAAAAGCAGCTAATTTGCAATTTCAAGGTACTACTATTTCTACTGTCACTTTCATAATCCTCAAAACTTCACTACAAGTTCCCCTATAAATTATCCGAACAAACCAGCTGGAAAAATGGATAAGCTGCACATGTAAATCCAACTAAGTTTTTCCCTTCTTCCCACTCAGTTCAAACTGTTTCTGAAAGGCCATGATGAGCTGGAAATCAAAGTCACTTTCCAAGTGGAGTTAAATGCTGTGAGCAGAGCACCCAACAAGAACATTTGAAGCACCAAAGCTACAGAGATTTCCCAAAACCCAGCTGTGTCCTCTGGGAGAGTGTTCAGGCTCACCATGCCATGCACATTTCTTCTCTCATTCCTGGTACAAATTCCCCAGATTTAATCTAAATTCCTGACCAATTTTGATTCCATCAAAACTGCTTTTTCTGGTGAATTTACCATGTTGCTCTCACCCATCTCCACCAACAACTCCAAATAGTCTCAATATACCATGGGTCAACTTCTTCACATCTTTTTGGACTTGCACCATGAAATCACATGGATTTTCCAAGGGATTGGTGTTGTGTGATTTAAATTGACAGCGTTTAGTTTGAGTCAAGTTCCAGTTGAGGCTGTACATGTGGCCAGAGGATCAATACCTTCCTGTCTTGTGAGGCTTGCTGGTGACCAGTAAGGTGCAGGCTTGCACCAACCACTCCCCCTCAAATGGGATGTGAACAGACCCTGCCTTCTCTCCTCCACCCATTCCTGTGCCATTGTTGGGTGTAGCCTCATGAGGAGCAGCCAGGCACCTATGTGGACAGTTTGATGTTAAAACTGTCCAATTTTCATACTATTTCCCTCTAAAACTATACAGAGGGCTTTCTGGTAATTTCATCTGCAAAAACACACCAGAGGGGAAGGAAACTTCACTTAAAGCTGAACATTTATTTCCCATGTTGAGAACTACCCTGTTCAAACCTCACTTCAATCTAAAGGGGGAACGTTAATATTTACTGGGGTTTGAGGTGGAAAGGAAGAGAGGAGGCAGAAGGGGACAAAGAGGACTGAAGGACCCTCACAGAAGAGTCCGTGTCCTTCCTTGGTCCAGCCCTGAACAACTCCTCCGGAGCCAGGATGCTCTACAAAGATAAATCCCCCAAAGCTCCTGCACGTTGTCTATCTCCCCACGCTGCCATCCCCCTCGCTGCCTCCTGCCTTTTCAGGGCAGGACCCCCTCTTCATCCCCTCTCCTCCGTGCAGCACGGAGCCCCCGGGGCTCGCTGGCACCAGCCGGCGTTTCTGGGGGCTCCCCCAACACAAAAAACAACAACAGCCTTCAAAGTGCCTCTCGCACGCAGCTGCTCCGAGGGCAGATTCAGGTTTCCCCCACCCCCTTCTACCAATCCCTCCTCACAACACCCACCCTGGCAGATAGCTAAAAACAATCTTTGAGTTTTTCAGGTGTGCTGGGAGGGATTTACCCGACATATTCCGCCAGCCCACCACCGCCCCCCGCCCTGCAGTTGAAGCCCTGGATTTCAGGTTAATCTAACAGTAAAAAGCGCTGCAATTATTTGGCTCTAAGGCTTGGGTCCTTGCCCGGTTCTGACACAGGCACACTCAAACTTCACGGAGGGAGCGGGCGATGCCCTTCCTCCTCCTCCTCCTCCTCCCGCAGCCCGTCACGGGAGGGCTGGCGCTCCTGCGAGCCAGTTCCACCCCTCGCAACTTTCTCCCTCGCCGCTGCCGAGCGCTGCCGCCGGAGCTGCAGCCGGCAGAAGCCCTTGCTGCAGGGATCTCCCGGAGCCCTCTGCTCTGACCTGCCCGCACCATGGAGCCCCGGCGGGCAGCCAGGAGCTGCTGCTGCTGCTGCCGGAGAGGATTCGCAGCGCAGGGAGCGCAGAGGCAGCAGTGAACTTCAGGAGAGGCGCCTCTCCTGTTGCAACAGGTAAGGCACGCTGCTGGCCGGTGTGGGGAGTGGGAATGACTCAGGGAGCAGTCTGTGCAGCATGGATGGAGGAAGGCATGGAGGATGCAGAGATTTAATCGAGAAACTGCTTTTGCATGTGAGTAACTTTTGCTGGGAGCAGCCTTCACCTACAGAGAGAGCTTTGGGATGCAGAGCTCTTCATCTCTTCCTCACTTCTGGCAGCCCTAGCACAGGGCTCATGGAAGGAGGCATGAAAAGTTTCATTCCTGTTTGCATCTGGCTTAGCTGGGGAGCTTCAGCAGGCTGCAGCCAGTGCAAGCAGGTGGGCTCCAGGTATCAAAGCAAAAGTGACGCTGCAGAGCAAGGCAGGTGTGGAGGGAGTCAGCACATAAGCAATCCAGGTGTCGGAGCAGGGCAGGATTTCTGCAGGGAGCAAGCTTGTGCTGGAGTAAATGGATGAGCTGTGGCAGGAGCAGCGATGGCGTCTGGCTGTAGGCTCAGCTATTGGCCATGTCCAGCCCTGCTAACCACGGTGAGGTGATACAGCTCCAAACTCTGTCCCCACGTGCCCCACTGAGCCACTTCCACTGTTGCCTTGAACTGGGCTGTGCTTTGGGGATCCCCTGGGCTGTGCTCTGGGGATCCCCAAGTGCAGTCACAGCGCTGGTTTTCCCCTGCCCGGCTTCCCTGTACACCCAGGTTCCAGGAGCTCCTCACCTGCCCTTGTGCCCCTCCACGATGGGCAGCAGAGCCACCCTTTGTGTCTGCACCTTCATTCACTGCCAGTGCCTTGTTATGGGATGAAACCCCAGACAGAGCAAGCCCAGTCCCACTTCAGGGCATGCAGGAATTATTTCCTATGTACATGTGCAGCCCTGATAAAGGAGGTGGAAATGCAGGCAGGGAGGCCTGGGCACTGGGAGCCAACCCTTCCAAACTGCAGTTATCAGCTAATCAGCCTCCCGGGAAATTGGAGTTGGACTCGGTGGAGCACAGCACTCCAGAGGGGCAAAGATCAGCGGTCACGCGACTGGGGTTGCTTCAGAGGAAACCTTCAAAGAAATCTCCTGCTCCTTTGCCTTTGTGGCTGCGGAGGGCTGAGAGTTCCCAGGTGGTGTGGAAATTCAGGCTGTGTGGTGGTACGAGCTGGGCAGGCTCTGTTGGGCAGGCAGGGTTGTGGCCAGCGGGCTGCTGCTGGCCCTGGATCCTGGCAGGGGCACATGGATTGCTCTGTTCCCCCATTCCGGCACTCAGAGGGGCAAAGAGCAGGCAGGGGATGTGCAGGGAGCTGCTGTGGCTCTCCAGGCTGTCAAGCTAGAGATATCTGGCAGGTTATTGGAGCTTTGGGATGGAAAGCAAACAGTCTGTACTGGGCTCCTGAGCAGGGCTGGGCTGTATCAGGATTTGGGACAGCAAAGTGTCCAGGCTTGGCATTGTGTGCTTTTATCATCTCCTAATGTGCAGCACCCCTCACTGTATCAGGAATGGTTCAGGGACATCCACCCGTGTGCTGTAGGATTGGGGTTCCTGAGGCTCTGGGCAGGGAGAGGTCTCTAACCCAGCCAGGGGTTCGGTCTCTGCTTCTCCCAGCCTTGCCGGTAGGCTCAGCGTGCTCTAGGACATTCCCAAAATGAGCCCAGGTACCCTGCCTGGGCAGGGGAGAGCACAGCAGGATCCGCTCCTCTCCCTCCCGAGCCTTTCCCTCGCACCATGAATGCATTTCAAACCCTAATGTTCCCAAACCAGTGCAGCTCCCAACCCTGCAAACAAACAAGCGCCGCTCATGTACAGAGGGAGAGTTCAAAGGAGGCACGACACCTGGAATCAAACATCTGTTAGGGACTAATGCATTTTGCATCCTGCTTTCCTGCCAACTGCTCCGAGGCAAGCGCTGCAGGATGGTTCCAGCTCCCTGCGTGCTGCAGCAATGGCATTCCCTGCTCCCTGCACCTCGCTTTGTTGCGTGCCACGTGTGGAGCATGCAAGTGCAGCTGCACCTCGAGCTGTTAGCACCGGGCTTCCTCTTGTATCATGGACAAACATAAGAGGATTAAATACCCCTGAGCCCTTTTAAATTTTTTAAACTGGGTTGGCAACATGGATGCTGCATTGTCTATTAACAAGATGATCTGCTGAGCAAGCATTTTTTTCCTCTAACCACACTTTTTCCTTGGCAATGAGGCAGGTAGTGCTTTATTAGCAAAGAAACTTTCTTCTCTAATTCTTGGAAGAAGGAGCTCCAGGGAGGGGCAGGCTGCAAGGGCTGCTTGGAAGGTTTGTAGCTCCGAAATGGACAAGGAGCAGGGTTGAAACAAACCAAAGGAAACACTTTCCTTTTCTGTATGGAGGGCGTAATTAACTGGGGAACAAATTGCCACAGGATATTGCAGGCACCAAAAGTTGTGTTTGGCTTCAAACAAGGTTTTGATCCATTTGGGATGGATGGCCCCAGTGAAGGTTTTTAAATGCGGTAGCCCAAGTATCAGACAGGTACTTGCAATGATGTTGAAAAGTGGGAGAAGGAGTTCACTACCTGTGCCTTCTTTTTTATGCTCCTCCACTAAGCAATCAAAACTGGCCATTTTGGGAGAGGGGAACAGAGAGGTAGCCAGGCAGGGCTATTTGGATGCTCTTCCATTGTGTGACTATTTTTGAGTGGCTGGGTTGCACGTGTGACAGGAGCTGTGACTCAGGCAGCCCGGGAGACGCGGGTTGAGCCACGAATAGCCGCTCCATATGGCCCCGGTTGACAGGGACACTCTGTGCCCAGCCTGCTTGTCACAGGTGCTCCACGCAGCGTCCACGCGCCCTTGCTGGCCCCACAGAGGTGCTGCACTGGCAGATCTCAGAAATACACTCAAAGCAGAGAGGATGGAGCAGGAGGGAGTGACCTGTGCTGGGAGCGCTGACAAGGACACAGTGTGGCAGTGAGGCCAGCCTGGGCAAACGCGGCTGTCTTGGGGGTTAATTTATTTTCTCGGTGAAACACCGAGCTCCCCAGGGCACGGGCTGGCCTTGCAGCAGCTTGGACACGGCACAGGAGGTGGGAGACTGCGGGCAGCTCTGGGAGCTGAAGGGTTTCTATCAGCTCGCAGGTAACCCTTGCATTCAATGAATCCCTGCTGCGGGGAATTTTTGTGGCACGGCTGTTGGCGTGCTGGCCAGCCATCCTTGATGCCCTGATTGTCTCATTCATTTTTTTTTTGCCCTCTGTGTCCTCACGTTGCCTCCAAAGGCAGGAAAGGGGCGGGAAGGAGCAGCTGGAGGCGGACAGATGGACACGGAGAGAGAGGGGCTGAGCGGAGAGCTGCGCTCCGAGCTCACCTGCGGGCTGCAGGAGGGAAGGACCGGCAGGATCTGGGCAGAGCAAGGAGAGAAATCATCAGATCAGTGCAGGGACAGGTCTGCAGGGTGAATGGAATTGCCGGGTAGGAGGACAAGGTGAGGGAGGAGCGCAGTGGGCAGGGCTGTGTGCAGGGCAGACGAGGCTGGGCTGTCCCTCCTCACCTGCACCCAGCACAAGGGGCACAAGGTCCCTCACCAGCTTTCACACCAAGGTGCTCCTGGGCTCCTTCCCAAGGAATTTCAGCGATTTTAGGATAACGTGTGTGTTCCCCACGGGTAATCACCGAAAGGGCACTGGAGGTGATGAGGGCAGCGGCCTCGTTACCAGCAGCCAGGCTGAGTTAAGGTGGCAGTGAGGACTGGCAGGGTCAGAGCCCCTTCACACTGGGCAGAGCTGCTGCTCTCCCCAGGCTGGGGTGAACTGGGTTGGTGTCCCTGGGTCAGGTGTGAGCTGTGTGTGGGACCTCGGCTCTCCCAGCTTTGCAGCACCCCAGTAAACAGCTGGTTTGTGAGCAGCACAGTTCATGAAGCTGGGTTGCCTGCGGCGCTCCCTCTTGTGTGGATTCTCTGATGTCTAATAATCGGGTTGGGCTCACATTAGAGCTTTTCTTCCAGCTGGGAGTCCTAATTTGGATTTCTCTCCTCTGTCCTGCTGCTTTTCACAAGCTTGTGCAAAGTTAACTCCTTTCAGGTCTTTGCCTATCTGGTTAAATGTGGCTGGAGCTGGCCAGTGGATCTGAAGGGTAGCAGGATTGACAGTGTGGTCCCACACACCCAAATCCCTCAGCAGTCTGCAGACAGGGGGATGGTTATCAGTGTAAGCTAACTTGCATCCCAAGCATGGGGAAAATGTGAAAGGCTCAGGATGAGTTTTGGCAGGAGAAAGCAATCAGAGAAGAGTCCAGGACCCCTTGTGGGCTCTCACAGATAGTTTGCAGTGACTGAGGTATGAGGTCCTTGGTGCTAAAGCCTCCACGGCAGCTGAATCACAGGGTGAGTGGTGCACAGTCCCAGCAGCAGCAGCAGAGCTGGGGCACACTCATGTGAGATCCTGGCATGCTCCACCTGGCTCTTGTGCCAACATGCTTGGGCTGCTGCACTGTGGTGCCCAACCCCAGGGCCCCTCACACCCTGCCTGGTGAGCAGCTCCCACCAAATCTCCTTCCTACCAGCACTGGCTGCCCCTTCTCCAGCCCCCAGGGCTGCTTCTTGTCCCAGCCAGCAGTGCCCACTCCCCTGACAGCCACAGTGGGATGTGCTGTCTCTCCCTGGCTCCTGGCTGTCACAGCTGCTGTCCTTATCCACCCCTCAACACCTCCTCTCGTTGTCTGTGCAGTGACAGCTTTTGGATCATAAGCAGGATTTACCCCCTTGCTCCCATAGCTGGTGAGAGCAGAGGAAAGGGATCAGGAATGATGCATAAGGATGGTTCCCTTTGCACAGCCCTTCTTCACTTCCCTCCTGTCATGCTTGCCCTGGGACAGGAGCCAGCAGTAAGGCAGCTGGCACTGCAAGGTTCCCTCAACCCCCAAACCTCACTGAGGGCTCCATAGCTCTGGAGCTGCTCAGTTAACTCTTGCTCTAGAATGATGCTGCAGTGCCAAACAGAGAGAGATCATTGACCCTCACAACTCTGCAGAGAGTTCAGCTATGTTCAGGTTGTCCTGTGCCTAAAGATGAGCTTACAAAGTGACCCCTCAGCTAGGTGACACATCTGGGCCAGGCCTAGGTGTTGGCAGCAGTGCAAAATCCAGCTCTCCCTGGGTTCCTCACAGAGCAGGCAGAAATGCACATTGCAGGTAGAAAGGTGGCCTTTGGCTTCACATACCTGGTGGTGCTGTGGGACAGAGGATGGCTTGGGGGCACAGACACGCAGCAGCTGCCTGCTCCAGTGAAGGGTCACAGCAGGAGCAGCATCAGGGCACAGCCAAAGCCCCAAGGATGGAGGAATGGGTGAGATGTCCCAGGGGGAAGGGCGTGAGTGGCTAGCTGGAGGAAGCCACATTGGAGCAAGGTGCCTTTAGAGTCAGTCTGGCTCTGAGCATCCAACCTGTGGAATTTGGGGGAAGGAGGAGTTGGACATCAGAGTAACTAAATGCTTCCCAGCTGCCCTTCCCGTGGAAGGCCATCCTGCCATCTCCTCTCTGGCTCTACTCATCTGTGTCTTGCACCACTCAAGGAGCAGCATCCCCCCTGTTCCCACTGTCAGTCCTGAAGGGTGGTCCTGGTAGGACCCCTCACAGATCTCTTGGCCACAGCAGACCAGGTCTGGGGAAGGCAGGGCTGCCTCAGAATGAAGCATTTTCACCAAGCCCTGCAGCAGTACAGAGAACAAGGTTATCTCTGCCAGATCCCCCTCTCAGCCAGGGCCCAGAGTGCCCCACACCACTCAGTGTCTCACAGGCTTCCCCCAAACTCCTTCAAGGGAGTCTCTGTTCACCGAAACCCCATAGAGGCTGCCATCCCAGGCTCCCTGGGGTACCCAAACCCCCTGGGTTAGAGCCCCTGCCTGGTTCAGATGGCAGATGATGAAGGAACATCTGCAGTGCTTTAGGGCTCTGCCTGTCGTGCTCGGGTGTGTGGGACGTGTGTGTGACCTCCTGCCATGCTGGGCAGGCCAAGGAGAGAGTCTCTGCTCTGTATGCCAGCATGAGACTCATTAACCCATGGCTTTCCATGGCTCTGCAGCTGAGAAGCCCTCAGCAGAGCCCACCCCATCAATACCCAGCCCCTTTCCCCCAGGAACAGAGCTCAGCCGTGGAATAGCTGTGGCACAGGTCTGGCACTGCCCTGGCAGCATTTCATGGGACACTGGGAGCAAGGACAGTCCTTGGAGGTGAAGGGCACGTGCTCCAGGTTCTACATGACCAGCCACCTTGCTCCAGGCTGCCCAGCAACCTGGAAACAATTTCCAAAACTCTGTCCAAGCCATTCAGAGATTGGAAAGTGGAGATGGGGAAGGAACAGCCCAACTGTGCCTGGATGGAATCTGCCAGTCCAGCAGAAAGCTGCACCCACAGCAGCACAGCCCCCGAGCAGGCTGGTGCAGGCAGTTCTGCAAGCACCAGCCCTGCAAAACCATCCACAGGTGCTGGAAAACCCCGAGATACACTCAAGAAGGAAACACCGTAACTGCAGGGGCTCTTTTCATTAGTTTTCTGGCTTTGTGTAGTACCTCCAGGACGTGTTTCTCCTGTGCACTGCAAAACCAAGCAGAGACTGCACAACCAAAGGCAGGAGCAGGATCTCTGAGGATGGGATGGTTTTGTTTGGTTTTTTTCAAAGTCCAGGAAAACAGTTTGAGAGATACCCATCTCCACAGAGCATTCAAACCCCACGGGGTGACTGTGAGCAGCCATCAGGGAGCTCCCCAATGGAAAAGAATCCAATCCCCACTAAAATCACCATGGCAGAGGAGAGGGCGAACATTAACCAAGCAGCACAGCCTCCCTGCAGGGTGAGCACAGGATATTTCAGCTTTGGGAAGCAAAACATTTCACAGACATGGCCAGCACAGTGTCCATTTAACTCTGTGACTTTGCCACACTGAAATCCCAGGGATTGCTGTCTGGTCAGTCCTGTTTGGGAGCAGCTGTAAGGACATTGCCCCATCTGTAGCTGGACCCCTTCTGCCCCACCAAGCCAAGGGAACAGTGTCCCATCTCCTATTGCCTTCCCAAAACCTTCTACTCACCATCTTACAGGATTGCTCCCTTTGCTCTCTGTTTCCCACTGGCCATGGAAATGCATTGTTAAACTAATTACTTGAACAGCCAGTCTCATCTCCTGTCTTTCCCTGTTCTTGCAGCCTCTGACAAAGAAGCTGATGTGATTTGGGATGATTTTGCTTGGTCCTTATCATGGGGAAGAGGCTGTTTATTGTATTGAAAAAAAAAGGGAGAGAAAATGGAGGGAGGTGAGGGAAGAAAATGAGAGGAAGAAGGAAAACTTGGGATGCATGCTGGCAAAAGAGTAGTAAGGGAAGAGTTGTTCTTTTCCAGTGAAAATGATGATTTTTCTTTAAGCTTCTGATCTCAAAACCTTGTGCGAAGCCCCCACCACAGCTCGTGAGGGGAATGCTGCTCTGGGTGCACTCAGCACTCGCTTTGTTTTGTGTTTTGGGTTTTTATTGCTTTCAAATGCTCCTCTTGAAGGGAATCAAAAGGTGGGGCTGGGGCCACACCTGCCTCCTGGCAGGCTGCAGCACTTTGCTGCGATATGGCCAACAAACAGAGCAGCCCACAGCTTGCAGGAGACCCCTGGGAGGGCCCCCAGAGACCCCCTGGCCCTGCCCCAGCCCCTGACCCCAGCTGGCCAGAACAGCCTTTCCCTGCACCAAGCCCTCCAAATCACCATCTCCAGGGTCTCCCCACGCACACACTTTGAATCTCAGCGCTGTGTTTGTTCCCTCGTTTCAAGCCCGACAGATTTGGGCATGTCTTTGACAGAGGTTCACAATTTGGATGTTAAATTTAGCCGCGCGCTCGGGCTCTGATTAGAGATACCCGGGCTGTTTACTGCCTTTGCGGGGAGTTTGCATCCACGGGGCTGAGGGGGAAGCCCCCCGAGGCTCTCTGATCCTCGCCTGGTGATTAGGAGAGGAGGCTGAATCACCACATAATGATGCCCTGGTATTTCCCTCAGTGGGAGCGTGCCCTGCCTTCCTCACTCCGTCCCACCGAGGGCTTCTCCAGCACTGCTGGCCCTCAATGCAGCAGCTCCAGCAGGCCACCAAAGAGAATTAGAGCACTCAAATAAATGAACAAATGGTCCCATGAGGTGAAGAGACCAGAGGCAAGTGAGGGTCTTCAAGTGTTAAATGCTTGCAGCTGATCTGCAGCCCTGAGGTGTGTTTGGCCCTTGCCACAGGTCCCATGGGTCATGCACTAATTACTGACAGCACAAGGACAGGAGGAATGGTTCTCTTAATCTGCATGAAAAATCTGATTGATTTCACCCAGTTTCCATCTGAAGATCCTTGAAATCTGTGGCAGGGAGCCCTGAGCTTGGCAGTGCTGCTCCTCCCTGGTAGCCACCTGCATTTGGGAATTAGGGCCGGTAAATTGACTTTTTTTTTGCTGGTTTCATGCTATGCAGAGCTTTCAACCCATGGAACAAAAGTCATAGAAACCCTCTCTTCTGCTGGTTCATTGCCGTCATCTTCTAGGGTCAGTCCCAACAGGATTTTCCCTGGAGCTGAGCCAATTCACCAGATTTCTCCTCTCTTCAGGGCACTCTCCCCCATTTTTCTGTTGAGCTTCCCCAGGGCCCTTGGAAATGTCCCCATGCCACTTCTGGATAATTTTGCATTATGACTGTGGCATAAATGACTGCAGAAGCAGAGGACATACCAGGGACATCACAGACATCTTCTGGGGGATCTATTACACTTCAAATTGCACTAAAACCATGCTGGAAAAAGAGAAACAAGACCCTCAGAGCATGATTGCTTCCCAGTGCAGCCTACTAAGGGAGAAACTGCAGCGGCAGGTCATAGGGGATAATTTCCAGGCCCAGGGTGGGAAGTTGCTGTCAGGGGACACAGACTCCCTGTGATACTGAGCATGGTCCTAACACAAACTCTTGAAAAGTTGATGGTGATGCCTCCTAGACAATTCTACCCAGGTTTTGACTGTCTCTTTCAAAGTTTCAGATCACTTCCAGAGGAAATGAGGCTTCTGCCTCATGCCCCAGATGCGTAGTCACTCTCCATCCCTTGTAATAATTGCTGAAGCCGTTGATTGCTCTCAGTCCAGCTGGTAATTGAGAGCAAAGTTCTAAGAAATATTGAGGTCACAACAGGTTTTGAACAACAATTATCTGGACAGAGGAGTAAAACCCTGCTAATAGAGAGGGGAAAAGCAGCAATGTTAAGTGAAGCCCTTCTTAGATGTCAGGAAATAACACAGGGAAGAGTGAGGTTAAGTACATTCCAGGAGAGATTCAGACGAAAGCTTGCATCTTGTTAAATGCCAGAAAACCCACTCCTTGCTGAAGGTTATCCTCCCATGTTGAATTGCTGGTGCCCAGGAAGGCATGTGCTCTGGATCCAGCTTTTCTTGTGGTTGTGGAGTTCATAACGTCTCTGCTCTGCGGCTTCTCTGATGTCTTATGAGAGATGAGTTCACATTGCCGTTCGAGTACAATTCAATTAAAAAGTCAATTAGCCCAGATACAAAGCCATCGGATTCATTAAGCCTGCTGCTGGTGGAGCAGCTCTGCTTTGGTTCTGGTTGATTCTGGTGCCTTGCTGCACTCTGGGCTGTGTGGATCCTGGCCCCAGCCACGCGTGCGCAGCCTGCCCACGTCTCCTCACCAGGTTCAGCAGTTGAAAATGCTGCAAGGGAGTAGCTCTAGGCAGGTCCCTACATGCTGCACAGCTCTCAAGGGCTGTTAAGTAACAAGCAGCAAGCAGAGCTTTTAAGAGCATGGTTTTCGACTTCTCAGAAGGAGCCACAGTGCCTTTCTGGGTCACCTATCTCTGCCCCCCCCAAGTTTTTCTTTAATTTGAAGTACATTTGGGATTATGTTGTGTTTCCTAAAAGTGAAATGATGGCATGAAAAATGAGTCTGAATTTTGTCAAAACTGAATTGTGTTGATTTTTCTCCAACTTTTGCTAGTTTGACTTCAGCTTCAGAGCAGTTGTTTCGTAAAGGGATGACCACAGAGTGATTTTTGGATATTTGGCTTCTGTTTACCAAGGAGAAAAGGATTTGAAGCAAATATGAAATTTACAGCTTTGTATTTATCAGTAATTAGATACCTCGGTGAGAGAATATGACACATACTGTTAGCTGGGATCTAACAATTTGTTCCTAACATTCAACTTGAGTTACAAATTGAACTAGTTCTGGTTCTTAAAGAGATGAGTCTTGAAAAAGTGTCTGGAAAAACAAGTCTTCCCTGTTTAAATTAGGAATGTGCCAAATGACTGGCAGGTACTTGATATATAATTTAAATTTAAAACAGGAAGAAACAGTTCTAGATAAAGATCTCCTAGGATATCTAGGGGAAATATATGCACCTATATTTAGCTTATCCCTGGTTTCAACCCCTAACTGCACACACAGCAGCATGCACTCAGCTTTTGAAAAGAACAGTCCTTGATCCTTTAACAAGCTCTGCAAAGCTCCCTAATAAAGTTGCATCCCTGTTAATCACATGTGTGCTCCCCAGTTCCTCCTTTGATACACCTTGTTCACAGAGATAAACAGTGGAGCCACAGGTGCTCAGGAGCTGTTGGAGAAGGGAGCTGATGGAAGGTGGTCATGGACAGCAGATCCTCCACAGGAATCCTGACCCTTGGGCTTTGCCATGACAAGGGAGCAGCCAGAGAGATTACTCAAGGGCTGAGGGTGACATGGGCAAAGTGTCTAGCTGGAAACCTGCTCCCTTCAGTCAGCTCAGAGAGGACAGCAGGGTAAGGCCTGTGAATCAGAAGAGCTTTGAGATAATTGAGACAGAGCTTGACTAGAAGGTGAGAGAAAGCTGTTGGAAAGGCCACATTGTGGGGCTGCACATTCAGAAGGAATTTTTACAACATGGCATGTGTTCCCCATCATTGCTGGGGAAGGATAACACATCCTGTAGCACAGGGAGAGAAAGGGAAGGCAACCGCAGAGAGGCACATAAATCAGTTTGTATTTTGACTCTCAAAGATAATTTTCAGAAATTTCAGTGGAGAGAGAAGTTAAGATGGAAAGGGGAGGCTGGAGAAACAAAAGAAGAGGAAGTTTGGATTATGGGTGGAGAGTGTAGATATGCTGTTTGACTTAGGAGAAAGCAGAATGAAGGGAGGGCAAGATTGTTCACAAAATACCAAGTCAGCCTGATCAGTGCATTTTGCGTGACTTAGCACATTTTGCCTCCTCTATAAAGGCAGAAACTGAAGCAGAGAAAGTGAAGAAATCTGAGCCAGCGTGGGGATGTGAGAGGACAGGTCTGTCACTGGGACAGAGGGAAGAAGAGCTGAGCTAACATAACAATTGTACCAATGAAGGTCAGGCTAGACGAGCAGGGAGGTGAGGCTGAACCCTTGCAGACTTTTATCTGTAACACACTGACCTTAATGAGAATTACCAATGTTCTTCCTTTGACACCTGCAGGGCTCAAGGAGACACCGCACCATGGAAGTCTCCATCAGGAGTCACTTCCTGAGTGTTGCTGTTTTCCTGATGCATTGTGTGGTCCACAAGGCCAGCTGTGAGAAGGGCAACACTTCCCCTCTGCACTTCACCCACTTCTTCTACAATGCCACCATCTATGAGAATTCAGCCCCCAAGACCTATGTGGAGAGCTACGCCAAGATGGGTATTTACAAGAGAGAGCCTGAGTGGGACATCAGGTACAGAATAGCTTCTGGGGACAACACTGGTCTGTTTAAAACAGAGGAGCATGTGATTGGGGATTTCTGCTTCTTGAGAATAAGAACCAGGAGCAGCAACACAGCACTTTTAAACCGCGAGGTCAAAGACAGTTACATGCTAATAATCAAGGCCACAGAGAGCACCTTTGCCTACGAAGCCTGGGCCAAAGTCTTGATCCATATTCTGGACAGAAATGACTTGAAACCTCTCTTTTCACCCCCCTCCTACAAAGTGTCCATCAGAGAAGACACTCCTCTGAAAACAGTGGTCAGCACACTCAGTGCCACTGATGCTGATGCTGGCCAGAACGCTGAGTTCTACTATGCCCTCAACACCAAGTCCAACCTATTCACTGTGCACCCCACCACGGGGGCAGTTATGGTTACAGGCAGGCTCAACAGCACCCATCGAGGCAGGCATAACCTGCAGGTTTTGGCTGTGGACAGAATGAGAAAGATCACAGAAGGGAATGGCTTTGGGAACTTGGCTAGTCTCACCATCCAGGTGGAGCCATCTGCCAGGAAACCCCCCTCTATCTCCTCGGTGAAGGTGACATCACCTGACTCAGGTGAAGACTTTATCTATGCAACTCTCTCTGTAGAAAGTGGCGACTCAGAAGCAGGGATTGATTCGGTCGAGTTTGTGGATGGAGATCCGGGAAGACATTTCAGAGCCATCAGATCCTACTTTGGGAGCACTGAGTTCATGATTGTGTCAAACAAAGAGATAAACTGGTTACTTTACCCCTTTGGTTTCAACCTCAGTGTGCAAGCCAAGGACAAGAGCAAGCCACCACTGTTCTCTCCTGTCAGAGTTGTCCACATACCTCCCTCCAAGTATGTTTCTGCCAGGTTTGAGAAAGAAGTGTACTGGGTCCAGCTCAGTGAATTTTCCCCAGCTGGAAGCCAAGTTGTTATGGTGAAGATCACACCAGCTGTGCCAAATCTTAAATACATTTTAAGACCTACTCCTGACAGCACAAGCTTTAAGATCAATCCTCACACTGGACTGATAACTACAGTCAGAGCAATGTACTTCCATGAGCAGTCTAGTTTTGAGCTTGAAGTTACAAGCAGCAACAGTCACACATCCACCACTGTTATTGTTGACATCACTGACTGCAACAATCACCGTCCAGTTTTTACTCAGTCTTCGTACCGTGGGGCCTTTGATGAAAATGTTCCTCCTGGCACCAGCGTCTTAACAGTAAGGGCTACAGATGAAGACAAAGGAGACAATGGCTTTGTCACCTACAGCATAGCCAACGAGAAATCAGTTCCCTTTGTCATTGACCCCTATTCTGGTGTCATTTCCACTTCCAAGTCGATGGACTACGAGCTGATGCAGAGATGGTACCACCTGCGGGTGTGGGCGTCAGACTGGGGCTCACCCTTCCGCCACGAGACCGAGGTGTACGTCTCCCTCACGCTCAGCAACGTCAATGACAACGCTCCTGTGTTTGAGAAGACAAGCTGCAGTGGCACCATCCCACGGGACTTTCCAGTTGGGAGCCCTGTGGCCACGGTCTCTGCAATCGACAGCGATGAGCTGCAGCATATCAAATACGAAATCAAGTCTGGCAACGACTTGCAGCATTTTGAACTGAATCCCATCTCTGGAGTAATATCCCTTAGAATATCTCTGCGAGATCTTCCTTCTGAACAGCCACTTTTCTACTCTTTGAAAATAACTGCAACAGACGGAGAGAACTATGCTTTGCCAACATCTGTAAACATCACTGTGGTCAGCCAAGGCCTCCCCGTCCAAATGCACTGTGAGGAAACAGGAGTCTTGAAGCAACTGACAGAAACCATCATACACTCCATCGAGTCTCAGTCTCAAGGCCATGGGCAGGATGATGAAACATCTCTGAACTTGCACCTTATAAACCATAATGCTCCTAAGTTTGATGACAGCTTTCCACGATCCATTGATATCATAGAGACTGTTCCCATCAACTCAACTATTGCTGACCTTTCAGCCTTTGATCCTGACACTGGTTTTAATGGAAAATTGGTTTATGTGATCTCAGATGGAAACGATGACAGCTGCTTTACAATTGACCTGGAACTGGGTCTCCTTCAAGTCCTTTCTCCTTTAGATCATGAGCAAACCAGCTTCTACATTCTCAACATTACTGTGTATGACCTTGGCACACCACAAAAATCATCTTGGAAACTATTGGCTGTGAATGTGTTGGATACCAATGATAATACTCCTAAATTCACTCAAGGTGCCTATTGGGTGGCAATACCAGAGCATGTAGCAGCAGGGACAACAATAGCTCAACTGAAAGCAGAAGATGCTGATACTGATGACAATGGGAGAGTAAAATACTCCCTCCTAACCCCCACGGACAAGTTTGCCATTAACAGTGTCACTGGAGAAGTGACAATTACAGGTGCTCTAGATAGAGAATTGTGGCCTTGCTATGTGCTGAAAATAGAAGCTAGGGACCAGCCCAAAACAGGCCTCCAGCTGTTCTCTGTCACAGACCTCGTTGTGATTCTGGAGGATGTCAATGACAACACCCCTCAGTGCCTCCCAGCCCTCAACAGTGTGAAGGTCCCCGAAGACCTGCCCGTGGGGACCATTCTCCTGTTTGTGGAAGCTTTCGACCCTGATGCTGGCTCTGGTGGGGAGGTGAGGTACAGCCTCATCAACAATGAGGAGATGATGTTTCATGTGGATAAGCTGACCGGGGCGCTCCGTTTGGACAAGGAGCTTGACTATGAGAAGAGGGACTCTTACAATCTCACCGTGCAGGTCAGTGATGGTGGGAAGCCCTTCTCTCGCTCTTCCCTCTGCCACCTGGAAGTGAATGTCATCGATGTCAACGAGAACTTGAACCCACCACGCTTTGCCTCCTTTGTCTTCAAAGGCTGGGTGCAGGAGAACAGCCCCAAGGGCACGTCTGTGATGATGGTCACAGCCAAGGACATCGACAGGGGCAAAGATGGAGAGGTTCAGTATTTCCTCCGAGAAGGCACTGGCCTGTCTGTCTTCCACATTGAGAAGGACACAGGTAAGGACATCTTCATTTAATAATGTACCTTGAAGGCTTAAACTACCTGCTCTCTTTGGCTTGGCTCTTTACAATGTTCTATGCATTCAAGCCATTCTTGATTGTGCAGGGATTTACTAACTTACCCCTGGATTAGGGCTTTTTCTCCTTAAAATAACAGCGCATCAATGTCTATCCTCCCCTAAAATACCAAGGTTTTCTCTATCACCTGTGTACCAAAAATTAACCTCAGCAACAGCAAGCCCCTCACACAATCTCACAGCCACACAAGGTGGGTGTGAGAGTTTGTGTGTGCAGCAAAGAGCAGGAAGCAGACTTGAGACTGCTCTGTCATCAAGGACTAAGCAGTCTGAGTTCCTTAAATCCCTCACAAACACTCCCTGTCCTTCTCCCAGGCACCATACGGACCATAGGATCGCTCGACCGAGAGGGAACATCTCACTACTGGCTGACTGTGCTGGCCCTTGACCTGGGAACAATTCCTCTGTCTTCTGTGACTGAAATTTATATTGAAGTCACTGATACCAATGACAACCCACCTCAGATGTCCAAACCTGTCTTCTATGCCTCTGTGATGGAGAATTCCCCACCAAACACATCTGTCCTTCAGCTTGATGCCTTTGATCCAGACTCCAGCTCAGAGGGAAAACTGACTTTTCACATCCTGACTGGAAATCCTCAAGAATTCTTCACCATTAACCTCATTACAGGTAAGACTGACCCAGCTTAGCATCTGTTTTTGAGGCTTCCAAGTGCCCAGAGGATGTTGCATATTCAATGTAAACAGCCCACACAGCTGCCTTTGTCACACTTCTCTGCTGCAGCAAAAGTCCCAGTCTCCAAATACACTCTGTGGGTCGGCTGAGGATTGAAACCCTCAACCTGAGGGCTGCCATTTGCATCCAGATGGCTCTTAGAATGACACAAATGTGCTGCTTTCAAAGCCATAAACAGTTGCTTTTAATCTTCCCCCTTGTAAGCAACTGTTGCACATCCTGAGCCGGGGAACAACACCCTTCTGGAGGTGACTGTTCCTGACACAGACCCAGGCAGGATTAACAAAAATGAATTCCACTGCACTTAAAGGCTCCACCCATCCTCCAGCACCATTAATGTAGTAAGTGTAGTAAGCCTCTTCTGCCATCTTCCTAGACTATATCTTTCATCTGAGGATTATTTACCAGATCTTCCAGAGCCATCAAAAACCCGCTGATGTTTTGTGTAAACAGCTTCCTCAAACAATCCCAGCAGAGCTGACATTGGGCCAGTCTGGCAGGGAAAGCTGTGCCGAGCCCTTCATGCCATCAGCTCCTGGGAGAGGAGGGAAGGGAGGACACAGAGTATGGGAGAGGATTAATTGCATGACTTTGATCTCCTGGAGATGATAAAAGCAGTTCAGCTGCTGCAGCGGGATGGAAGCTTGCTCTCAGATGAGGAGCTGGGTGGATTGGAAAAGGCTAGAGCTGCTCTCAGCTATGTGTTTCCAGTGGTGTGATGGCTCTCTGGCAGTGCTCTACAGCTGGCTAGGAGGGGAATGGAAGAAAGAAATCATTATTATTATGAAATACTAAATTATTTTTGTCACAAGAACCTCACGGGGTGTGTTTACATGGCACTGTATAAATGCACCTGGAGATGTCAGCTAACTGTGACCACTGCTGCCCACAGCTGGAGCTGTCTGTGCTGCCAGAAACCTTTTAGCCTGGTCAGGACATAGCTCTGCATCCAACTTTCCCACATAATCCAAACTGCCATGCACAACCCAGCCCCAGGACAGCTTGCACAATGCAGGGTTCTGCAGAAATGTTCCTTCAGAAGCCCTGTGGCATAAAACCACTGCCTGTTTGATGGGATGTGGAGCAGGATGGCTGTCAGGACACCGAGCTGGCTCCCCTCTTCAGCTGAGCAGCCATGCACCCTGCAGAAAATGCAGCCTTTATGCTGCAGGCAAAGCTTCCAGCCCCATTTGAGTGCAAAGTCACGATCCAAGGCTGTTCCGCAGCAAAATGAGTGACTCTGGCAAAATCCAAATGTTTGCTAATGAGACACCTCACCTCTGAGCCATCCCATTAATCCTACCTTAGACAAAAAAAGCTCTCTCAGGAATGAGTCATCTCCTCTCCATCTCTCCCTATACTCGAGTGATTTGCATGAGAAGAGTTATAAGTTTGTCAGTTCTGAAAGAAACTCATGGGCTGATCTTATCTCTTGGACAGTTGCTGGAAGTCTATTCTTTAAACCCTGAGCTTGGAGGTTGTTTAAGTCCTGCTTCCAAGCCTGATGAGGATTCAGTTATCCATTATTTTACTTGCATGTCACCCAAAAGAGCCTATAATACCTGTGAACATTGGCACAAATGGAGCAGTTATAGCCTCATGTTTACAGTATCTAAAGAGAAATCATTTGCTGCTGCTGCCAGGAGGAATATCACAGCTTGTCTAACGTTCAGGGCCCTAGGCAGCCTTTTGGAAACCCAGTAGTATTTTCATTCTGCAGGCTTGTTGTTCCCTTAAGTAGAATAAAACCATAATCTTTGGTCTCAGCTTGGTAGTGCAGTGCTGGAAGATGAACTGCTGTCATCCCCATTAGTGCAGGATTATATATATATATATATATATATATATAAAAAGGGTTATCCCACTGCAGGGCAGAGACTATGATCAAGACATCTCCTTTTTGCCTATCCCACATGGTCATTGTCATCAAAAGACAGACAAATAAACACAGTGGCACTGAAATAAGAACACAAGAGGGCCAGAGGTGAGTCTGGGTCTCTCCTAGGTAGGACATTTCTGGTAGTGGCCTCTAGGCAAAGGGAGAGGAGGAGGAGGAAGAGGAAGCTCATTCTCATCCTGTGTCTTAATAGGAATTAAGGTCCTGATGTGCTGCTACAACAGGTGTATCTACACCCAGAATTACCCTGCAGAATAGCCCTGGATAATCATTTAGGGCAGAGTGACACACTATTGCAGGTAACCTAATTTGGTCCCTGGTTGTGTGTTTGATTCAGTGCCTTGACATGGGCTGGATTGTGGAGATATAACCAGCAGGGCCCTTGACTTCTCCTGAGGCCTTGCAGGGGAGCCAGAACAGCCATGGTAACTGTCCTGGCTTCTCCAGCATTCCCAAACACCACAGGAAGGCTCTAGGATCTCCGAGCTCCGAGCTCTCTAAAGAGGGTGGAGGAAAAGGAGGAAAGTACATGAAAGGCTGATGAGAAGAGGGAACAAAACTGTGCACTGAGATGAAAGCTCTGTGCCATGGGCAATGGAATCTCTCCAGCCCAGCCTGGCAGCTGGTGTGGAGCAGGGTTTGTGGGAGACAGGGGTAGAGGGATGCATGGAGAGATGGGCAGGTAGCAGGGCTTGGGGTATTCTTGTGCTGGAAAGGTTTTCAGCTTGTTTTGTTCAGAATTTGATGTGAAGGGGGTTTGAATGCAGACAAGACCAGGAGGAACTGGGAGGCTGTGGCAGGACAAAGCCATTCATCCTGCTGAAAGGCTGTTTGAAGAGTCCTTTTACTTTGGGTTATTTGTCTCCAGCTCTTATCTAGTGCTTGTTCTTCTGGTGTTTCTTGTGCTGTGACAGTGTCCATTGGCTTCCCCAGGGTGTCTGTCGTTCCCTGCAAGGAAAGATTTCTCTGCATGGAGGGACATCCTGCTCTTTAGGCCCAAGGGATGGTTGCATGGCTGCTCCCCAAAATTAACATAGCACACAGCTGAGCATGGAGCAGTGCACAGTGGGGTCAGAACAAGAGGTGGGGTGGTAGGAAGAGAAGAATAAAAAGGTTAAATGGAAACAGGAGTAAGACAAGAGAAAGAGGGTTTTAGGAGGACAACCTCTTCCCTTCTCAAGCTCTTGTGAAAGCCTCAGTGCCTGCAAACCTGATTCTGCCTATTTTAGCTATCTTAGATTTTCCCCCCTGCAGCAAGGGCAGGGGGCCAGCAACCTCCAGCCCTGTTCTTGCCAGCAGAAGTTATTATTATTTTTTGTTCCCTGACAACAGTGCCCTGGTAATTCTGGTGCTCTTGTTCCAACATGACCAGCCTTCCTCTCTGCCCTTTGCAGGCAGCAAGCAGGAGAGAGGCAGATCCTTCCTCACTGCTGTGTGTGGACAGGCTGCTGGAGCACAGTCTATGCCTGCCTGCATACAGGCAGCAGAAGGCTTTGTTCCTGGGCCCTCACCTGGATGCAGAGCTTGGCTAATTGGCCAGCTGCAATTAAGACCTTTGACAGTGTTGTTCAGTCTCTGTAGGATTCAGCAGAAACCATCAGGGCCTCATGCAAGAACACAAATACAGGACACCCACTCAACTCCATCACAGTCCCATGGGACAGGCTGGATGGGGTTTTCCAGCAGGGCAGGGCACTGATAACTCACACACATGCACATGCACACACAAAACACTCATTAAAACTAAGCATGCACTTCCCAGGCCTTGTAGGGGACAGCAGAAAGAACCAAGGAACTGTGTCCCCAGGCCACAAAAGCTGATGGCAGCTCCCTTTAATAACAGCTTCCACTTGCATTTTAGCCCTCTGGCCTCACAGGGTGTATAAGCAAGCAGCACCAAGTGAAAATGTGCATTAATCCCAGCTGCCTCTCTCAGGAGCTGTGTGCAGGGTCCATCTCCCCAGCTCCAGGTGCTCCGTGCCCGTGTGAACACTGCTGTCAGTTTGTGCATCTCAGCACCACGGCTCCAAACGGGAATTAGGGTGATTAACCCTAATTAATTAACCACAAGGCCTTTCAGATCCCAGGGCAGAGTGGTGACTGGCTCCAGAGCGGGGAACCAGGAGTAAGGGACAGAGTTTGCCTGGGGTCAGGAGGAGAAGCCAACCCTTTGCCTTGTGGCTCAGCAGATGTGAAGATAAAGCAAAAAAAATCCATCTGGTGAGACTCTCAGCTGGGATACAGCACAGGTTATGTGACAGAGAGCAGAGTCAGCTCTTACTCCCCAGGAGAATGAGCATCTTCAGTGATACAAACATTCAAGTGTCATTGAATTCCAGTTCATCTGCCTTCACTACAGTCCTTCTCCAGCACTAGAAAGCTGAGCTATGATCCTGCTTTCTTTCATGTTTTTCATTGAGTCATGGAAGAATTTCAGGCTGTGGCCAAGCAAATCCAGATAGTTACTCTAGAGTGGTTAAGTTCTCTTCCATCAGCTGGTGTGCAGTAATCCAGTACAGACTAGGTGTTAGTCTGCTGCAACTGGATTTTGGAATTTGATAAACCAGAAACATCCCCAGTGTGCACATGAGTGTCTGTTTTCAATATCTTTGTGTCCTGTGGGCAAAATTATGAAGCATTCCCTGAAGTAGCAGCAGTCCTGTCCTCACTACCAACTTATTGGTAGTGAGGACAGGAACATCAGAGATCTCAGTGAGCTGCTGCTGCAATTCCTTCTCCAGGCCCCCATTAGAAGAGCATTTCCATGAGTTTTGCTGCTAATGGGGCCATACGGGCTCTCACTAACCTGGGAAAGTTTTAAAAGCTCCTCAGCCAGCGGGCTCTCTGCTGAGTCCTCTTCACCTGCTGAGATGTTAAAAGGATGATTAGGGAGAGAAAAAACCCCACTATGACAGACAAGCAAACAGAATTTTTCAAGCCATCTTGTCATAACGCATTAAGGAGTGTTGATTTATGATTGTAAGGGCATCAAATAAATGTTTATCACCATGGCTGGTGCCAAATGTGAATAATCCCAGAGAACAAGTGGAAACGGTGAACACGAGTCGTGTTCCAAGCAGCTGCTCCTTCCTCCCTCCTTCAGCTGCCTCGTGTTTCCTGCAGCCATCTG
Organism: Ammospiza caudacuta; assembly: GCF_027887145.1. Classification (NCBI taxonomy): domain Eukaryota; kingdom Metazoa; phylum Chordata; class Aves; order Passeriformes; family Passerellidae; genus Ammospiza; species Ammospiza caudacuta. Next base: position 12,442,748 of record NC_080608.1, on the reverse strand, counting down.
AAATTTTCTCCTGCTGTCATGCTCAGACAGACACACACAAAAACTAAGGTACACCTGAAGACAACACTGTTAATTAAAGCTGTCTGGTTTTGCATCAGAAATGAGAGTAGAGATGGATTCATGCAGCTGGGATGTACAAGTCTTTCATGGCACGTGCTCACACAGACATGGCATCCCATGGGAAGCATTTCCCAGGGTAGCATGAACCTGTGTCAGTGCTTGCTGTGCTCAGGGAAATTCACCCTGCCTTTTGCTGGTGTGAAGAAGGAAGAAAGCAGAACTTCCCTTCACAGGAGAGAGAGACGGTGATAACTGGGAGTGGACAAAAACACTCACCTGTGTCAGCCTTGATGACTTTCAGGAGTTCAAATATTATATATGCAATTTTCATTGTTGGTAAAGCAGTTGTAAAATGATTTGGAGCTGCTTTTCCTCAAAAGTGAAGAGTCAAGGCACTCAGCAAGGAGTGTTGTGAAACCAGACATGGAAAGAGAAGCCTCAACTCCATCCTTTTCACTCTTTCATCTACTCATCTTAGTCATTGATGGGCCAAAAAGGGGCAATTATGATGTTTTTGTTTCAACTCTATTTTGTTTCAACTCAAAGTTCTTCCCTCCTGCAACCAACCTATTCCCTGTGGCTAAACTACTGTGTATTTTTCAGAAATCCCTCAAATCTTGCAATTGTTGGAGGACTCACCCTCTGTCTCAGCAAGGCTTAAATATTATACCAACATTATTTTTTACTGTGTACCTTATTTTTAGCCTGAATGCATTTGTTCTAGCAGTTGAGTAGAGGGTATTTCCCAAGACAGGAGACAAACTTTTGTCAAAACACTGTAAATTACAGAGAGCAAGGTTCAGCAGAGGAAAATCAGGAGTAGAGACTTGTTAAGAGGCCAGACTTGTGCCAGCACATGCAGAATGTTTCTTACTTAGAGGCATAAGAAAAGTTTTGTTTTCGTGGTCCTGCAGCTTTTCTCACCTAATGCCTTGCCAACCCTCAACTGATGCAGGCATCTGGTAGGTGTTCCCCCTCCTCCGTGGTCTCTGTGATCAGAGAGCAGCAGCAACACCTCCACAGAGGGATTCAGGCTGGGAGGGGATGGGTTACCCTCTGGGGGTATCTGCTTTTCTCCTCTGATCACAAAGGGAGCCTGAAACGGGACAGGTGGGCAGGCTCATCCTGGGCATTCAGGGATCTGATCAGCCCCGGCTTTTCTTGCATGCTGAGTCTTGGAGCTCAAAGGGTGTCTTTCTTGGCAGGTCTGATTTCCACGACTTCACGGCAGCTGGATCGAGAATACAAGGCTGAACATATCCTAGAGGTGGGTAATGATGATTGTAATTAGCTTTATTTACCTACAAGTGTATTAAGTCCTCAAAGGGTTTTCCTTGCAAGTTGGAGCACAAAGAAAGAATCTCATCCCATCAGCTCCCAACTGCTGGGAAACTTAATTAAATGGTGTGTGTTAACCCCAGAGACAGCTGCAGCAGTACTGCAGGGTTTATTATTTTCTTGCTGAGGACTGGAGCAAAAGTTCTGTTCTGGAAGCTGTGGGAATGCAGGAAGGGGACTGGAACTGTCCTCTAGCAGGATGGTTTATACATCATGGGGGAAAGAACAAGCCAGAGAAACCCACCCTTGTTTATCTCATTGTATCAGATGTTGCTGTGTAGCTTTGCTCACCAGCCCCCATCCCCAGCTGCTCACAGCTATGAGTATTCCCATCAGAGAGATCTGGAGGTTTTTGAGCCTATCAGGGTCTATCATTTCTGTCTGCAGTGCAACATGCTGGGAGCGTGCACAGGCAGGGCAGGGTGAGGATGGCTGGTGCCTGGCCAAGCCGTGGCAGTACAGATGTTTTCAGATCTCTAATCTGTGTGTGATCTCTAAAGACCAACCTGACCCACTGCCCACAGCAGCTGGAGGCAGGAACCCTGCAAACTCATCATGGACAGGCCCTGCACAGTGCCAGCTGCAGCCTCCAGGCTTTGCCCTGCAGAGAGGAGCAGTGCCTCTGAAAATGCTGAGATACAAATGCAGACCCACACAAAACCCCCTAGCTGAGTCCTTGCCCACCAGGCTGGAGGCTGGCTGGTCACACTCTAGGTCACCTAAGAGCCCTGTCACCCACTCCCTTTGCTTGCTGAGTCCTTGCCCACCAGGATGGAGGCTGGCTGGTCACACTCTAGGTCACCTAAGAGCCCTGTCACCCACTCCCTTTGGTTGCTGAGTCCTTGCTCTCCAGGATGGAGGTTTGCTGGTCACACTCTAGGTCACCTCAGAGCCCTGTCACCTACTCCCTTTGCTTGCTGACAGGTGGCTGTCTCTGACAACGGAGAGCCAGCCCTGAAGTCCACCAGCAGAGTCGTGATCCAGGTGCTGGATGCCAACGACAGCCCTCCCAGTTTCCCCCACAAGCTGTTCATGGTGCAGCTCCCCGAGAGAGAGGCCTCAGAGACCCCACTGCCCGTGTACAGGCTGATCGCCTCCGACCGCGACCAGGGCCAGAACAGCCAGGTCACCTACACCATCGAGGAGGAGGAGGAGGGCATCTTCACCATCAACCCCACAACCGGCACAGTCTTCTCCAGGAAAGCTTTTCCTGCCTCTGAATACAACATACTCACGGTGAGAGAAGGGGGAAGCGCAAAGAGCAGATGGGGAGAGACAGGCGGAGCGGGAAAGAGAGAAAGGGGTTCAGAAAGAGAAAAGATGAAAGAGATGGAGAGAATGCAGCAGTGGAGAGGAGGAGAGCTTGAATAAGGCAAATGTGTTAAGGGAGAGAAAGTGGGAATGGTAGGAAGTGCAGACAGTAGGAAGCTATTAAAAATGGACAATAAATGTAAAATTAATTGTCCAACCTATCTTCAGAGAGGAATACAGTGATCCATGATCCCATATGGCTGTGGACCCAAACCTGAGCAGTTTTTGGGTTCCATCATGCCTCTATATGGCATTCTGATCAGGTCATGGAGCTTGGATGTGGGTTCAAAGCCTTCCCACAATCTGTGAGTACTTGCAAACAAGGCTTGTGATCCAGGTCTCTGCTATGGATAGAGCTTGGCAGATTTACTTGACAGTAAAGAGGAATTTGAGCTGCATGGCTCTGTCTTGGAAGCAACCAGAGCATGAGCCACTGCCTCAGGGTCTGTTTCATGGGATTTTGGGCACACTGGGAGCTGAAACTTTCCCTGGAGCTCCCATGAGCTAACTCAGCTTTCTCCCTGGGTGCACATGCCTTCCTCTGCAGGTCAAGGCCACAGACGGTGGCAGCCCCCCGCTCTCCTCCCACGTCAGGCTCCACATCAGCTGGGTCACCCGGCCCGGCCCTTCCTCAGAGCCTCTGGCTTTTGATGAGCCCCACTTCAACTTCGCTGTGATGGAAACAGATCCTGTGAACCACATGGTGGGAGTGATCAGCATCGAGATGGGTCCCAGCCAAGTGTGGTTTAATATCACAGGTGAGGCACAGAAATCAGAGCAGTGTCCATGAGCGTTTGCTCTGGCTCCCTTGGCTTTCAGCGCTCGCATGCCTGAGCTAATGGAATTGTTTGCTTTAAGTGTAGGTGAGCTACAGGGAAAGCTTTCTCACAGGCACCAGGAGGTTTAAACAGCCATTAGACAAAGCTGCCCATCCAAGGCCTCAGGTGCCAAGTGCAATTACCCAACATGATTTTTTTAATGGCAGTCTGGAACTTGCCTGTGTTTGAGGTGTTCTCCGATGTCGCACGAAAGGCAGGGCATGCCAGTGCCAGCTCCTCCTGGAGTCAAGTGACACTCTTGGTTTTGTTAAAACTGCCAGCGAGGATCCAGGTGTGTGGCTGAGTGTTACAGATACCCCCCATATCTCTCTCCCTGTTGAGTCTTGAGCAGGGAATGGAGAAGGAAGCATTCCTCAAAGACTTGGTCTGCCCTAACTTGTGGGGCTCTCCCTTCTTCCTCACCACATCCCAGGGGTGATTTAGACATGGAATGTAGAACTCTAGGGCCTCCTTCAAGACACAGGATTCAGAGGGGACGTGGGCTGTCCCCCCAGGGGACTCTCCAGGCATTGTGTGCAGAACTGGTCCTACCAACAAGGGCCAATTGTGCTCATGTAATTTGATGTTTTGAAGTGGTGCCCTAATCAGCCTTGCACAGCCTTTCTCTGGTACTGCCTGCAGGGCCTGTCCTTGTCAGACAAAGCCTTAATTGGGCAAGTGAATAGTTTCTCCCCTTACTGTGTTAGGGCAAGGATAATGGTGTATAAATACAATTAACCAACAAAAGATACAACACTACAAGAAGCAAGAAAATATCGGTGCAAGGTTTATCTGGCATTAGTAGAGTCTGCTTGGGTCTGCAGAATTAACGGTGTATTCCTCTGAATGTTATCCCATCATTTCCCTGCTAAGTGCTGGAGCGTAGCTTGACCTCATCTTTCCCAGTTCCTAGAGCTCCAAGTGATGCTGAAGGCTGTCTTGGTTTCTATCCTGCTGGAAAAGGACAGGATTTTATTTTTCCTGCAAGGGAAGGAAAGCATCATGGTAGCTGGCAACCAAGGGGATGATGCAGAGGTCCAGGAGCCTTCAGCATCTCATTCAAAGCTTCCCGAGACCACAATCACTTTGTCACTGGGATTGATGGAGTCTGGAAAAACTCTGACAAAGCAACATCACTCCTCATCTCTTTCCTTTTCTGGGCGTCTTCTTTCCATTGGACACTGTGCACAGGGTGCTCTTCTGTCTTTTCTCGGGGAGAGACATCCATGGGTCTCTCTTCCCTCTGTCTGTGCTTCTTTCTGTCTCCTTCCCAGCAAGAGAGCAGTGGTCTGGATGGCTGGTGAGCACTGCATTCCTCCAGCAAGGGAAGATTTGCAATTCTACAACCAGCAAAGATTTTAATAGAATAAAGCAGAACCCAGAGCATCCAGTAGCCAGGAAGGAAGAAGTTGAGACCTGAGATAAATTACAGGAAACTGTTTCAGCTTCTCCATATCTCAGAGCAGCTTTGCAGGGTTTAATGTGCAAGAGGGGCCCAACAGGCCCCAGCAAGTGAGGCATGAGAGAGGAGCTGCCATGCCAGGGCTGAGCAGCAATAGTGTGAGGGACAGCTTTCTGCTGCTGAGCTGCTCAGACCTGCTGTTCCTGGCCATTCTCAGCCAGCTGGGTTGGAGTCAACAGGCTCTGCTCACCCTGGAAGCACCGTCTGCCTCCCCAACTGTTGAAGTGTTGAGAATTCAGGGAGCTCACAGGCTCCCAGCCATGATGATGGGGACCATTGCTGATATGCCCACAGTGTGACCTTGAATCAGAAGCCAGCAAGAGCCCTGTTCTGCCCAGCAGGTCCCTGCTCCATGCTAAGCTAGTGATGGTGCATGGCTGGAAACCTTGTGCAAATAAATCAATGCTCAAATGGGCCTGTTGCCAGTCTAGCCAGGATATCACATGCATAAGTGCATCCTTTCCCCTTCTCTTCTCCTCCTCCTCATTTTCTCTCATTCCCCTCATCTTCCTTTTCACACTCCTTGGTCACCATCTGTGACTGTCCCTTTGTCCAGCTTTGCCTCTTTGCCTTGTCCTCCCCATCTCCTGTGTGCATCCATCTATCTATCTATCTATCTATCTATCTATCTATCTATCTGTCATCTATCTATCTCATGTTATTTTGAGTTTCCAGATTTGGAATGAACCTTACCTGTGGCACTGTCCCCAGTCTGGCTGACTGTAACTGCCCTCCTGTTTCCCTGTCTCCCCCTGCCCCAGGTGGTGACGATGACATGGATTTTGACATTGAAAAGAGCACAGGCAGCATGGTCATTGCAAGACCTCTGGATGCAAGGAAGAAGTCAAGCTATAACCTCACAGTAGAAGTCACTGATGGGTCCAGTACGATCAAAACCCAGGTAATGTTTTTTTCTTTAGTGGAGACCCTGTTGAGAAGGAGCATATGCCAAAGGGATCCTTTCCTCTGGATCTGCTGAGCTCTGGATCACGTGCCAGGCACAGAAATGTCCTCACACTGTGATCCTCCATTACACAGTGACAGTGTAATGGAGGATCCTGCAGTACACAGATCTTACACCGAGCTATGATTGTTTTTATGTTGTTGGAAACGCAGCTGGTCTAGGAAAGCTTGGATCTTTCCTGTTGATCCCAGGCAGCACACAGGGACACATCCACACCAGCCAAGCTCCAAAAGGAGGCACTTCACTCTCAGGCATGTCCCTGAGCCCCGGCTAAAATGATGAGATTTTGCCCATCTTTACTACCCTGAGGAGGGGTGTTCAAGGCATGATCTTTCACTAGTCATTTTCTCCATGCATAAGAAGCAGCCAAAAATCCAGCCCTCAATGCACAGGAAGACCTAGGATGTGAGTCACCTGTCAGTAATGCTTATCATGGGAAATTCTCTGTGGGGGATGATGAGTGAGGAACTCCACCATTCCTGTGAAACGTGATGCTAACAGATGGCCACATGTCTCAACTGTCTTCAAGTATTGTTCCAAATAAACAAACAAAGCCCCACCTTGCCTAGTGTGCATTCCATGCCACCTTGCATCTCATCCCCACGTTTATTTTGGCACTCAAGGCCGTTAGCAGATGTCAAGAAACCTGCTTGTGTAAAACCCCCATGGCATGCTCAGGTTTGCTGAAGGAAGCAAATTATTACACTTGGTTGAGGCTTCCTAAGATGCAGGAGGCACATCAGTAGGAGGGGCAGGACAGCCAGGGTAGGAGACCACACAGGAGAAAGCAGTGACTTCCCCAGCAGGATTCAGGATTCCCAGCATGTGCTGTTCAATGCAGAGAGGAAAACTTGGCTAAAAAGGGTAGAACAGAAATTTTGCTTCTCCACACAGTTGCTGCTCTTGAGATAGGCCAGACCCTCCCTTCTTTAACCAAACATCCCCTTCTGTCAGCTTTCTGTTGAGTAAATAGCGGGGGTTGCTGTGTAGGCACCAGCCAGCAGCAAAGCTGGCACCATGACTGAGCTGCTGCTGCTTTCCATGGCAGGCTCTGACTGCTTCCCCATGTGCCAAGTGCAGGCATGTTCACTCTGAATGCCTTGCCAGAGACTGGAGAGATTTTGAACAAGGAGAGGAAGCAAAGTGAAAAACACAAAAGGGGAAAGCACAGCAGGTTTTCCTTGGGATCAAGGACAAAGGGGCTCTCGGTCATCACGGATGGCAAAGCTCCAAGAGTTGGAAAACTGTGATGGTTATGGCACTCAGAGTGTGTCAGCACCCAGGAAGGATTGGGAGCTGAGAGTTTACATGGCCGCTTGTCCAGTTGCTGCACTCACTGTGCTGTCTCTCTCACAGGCATTTATCCACGTGATTGACATCAACCAGCACCGTCCCCACTTTCTTCAGAGCCACTACGAGGTGAGGATTCCTGAAGATACTCCCTCAGGGAGAGAAATCCTTCGAGTCAGTGCAACAGACAAGGACAAAGGAAAGGGGCTTATCTACACCATCCATGGCAGTGTGGACCCCAAAAGCACAAGACTTTTCCAGCTGGATCCAGGCAATGGAGCCCTCACAACAGCAGAAGGCTTCAGTTCCCAGCCCATGCCTCAGCACACCCTCACAGTGATGGTGAGTCCTAACCAAGCCCAGCCAAGCTGAGTCCACCGGTTTGGCCAGGATATATGGGTCACTGGAGAAATTAAAAGTGGTTCTAGTCTTTGAGGAAGGATTTGTCTGGAGCAATAGGGAAGAGGAAAGCAGGGTGTTAACCTTTACTATATGGCTAAATGTAGGTAACACCCTGCATTCCTCTAACCACCTTCTTTGGAGGGCCACTGGATTCTTACAAAAGAAAACACAGTGTGTAATAGTTAATGTTCGCTTTCAAATTCAAGGCTGAGGTTTGGTTCTGAAACTTCCAGGCTCATTCCCAGCCAAGTGGTTGGTACCATTGCAAAACAGCCATCTCTGTAAGAGTGCTGATGAGTTACTTGAAATATGGTGCAGGCAAGACTGGCTCATCCCTGGGTGTGACTGTTCCTGCTCTCTCTCTGCCATTCAGGTGCGAGACCAGGAGGTGCCCATCAAGCGGAACTTTGTCCGAGTCATCGTGCACGTGGACAGCTGCAACCTTCACCCTCCCCAGTTCAGCAGCATCCATTATGAAGCAGAAGTGCTGGACTCTGCCGTGGTGGGCACAGAGGTCATACAAGTCAGAGCCCTTGATCAGGACCAGGGAGCTAATGCTGAAATCCACTATTCCCTTCAGGCAGGTGAGAGCCATGCAACAAGATGGTTTAGGTTGTGATCATATCTGCATTACCATGCTCTAACTGGTGGCCACTTGACCAGCTTTCTCTGGCTGTTGCAAGGAACATCAAATGGTTGCACAGTTCTAAAATGTGATTTTCTTCCTACCCAGAAAAAATCCAGAGTGAGTAGGTAATGTCCATATTATGGATTATTAGCATCTTTTCTTAAGAAGACAGCTTAATGTTGAGTCACTGGTCAAAGAAAAATAGTGACTGGACGAGTTAGAACAGCCTAAAATCTGCTCCTCTTTTTCCATGGGAACTATTCAGTTGTTAGGCAAAAGTACTCCCAATTCCCACAGGAGTCATCACCATTCCACTATTTCTACCAAGAAATACATCCTCAAGGAATGGTGAGAACCCTCTCAGCATTGACTGGTGGTGGTTTTGAGTCATTCATGCTCAATGGGCAAATATTTTATCATTCACTATGAAGGTTAAAACTGAAGTATTTATGTCTGTGCCACACGGCCTATTTGGCCTGTAAACTCTTTGCAGGAGACAAGCCATCCTTTGCTCCATCTTTCTCACTGCAATTTAGATCAAGGACTGAGGAATTTAATTGCCCCTGAAGTATTGGTAATTACAAGCATGACAGGGCTTGAAGGAACTAGTACTGTCTGTGCTACCATGTTCTGCACACGAGGCAAAAGCTTCAAGCACATGCTCTGCCACCACTAAATATGTTTAAATTAGAAGAGTGTTTATCTCCAATTTACATTTTGATTTATTCAAATGTTAGCTCACAGATCTCAATGGGTTTGTTGTTCTTACAATTAAAATTATTTAGAAATGAATTAATTTCTCTCAGTAGAAGAAACAGATGTTAATCAGGTCTGTAGTCAGGAGAATCTATGAAAAAGAGTTGTAGAAAACAAAGACCAGTAAGATGTCTGCATTCTTCACTCTGTAATTTCTCTTCTTGCAGGTAATGGGGAAGGCTTCTTTAGCATCGACCCATATTCTGGAATTGTTACAGTTGCCCAGAAACTGGACCCATCCAGGCAGGAGCGATTTACTCTCATTGTAAAGGCAGAAGATCAGGGGTTTCCTCAGCTTAAAGATTCTGCCACAGTACATGTCCACATTAGACCCTCGGATCGAACCCCTCCAAAATTTCCAGAGGCTGAATACATCACAGAGATCAGTGAATCCACTGCTATTGGCTCTCCTCTGATCCAGGTTTCAGCCACAAGCTTGTCACCAGTCAGCTATGAAATAAAAGATGGAAATGGAGATGGAGTGTTCTCCATGAACTATCAGTCAGGCCTTATTTCTACTCAGAAGAACTTAGATTTTGAGCAGGTGTCTTTTTACCAGTTGAAAATCCGTGGTACCAACATGGCTGGAGCATTTATGGACACAGTGGTGCTCATCTATGTCATAGATGAGAATGACAATGTGCCAGTCTTCGTTAAGCCTTCCTTCGTTGGCTGGATCATGGAGAATGCCCCATCCCAAAGCATGGTTCTGGATGAAAGCAACGCTCCCCTCGTCACCTATGCAACAGATGCTGATCAAGACTCCAATGCTTTGCTGACCTATGAGATTTTGGAACCAGAGGCACTGAAATACTTCACCGTGGATCCCAGCACAGGGACGCTGACCAGTCGTGCTGATATAGACTATGAGCTCACCCCAGTTTTCCACTTCAGTGTACATGTGCATGACAGTGGAAGTCCCAGCTTGTTTGCATCCAAGCCTGCCAAGGTCACAATCCACGTTAAAGATGTCAATGATTCACCTCCAGTCTTTCTCAAAGACACCTATGACATTTCTGTCTTGTTACCTGCCCACCCAGGGATGGAGCTTTTGTCAGTGCAGGCGAAAGATGCAGACTCGGAGGTGACCTACAGCATCGTGGAAGGGAACCTTGACAATGCATTCCATATCCATCCACTAACAGGTCTCATCTCCATTCATAACACAACTGGCCTGAGAAGCTACCAAGAGCTCACAGTCAGAGCTGGTGATGGCTTGTATAAGAGCACTGCTCTGGTTAAGCTAAATTTAACTCGGGCACAAGGTACCAGCTTGAAATTTGAGCAAGACGTATATACAGCAACTGTGATGGAGAACTCTACAGATGAGAAGACTCTAACCATTCTTGGGGTCAAAGGATATCAGCTAAATGAGCCCCTTTTCTACTCACTGTTGAATGAAAAGGAAAGGTTCAAAATGATCCAGGCCTCTGGAGTTCTTCAGACCAAGGGTGTGAAATTTGACCGCGAAATGCAAGACATGCACGAGGTAGCTGTGGAAGTGAAGGACAACAGGAAGCCACCAAGAGTGTCCCAAGCCACAGTCAGAGTTTATGTAGAGGATGTCAATGACAACCCCCCACAATTTGAGAATGTGCCATACTACGCCTCGGTGCAGGATGGCACAGAGCCAGGGGATGTCCTTTTTCAGGTGTCAGCAACAGACAAAGACATAGGGGATAATGGAGCTGTTACCTACTCATTTGCAGAGGAATACAAATACTTTTGGATTGACCCTTACCTTGGAGACATATCCCTTAAGAGGCCTCTTGATTATCAAGCGTTAAATAAATACAACCTTCGGGTCATTGCTAAGGACAAAGGAGAGCCTCCCCTGCACGCTGAAGAGGAGGTTGTGATCAGTGTGAGGAACAGATCCAACCCTCTGTTCCAGAGTTTGTACTACCGAGTGAAGGTGCCAGAAAACGTCCCCCCATACACATCTATCCTCCACATCCAGGCCCGCAGCCCCGAAGGCTTGCGCCTCATCTACAACATTGTGGAAGAAGATTCCCTGAAACTCTTCAACACCGACTTCAAAACTGGTGTCCTCACTGTCACAGGGCAGCTGGACTATGAGCTAGAGACAAAACACACATTCACTGTCAGAGCCACAGACACAGCACTTGGATCCTTCTCAGAAGCCAGAGTAGAGGTGGAGGTGGAGGACATTAATGACAACCCTCCCATATTTTCTCAGATTGTTTACACAGCGTCTGTCTCAGAGAGTTTGCCACCACAGACCCCTGTTGTCCAGCTCTTTGCCTCTGACAAGGATTCTGGCAGAAATAAAGTGGTCTCCTATCAGATCATGGATGATGGTTCAGATGCTGCCAAGTTCTTTAATATTGATGCCAGCACAGGGCAAATAACAACAGCTCAAGCACTTGATTATGAAACAAATCAACAGTTCCGCATGAAAGTCAGAGCTGTGGATCACGGGGTGCCTCCACTCAGTAGCGATGCCCTGGTAATTGTAGATGTGACAGACATCAATGACAATCCCCCTGAGTTCAGCCAGCTTCAGTATGAAGCCAAGGTCAGTGAAATGGCTACGTGTGGGCACATTGTGATCAAAGTCCAGGCCCTGGACCCCGACAGTGGAGACACCACCCGGCTGGAGTACGTGATCCTCTCGGGTAATGACAACAGGCACTTTGCCATCAACAGCACTTCTGGGATAATATCCATGTTCAACCGCTGCAAAAAGGACTTGGAGCCATCTTACAATCTCAGAGTTTCTGCTTCAGATGGAGTTTTCAAGAGCACTGTGCCTGTGTATATCAATACCACAAATGCCAACAAATACAGCCCCTCTTTCCAGCAGAATGTGTACGAGGCAGAGCTGGCAGAAAATGCTGAGATAGGAACCAAAGTGATTGAGCTGCTGGCAATTGACCCAGATGGTGGCCCCTATGGCACCATAGACTACACCATCATAAATAAACTCGCCCATGAGAAGTTCTCCATAGACAGTAAGGGCTGTATTGCCACACTGCAAAAACTGGACAGGGAAAATTCCACAGAGAGGGTCATTGCCATTAAAGTCATGGCCAAGGATGGGGGTGGGAAGGTGGCCTTCTGCACTGTCAAAATAATCCTTACAGATGAGAATGACAACCCGCCTCTGTTCAAAGCCTCTGAATACACCCTGTCCATCCAGTCCAATGTCAGCAAAGGCTCCCCTGTAATCCAGGTGCTGGCTTATGATGCTGATGAAGGTGCAAATGCAGATGTCATTTACTCTGTTGACTCTGTGGAAGATGTGGCAGAAGACCTTGTGGAGATCAATGCTGCCACTGGGGTTGTTAAGGTCAAGGAGAGTCTTATTGGTTTAGAAAACAGAGCTTTTAACTTCAAGGTGAAGGCAGAAGATGGCAGACCTCCTCACTGGAACTCCCTTGTTCCAGTGAATCTCCAGATTGTCCCCAGGGAGGTGACATTGCCAAGGTTTTCTGAGCCCCTTTATACATTCTCTGCATCTGAGGATCTTCCAGAGGGGTCAGAAATAGGGTCAGTCAAAGCTTTTGCAGAGGACCCCATTATATACAGCCTGGTGAAAGGAACCACTACAGAAAGTAACAAGGACGAGGTGTTCACACTGGATGAACAGACAGGGGCTTTGAGAATCAAAAAACCTATGGATCATGAGACCACCAAATGGTACCAGGTGGATGTCATGGCTCACTGCTCACATCTGGAGACTGAGCTGGTCTCTCTGGTCTCTGTGAATATCCAAGTGCAGGACGTGAATGACAACAGGCCTGTTTTTGAGGCAGATCCCTACAGAGCATTTGTCATGGAGAACATGCCTTCAGGAACCACAGTCATCCAAGTGACAGCTAATGACCAGGACATGGGAAGTGACGGGCAGGTGACCTACAGTCTGGAAGCAGAGTCTGGCAACCTCCGCGGGCTGTTCACCATCGACGGCGAGAGCGGGTGGATCACCACCCTGAAGGAGCTGGACTGCGAGGAGCAGGAGATCTACCGCTTCTACGTGGTGGCCACTGACCACGGCAGGAAGGTGCAGCTCTCTTCCCAAACCCTGGTGGAGGTCACGGTGTCTGATGAAAACGACAACGCCCCGCAGTTCACCTCAGAGTTCTACAGGGGGTCGGTCATTGAGAACGCGGAGCCGGGGCAGGTCGTTGTCACCCTGAGCACCATCGACGCCGACATTTCCGAGCAGAACCGCCGCGTCACCTGCTACATCACCGGTGAGTAGTTCCTGACTTCAAATCTCCAGTGGGCAAGGGGAGAGTGTCATCTCAAAGTGAGGGTTTGAGACCTTGTCTTACAGGTTGTTAGTACAGAAATAGTGTTACGCTGACAGTTCTGTCAGATGCAGGAGATGGTGGCTGAGCTCTGTCGTGAGCTGGACTCAAATGAATCTGGGGAATACAAAACCCTTTAGTAACTGCAGTAGGTTGACCATTAAATAACTATCTCACCACTGAATTGTCCTATTTCTCTGGGAATAAATAAATAAGATACATATAAGTAATTATATGTAACTGCAGTGGGTTGATCATTAAAAAACAAATTATCATTAAAATAACTGTCTCACCACTGAATCGTCCTATTTCTCTGGGAATAAAAAATATAAATAAAATACATATTAGTAATTACACTGTACTGTAGAAATATTTATTTACATTTTCTTAAGAGAGGAATATTTAAGACAGCGTAATTGTAATGCCTAATGGAAGGACAGGAGAGGCAGTACAGCAGGGAGGAAGATTTTTTTCACACAGATATTGTGATCTGTATTTAAGTTATTTGACCCAGCCTTTTCTCCTGCCAGCACTGCAGTCAGTTTATACATCACATATGTACCTGTAGCCTATTTGTATTTTTTAATAACTATGTATAACTTCATGGTATTAAGTGTTGTTTCCTACAAAACCACTTGGAGGTTGGCTTAATAACAAGGCTGCAGATAGTCACTCTGCACTGGGAAATATTTAAGACTATCACGTCAATCTTAGAAAAGGTTTTGGCTAACAAGAAATACTAAAAATTACTCTTGCATCCCTGAAACATCACATATGCCAACTAAAATTAACCACTGCTGTAAAATAACAAAAAAGTTACACTGGAATGTTTGTTCTGCATTTGCACAAGTAGAAGCTTGCTTTTATGGTATTTTTTGACCCTAAAGGGTCCTTCTAAGACCTGGGGCAGATCCTTCAAATTAAAATGTTTGTTCAGGCTCAAAGGAGGACCCTTCAGGGTCAAAACATTAGGCCAGATCATGCTGCAGCCTGTTATCTATTGTTGTAACCATCTGAAACAGGGGAGGAATGCTGGTGCTTTCATTTGGTTTATGGCATGCCTAGGTATTTGCAAGCCTTTGAGAGGAAAGATTTAATCCATTATGTATTCACGTTTCTGCCATCTTAAAGGTAGTAGTGACTTTCAAGTACTTTAAACCTGAGAGGATGCACACTTATGTTAGGGGTGAACACCTTGTGCTCTCTGCTCTGCATGTACAAACACAGATCAGACTTCACAAATAAACATGGAAATGCAGCAAAAGAGAGGATTAGGTGAACACAGAGTCCAGCTTCCCCCTGTCCACACTGATTTCAAACACACAGAAACTAAATCTGGGCATGGGCTGGTGTTTCCCAGCATCAGGTGCCATTGTGCCTCCACAACCTCATCACTGCAGCACAAATGAAAGCAGAAAGGGAATGTATTTAATTTATCCCACTGTGTGAGACCCTTCAGAGTCCAGGATGAACAGATTCCACAGCCAGCTCTCTTCGCTGACCCCCATTGCCTGTTGTGTTTCCTCCTGGGTCAGCAGAGAGCACCAGCTCCTTCCCAGGAGAGAGGGATTCTCCTGTGGCAGCATCCAGCCCGTTTAAAATCCAGCATGTGTAACAACAGTAGGAGCAGCAGGGATCTGGTGTACCAGAGAGCATGCCTAGTCTGGATTTACCTGTCTCTCATAATTTGGCTCTTACAGAAACAAAAAGTAGCCCCAGAAAACGAAGCTATATGTTAAATACTTCTACAGATTAGAGGAAATACAACTGTACATGGTACCATAACAGTAAGATCCAAACCGTGTCTGCAGGGTGTTTACAGCTCTTGAATCCTTTTAGGAACATGCACAAAAAAGACTGACAGGCTCTGGGAAGGTGAGACAATGTGGTTTTGAGTCAATGAATATGCACATCTGCAGAACATTACTGACTTTTCTGCAATCAGTTGTTTCCTTCTGTCACTGTAATGTGCAGACGGGGAATAACTTAAATTGTGCAGGGTATTTCCCAGCTGTGCAGTGAGGTTGACCAAAAGCTCCTCACCTGCTGGATGTGCCACCAGTGCCCTCTCTGCACCACCAGTGTGAGTCAGTCATGGAATCATTTGGGTTGGAAAAGACATCTAGGAGCATCCAGGTCCTTCAGGTCTCCCAAGGAGCCATCAGTGGACGCACCCATATTCTGTTTCCTTACCCCTTCTGATTTTCAGCCCTTAGTAAATGCCTTTTTTTAATTGCTTCCTGCCCCCTTCTAGAAGGAGACGTACTGGGACAGTTCACAGTTGATCAAATTGAGGGCGAGTGGACAATTTCTTCCAAGAAGCCTCTGGACAGAGAAGATACAGAGAAATATCTCCTAAAGGTTATGGCCTCTGATGGGAAATTTCAGGCTACCACGGAAGTGGAAATTTTTGTATTGGATATCAATGACAATAGCCCTGAGTGTGGCCAGGTAAGACATCTGTTCTGGGACATCAGGGGCATAAAGGGAGATCCTGGGAGGGATAGAAAACAATAGAAAAGAAGAAAGAACAGGCAGAGCATGTTAAAGGATTTGGCTTGTCATAATTCTTCTCACACGATCCTGTTGCTTTGATTATGCTTAACAATTTTAATTAAGCAGCATGTCAAGCAAGAATATTAAATCTAGCCTCCAAGCATGTTTGCCAGCAGCAAGTGAGAGCCTAAGCATTATGAAGAGTAATTTTTGGAGATAAACAATGCCAGGAAGCCTCCTGGGAAGGGGCATGTAAATTACTGAGTTTTATATCCTGCTAAACTGGGAGATTCCCATCAGGAGGTTAGCTGCTGTAGAGAGCTGATCGCTGGTGTGGACGTCACCCGTGGTGAGAACAAGCAGAGGTGGTTACTTCCCAAAGGAGATTCAAAGGCTTGTGTGAAATGAGCTCACTTGTCCCAGTCCACACCCCAGCAGCCAAGAATGGGAGGCACATTGTGTTCCCCTATAAAACACAGAGTTTATCCTCTGTGAAGCTTCTGTGGGTCTGTTCTCCTTCCATGAGGTATTTTGGAGAGAGCTCAGATGGGGTGGAGGTATTTTGGAGAGAGCTCAAATGATTTCTTCTGTCCTGGCCAGATACTCTACACTGGGAGAGTCTCTGAGGATGCTGGGCCAGGTCTTTTAATTTTGAAGATATCAGCGAGCGACCCCGACGTGGGCAGCAATGCTCAGATCACCTACAGCCTGCACGGCCCTGGTGCTGAGGAGTTCCGGCTGGGCCCACACACAGGTGAGAGCAGGGCTGCTTTCATCCTCTTCCTTACCCTCCCCTGAGAAATGCAAGCTCCCAACATGGCTCTACACTGACCTCCTCTCAGCCAACACAAGGAGATGTTTATTCCAGCTAGGAAGGAATGGCCACAGCATAGAGGAGAGGGAATTCTACATCATCCTGTTTGCTCTATCTGTTTTGTTAAAATGAAGAGCAGACACCATTGCTAGCAGCCAGGTCTCAAGGAGGAAAGAGCAGCAAGTATTTGGCTTGAGCCAAAGACACAAGTTCTAAATCCCAAAACACCTCTTATTGTGTCTTGGTCAGTGTATTTACTCAAACAGACTTGATGATTGTTCTAGAGATCACTTGGGTTCATTACATTGCAGAAAGCTCAGTGCAGTGGAGTTTAGAAGTACAATTTATTTCTGAACAGTTTTATCCCATGATGGCATCCCTTGGATGAAGTTCAGCTGAACTTGCAGGACTGCCCATGCAAAGCCTTGCCAGGGCCCTGACTGGCAATGATCCGAGGATAGCCCTGGGCAATGTGGCGTGGACACATCACCACTATTAGCTCAATTATTGTCTCCCACGGTTCATCCAGGAAAACAGCTGAACCTCTCTGAGGTCCTGTAGGCTTCAGCTGTGATTGCTGGAGACACGACCACCTCCTGTTCTTTCCCACAGGGGAGCTGACCACATCTGCACCCCTGGACCGTGAGCAGAAGCCCGTGTACCACCTCGTAGCCAAAGCCACTGATGGCGGGGGCCGTTCGTGCCAGGCTGATGTGACACTGATCATCGAGGACACCAATGACAACGCACCCAGGTTCTTCCCCAGCCACTGCGCCGTGGCCGTCTTTGATAACACCACAACCAAGACACCCATCGCTGTGGTTGCTGCCAGGGACCTTGATGAAGGTGAGTCAGAATGGGATTTACGTGTTGGTAGAGTTCATCTTTCATTCTGAAGAGAAGCCTTTGAAATGCAGGGAAGTGCTACCGCAGTGGGTTTAGATGATTGAATCTTGGCGAAGATGTGCCTGGATCTCATCGCTGACATATTCTTGACTACTGGGCTGGCATCAGCATTTTTGTGACCCTGATGGGAGCACAGTATCTGTAGAAACATGCAGACCTTCCTTGAGAATGTGCTCAGTAACTGTGGCTGTGATGCACAGCACAAACTGTGACGCAGGGATCCAAACTGGACAGAAACTTGTTCAAAGATGAGGACTGAGAATGAGTGTAATAAAGGAGAAAAGGAGCTTTAGATATGGGTGGGGTAGGTAATATGGATGGGGAGGTCCTCCGGAAAACACAGAGATTCTCAGAAGTATAGGTAAGGCTCCTAAGAAAGGAACTTTCAGTGAACTTCTCCAGCAGAGGCTGAATTTAGAACAGAAAGATCATATTTCTCTTCTTTGGAAGCAGATATGAAGAGAAATTACATTTGAAAACAAGGTAATTAAAAATGAGGAACACTAGTAAGTGCAGACAGCTGACACTGGTGGGTAATGGTGAGGGCTGGCTAGATGGCTGAACCTGCAGATGGACAGGAGCACACTCAATGTTGGTATGATGTTCATACAGCCTCCATTTTCCCTGGGAATTGAAGCTCATTCTGTTCATATAATCCTAATGCATTATAAATAAATAAACCAAACAGCATCCCTGCCCATGAATTATTGCAGTCTGTTTCCCTTCCAGGTCTCAACGCTGAGGTGGTCTATTCTCTGTCTGACTCTGCCAATGGACACTTTTCAATTGAGGAAACCACGGGGGTGATCCGGCTGGAAAAGCCCCTGAAGGACTCCCAGCACTCGGCCTTTGAGCTGACAGTCTGTGCCACCGACCGGGGCAGCCCGCAGCCCCTCTCTTCCCTGGGCACTGTCACTGTCTCTGTTGTGGATCTCAACGAGTACCTGCCTGTTTTCCTGGCCCCTGAGTACGTGGCCATGGTGAAAGAAGATGTGGCTGTTGGCACCGAGGTCCTCAACTTGTCAGTCCTGACGAGGGACAACGCAGAAAACAGAGAGATCAAGTATGAAATTGTGAACGGCAATGACCACGGGAAATTTCAGCTCAACTCAAACACAGGTAAAATGATCTTGTGCCCTAGCAGGTCCAGGATGATCCAACATCAAAGGATGTCTTTGTGTGCATCTTCTCTGGTTCTTCCCCGTTTGGCTCCCACTTCTGCTTACCTCTGTTTTTACCCAGCACAGGAGTAGGGAATACAGTCTTCTTTTCTACTTCAGATTTTGCCATTCAAGTCACTTAAGGAGTGATCCAAATCTTACTGAAATTGATAGAAAGATTCCTCCTGTGTGTCTGAGACAGGTCCAGTGTGAATGAGGGATACATGGAGAACAGGATGAGAAAATTTTCCCACTTCAAAATTCAGGAGAAAGTGTTTTCATTTAAAAAGTCTTTCCATCAAGGTCCCACAAGGAACCTGCTGCCCAGGGTTACAGGCAGCTTTATTCAGTAGTGCTCAATGAACATAGATAATAGCACTCTAACCATGGGCAGGTGTTGAGCCCATGATTACCAGCCAAATAAAGCCCTATACTGTTTGCACAGCAATGTGATAAGAGCTGTTATCAGAAGGCCAGTGCTAACTCCCTGAAACAAGCCCTTGGCTGCATCAGCAGTGACCTTCTGCCCTCGCTGTAACATCCTCATCAGTGGCTCCTCAGCCTCTCTGGTCACAAGGCTCTTGCTAATTCTTCCTCATCAAGGGGGTTAAAGTTAGGTCAACTACTGTTTCAGCTGGCAGTTTGGCAGTTGCCTTGGCATACCTGCAGTATTCCAAGAAATCTCACGTGCCATTCATTTGAAGTATTTTCTGTCCTTTCCTCCCCATCTCTCAACGTAGGTGCCTTATACATCAACGGGAGCCTGGACTTTGAAGCAAGTCATGAGTATTACCTGTCCATTGAGGGCACGAGGAAGGGCTCAGCCTCTCTCAGTGATGTGACCATGGTGGTGATCAACATCACTGACATTAATGACCATGCACCAGAGTTCATCCAGGATCCCTACTCCACTGACATTCGGGAGGATGCTGCCATTGGAGAGATCATCCTCACGGTATGGCTGAACCACGCCAGCTGTCTTTACCTCCTCCTTATTTGTGCTATGCAATATTCACTCCTCTTGTGCACTTTTCTTTTCCTTGGACACAATGACCTCAGTGGGCTTGTGGTGTTCAGCATCTAAGATTAAAATATGACTTTAAAAAAGGATGATTGGCAGAATTCCTGAAACTCCGCAGGCTTTGCCTTATGAGACACCTTTAAGTGAAAATTAAGGATAGGCTTAGGAGCTTTGAGAGAACATCCCAAGAAAACAAAAATGCCTGAAAAAGGACGATGCTCTTGTGGCTTGGGGAAGGCAGAGGCTCCCCTGGGCAGAATAGCAGAGTCCAAGGTGATGTGGAGTTCCCTGTCCAGCCTATAACCATCACAGGGGTGGTAAAATCAGGAAAAGGATGAGGAGAAAGCTGAGGAAACTATGTTGTTTTGAAAAAACTATTGGATGACACTTATCTGAACTACCCTCCTTTCCCCCTCCTCACTTAGGCAAGGTCAAACCAATACCGTAAAATGACAAACTGGTCCCATTTCTCCATGGCATGTCCTTTTTGGCCCAAGGATCCTAGTGTTTTGTTGTTTTTCCTCCAAACAGGTGTCAGCTGATGACTTGGATGGGTCCATGAACAATCAGATCACATATTCCATTGTGGAAGGGAACCCACTGGGACATTTTGCCATTCAGCCCAAAAATGGGCAGATCAGCATTGCCAAGCATCTGGACAGGGAGGAGGTGAGTTCATGAAAATGAGAATGGGAAGACTGAAACAGATGTGCCCCAAAAGTCTTGAGGGAGAACAGCTTACTCAGCTACCTCCTCTTTTCTGAATTATTTACTCACAATATTGTAGGTAGAAGATAAGGCAATAATTTGTTTTCTAGACTCACAGATACTGCAGTAGGAAGGCTGGGCTTTAGGAAAGGCAGTATAGAATCATAGAATGGTTTGGATTGGAAGGGACTTTGAGCATCATCTACTTCCAACCCCTTCTGTAGGCAGGGACACCTTCCACAGCTCTGAGTTTTGGTCTCAATATTGAGAATGTTGGTTGTGGACACCAACATGGTTGGGTTCTGCTTCTCTGCATTAGAGAAAACAGGTGTGGGGAGAAGAAAGGTGACCTGGACAATCTCTTATTCATAAAACAGCAGCAGCTTGTCTCAGCCTGCCAGAGTTGAGAAGCCTTTGGATAACACTCTGAGGCACATGATGGAGTTCTTGGGATGTCCTGTGCAGGAACAGGAGAAGATCCTCATTGGTCCCTTCCAGCTCAGCTTATTGTGTGATTGTATGATTCTTAAACCACTATTGACAGGTGTTTGCCCAGCTTAGTTTCATCCATCTTTGCCAAGTTTCTCTTTTCTCCAACTGTTGTGAGGCTGATTTAGTTTAGCAATGAGCTTTGAGTGAGATTTATGGATGGAGAGCCTTAGCCAAAGGCAAGGCTGTTGTGGCCATGGCGCATGACCTCGGGCATTTCAACAAGCTGCAGCAGAATAAAAGTGGGATGTGAAAAAGCCACCATTCTGCCATTTCTCCAAGTAATCCTGCACTACAAATCCTCCAGATCCCCAGTTACTCGCTGACAGTTCGAGCCACGGACAATGGCCAGCCTGCTCAGTTCAGTGATGTCCCTGTGCACATCCATGTGTCTGATGTCAATGACAACCCTCCTCGCTTCTTCCAGCTCAACTACAGTGTGGTGGTGCAGGTAAGCCAGGAGACAGTTTGTTCTCTCAATCCCTGTCATTGCACTCAGGAACTCATTCCTAGGCTGCTGTTGGAGTAAAGTGGGGAGACAGTGATGAATCACATCGCTGCTTTGTACTCTGTGTGTTCTAGGGCAGGGTGGGATTTGTTTTCCTGTTCCTGATCCAGCAGCTCCTGGGGCACTGTGGGCTCCCCTGGGCCATTTCTCTTTGCTCTCCTTCCTCCAATAGTGTTGTTCCCCATTTCAGGAGAATGCTCCCGTGGGGACAAGTGTCCTGGAGCTGATTATGAGCGATAGAGACTCTCCAGAAAATGGACCACCATACTCGTTCCAGATCACCCAGGGCAATGATGGGAAAGCCTTTGAAGTCACCCAAAATGGTCTGCTGGTGACATCGTCTGTCCTGAACAGGAGAGTGAAAGAACAGTACCTATTGCAAGTCCAGGTAGAGCCTGTCTTACTGTCCTGGTCTCTGAATTCCCCAGTGAGCTTAAGTAGCAATAAAATGCGATTAGCATGGCCCAGCTAAATGAAAACATCTCTGGCTTTGAAGAAATCCAATCCAGGCACAAATTTTGCAGCTTGGAGCCAGCTGCAGAGCTCATTTCTCCACACAGTCTGCCCACAAGAAGCAGGGGGCCAGCTTCTGTGTTGATAAAATCAGATAATATGATCATGAACAATACTCTGTCAGCAGTTTCCTTAGACAGATGCTTTCCCCATAATCATTCTAGTGAATTGCAATTTAAAGTGAGACCTGGATCTGGTCCTACAAGCTTTCTCTAATTATCCTTGTCATTTAAGAAGTGGTTTCAGTTCCTCTTCAAAAAGGATTTCTATTGTTGCAGAATGAATTCATTATTTTTCAACGTTATCAGTAGGGATAGTCCATTACAAACAAAAGGATAATAACATGTAAAGTACATACTTTTCAGTAATGGCAATTGTTGCAAAAGCTGGGTACTATTATATTACAAACCTCAACCTCTAACTGCTTAGCATTAGGGAGAAATTTATCCCATAATCTGATTATTTGCATTTTTCTGTTTGAGGTTCCTTGACTCAATGCTAGACAGATATTGTCAGAGGTGGGACAGGGGCTTAAAGAGCCTGGAACGTGAGCGAATGTGTTTATGTGCATAACTGCTTTACATCTCTGTACACTCAGTTACACGAGGAACCACAAAGATTGGCAACATCACAAAAAATTATTAACCCTCAGGAATATTCAGAGCCACTCAGAGGTGCCTCAGCCCTGCTGAATGCAAAGGGAAGTGAGTGTGACCCCATCACTAGCAGAGGGCCTCAGTCAGTCTCCAAGGCCTCCTCAGTCTCCTCCATCCTTCCCCAAGGCAGGGAAGCTGCCCTTTCCCTAGGGCTTTCTCCAGGCAGAGCTCCAACACTGCTGCCAAGTTTTCTCATTCCTTCTTCACTCCCTGCCTGCTGCCTGAGAGCTTCCCCTCACTGCTCCCTGAAAGGCGCTCTCCTTTGCAAGACCTCCCCAGTCAGGTGAGATGAAAGTTAGTCAGTGTGTGGCTGTAACAGATCCTCCTCTTTTCCTTGCCAGGTCTCTGACAGCGGCATCCCTCCCCTCTCCTCATCTGCGTTTATAAACATCCAAGTGACTGAGCAGAGCCAATACGCCCCCTCAGCCCTTCCCCTGGAAATATTCATCACCACCAACGAGGAGGCCTTCCGAGGCGGCGTTCTGGGCAAGATCCATGCCACAGATCGGGACCCCCACGACACGCTGGTGTACACTCTGGTGGCACAGGTGCCCAAGGAGGGGCTCTTCTCAGTCGGGGCTGCAGATGGGAAGATCATTGCTGGGGACAAGCTCCCCCACGGGCACTACCTTCTGAACGTGACAGTGAGCGACGGAACGTTCACAGCCACCACAAGCGTCAGTGTCCACGTGTGGTGCTTCACGCAGGAGGCCTTGGACAAGGCCGTGGTGCTGCACTTCCGATACCTCTCCCCCGAGGAGTTTGTGGGGGACCACTGGCGCAACCTGCAGAGATTTCTGGGCAACATCCTTGTCACCCGGCGCCAGAACATCCACATGGCCAGCCTGCAGCCTGCAGCTGCCTCGGATGGAGTGGATCTGCTCCTGGCTGTCGGAGAGCCACACGGCTCCTTGTATGAGCCGCGGGTGCTGGCCAGCAAGCTCACTGGATCAGCTGGGGAGATGGACCAGCTCGTGGGGCTCCGGATGAAGAAAGCAATCCATGTGCCTTGTCACGGGTCAGACTGTGCCCACCGTGTCTGCAAGGAGACCATCCAGCTGGACCCAGGCATGATGTCCACGTACAGCACGGCCCGGCTCAGCGTCCTCACCCCACGGCACAGCCTGGAGCAGATCTGCTCGTGCAATGGTGAGCAATCCTTCTATAAACCTGGGCATGTTGTGTTCTCCTTCAGTACATTATAGAGCACCTGGATTTTCCATGGAATTAGCTTGCCCAGTGACCAACAGTTCTGCCCACAACTTCAAAGACTTTAAACTCCGAAAGTTTCATATAGTCTCATTTTAAAAATTGATCTCCTGTAGCATTTAATAGCAGCAACATCTGTCTCTCTGATTGGGAAAAGTCACTCATATTTAGCAGGAAATGAAGGTCAGCGATTAGAATTTTTTATCTTTTATCTCTTGTATTGATTCTGGACCAAAGCACAGAATAACAAATAAATTTGAGGAAAGCCAAATAAAATATATTTGTTACACTGGTTCTAGGATATTTCAAGAAATAATTGGAGGGAGCAGAGATCAGTGACATTAGGGCAGGAACATAAGGGGATACCACAGAATAATATAAAAACTTACTAAGGACGGAGAAATTCAAGGGTTTTGTAGGCCACACTGAGGGCACCTTGAAGGACAGAAATAGCCAGGTTGATATTTCAGGGGTGCTTCACAGTTGAGTGCATAGAAGAAATACTGGGAGTTCCTGGTGGGGCTGTGGGAGATGCAGTGCAGGGATCCATGGGTTGCTGTGGATGGGACAGCTCCTGAACAGCTGTGGCATCAGGCTAGCAAAAGAGGCAAGGCTTGATACCGTGCATAGCCTCAAAGTGCCACAGAGATGAGACCTTTCTTTCACTCTCCTTTCAGGAACAGCTGTGAGGTTTGGGGGCCACAGCTACATCTGGTACCAGCACTCCCAGGCTGGCTCCTGGCACATGCACTTTCGCCTCAAGACCCACCAGCAGCACGCAGTCGTGTTCCACGCCAACGGGAGCGACCACGCCACGCTGGAGGTGGGTATGGCACTGCAGGGGACTGCTCTCCACAGCCACAAAAACCTCACTCTCTCAGGGAAGGGAATCACAGAAAGAATATGCAAAAATATGTACCCTTAGTAATCCGTGAAATACAAGACTTGGGAAGACCAAATGAGAGCCAAGCAGAGTTTGGCAATTGCTGCAACTACAACAGGAAATCGTTCTCTATACATGTAAATGCATGTATTGGTCTCTGGTGTGACTTCTGGTGAAGTCATCAGACACTCATAGCAGGTCTACATCACCCTCTTTCTGGTTTCTTCATTCCTCTCTTGCATCTCACCTCTCAGGGCAAAGAATTTATCAGGTGGAGTTGTTCCCAAACCAGTTTGTTTCCACTTTAGCAAAGGGCAAACTTTCTCCCATACCTCAAATTACAGGTTCTTTACACTAATGGACAGAAAAGAAAGAACAGGAATCCAAAATTGTATTTTTCACACAAACTCCCCTCTTTCCAACCACTTTCTTCAGACGGTTTCACTATTTTAGACACCTGCAGAGAGAGGAGTATTTCATTCTGATTACTCTCCTCCCCTCAGCTGAGCACTGAACTTACCAAAGCATTCAAAGATCATCTCACTCTTCCACTTGGCCAACAGAAGGAAAGCAGCAAATTACTAAAGAAAAGCTGTTTTATATATTCCTCATCAACTGAATTCAGACTAACTGGAGACTAAGATCACAGCACCTGCTTACTAGCTTACAGAGATTTGTCCTTGAGACTGATCACATTGAGATCTACACACTATAACCTACCTGGAAGTGTTCATCCTGTTCTTGGATTTCCCCATCCCTTCTCATGGTTTCACAACCCCATCTTCCTGTTGTTCCATCTTTCCACAGTTACTCAGACCCACTCAGACAGGGAGCTGCACAGCAGCCAACCCCCACGCACATGCCTTTTGCACATATTTCAAGCTCCAGCTGCCACAGCCATCACTCCTGAAGAGCAGGAGAAGAGAAATATCATGCATGTGTCCTGTACCCATCTCTGAGAGTGACTTTAGGCTGAACTCTAAAGGGCCAGTGTGAAAAACTTCTCATAAAGGGTCTCATGCTTTCTACCTCACCTCTGGGAAGGAGTCACCAAAGAGCTCATCAGAAGGAATCCAGCACGTTGGGTGGTGCCCAGGAAGTACAAGATGACAAGAGACTCCACTGATTCAGGCCAGCACAGGGAGTCAAGGGAGAAAACACTCATTATTGGTGGAGTTCAGTGAGCCCATGATGTCCTGTGGCCAAGCTTGTCTCCACAATCTTTTCAATAGGAAACATTCGTAAAGCCTCCTCCATAAAAGTGCCTGTAAATAATTTCTTTCCTGACTCACTTTATTAGCAAATCTTAGGGATAAAAAGATTTCTAAACGACCTGGCCTGATAAAAATGAAGGAATCCCTCAAGATTTTAAACTTTTTAGACTGAAGTACTCCAGATATGAGCCAAAGCCTTGAAAGGACCATAGCTGATGGTTTGTAGATTTGATGAAGAGGATGAGCTCTCCCAAGAGCATGCATATCACCACTTTTCCATTCTCTAAGCTCTCCTGATGTTCAGAAATAGGTTACAGGAAGAGGATGGCAGACCTGGCAAGCTGGGAAGGGCTTGGCAGTGTGTCAGTTCTTGCTCCAGGGAATCAAGTTCTCAGCTGTCTCCCAGCCCCAGAAATTGATAAGCCAAATCTACAGACCCATCTGAAGAGAAATCATGTTCCTGCAGATGAAGTGAAGTGACAAAGCTCTCTGGTGTGCTTGCCAGTTGTGCAAAGGGATTTACACACATGTTGCCCTGAGGCCCTTCCATGCCATGTGCCAGCTTCTTCTTGTTCTTTCTTTCTTCAGCAGTTGCCATCTCCTCCCACTGGTATTGATGTATACCATGGGGTATAAACTCTCTAAGAGTTAGCTGTTGTTCTGCTCTGCCCCAGAGTAGTCCCTTCATATTGTGTGTGGGTTTCTCTAAAGTCAGGGTAGCCCATAATCATTGCTACTCTTCTAACCCCTTCCAAGAATCAGACCCTCCTTGCTGTCTCTAATGTCCCCCATGGACATCTCTCCTGCCTAGGGTCAGTTGCTTGATGTTACATAGCAGGCTCTGCAGGTTTCCCACCAACACTTCATTCCATCCCTTTTGTCCTTCTCCATAGGATCTTGGCTTCTGTGAGAGAGAGGTTTTATCAGCAAAGCACTGGGGAGATAGAGGTGAAAAAGGGGTTTAACTCTGACTTCACCCTGAAGCAACACAGCTAACTTTTCCTTTCTCTGTCTATATGACTTTTAAAGATGAATCTTGGGCCAGAAATAGGAATTTCTGATGTCCCAGTTTAATGCAAAGGACGTTGGTGTGGTTCACTTTTAGCAGCTCAGTACCTTGTCTCTCTCCAGTCTGTTGGAGATCAAGGATTGGATTGCAGCACATATCAGTAACTTTGGCCTGGTTTTCCAGCATGGGTACAACAGTAATTCCTTTCTCTGCCTCCCAAGTCCTGCTTTTTCCCCCAGAGAAAGCTGCCAGTGCTTCTCCTCAATAAGATTCTTTCACCACCCTCAGCCCTGCCAAAGGGACAACTGCTCCAGCACCTTCCCCACCACCAATGAGACAGTGAGAACAGAACAAAAGCCACGTGGCGCAGAACAAGAGCCCATCTGTCACTGGTGATGCTCTTATGGATAGTCTGAATGCCAGGGCTCTGATCAGGCTCAGGAGGGTGGGAGAAAGGGCAAGCAGCTGCAGCAGTAGCTGTATGATCCCATGGCTCTATGACATGGAAAGATGGGCTTCCTTCCTTGCATGCTGGTCAAAGGCTGCCAGGAAGGACCACGGGTGAAATTGTGACAGAGAGGTGAGGGTGTTCTGCAAAATAAAGGAGTTGTAGTCACTTAATTCATCCAGACATAGGTTAAAAAAGGTGAAAGGGGCTGCATTTTGGTACTTCTTGGAATCAGAAAATTGGGAGTAATCTCAACTGCCAGTGTGAAGGCCAGGAGAGGGGGATGAAGCAGCAGGAGAAATGAGTCCTCAGCCACCTGTGTCACAGCTACCTGTGATTGTATGTTTTACAGATGGTTAATGGAGTGCCTCACCTTGGCTACAGCTGCCAGGGGAGCTCCTCTGGGAACCTGTCCTCCTCACGGTTTGTGAGCGACGGCGAGTGGCACTCGGTGTTCCTGGAGGTGAAGAATTCTTCCGTCCGCCTGCTCGTCGATGGCCTGGGCAACGCCTCCCTCCAGCTGCCAGGGACCTGTGGTGTCCCCCAGGGCAGGAGAGACCTGGTCTTTGGGGGCCTCCCAAAGCCGCTGCAGTCCCAGAGGGTCACTCGGGGGTTCAGGGGCTGCCTGGACCTGGTTGCAATCAACGGCAGAGAAGTTGTTCTCCTCCCAGGGAAAGGGCAGTCGAAGGAAGTCTTGGAGCAGGTGGGGATAAGGCAGTGCTGCTCCCCCAGCGGTGCCTGCAGCAGCAACCCTTGCCTCAACAACGGGATGTGCTCCGAAACTCATGGAGGAGGTACGTGAACATCCCACACAGGGCTGTGCAGAGCAGTAAGCACTGAGCGGGGGGAAAGATGCAACAACTTTATTATCCCTGTAGAGGGGTTATTCCAGAGGGGAGGCAGAGATCCTCTATCCCAGGGGACCTCAGGTGACTCAGTGCAGCTGCAGGCTGTGAGATCATCATCCTGGCTCTCACCGGTGGACCACGGGCCCAGAGGGCAGGAAGGTGTTTCTGAGGAGTGCGCATGACATAGGAGAGCAGAGTGTTGCCAAAAACTCAAATGGATGTAGAATCAAAAGATTCCACCCACCCCTCTGCATCCTTTTTGCTTAAGGAGCTGTTAACAAGGCTGGAATCAGGCAAGATGGAATCATGTGGTGATGGAATCTGGGCAGAAACAAGCCAAGATCTTGGACTCTTCCCACTGCAGTGAGCGACTCCCCAGGGCTATGCAAAGGGATATGGGAAAACCGTAAGCTCAAATCCTAGAGTCCCAGGCTAACATGGGGTACACACGCCCAAAAGAGGTTTGATGCAGGCTCTGCCCCAGGCAGTGTCCCTGCTGCCCTCAGAGGGGCTCCTTGCAGTGAGCTGTGTCCTGTGTCACAGGGACAGGGGCTGTGAGCAGAAGAGCTGCTCCCAGTGATGTCCACCCTGTGTCACTGCCCTACAACTCCTTGTAGCTGCCAGCACAGCAGGGCTGCACCCCATAACACCCTCCATGAGATGGGTACTGCCTGTGCCTCAGCCCCTCTGAGGGGCAGTGGGACTCTCCCCACGCTTCTGTGTGGGGCAGAAGCTGCTCCTGCAGCTCTCTGGGGCCCTTGCCAAAGCACACCCTGCCCAGCGAGCAAGTGAGGACAGAGGAGGCACCACCTTCCCCTGCCCTGCCCGCTGCCTCTGGGAACAAGATTCCCAGCCCTGTCGACTCAGCAGCTGCCTGGTTCAGGTGAACTTGTTTGACACCAGGTGTAAGTGTACAGAACAGTTAGTCTGGCTGGCACTCACACCTCAGCCTTCAGACCCTCTGCACAGAAAAGCTCACTTGCTGGGCTGGAAGCAGCTCAAAGCCCTGGAGGGGAAAACACATCTCTGCTCTAAGTCAAGGCATCCCCTGCTTTCATTGCAGAGAGAATGCAGTTGGGATGGGGAGGTGAAAAATCACTCTCTCAGTAATAACCTGATGATCATCCAGCACCTTTCCCATAGTTTCCTTCCAAGATGAACAATTTCTTCTGCAAATGGCCCGGGTGGCCAAGAAAGAGCCTGTGGGACATGGCCCCAGGCAGGGCACTGTTGCAGGGAAGGGATTGCCTAAGGGATGTTTATTTGTGAGGTTATCCTGGTTCCCTGAGTGCCATGGGCTCAGTCCTGGGTACCCCAGGCAGGCAGCCCAAGTTCATGCAGAGCTGTGCCCACAGGGATCTCAGTGTAGGATTGCAGAGCTGTGCCCAGGGATCTCAGTGAGCTCCTGCAGAGCTGTGCCCAGGATCTCAGCGTGGGATTGCAGCACAGGCAGGGACTCGCCTGGGGAACCACGTGGCCGTGTGAGAACACAGCTGTGGGGAGAGCACCCAGGCCAGCCCAGCACCACCCCAGGACCACAAACACAAGTGAGCCCCACATCCAGGACCTGTGTTTGGGCACACACAGCCCTGTGGGCAATGTCCAGCACCTGCTGCACCAGTGTCAGCACGTCCTTCTGGTACAGGCACTGACACACATGTGGGAACAGGCCCAGGTTGTTTGCCCTGTGCTCTAAAGCAGGGCTGTTCAGCTTGTGGATGAGTAGCAAAGACTTTTCAAGTGTGCTGGAAGGTGCAAACTCTGAATTTCCCTCACAGCAGCACCAGCCAGGTGACGAGCAGGAGCTCAGCACAGCCAGGGACATTCCCACGCTTGGGGCTATGCTAAACAGCAGCCAAAAGCACAAACAGCAGGAGCCCCTCCGAGTGCCTGGCTCTGCTGGGTTTCTCTCTGTCTGTGAGCAGACATCTGCAAGCAGGAGAAACTCGGCAAGTTGAGACAGGCACTTCATACCACGAGAACTCGCAGGACCAAAGACTCCTGAGAACAACAAATTACAGGGGATTGCACTCAACAGAGTCAGAAACTGTGAATCAGCCAGCCAAGTTCCCCTTCCTTTATCCCAGATTTGTCCCTCAGCTTCTCCGTGCAATGAAGCCATGCCCTGACTGCATCCCTGATCTGTGTCAGGAGAGGACGGGCTTGACTTGTTGCTCAATCAGCTCCCTAGTGCCACTGTGTTGTTCCAGAACAGCCACCTAGCCTCCAGCAGCCACACCAGGTCCTGTAATGAACCCATCAGGCCTCCAGGGATGGCCTGGGTGTCCCACAGCATCTGCTGCAGCAGCAAATTCCTGTGCCTGGATACTGTGTGAGCCCCCTGTGGGGGCCATCAGCACCAGGCTCTGCTCCTCCCTGTCCTTGCCCATTTTTCCTCACGGATATGTTCACTCTCACCCTCTCCAGGTTACACCTGCATCTGCCCCGGGCTGTTCTCTGGTGAGCACTGTGAGCTTGGGGACAGTCCCTGCGAGTCCAAGCCCTGCCTGCACGGGGGAACCTGCACCCTCTCGGCCACCGGCTACTCCTGCCACTGCCCTGACTGGTACCTGGGCGAAAGGTAAGGCCTGGGGCGGGGCTTTGGGACAGGTGACGTCCCCTGGTGGGCTGAGAACATGAGCCTTGCACCTTCCTGGAGCTCACCAGGTCCACACACTCCGGGATTAATTGCAAACTGCAGGCGCCCGAGCATTGCAGCCAGGAGGTGCTGGAGGGCAGAGCTGAGCAGGGCAGGACACAAATAACTCTGCCATCGTGTGGCCACTGCTCCTCTGAGCAGGAGGGAAAACTGAAACTTTCCTGCAAGTATTTTGGTGCCTACAGGTGCTGTGGGGCAGTGCAAAGGCTCTCTGTGATGGGACACAGTGCTGCTGGCACACACTGCTGCTCCCTGTGACAGGAGCTGAGTTCAGCAGCAACGGGAACATCTTGGCTGTTATGGGGGGCCTGGCAGCAGGGTACAGGCAGGCGCTGCCCTGGGCGGCAGGAGGGGGCCCTGGGGCTGGGGGAACCTGCTGGCAGAGCTGTGAGGTGCCCCCTGCTTCAGTAGCCTCAACACCCACCCTGCAGAGTGCTAAAGGGGTTGTTTCTATCTGGGAACTCTGTGGGGTTCATGCAAAAGAAATCTCTGTCCCAGCTCACAGCTGTGATTCATCCAGTTCAAATCCCAGCTCAAGACAGTGGGCATTACCACCCCAGCCCAGCAGCCCCTCTAAGACCCCCACCTTGCCTCCAGCCCAGCCTGGTCAGTGATTCCCAGCACAGGCTCAAACAGCATCAAACCCAGTTCATCCTTCTGCCTTGCCCATCACACCCAGTTCATGCTTCTTCCTTGCCCATTTAGCCAGGATGGACACTGGTCCTGTGGATCAAGGCAAAAGCAGAAATTATCTGTTCAGCTCTTGGAATAAAGGCCTGTGGCTGAGCATTAGGTGGCAGTGTAATACCTGACATCGGCCAGAGCCTGTGGGTACATGTCACACACACCAGCTCACACATCCTAAATCACTGACTACAACAAGAGCGGTGCAGACTTCACAGTTTGTTCAGTAATGAGAGCAAAAAAAGGGAGGAAAAGCCACTAAAGCACTGTATATTCCCTTCAGCATGGGGAGGCCATTGCTGTTGGAAGGAAAGGTCCCC
The DNA here is from genome assembly GCF_027887145.1 of Ammospiza caudacuta. Classification (NCBI taxonomy): domain Eukaryota; kingdom Metazoa; phylum Chordata; class Aves; order Passeriformes; family Passerellidae; genus Ammospiza; species Ammospiza caudacuta. The sequence continues at coordinate 12,410,897 of NC_080608.1, read as the reverse complement.
TATACTGTTGGCAAACATTCATGTTGTGTGTGGGTGGGGCCAGGACAGAGAATCAGAAATACCATCTCAGTTCTGCAGATGCTCTATAAAATGTCAAAAAGCCTCTTCAGCAAGGGTGTCCATTCACCATCTCACATGGTGGTCTTTTCCCAAATGTTTTCTGTAACCTGCAGATATCCACAGACCATCCAGAGGCTCCACAGAGCTTGGAGGACATGGGAGACTTCATAAGAGGTTAACACACCTCATACTGACCCTGGGCTTCCTAATTTAACAGGATGGGAGCATCTCTCTATGCAGTGTTAGCCCTAGAATTCCAAACACTGCTCTGAGGCAGAAAGCCCCCTATTTTAATTTGGGTGTACAACTGAAAAATAGGACCACCCTGTAAAACATGGCCTCTTGAAAACCATCATTTTATACTCAAGGATCTTCTGCCAGGATCAGCAGGTAGCAAGAATCCAGCGAGGGAGGGACAGCAGACCAGGACAGGGCATCTGTGGGTGGTGTAAGCCAGAGCCTGACCAGGATCAGGCAGTTCTGGTGCATCCCAGGCTGACAGGGCTCATCTCCATCCCTTTCTCCGCACAGGTGCGAGAAGCTGGCAGAGGAGTGCCCAGACAACCCGTGCCGCAACGCCGGGCGCTGCGTGAGCAGCCAGGGCTCCGTGTACTGCATCTGCCCGTCCGATTACCAGGGGGAGTACTGCACCCAGCCCATCATCACCCCGGCCATCGTGCCCACGCACTGGGCGCTGGGCCCCGAGGAGATCGCGGAGATCGCGGCCGGCGTGCTGGGGGCGGCCATCCTGGCCACGGTGTTCGTGCTGGTGCGCAAGCGCTGCTGCCACCGCGCCAAGGCGCACAAGCCGGTGGCCCGCGAGGACCCCGACCTGCTCTCCAAGAGCGAGTTCTCCAAGAGCGTGGGCGTGGGCACCCAGCCCGTGCCCCCCATCGAGCTCAACATCCTGGGCGACGCGGCGCACAACAACCTGGACCGGGCCGCGCCTGAGCCGCGCAAGGGCGCCGGCACCCCCGAGTTCGTCACCTTCAACTCGGCCAACGCCCCCAAGCACCGCGGCACCATCGTGTGCAGCGTGGCCCCCAACCTGCCCCCCGCCGCACCCCCATCCAACTCCGACAACGAGTCCTTCATCAAGTGCACCTGGGCCAGGGAGGAGATGGGTCAGTAGCCACCGCTTCTTCTTGTTCTTACATACCCCTCCTTCCCTTGGGAAGGGGATCTGAGGTTTGAAAACATGGAGGGAAAATGGTGTTGGCTGAAGCAAAGTAGTGTTGTCATCTTATCTCAAAAGTTCCATATCATCTTGGTGATTTCTCATGGGCATTACCTTACTGACTCCTTCCACACTGACTCCTTCACAGCACAGCCAACAAACTCCAGCTTCCTTCTCACCCAGCTAACCCCCTCTTTTATAGCACTCATCCTTATTGGACACAGCTGTGGCCTGTTAAGTGAAGGCCTGTCCGAATCTTTGGTAATTAGTACAGCTGCAACTCCTCAGGGGTGAGATTACCTTCCACACTATCTTTATTTTCTTACATTCTATCTCTCTTATATTCGATCTCCTCCACAAAGTAGGGGCAAATGCTGCCCCAGCCCTGCTGTAGGGCTTTCATTGGCTCTTTCCTCCTGGTTCACCACTACATCCCAGTTTTCTGCTTTTTTCTGCTTGGTTTTGTACACAGTCAGCAGGGAAACCATTAATGCACAGCAAGCTGTGATCCTGGGTCAAAAAGAAAACCCGTAAAAGAGAAAAATTGGGAAAAAAAAGTTAAGATCCTAAAAGTCAGTAGGAGTTTTAGTGAAGACATTTGCATCAGTGCTCCTGGGCAGAGGGATCACATTCTCAGGGAAACACCTTGAATGGCTCTGGACAGCAAGGTTACCCCATGCAGGAGTTCCTCACAAAGGTAACTGCAGGGAAAGGGAGAGATCCAAGGCATCACTGCCCCAGTCCCTTCGTAACATGGGTTTCTTGCATCCAAACATAATGATGAAGTGTGTCTTTTGGGTGCTGCAGTAGTGGATATCTGTAGGCTGGTGGGGACACAGCCTCAGCACGGCCAGGGGTGATCTCAGGTTTCCACAATTCCCAAATTAGCGACCACATCTCTCTTTCCTAGTCTGCCACATCTACAGGCTCAGAGCCTACCTACAGAGAGAATTTGCAGGAGGGCAAGAGAGAGGCACCAGCTGCTAGAGCTGCATCTAACATGACTGTCTTTCGTTCCAGTCTACCCAGCAGAAACCACCTACTGGCCGCCCCGGTACCTGTCATCAGATGTGCAGGAGTACTCCCACTACGAGATCATCCAGGGCCCCCCTGCCTCCTCCTCTCACCCTCCTCTCCCTCCGCCGCCCCCTCCCCCGGCAGACGCAGAGCCGGTCGCTCTCTACGGGGGCTTCCCCTTCCCGCTGGACCAGAGCAACAAGCGCGCCCCCATCCCGCCCCGCTACAGCAACCAGAACCTGGAGGACTTCCTGCCGCTGGGCCCCGTGGACGTGGGGGCATCCCAGTGCCAGAACGAGTACACGGCCATCAGCTACTACCCAGCGCAGCTGGTGCAGGGCGAGGGGGTCCCGTTCCAGTCCGAGCCGGGCTACAAGCGGGTCAGCATGCGCCTGAGCGTGGCCCAGCCCTCCTACGCCGACTGCGAGCTGGGCCACCAGCCCAGCATCCGAGCCCAGCCCCTGCCACCACCCAACTACGAGGGCTCTGACATGGTGGAGAGTGACTATGGGAGCTGTGAGGAGGTGATGTTCTAGCGGGGCTTGCTCCTGGGATGAGGAGAGAAGTTTCCACACAGAACAGAGGGCAGGGGGCTGGCACACGCTGCTGAAGGGAGGCTTGTGTGTGTCACTCTCAGCTTGCAGCATCCCCCCCTGCATGGCTGGGTTGTAATTTTGGCTGGATCTTTCCCCTCGCTGCCCTCCATGGTGCTCCTGCTGCAGATGGAGGGGAGATGCTCCAGGCACTGCTGGGACATGGAGGATGCTCCTGGGATGCCAGTGACTAACTTGCCTCCTCACCGAGGGGACTGCCTCCAGCACCATGCTGCCTCCTCCCACGCCAGGCTTCCTGGCCATGGGGAGGATGAGGAGGAGGAGGGCAAGCACTGCAGGTATGGCAGCAGTCATGGAGGAGAAAGGTGTGGAAGGATTAGCAGTGCACAGCCTGGCAGTGCCCCTTGTGGGGTACAGAGGCTCCCTGCTCCCAGATCTGGCTCCAAGGGCTTGCATCAAGCCAACAGTTTGTTCGTGGAATGGATCAGCTGGTGCAAACCCTCTTCATGTCTGCTCCCTGACACTGGGGGAGAGAAGAGGGAATGCAGCTGGTCCCACCAGCACATCCCTGACTGGCTAACAGAAGTCCAAGGGGAAAAAAAAAAAAAAAAAAGAAAAAATAATTTGTGTAGAAAAACCAAGCAACAAGGTTTCTTACAGCAGGAACCGCCCACAGACTCAAAGCAGGCTGCCCAGCTGGGCTGTGTGCGCACAAGCAAGGGGGACCCTGCCCTGAGGATTGTGTGCACAGCCTTGTCCCCGTGGCTGTCCCAGTCCCACACTGATGCAGCTGCACGCCCCGTGCTGTATCCCAGAAAGACTGGCCAGCACTGCCTGGAATCTCTGACCAGAGAGGGGCACTGAGGCTACTGAGCGTGGGTTTGCCTGTTTGTCCTTGTGCTTGGACATGTATTGTTTCTTCGTGAGAGGTTTGCTTTGGTTGGTTGTTTGATGTAATTTTTTTGTTGTTGTTGAATTTTTGGAAAGTATTAAAAGAGTTTGGATTTTTTTACTATTATGATTTTACTCAGTATCCCAGAGATTCTCTTGTAAATTATTAGGACATCCTTGCCTAGCTTCAGCCAAGGGAACAACAGCTTAGTTTGGGCATGAAAAGCTTTCAGGGAAGTACCAACACAGCAAGTTACACATTTTTTTGAGGATCCTCTATGTGCCACAGGGATGAGGCAGACAGACCCACAGTACCCTGTCTTGCTTTGGGAAACCATGAGCCTCCTCATGGTATCTCTTAGCTCAGGAGTAAAGGGCTTGAAAGGACCCAAATTGAAGCCTTTGATTTTTCATCCCAAACAAACACCACTTGTTTTACCTCTCAAAGCTGTCATGCGCTTCCATGACAGCTTCCACCAGCTCTGCTCAGCAGAAAGCAGTCCCTGCCTAGATCAGACCTCTTTTATCTAGGTGGTTTTATTCTGTTTGGTAAATTGCTCTGATTCTAAAATAATGCATTTCTGTCATTTGAGGACATTTAATTTTGAGGTGTCTCAACAACAGGCACCACTTTTACCCATAAGGAAAACACAAATTGTTCTTCCCAGCAGCAGAAGCAGCACAAATAACAGTGATATTTTCCTTTAGATTTTTTAATTCCCCAGGGTTGCTTTGGCCAGTGGTCACAACACAGGGAAGGGCAAAGACAGCTTGTAATGAAGCTCCTCTAAGTAATACCTGGGAAGGAGCAGCCTCAGTACAGCCATTTTATGGGATGGGGACAGCCCTGCAGTGCTCACCCCTAAGAAAGGATGGCTGTTGGATCCCACCATGGTGACTCTCCAGTCAGAAACACCCTGAAGCACCAGGAGTGCCTGTGCTCAGCAGTCCCTCCTGCCCTGTCATTCAAGTGACCTCAGATCCACAGTCCTCATCAGCCTGCAAAAGCCTCCTAGTTTAAGGAAAAAAAATCTGCCAGATTTCTAAAGATGAACTTTTTATAGCACTGATTTCCCAACAGCTCCATAATGACACACTGCAAGGGCATGAATTATTCAGCAGTGAGGATAAGCTGAGCTGCAGTAGTGCTGGCAGTCTCCCAGTGTGGGCTGACTTTTGCTCCTTTGATCTCTAGGGCGGATCTGCAGCAGCTCAGCATCCTCCATCTTTTTTCACATGCCAAGCTCTTTTTTTCAGCTGCAGCCCCACTTTTGGCATAAATATGGAGATGAAAAACCAAGGCCCAGCTTTGGTGAGGCAGAGAAGAGCTCAGCCCTACAAGCCCAGAAGCTCTGCCCACAACCTCCTTGCACAAATGAGGTCAAAAGAAAAATTAAATTTTCCAAGCAGCAAAGCTGGAACACTTTTATTTGAAACACTCACTGGGAGGGGAAACTGTGTGTGCTGTGTGGGAGCAGCACAGGATGGGATCCTGAGTGCCTGCTGGGCTCCACATCACCTGCTCCCTTATTTTGGAAGAAAAACCCACACTTCACACCCCCAAAGCCTTTACACATAAAAAATAGATCATATTTATTGATTAAAGTAAGATACATGGTTCAGGTGCAGCACCAGCTCTCCTGCTGGGCAGGCACCTGTGCTGTACACTGACAATATCCATAGGCACAAGACATGGACGTGACCATTGCTATTTTTACACAGACAAGTTTCTTGGTTACTGAGCAGCCTACAATACACAAGTGTCAAGTTTTCCTGTCCACCATTGACCCCTGGCTCAGCAGAGCCTCTCACAGCACATGTGTCACCATCTTCAAACAGCCCTGCTCACCCCATTAAAAGGGAAGAGCTGCAAAACCCATTTAATGCTTCTGTGATATCCCAGTCCCCTTGGAAATGAGGTCTGCGCTGCTGCTTGCAAAGCGAGTGCCAGGCTGGGGACATGCCTTGGCACACAGCTGTCCCTAAAATGTGGCCAGCCTTCTTTGAGTGCACTACTAGCAGGGCAAGGAGAAGCATCACACATACCCTGCTGCTCACAGCACTCCCTCCTCTGCTTGACAGTTCTGACTCAAACCCAACCCCAAGGGCCACGCTGGGGTCAGCACACAGAGATGGACATGAATATTGCACTTGTCCCGCTTGTGTCATGCCCTGGAGTCCCTACCCAGCCCTGGTGCTTCCTCTCTATCCCCATGGCGCCCTCCAGAGGGAGGATTTGAGTTAAAGCTTTGCTCTGCTCCTGACCAAGCCAAGACCTTCCCCAGCACAGCCTTGGACAGGATGAGGTGAGCCCCAAGAGATGCAGAGAGCAAAGAGGGGCTGGAAAGGGGCAGAGACGTGGCACAGACCCACCCCACACCCGGCCATGGGTGCACATAGTGGCATGTGGCACCCAGAACTGCCAGCAAAGGGGCACAGTGCAGACACAAGCAGCACCCAAGGGAGAGGCAGGCTGCAGGGACACTGCTCCACACAGCCTTCCCCTCACAGAACCCGCTCAAACACCGAAAATAACTGCAAACCTCACCCTCCACCACAGATGGGAACACAGCCCACTGGTGCTGTACTCAGCCTCCTTTCCCACCACCAGCAGCCTCTGCCCACCCCCAGGGAGGCATGGCTGCAGTGGCATGAGGGATGAAGGCTCTCCAGAGAGAGCTGGCATTTGGGAGATGCTGTGTTAGCAGGCAGGAGTTCAATCTGTCCTGTGGAGGATGCATTTGCTCCCTTGTCTTAAAAAAGTAGAAATCCAGTAGAAAGGTGAGGAAACTCTCTAGGGAGGAAGCTGGGCTCTGAGAGAAAGGAAAGCAGCAGTGCCACAGGACCTTGCCCACCAGGCATGCACCAGCCACGACAAAAGAAGCAACAGGAGCACAGGGAGAGGTGCCAGGGAGCTGCATCCTACAGGAGGAGAGGAGCTGGGCAGAAGCAGAGGATGCAGAGGGAGTGCAACCAGGAGAGGAAGAGTTAAAACCAGAAATATTATGGAGTTTTTTGTGTGTGATTTGACATTCAGTATCAGCCTGCAGAGGCAGGTGGAGCGTGCCAGGGCCAGCTCAGGCACTGTAAACAAGGTGATGATGTATCCTTGTGGTGTGTGGGCAGCATGTGGTGACCCCTGGGGAAACACCATCCCACCCAAAGGGGACCAGCTCAGCCCCTCATTATGGCAGAGCCTGTTTGCTCCCCACACACCTCAGTTCTGTAAAGCTTCTGAAAGCCAAGCGTTGGGTTGTGCGCTGGATGGGATAAAGAAGTGTCACCACTGAAAGCGTGGACCAAGGGTCAGCAAACCCTCCCAGTGCCCAGCTCCAGGGCATGCTCAGCTGGAAACAGAGCTGAGGCACTGCAGGAGCCATGCCCACAGACGGGGATCCCACTGAGAGAGAGCGGTGGGCCCCAGCACGCTCCACACCTCAGGCTCCGCCCACTCTCCCTACAAGGCCGAGGTGAGGAGGGATCTCCACACTCTCTAACCTGAGCTGAGGTTTGTCTGTTGCTGTAAAAATAAAGTGCTCAGGGAAAAAAAAAAAATAAAAATCAAACTGGCACAAAAAAAGAGTAGTCCCTGTTCCCCGCCCTGACTGAAAGGACAGGGGAAATATGGAAAGGTTGGGATTTTAAAAAATAATAAAATAAAATCTACATCCCTGGGATTCCTCACCTCTCAAATTGCCTATTTACAGAGGAACTGTTTTGCTCTACCACCTGCCCTAAGAGCCCCCAGAGAAGGCAGTGCCCCAGCCTGGATCCCACCTTCCAGGCAGAGCCAGGGCAGGATCCTGCTGCAGCTGGGCTGTGGTGCTGGGCAGCCCCATCTCCTCACAGACCAAACCCACACTTCCCAAGAGGAGAGGGGAGCCTGTTCCCAGGAGAGCAGTGCCCAGGGTCCGTGCACCCCCAGCTCAGCACCGAGAGGGGCCGCAGGGTGAGGGGATGGTCACTGCACCAGGACAGTGGTGGCATTCACCACGGTGGCTGCGGGTGCCACCAGCTCCACCAGCGCCTCGTACGTGCCCACCACGAAGCCCACGAAGCCGAAGAGGCTGATGGCGATGTCCTTGGCAATGACAAGGGGGTGCATGCCCTCCGAGTAGTAGGTGGCAATCTCCAGCAGCGGGGGGAAGATGAGAGCCAGGGCGCTGCTGCTCATGGAGCCCACCAGGGAGATGACGAGGTCCAGGCGCGGGATGAGGATGGCCAGCACGCCTGGAGGAAGAACGGACACAACATCAGGGCTGCCACAGGCCAGAGAGGCTCCTCCCCGTGTCAAAGCTAGCAGAACCCCACCCAGGAATGCCACTGGCTGGGTCCCACCTCTGCCCTCCTCCCTGACAGAAGACAAAGCTGCTTATTTTTCCGGTAACTCCTCCTCAAGCAGCAATTAAGCTGTTAAATTAACAAGGCTTTTTGTCGCCCTGGGCGCCACCAGAGCAAGCTGCAGGGCTGAGCAGGATGGGTGCTGCTGGCTGCCAGCATTCCCGACCCCCCTGTGCGAGCCAGCACTCCTGCTCCCCACACCTGGGGAGCCATAAAGCCTCAGAAACCCCATAAAAGCAGGAGAAGGGGAGAAAAAGGCATCTCCCCCCACCCCAAATCAATCCGTGTGGTTTGCGTGTGTTTAGAGCTGCTCCAGCAGCAGCACGCCCACGGCACAGCCCGGGGGAAAACATTTGTTAGGAATCATTTGTTAGGTGAAAACTGCAGCCAAGGAAAATCCCCCTGGGAGACTCCTGACAGCTTGAGCTTAGCAGTGTGAGCTTCAGCTTTGGGATATTTCTGCTCCTCCTCCTGCATGGCACCAGGAGGGGACAGAGGGATGTCACAACACAACAGAACCCCCTGCAAGCAAAGAAGACTTCAGTGTTTAACCAGTGACCAAGATAAAAAAAATTGGTTTATTGCTTTGAAAGCTTTTCTGCTTAGAAACAGGAGACACCTAGAAGGGCCTAGGAGGAACAGCCCCTGAGGAGAAGGGACATATCAGGGCTCCTTGTTGGAGGGATTTGTTCTCTCCCTGACAATCAGCTACAGAGAGCCTCCCTAAGCCAAAGATCACCCATGGAACTGCAGAAGAAGGAAAGTTGGGGAGACTGACTGTGCCACCACTGCAACACTGCTGTTATCTGGATAAGCCTAGAGATAAACCATCCCTTCACCAAGGGAAACAGCAACAAAAGTCCTGAGCCAGTTTATCCTGGTGCTCAGCCCTGAACAGAGCCAAAGGAGTGCTCTGCTGCTCTCAGCATCCCTGCTCCAGCAGCCTCTGAGGAAAGCAGAGCAGCTCCCCTTCAACAGCATCCTCAGCCCACCCCACACTGCTCTTTGGACTCAAAAGTAAACAAAATTATTAACTCCCCTCTAAAACAAGCAGATTTGAAGCACCAGCTGCAGTCCTCAGCCTCCGGGGAAACGGTCTGATTTCTGCAGGTATTAATTCAAAGAGGTTTTAAGCATGCTGGTTTTGAAGTTTAAGCTTGAAAGAGACCCATACACCAGACTGCATCCTCTCTTTAGGAGCCAAAGCTCTGGTGGGGGCTTGTTGTGTGGCCACACAATCCTCCAATGAATATTCATGCAACCCCTCTAATGGCTTTTATCCTCAGCAGGAGCCAGAGATCCCTTAATGGAAGGGTGAGGGGAGGAGGTACAAAGGAACCTGCATCCTTCCACCAACACCTCTGCTGCCTCCCTGCCCCCAAACAGGAGGGTACTGCCGATGCCTAAAGCCATCCCAACTCTTCCATGGCTTGGCACAGCCCAACACCCTCCAGGAGAGGCTCCAACCCCACAAGCAACTTCCAAGTTCACCCACAGCATGAGGGTGGCCAGAGCATATCACCCAGCATGGCAGTATTTCATCCCTGCACCCTCTGAGGACATCAAGGCTTCAGGAACTCAGCACAGAGGAGATGGGTCTTGCCCACCTCTGTTAATGCAGCACTTCTGGCCTTTCATTAGTGAGAGCCAGAAGCAGCAGCACTCTGCTCTCAGCCAGCTCCACCACCCTGAGTTAGCACCCCACTCCTCTCAAACCCAAGCCAAAGCCAGCTGGGACACAGGGCCAGCTCCCTGATGCTCAGCTCTGCTGCTTCAGAAGCATCAAACCATGGAGCAAAGCTCCATTTCAGCAGGGGACACCAGGGAGCTCAGTCAAGCATCTCACCTGCGCTGACAACAGCAAGCATTTGGTCTTCAGGAATCAAAGCCAGGCAAAATCAGATACCACCTGATTCACTCCACCAGGCTCAAGTCAGGAGCCTGATCCACCAAAACCTCACTACTGGCCCCACACACTATGAAGGGAAGGGACCCTGTGGGGCTGCTCCAGGCACACGTGCCCAGCAGCACATCAGAGCTCTGTTTATGGTGTGCTGTGTCCTGCTGTGCTCTGCACTGCAATGAGCGTGTGAACAAGAACAGCCCATCCCTCACAGTCAGTGACCCCTCTGCAGCCATGTCCCCATCACACAGGCATGAGGAGCCTGGCTGCACACTGCCTACAGAAACAGCCTCTAGGCTAGGCTGCCCTGGCACTGAACCCTGTGCTGGCTGTTCATGCAAACCCTGGTGGGACTCAACATCCTGCAAAACTGCCATCCCCAGCCCTGAGGCTCCATGGGGATCTGCCACTTCTAAACAATGCAGTTTCCTACTCCTCCACTGAGAAGGCTGGTTCCATACAGAGGGGGCAAAGGACCACTGCTGCTGCTCCTTGGAGGCACCTTGTTTGTATTAGCCAGGCCCAGGGACTACCAGCTGTGAGGGCTAAAGGTGAAGGCTTTAGGGACAGGGGTGAAGGCTCAGTGGGAAGGAGGTGCCACAGCCTCACAGGGAAGGTCAGACAAGGAGGTTTGTACTCACAGGTCACACACACCAGGCCCATCCTGAGGAGCAGGTTGACCAGCCAGCCCCAGCGCTCCGACACGCGGGCCACGAGGGGAGGGATAATGATCTCGGCAGGCACGTAGAACTGCACGGCGTAGGTGAAGAAAATCCCAAAGGAGAAGAGCAGCTTGACAGCTTGGTACAGCCTGCAAAGGACAAGGACACAGTGACACTGTGGCTCTTCCTCCAGCCCCTGCAACATCAACAGCAGAAAAGGAATGTTCTGCAAGGATTTTTGTGAGCTAGGGGTCTCAACTCCTGAACACCCTTAGAAAATTAGGGGTGATGCATTTAATCACTGAGCAAGAGACAGCAAGATGTATCAGCTGCAGCCATGATTACACATTCCAGCTGCTGCTTGGCTTCTGAGGAGGGGGAAAAGGACAGCACTGCTGGAATAAGTCTGGGCTTCCATGCAGAGTGAACATCACAATGTTCCAAAAGCAAAGTTATGTGAACAGGCAACTCAGCCTCCTCCATCAAACAAAAAAGAGCAGCTATTTTTGGAATGCTGGTACATGTTTGGGGGAAAGAGAGTTAAAAGACCAGTTTGGGCTGAGCAGAAGGAAGGCAGAGTGCAGACAGGCTGCAAACAGCACCTTGGGCTCACCCCAAGTCAAATCTCAGGGTGTCCCAGATCCTGCAGTGATACAGTGTGGCTGCAGGAGAGAGCCCATCACAAGTGACCAAAAGGCACCTCCCAGCCCCATCTCTGCCTTCAGCTTCCCAGCAGCAGAAAAAGCCTCTCCAAAAGAGAAGTAACATCTGGTTACCTCACATATGATCCTAACCCTTCCCCAACTGAAGACACACTAACCAAGCAGGAAACAGGGGTCCTGGCCACACCACTTGGGTAAATATGGGGTGGATCCAAGCTGAGGAATGTATCTGGCTCCTGCCTTCCCTCTACCTTCTTTGGGCCTGTGCCCTTCTGTATGTTGGGTCTTAGCACCCACCTTCTACAACAGCCTTAAATCAGAGAAATCCAAGTATTCCCATGCAAGACAGCTTGGAACACTAGTGGCAGAGTCTGGCAGAGTCAAACATTTCCCACAGATGGTGTTAGGGATCACCTAAGTGAATGGAATGTTACACAAGTCTATGGGACCAGTCCAGATGTATTCAAGGTTGCAGCCAACAGGAGCCTGAAGCCACCTTATCATCTTCAAAAGTGCTCAGGGAAAGGACTTATTGCCTTGGGAAAGGAATAATATCCACCTTCAAGAAGGATGAGGGAAGGTAGAGGCTAATCAGCCTCACCTCAATCCCCAGAAGAATATGGGTTAAGTCCTCCTGGTATCTATTTCCAGGCACATACTGGACAGTAAACAGCCAGCAGGGATTTGCCAAAGGGTAATCATGGAAATATCCTCATCAGTGACCTGGATGAGCTTTCAGTGACCCAGAGCACATTCTCATCAAATTCCAAGCAAGATCAAATTGGAGGAAATAGCTGACACAGCTCAGAGCAACAACATGATGTCACAAGCAAAGCTTAAACACAAACACAAATTTGCAAACACAAATTCTCTTACATGTGAAGGCCTGGAGCCAGGAGAACAGAACCTGGGGGTCTTGGTGGGCAGCAGACTGAACATGGCCAGTAGCAGGACCCTGCAGTGACCAAGGTCAATCACAAAGCAGGTTGTGCTAGCAAAAGCACAGCCAGCAGGTGAAGGACAGGGATCAAGAGATTATGTTCTTGTTTGGGGCTTGTGCATTCTGAGTATTGTGTCCAGCCCTGATACTCCAGGACAGGACACTTACTCTGCAGAGCAAGTTGAGTGCAGGCTACTAAAATGGTTGGGGTGGAGCATGATGTCCAAAAGAGGCTGCAAGCCCTGGGCTTGTTCAGCATGATGAGAAGGTTAAAAGGGGATGTTATTAATCTCTTCAGCTGCCTAATAAGAGGGCATGGAGGAGAGAGTATCAGCTCTTCTTGGAGCTGCACAGCAGAAGAACCAGTTGCAGTTAGAGCTGCATCTTCAAAAGATGGCTAAGGGCCTGGATTGGTAGGGAATCACTGTCCTTACTGACAGTCAACACTTAAGCTGGTGAGAGGACCCAGTGATCCCATGGTGTCCTCTCCAGCCTGAAATACCCTGAGGTTCCAGAGGCAAGCTGAACACAAAGTTATCTCCAGAGTCCAGAGTGCACCTGTGCAGCCACACGTGTGCACAGGAGCCTTGAGCCACCAACCCACAGCTGGCATATCTTATCACTGCTTTCCCAAGAAAGGGAATCTATAAAAGCCATAAAGTCCTCCAGGGCAATTCAAGATTAATAGCTGTTAATAAAAAAAGTACAGAAGAAGGCTGTGTACCTGTCCTGCACAGGTCATGAACCATGACAACAAGATCAAAGGGCATTTTAAATACCAAGAAGAGCAAGAATTCAAGCATTACCCTTGATCCACAGAAAAGAAAGGCCCATGCAGGGCCAGAGAGGCATTCTGCCAGCCACAGCAATGCCTGCTTCAGCCAGATTGCCATACCAGGCCAACCCTAAAGGCTGCAAGAAGTGAAATACTCTCCTGGGACCATAAGCTCTGTCATTACCTTCAACTGGCCACATGCAACGCAATAGCTTCCCCCTCATTACAGCATTTCTTCACCCTTCACATAGTGCACTGAGGCAACCCTTCCTAGGAGGCAAGGAAGGATTTCTGCATAGCAGCACCATATTTTGGACACTGTGGTTAGACCTGGGCACTGGGAACTGACACACTCCTTGTTTGAGGAAGCTGTGGTTTCAGAGAAACGAGACTGGAGAAGTCCTTAGTCACCCTGCAACTCAACGATTCCTGCAAATCTGCTCCAGAGACCTCCAGGCAATGGCTGCAGCTAAGGAAGGCTGCAGCACCTCCACCACAATCCTTGCCTTGTCTCCCAGGCTGCAGGCAAACCCCATGACTTCTCACCCACAGCCCTTTATGACCAGCTCCTACAGCCCAGCCTTTTACTGCCACGAAGAAAAGCCATGGGCGAGGCAGGATGGGCAAGACTTTCATTTCAAGAGCAAGTCTTCACCCAGCACCTGTGGTTTAATCTGCAGGAGTGGTAGTGAAGACTTTATCACAACTGTCACAGCCCTTTAGATACCCCATTTCCAGGTCCAACATCCACTGCCAAGAGGCAACATGCACAAATATCAAGGTGTCCTGCGTGCCAAGTGACAAGGACCACAGCACACCTTCCCTGCAGCTGGGTGTCACATGCCCAGGCTTCCCCAGGCACTGCTTCCAAAGGGCTATTCTCTTCTCACTATCCAAAAACCCTATGGCTACTTTTAGAAAAGTAACTTTAGAATGCTTCACTTTCAGAAAAGTAGTTTAAGAAAAAGCAGAAAGTGTGGATACTCCTACAAACATGGATTTGCACTCTTCTCTCTGCAGCCTAGCAGGTCAGAGTAATCCCATTCTAAGGATCTGTTCTAAGGGAATGTCATTCCTCAGGGCACCCAGAGCTGAGATTCCTTGCAGAAGCCCCTTTGCAGCATTTCAGGTCAGCAGATGTCATTGCAAGCTGTGGCATGCAGAGCCCAAACCTGGAAAGGACTTGCTTTTCACCTTCAGGAGGAATAGCAACATTTCATCCCCTCCACACTGTACTTCAGTTTACTGAGCAGAAGGGATTCACACCTCCTGTGCTTGGCATGGTGGGATTCAGACCTCCCTACAACACAGGCACATCCTTCCACCAGCCCCATCCCTCCTCACTGAGAGCAGGGACCTGGCAGAACTCCCAAAGCCTGCAGGGAACAGGACAAGGCTCTTGGCAGGAGCAGGATCTTCTACCACACCAACACCAACATCCAGCAGTGCAGTCACTACACAGACCCAGCATGAATGAACATCCATGCACTCAAACTGAAAAGAAACCCACACAGCAATAATTAAAGCAAAACCAGGCTCTATTTTTGTCAAATCTTTGCTGTCTCCAGAGCTCCAGCTGTGCAGCTCTACCAGGACAGCATGTGGGAGCACCAGTGACTCAAAACTTGAGTCCTGCCCAAATTTACACAACAGTGAGACAGTGAGTCCCACTGCAAGGTGCTGGGTGCTACTAGGAGCAGAGAGGATGGGCTGAAGTGGAGGACAGGCATCCCCAGCTCCAGGTCTCACTCAGAGACCATCAAAGAGGACTGCTTGCATTTCTCCTGTGGAAGAATATGGAGCAGTGACACTGAGCAGCCACCCATCCTCAGGGACAGAGCAGCACAGATTGGGCAGCTGCTGCAGCAGCCACCAGCCCTGGCAAGAGGAGAAACAACCCCTTCAGGCAGGCAGGCAGAGCTCAGACCCCACAGAAGGATGGGGTATCCTCATAGCTCCAGTGCTCATAGGCAAAGCATTGGCTCAATGTCACATCTCACTCCCTCTGGGAGCCCCCAGCTTTGGCTTGGTTTTTCATGTGCTACATTTGAGGAAGAGAAGTTTTGCACAATTCAGTGATGTTCTGGTACGGCTGCATGGGGATTGTGTTCAACATCTGCTAGTCAGTGCATACTGAGCCCTAAAAAGATGCCACAAGGCTCCAAGAAAAAAAAAAAAAAAAAAAAAAAAAAAAAAAAAGAGCTGCACCTACCCAGACAAGGACCTCCAGGGACCCAATGAAACAGCCTGAACTCCAAAACCAGCCTCAGACACTAAGCAACAAGACTCTTCCAGCACATGCATCTGACAGTCTTTGTCAAACTCCTTGAAGTTTGCCTATGGCAGTCCCTCAAGCTCACCCAGATTAGTGAGGTCCCCCTCTCCCACCTGCCTATCTGGGCCCCTCATTCCACACCCCCCAGTCCCTCCACTGCCCACAGGGACTCACCAGCAGTTGGGCAGGTTGAGTGTAATGCTGGCCTGAATGTCTGCCCCGAAGCGCAGGTAGCCCAGGACACCCAGGCTGATGTACAGGATGGTGACAATGCTCATCCCCACGTACAGGATCACTGGGAACTGACGGGGCTTCTTCATCTTGTTCTCCAGAGGCAGCACCTGGGACAAGAGGAGGAGGAAGATGACAGAGCAACAGATTGCTCATTCCTCTATACCCCCCTCAGCCCCAAAAAGAAGGAGGGGCAGCCCCATGGTCAAGCACAGTCCACCATGCCAGGATTGACAGTCCCACATGAAGCCTGGAGAATCCAGCTAAAAAAAAAAACTACACTGGAGATCTGATTTCTGTGCTCCCATTGGAGCATAGCAAGTCTCCAACAGATCACCCACACCCTTGTCTTAAAGATGAGACCTGCTCCCTGCCTTTGGCACGAGCTGTGCCCCGTGCTGGGTCTTGGGGCAATGCCAACCACCCATATCTTGGGTGCATTATGCTCTTCACCTCAAAATAGCACAGCCATGCCCACTATTTTACACCGTCCTATTTTCCCCAGTAAATTCTGGGAAGACCAAGACACATTCTCCTCTGCTAGTGAGTTTATCTGGACAGATTTCAACCAGGCAGGACAATAAAAAGAGCAAGGAGAGGTAATTCTCCCACCTCTATGCTACTGACACTAAATATAGGCCTTCAGTAAACAATTTTATAGATGTCCTTGGGTGGTGTTCATTTCAAGAAGAGAGACAATGGCAGTCTGGTGAGGAGGCAGGACAAGAAAAACTTTTATTTGCTTCTTCACCTCCAAGTCATGTGAGGAAGAGAGCATTTGTGCCTCAGTGCTGGCAAGAGCCCACTGCCCAGGGCACAGCATTCAGTGAGCACTCCTCCTGTAACGGATCTGGCCCTCTCCAGCCCTGTGTTTACACAGCCAGCTTATATTTAAGAGATGAAAACATTTTTTCCTCCTTTGAAGGGAGCTCCCGGAAACAACTCACAACATCTTAGGGAGTAATTAAGCTCTCCACCCACCCACCCAGCTTTTTTCACAGACACAGTTGGTCTATTTACAGCACCTTGCAGGAGAGGCCCATTTGCATGGGCAGGCTGGGGCCACGCTGCTGCCAAAGGGAGATCTCAGTGCCCCCGCAGCAGGGTGGGAAGGGAAGGATCACATCTTTTCATGCCACACTTTTTGGCCTCCCAATTAGGCAACTGTAGGATCCAGCCTGGTTACAAGACTCAGGACAATTCCTCATCTGCAGGTCAGCCAGCAGAGCCCAAGGCAGAGGCTGGTGTGATTCCCAATCTACTGCCAGATAAAGCCACCTCTAAAGCAGCAACCAACCTCATGAGGTTGGCAGCACGTGCTCCTCCAGCCTCAGATGGAAGCACCAGAGTTTGACCCAGGAGATAGCCTGGAGCTAAAGCTAACAGCACCATCCAGAATTTGGGCTACTGTCAGAAAAGTTCAGCTGCAACTGCAGCTGCAAAGCAAAGCAGGTGCTGCAGCAAGTCCGAGCAGGGCTGAGCCTCCTGTGCAGCAACCCCACTGCCACATGCCCAGACTTACCACACCAATGCCTTCAAAAGCAAAGATTGCAGTGCCAAAGAACAGAGGGTAGGTCTTCCAGGCTGCTGCTAGAGGCAGGTTTCTGGGATCAGGAATATCCTGGAAAAAAGCCCATGCAGAGTTCAGACACAGGGAAGACAGGGAAGACCTGGCCTGTTCCCATCACTCCCTGTCACAGCCCCACGCTGCAGGAAAAGCCCTGCAGAGCAGAGGGAACCATCATGCCCACATTAACAAACAGTACCCCCAGCATCCAAATACCCCATTGGCAAGCTCCCTCCACCTGCCAAAGCATGGGAGAGCACAGGAATGAGAGAGGGGAGCCATACACACGTACCCTGACGATGTACTGGTAGATCACTACAAGGCTGCCAAGCATGGCCACGTTGGCCAGCATGGAGAAGATGGACAGGACCTTGAGGTTCTGGATGAAGGTGAGCAGCACCACAAAAGGCAGGATGGACAGCATGTACAGGCGGGAGTCCATGGTGGGGGTCATCACCACTGTCCTGTTTGGGCTGCAGTCATTGGTGGTCCCATTTGCAGCAGACACAACCTGGGGAAGCACAGGAAGCCCTGGTGAACTCCATCACACAGGTCTAAAAGCCACAGATCTTAGCAGCCCATTCCAGGTGGGTCAGAGTACCCCAAGAGGTCACTTCAAGCAGAGATAGCTGATTAAAATCAAAACAACAAGCTGTTTTCAGATAGCTCTGAAGCAAATCCCTGTTATCTTGCAGGGGGCAGAGGTGGGACTGGCTATGGCACCTCAGCCAGAACAGCAAATCCTGCCCAAGCCCAGATACACAGAGCAGGAGGACTCAGCAGCCAGGCACACAGGGGGCAGAAAGCACAGGCTGCATCTTTGCACTGCCCACAAGGTCAGCTGAGAAGAGAGGGAAGAGGCACTAAGTGCTATTTCCAAAGGAATCCTTTCCCTCTTGCTGCACCAAGTTGTTATTTAAGTCACACAGTCCTTCAGTTCCCCAGTGCCCCGTTCACAAGCAAGGACACCTGGAAACTACCGCTGGCCCCAAGTTCACTGTCTCATGACAAACCATTTTTTCCCTTGGGGTCTTTCATTCCAAAGGCACTCCAGGCCATGTGCTCACTTCTAGAGGCAGCTCAGGCCCAGGGTGGCTGAGCCATCCCTCCCAAGAGAGCATGGGCTCCCTGAATCACCAAAACAACCATGACCAAGCTGGTTCGGGTACCAGGTCCTGTCCAGTCACTGCAGCAAAGAGCAGTCTGCAAACTGATTTAACCTGCTCCAGAGCAAGTCCTGCCCCAGAGGAGAGACTGAAGAACTCTGTGTAAACCAGCATCCTCTGTGGGAGAGGGCAGTGCAGGGCCATGCACCCAAGGGATAGTGCTGCTCAAGCCCCAGCCTGCCCTGCCTCTTCATGCCTTGCTCCAAAGCCATTTTCCAAACCAAAGCCCTGCCCAACACAGTGGCACCTTGCCCAAGGTACCACCTGCACCATGACTCTCCACCTAACATGCTATTCCTCACCGCAAAAAGAAACAAGCAACACTCCCCTCACCCCACCCAAAAAAATTCCAAAACCAAAGCCAAGGGGTTTCCCACCTGTGGCCTAAAAAACTAGTGTGGATTTGCAGGTTTTTGAAATTTTCCCCTGAGGCTTGAGACAGCCTTCAATCTTTGCTGTGAGGGGCTGAGGAGAAAGAAGCCCACCTTGAAGTGGGGCAGGGGGCTGCTCCCAGAGGTGGGGGCCAGCAGCAGCCTGGCCCCTGCACACACCCTGGACCCTCCTGCTGTCAGGGCTGGTAGATCACCAGTGTTGACCTATTTACTCCTCCTGCCACCCAACAATGGGAATCTCCTCACTGCTGCTCCAGGAGCATATGAAGAGTCTCACACTGGATGGACCCCCCCTTGCTCCCCTCTGAAGCTGATGGCCACCACTGAAGAGCTGACAAAGGGCACAGCCATGGTGGCAGTGACCAGAGCACTGCTGCAAGGGCACAGCAGGAGCACATGGGGAAAAACGCTAAGCAGTGCCTGCAAGGCACTGAGCTGGTGGAGGCTGGGAATGGGGACTCATTATTCCCAGTTTCTTGCAGAACAGGAGCCAGACAAGCGGTTCAGGGTTTCTGTTTATTTCCTCCTGAGGCCTGGCAGGAAGAAACTCTTTCTCTAAAGATGTAATTAAGCTTCAGAGCCACAGGATGAGGAAAGAAACTGGAATGCAAACAGATCCAAGGAAGGGAGAAGAGAGGTTCACAGCAGATCCTGGGACTTACACGTTACCATCGACACCAATAAACCAGTTACTGAGGGGGACAGGATATAAAATGCACAGTCCCTCTGCTTTCATCCCTTTCCTGTTGTTGCCTCACTAAGGACAGCCTCACTTTTCCTGAGCAACACAGACACCTCCAGCACCTCTGCAAAATCACAGAGAGTCTCAGGAAAACCTGCTCTGTTTGAACAGGAAAACCAATCCTTCAAAATATCTGGGCAGAAGAGCGGACTTTTCAGAGCAGCATATCCTACAGAAACCAGACCTTTGGGGGAAAACAGGGCACAGGAGCTAAGAAAAACCCAAGCACCTTCACACCCTCTCACCTCCCCCCAGCTCATGAAGGAGGTCTAGGTCCAACCTGTTTCAGATTGTCCGCCAGAAAGACAAAGTACACACAGCAGAAACCCAGCTGAGTGATGATCAGGAAAAGTCCCACTATACGCCTGGAAAGCAAAAGAACAGCATCTGTCAGCCAGATCAGAAGATCTGCACTTGCAGAGCACAGCAATGCTGCTGTCCCCAAGGTTGGGGTGTACAGGTCAGAGCACACCCAACTCACTTCTCTGTGATTAGGAGAGAGGACTTTCTCTCCACCCAGCCTCACCGATCTCAGGTTCTCCAGTCTCCCCATCCCAGCCCTTTCACAAGGTCAGGACCAGCCTCAGGAGAAAAGTCTCCTTTTTGGGTTCAGCATATCCAGTCTGTTGCTGAATTGTCAGAGCTGGAAGCAATATTCCCTAGACACAGAATAGGTGAATGCTCCCACCCCCTAATGGGCAATGATCTGTGTGATACAATGTGGGACACTCACAGGGCAAGGAGCAGTCACTGGACACGTTCCATGTCTGGCAAGATGGGCCAGCACTGCAAGACCCTACTCACCCCTTTGTTATGCTGTGGAGACTTAGTTATCCCACACATTTAGTGTAAGTCAGATCTGGCTGGGGACAGTACTGGATCAAAGACCTCAGCATTACCCTCTGGGGGACACTGACCATTCAGGGCAGGTGAGCCAAACAGCATTTTATGGCACTTGTGCTTATCTGCTGACACAGCTCAGGGACCAGAGGCCCTTCTGTCCCAGCTGCAGCACATGCTAGGCTCAAAGAGGAGTCCGTGCCTGGGGCAGGAGAACAGTACCTTCCCCAGATGGCATGTGTCCTCAGGCAGGCACTGGGAGTTGCCTCCAGCCCATACATCACAGCACCTCCATAGTCCAGGAACTGCTTCTGGAACCTGTCCAGAGAAGGGAGAAGGATCATCACATCAGCCCTGTCTGCTAGTTCCCAAGGCAAAGAGTGACATTAAAAGGAAAACAGTTCCTGTGAAAAACAAGAGAAGTTCCAAACTGAGGCTTTGGCATGGGCAACTTGCTGCTGAGGGGCTTCAGAAACACCCCAGGGCTTTTTGGGCAAGAGGGAAGAACTGTAGGAGTTGCAGGGCTGAGAAGGGGAGTTGCTCCTTACCTGTTGCAGAAGTGATGGGCACATTTGACCAGGATGCCCATGCAGTGCACAGCCACGACTCCCATCACCAGCAGGCTCAGAGGACCCAGCTGCAGGGAAGAGAGGGGGAAGGCTGCACTCTGATGGCCAGAGGCAGAGCTGCACTGTGCCTTCTACTTCCAGACAAAACTCCATGGGCTGGGTGAGTACAAACACTGCTGGAGGCTGAACCAGAGCTTTGGTGCAGCTCCCAGGAACCAGCCCCCCAGGACCAAGTAACCTGACAGAGCCACGAGGTTGGCAGGAACGATGCAAAATAAGCAAGTTGGGGCAGTTTGGGTGTAGCAAAGCACTTCTAGGATTGTTTTCCAAACTATTTTGCATATCTCTACTATGCAGGTGATGAAGAGGTTGTGACCTGGACACAGTGTCCTGCATGACCCCAGCAGAGGAAACCATGGGCCCAGCTCACACATTGATCTCCCCCACACCAGGCAGCAACAATGCAGGAGCAGCAGGAACAGTCGCAGCAGTGAAACAAAGCCACAGAGCTTAGGGTGCAAACATGTGCAAGTCACCAAACAATGAGAGGTGTCTGGGCAGGAACTCAAGCCCCAACACCCCCAACACTGGCCATGTAAGCTGCCCAGTGCCTTGGGGTCACTCTGCCCCACAGGCTCCAGCACAGCAGGGCTGAGCTGCCTTACCAGGATGCCAGCATTCTTCACAGCCAGAGGCAGCCCCAGCAGCCCTGTCCCAATATTCCCCTTCAGCAGATGGATCAGGGTCTGGTACCACCTGAGGGAGAGCAGATGCAGAGATCACAGTCAGCAGGTGCCCACACCCAGACCATACACAGCTTATCCTGTTAAGGGTCCACAGCAGCTCTGAATGGCTGCAGTGAATGCACATGGAGGTCATGATCCTGTCCCCTGAACCCAGCTTAACCAGCTGGGACCCAGCTAGGTGTGAAAGCAAAGACTGAGCAAACAGATTTTGGATGGGCATTTGCAAAACCAACTTTATGGTAAAACCCAGCATAAGCACAGCCCAGCACCAAGGACCTGCATAAGGAAGTCTCTGAGGTGAAGGGATCAGTCTCTCTCAGGCAAAGACAGCATCCTCTGCACACCTGGGCACAAGGAAGCCCCCAGAACATGGCTGGCTCTGAATCTGGGCATGCTGTTTGCTTGCCAGAGTTCCTCATCAAATGAAGGCAGAATGGGAAAATATTGGGAAAAGCATCAATCACTGCCCACTGCCAGCAAGCCCAGCTTCACCAGAGAGCAAAGAGCTACACTGGGGCAGCTGCCACTTGCTGCCAGCACCCCACAGATGCAGGACCACAACTGTGCCCTCATCACCCTCATGAGAACTCCCCATAAAACCACAGTTCCACCATCCTCTAGCAAAGACAGCAGGGAGCCAGCATGACCTCCTCCACCCTCCCCAGCGCCAGGCCAGCCCAGGAAGGAGGGAAGCATCACTCACGTTGTCCCGTTGGTCTCCCCGAAGCGCTGGTAGGACTCGGGGTGGGCGAAGCCATTCATGCCATCGGGAGGGCTCCCCTCAGGTGTCACATCTGTGGAGCTGTAGTCATTGTAGTCCTCGCTGCGGAGGCGCCGCGTGGACATGGTCCCTGTGGGGGCAGTGCCATTAGAGGTGTCCAGCTCAACAGCTCCATCCTCAGGCACCTCGGGGCCAGCCATGGTGCAGAGAGAGCGGTGGCTCGCACTGCCAGAGCAAGGTCTGCTCCAGGGCTTTTATACAGCCACATGCTCCCTCCCCAGCAATCACACTGGCATGTCCTAAGGTCAAAGGTGCACAGCACATTCCCACTGGCTCTTCCTTCAGGCTGGTGCCCATGTTTTGGGCACACCCAGACAGAATGGGGTCAGGATCCTGCAGGCAGAGCCTGGATGTGACCCAATTCATGTCAGGCATGGGAGCTGTGCACCCTACTCTAAGGGTGGTGAGTGTGACACCACAGGCAGCGGGGTAGGGGGTGACATGCTGGCACTGTGTCCCCTGCTCTGGCACTTGGGACTAGGGCTGTCAAGTGGACGGGCCAGGAAAGTGTAACTGCTTTTAACTTGCACACACTGTGCTGCAAGGGAACAGCTTGCTCTTGCCAGGGAAGGGAAAGTTTCCTAACTTCTCTTTTTTTTCTTTTCCCGTTTTTTTTTTCCTTATTGAAGAATTTTTATTAAAGAGATTTTTTTTACAAAAATTTATTATACTCCCATTAGTGAGGAGCACAGATCATGTGCTGACAGCAAAACACCTGCCCCAAAGATTTCACAGCCAAGAAGGTGCCTATGGGGAAAAGGGACTTCCCAGGATGAGGCACCTGCACAGCCTGGAGCTCTTGCTCCAACAGAAACTCCAACAGTGTCCAGCAAACCAGGGGCACCAGCACAAGCCTCACCAAGGACACACACCTCATGCCTTTGTCTGGAAAATAATCAGCTGGTTCATGATGCCACACCCAGTATCCCAAACACCCACTGGGAAGGAGCACCAGAGGCAGGGAAATTATGTGTAAGGCTCTTGCGCCACAGACCGGTGATCCAGTCCCTGCCCCACGGCTCCTCTGGGCTGTCATGCCTCAGGCTTCACACCTGCCCCAGCAGTCCTGGTGCTCCCCCATCCCACTCCCCAGCACTGGTAAAGAACTGGGAGCAAGAGGAAGCAGCAGAGAAATGTTACTACTGCAAAAAACTGTCTCGTTTCCTGCCAGAGCTCTTCATGAACCCACCAAGTCATGCAAGAGCCTTCCAGATGCAACCTCAGCACAGACCAACACATCTGGCTGTGCCAGGAATGCTCAGCCTGGGCCACCTGGGTGCTGCTTCACCCACAGAGCACCGAGGCATTCCCCAGAGCACTGCTCTGCAAACCTGGCTGCTACATGGAAAACAAGCCAAGGGCTGCAACCACTGGGAGGGTCCAGCCTGGTGATCAGAAGGGTAGCAGAGAGCAAGGGATTTCCCCCAGGTCTGGATGCTCCAGATCCCTGCTGCTCTGGAGCAGTTATCCAGGCCACAGCAGTCCTGTATTTCCTGCAGCACCAGCAACACCAGCAGCAGGAAGGAGCAGAGTGTCCCATGGAGTACCAGGCTCTGGAGCAGCAGTGAGGCAGGCTGGCTGGCAGGCAGGCTCTCCAGAGCCAAAGGCAGCACATGCACCACTCCTGCCCAGCCTCCTCCCTCACAGCTGGGACACGTCATGGTGTCCTGAACCGGCTCTGCCGCAGGCAGGGATCCGGCAGGGCAGGGAGCGGGAAGAGCGGCAGAAGGAGTTTACACAAGGAAAGCGTTAGAAGCTGTTTGTCATCACTGACAGGCCCAAGGGGCAGCACAGAAACCTGGGAGGCTCTGCCAAGCACCATGGGCTGGCAGAGGGCAGAGAGAGTGGGCAGAAGGGGTGCAGGACTGGGTTGGGCATGGGTACCCATCCCAAGGAGGGCCTGCACAGCATCCAAAGCACCCAAGAGCAGTGAGTTTGAGATAAACACAACGTGCTGACATCACTCTGCCTGATTGCTCCCTGTGGATTTTTTTTTCCCTTTCAAGCAGGCCCGTCTGCTTTCTGCTTTGAAGAGCCAGGGAAATGCATTCATCGTGACTTGCCTGCCTCGTGTCTGGATTAAAGGTTGCATAGCAGCAGGGAGCGAGCACTCTGCTCTCCCACAACCAACAAGGAAAAGCTGCAAAACTTGTCTCATCCACAAGAAAAACATTTAAAATCAAAGCAAAACCCCATTACACCATTTCCTTGTCACTGGAAACAGCAAAGGCAGGAACATTCGGTTCCCACTTCAAACCCAACTCCTCAGCCACTCTCATGTGCTTTTTTTGCCACCCACACACAGAAGCAATTTCATCCTATTAGGAAAGCTGGGGGGGGGGTGGTGACAGAATTTTGTCCCTTACAGCGATA
Source organism: Ammospiza caudacuta (assembly GCF_027887145.1). NCBI lineage: Eukaryota > Metazoa > Chordata > Aves > Passeriformes > Passerellidae > Ammospiza > Ammospiza caudacuta. Next base: position 12,386,233 of record NC_080608.1, on the reverse strand, counting down.
GCCCCGTGCCAGAAGTCAAAAGCAAGCTGCTACTTGCTGCTGACCATGACAGCTGTCCCCAGCTGAGCTGGGTCTGTGTGTAGATCAGGAAATCTTCCAGAAAAGTGAGCAAAACTCACTGCTGCTTCCTACCACACATGTTGAATCCTTCATTTCCAAAGCACTTCTTGTAATAACCCACCTCCTGACACAAAGGAGAGCCAACAACAAGCCCCTTTCCCAGGCCACCATGTCCATGCCAGCCTGACACCTCCCAGTCACAGCATCAGTTCTCTTGTCCCTGTGCTACCCAGTGCTCCCACAGCTCCAGAGAACCCCCAGATTCACCTTTCCAACGTTTCACAGCATGAGCCAGTGCCCTCAGCCCAGCTTCTCCCCACACGGAGGCTGCTGGGCACAAACTCCACCAGTCCCCACAGCTCCCACTGCAGCCAGGCTGTGCTGCCAGCTCCACTTGCCCCTCCACAGAGCAGCACAGCTGAAGCCTGCACAGTGTGGGGCTCCCTGCACCCTCCCAGTGCCGCAGAGCATTCCGCACCCTTCCCAGCACCTCACATCGGGGGCTGTGCCCCCTACGCTGCATGGCACGCCCGGAGGAGCCCCATGGGGTGCCAGCCTTCCTGCAGGGCATTGCCAGCACGCCCATGTCAGCCTCCAGCACCTCCAGAAACCCCCAGCACCCATGTCAGCCTTCAGCACCCCCAGGCACCCCGAGCACACCCATGTCAGCCTCCAGCACCCATGTCAGCTGCCAGGACCCCCAGGCCCTGAGCACCCGCCCCTGCACAGGGGCTGCCAACGAGGCCCCGGAGCCCCGAGTCCCTCAGCGCGCCCCGGCTGCCCCGAGCACCCACGCGGGACGGCGGCACTGCCGGCACCCCGCGCATCCACCGCAACCCCGGCTCTCCGGGCACGCGGCGGGCTGACAGGCGGCTGACAGCCCCCACCCATCCACCCGCAGCCCCCCGGTGCCTGTCCCGGTGCCCGTCCCCTCGTTCCCGGTCCCTGTCCCGGTTCCGCACCTCTCCGCCGCCCGCACCGCCCGGCCCCGCCGGGCCCGCTCGCTCGGCCGCGCCGTCACGTGACCGCGGCTCAGCTGAGCGCGGCGCGTGCGCGCGGGCAGCTCTGAGGGCGAGGGGCGGGGCCGGGCGGGGCCGGGCGCGGGCGGTGGCGCCCCCTGGCGGCGGGCGGGCCCCGAGGCCGCTGTGGGGAAAGGCGGCAGCGCCGAACCCCCGAGGGGCGGCCGGGGATGGGAACCGAGCTGGGCAGCGGTCTGGAGCACAGCACTGTGAGGGATCTGAGCTTGTTCGGCCTGCAGGAGGCTCGGGGGTGGCTTTATCACACTCTACAACTCCCTCAAGGGAGGGTAAAGCCGTGTGGCGTCGGGCTCTGCTCCCAGGCAGCCAGCGCTATGACAGGAGGACAAGGTGCTGAGCTGCGCCAGGGAATGTTTAGGTTGGACTTTAGGAGGGCTTTCTTCACAGAGAGAGTGATCAGACTGCCCAGGGAGATGGTGGAGTCACCATCCCTGGAGGTGTTTAAGGAAAGACAGGACATGACACTCAGCACCATGGTGAAGGGGACATAGTGGTGCTCAGTCAGGGGTTGGACTCACAGAGTGAGGTGGTGATCACAGAGATCTTCAAGCTCATTGATTCTGTGCTTCTGTGATCCCCTTGCCTTGGGGCAAACCTGCAGAGCCATGCAGGTGTCAGGGTTAAAGAAGGTCACCCAAATGTGTGACACCCTCAAAGCCCCCCAGCATGAGCTGTGGCTCCCTGGGCCATGGCTGTGTCCCTGTGTCCCCACATCACAAAGCAGCGTTTGCAGATCCCTGCTCTTCACACAGGAACTGCCCCCAGGGCTGCTCAGCTCCAATGGCCACAGCATCCTCCACTGCTGTCCCCACCACAGCACCTCCACTTCCCCCAGCTCACACCCACATCCACACTATTTCCAGCGAAATAAATGTCACCTCCAGGTCACCCCCAGCAACAAGAGGCACCAGCTCCACGTCCTGGTAAAAAGATTTATTAAGAACCTGCAGAACCTGCCCAAAAGGAGGTTGCTGCCGTGGCACTGAAGGGGAGCAGGGGCAGAGGGTTAGTGCTTCTCCAGGCAAAGCCAGAGGGTGAAACAAAGCGAGTGGAGGGCACAGAAAGGCAGTGGGAGCACATCTGCGTGGTGGAGGAGCACCCGCAGCAGTTAAGGCCTATAAAGTGCTTGTAGAAGCCCTATCGAGGGGCTACAAAACACAAGCACGCAGGGACAGCAAGGGATGTGGGTGGCTGGTGGCACCTGGCACAGGGGAGTGATGACAGGCTCACACCCTGCCCAAAGCTGCAGCAAGAAGGACTCTGCCTGCCCACATGACAGTCCCCAGCCACAGCCAGGACACCCCAAAATAGGATCTAGGCTGGTGGATTTCATGGTCATCTCCCAGTTATCCCATGTTCAGGATGCTGCTGTGTTTGGGTGCCTCTGCCAGCACAGGGGAAGGACAGTCCCAGTGCAGCATCCTGCCTTGGCTCACTCTCAGAGGAAAAATGAGATGAATGTGACTGGTCCTCAGCCAGGCTGTGCCCCAGCAGTGCATCACAGCCTTGTGTCCCCCTCTGGAGCACAGTCATCAACCAACAACCTCTTCTGCTGCTGGGAGTCACCAGCCTCTTGGTCCCCCCCTAAGTGGGAATGCCCATGTGGGGCTTGGGTGGTTTCTCAGGTGTTCCTGTTTGCCACAGGAGGAGCATGGGGAGGTGCCTTTCACAGGTGCTTCGTGCCACCAAGCTGGTTCCCCATGCAGGACAGGGATGCAGCAACAGCAGGTTCAAAGCTGCTGTGTGGGGTAGGGACACTTCTGCAAAACAGTCCTGTGCTCTGGCCAGAGATGGTGGGAAGCAGGAACACCCTCTGCAACTAGTGCTGCATCCCTCTAGCCTGCCCCAGCACTCCCAAACACTCCCTCATCCCCACGGACTGCTCCAAGAAATACTGCTTTTCTCTGGAATGTTTTTGTCTAAAATTGCCCTGATAGGAATAAGAAGAAAACAAAAAAATTGGATAAAAAATAACAACCCCAGGTCATGCTGGAGTTAGGCTCCAAGGCCACCCTGTCCAGGCAGGAGACACCCAGGTGATGGGTTTGGGGACAGCAGAACAGCCAAAGGGGCCTCTCTGGGTGCAGCAGGGAAGGAGGCACTGGGGGGGACAGGAGGTGCCTCCTCCTGACAGCAGGAGGGAAGGACCTCACAGGGATGGGTTGGCACAGGATGGGATGGGACAGGGGACCAAGCTGGAGGGGATATGAGGGCAAGTGTCCCACCCCTCAGTGGGAGTGCAGGGAGAAGGCCAGTTTGACACAGCTGAGCTCCTCCCCGCCATTGCTGACCACCACCCGCACGCGGTAGTTGCCGTTGGTCATCCAGGAAGGGAGCTCCACATCGGGCACATCAAAATCGCTGGCTGGCAGGGAGTAGGAGCCCTGTGGAGAGAGGGGACAGACAGACAAGAGGTCAGTCAGAAGGCCAGCCCAGCACCAGAGGGCACAGTGGCACCCAGTGGCAGTGCCAGTGTCACCGCAGGGCACGGCCGTACCGCTTTGAAGGGGCAGTGGCAGGGGATGCCATAGGTCAGCAGGGGCTCCGGGCAGGGCGTGCCGGGTGGGATGAGCTCATCCAGAATGCTGCAGACGTCGTTGTAGGTGCAGCTGCCCAGCTGGTCAATGCAGGGCAGCTGGATCCAGAGGTCACCCAGTGCCTTCTCTACCACCAGCGCTGCCTGCAGGGAAGGTGTTCAGCACCAGCACAACCAGCAGGGGCACCCACAGCTCCTCACCAGCCAACTCAACTCCCTCAGCTCCTGATCATGCAATCCTTGGGATGTCCATGTGGTCAATAAACCCCCCTCCTGCCTCCCCCTCCTGGCTTTCAGTTCCTCTCAACCTGCAGCTTCTGTTCCTCCAACCTCAGTTTGACCCCTTAAGCTAACACCACCCCACACCTCACATCCCCACCTGCTTCCCCTCTCTTCTGCCTGTCCCAAAACTCCCAGGGTGCTCCCATCCTGCAGCTCTGGCTCCTCACTCCCCTAGCACTCACCCCACAGTCCCAGGCCCAAACAGACACCATAGCATTGCTCAAGACAGCCCATGCACTCTAGACAAGAGACATGTTCTGTCTCATTCCAAAAAACTCCCCAAAAGTGTTGCAGGGCAGCTGGCATGGCCCAGGGTTCCCAGAGCAGTACTGTGCCATGTCCTTGGAGGGAGCAGCTGGGTTGGCTGCTGAAAAACAAGTACTGCAGTGACATCCAGAAGCACCCACAGCACTTGGGTTTCACTTCCCTCCTGGAGCCAATACATCCCCAGGACATGAAACAACTCAGGTGGTTTCTGCCCTAGGAACAAGGTTGGGAGGCTCCAGCTGAACTGTCTGCTCCCAACACAGATCTCCCCATGCCCACTGCCCTGTTCTGGCTTACAGAGCCCAGTGTGCTCAGCCCCACACCTCTCTGCACCTCACTCCCCAAGGGCTGCTCATTCCTGCACCCATTTCCCAGCTGCCAGTGGTTTGGGGAAGCTCTGCCCTCCCTCACCACACAGAGGGACATCTGGCACTTACCTTCAGAGGGGAGCCCATGGTCTTGCCACTCTTGACAGCCGCGCTGACACGCAGGCTCCCCGGGATGCTGATGGGGTCGGGTGCCACAGAGAGGCTCTGCAGCACCACGGGGTCCCTCTTGTCACCACAGTTCTCCCAAGCAAAGCCACCAACCTGCAGCACCGAGGGACAGGAAGAGTTAGAAGCGGGGCAAGCCTTGCCTTGTGTTTGCAGGAGGTTTATCCAGAGCTGCCCCTCTGACCCCTGCCAAACATCTGCTCACAAAGAGCCAGAAAATGACCTTCAGCCCCTTCAAATGCCAGTTCTTAAACTCCCAGCTCTCCAAGACTGAGGACATTGCAGAACCCTCTGTCCGCGTGCCTCTGCATGTACTTTACACCCAAAGAGCGTTACCAGACTGCAATTTCCAAACTTGCCTCAGCTCTGCCTCCAAACACCTGACGTGTGACCAAGGCAAGATGCATCCATCATGCCAACGGCACCAAGCAAGGTGTGTGAGGACAGGTCAGAGCAAGCTGGGACCAGATGGCGGCTGCACTGTCCAGTGGGATGCTGGGCAATGGTGTGGGGGGAGCCTTGGGGGGGGCTGTGGGGCTGACACAGCCTCCCACCTCATCCAGGACCAGCCCTGCTTTGTGAGCCCTCATCCACCAGTTCCAGCCACCTAGCTCCACATAGGAGCAGGAATCACACTCGGGGACCAGATGAGTGTCTGTGCTCATCCTCTGCCTGATGCACCCCAGGGGCCTGGTCCTGAGCTACAAATGAGTACAAATCCTGATCCAGAGTACAAATGAGCCAGGGAAGCAGCATTGCCCTAATGTGATAATGAAAATCCACACATAAGGAGATGTTACCCGAATGAGAGACATCACTTATGTGTCTGGTCTGATTTAAGAGTCACTCTGGGACATCTCCCCCGTTCCCTACAAGCCACACCAACCTCTCCAGCCACCACCAGTAAAGACACTTTGGTTCAAAGGTGGAGGGCTAGCAAGACTTGTCTGGAACAGCCACTTCTGAGCCTGCCAGAGGCAAATGGCAGAGACCAGCCCCAGCTCCCTCCCAGAGCAGGTTTGGCTGGAGCATCCCGTGTCCCCACGGCATGACGCGGGGCTCTCCTGCCTGCTCTCAGCCGCAGAACCGGTGGAGGCTGTATTGCCTGGTGCCACACGGCAGCCCCAGCGGGCACAGCGCAGCCCACGCAGCCGAGCAGCCCATCCCACATCCCGCTCGCCCGCCGGGAGCAGCCCAGGGCAGGACACAGGGCTCAGGACAAGCCGGGACAAGGGTAGGCTGCACCTCAACACTGAGCCAGAGCTGGGGGCCCCCAGCCCGAGAGTCTCCGGGCAAAGAGGCTCCAGCGAGCTGAGCATCAGTGTGTGGCTGCAGAATGCTGCCCGCAGAGCGCCCTGCAGCCTTCCCAACCGGTTCCCCCTTCCCTCGGGCAAGCGCAGGAATCCTGGAAAATAAATTGCGATATTTCCCTTCACACCGCGTGAGAGTTACACGTAGTAACTGGCTGTGTCTTAATCAGCGCGTGTTAATGAGCCAGACCCAGAACTCCGTGGGAATAGGGAAGAAGAACCTGGGCTGGAAAAGATTAATGAAGCAGCAAAATGAGAGCCGGGATACGATCAGACGAAGGAAGAGGCCGCTGGGTTTCAGCGTTGAGAAGTGTTTGTAAACACTGGATCCCTCTTGCTCCGAGCTGCCTCCAACCTCCAGCACTGCTCCCAGCGCGGGGGGCTGCGGGGCTCCGGGGCTCCACGGACCCACCTCCCCTGCCCAGCCACAAACACCAGCGATCTTCCACCCTGACTGGATGGGAAAAGCTCCAGGGGTCCATGGACCCACTCCCCTGCCCAGGCACAAACACGCACCCACCAGCGGGATAGGAAAAGCTCCTGGTCTCCTGCAATCCCAGCGGGATGACGGAGTCTTACCCCTCTCCGCCCCGCCGAGTCCCCTCCGGCAGCCCGAGGGCTGCGGGGTCCCCGCTCACCTTGCTGAGCCGCCGGGCCCCGCTGCGCTCCACCAGCAGCGGCGGCTGCGGCCCGGCCAGCGCGGCCGGGACGAGCTGCAGCGCGCACAGCGCCAGCGCCAGCCCCGCGCACAGCATGCTCCGGGAATGCGCCGGGAACGGGCCGGGATGAGTCCGGGAGCTGCTCCGAGCGGTGGGGAGGCGAGAGGAGGGCAGGCACCTCGCCGGCACCGGGCGGGCAGCGGCCGGTCTTTGAAGCCCCGAGCAGAGGGGACGAGCCCTCTCTCGGAGCCCGGCCCACCACCGCCCGATGCCACTCCCTCCCCCGAGGACGCTCCCATTTTCCCTTCCCCTTTTGCTCTCTTTTTTTTTTTTTTCCCCTCCCTTCCCTGGTTTGGCTGCCAAGCGCAGGACTGGACTCACAGGGATGCTGGGACGGGAAGCGCCGCTTTCCCAAGATCCCAGAGCCGGCATTTGGAGCTGGGGGGCGGGAGCTGCACCCACCCCGCCGGGGCACACACATCACCCCGCTGCCATGGGGGAAGCACGACCACCTCCCCACCACCCCCCCTCCACCCAGGGCTGCGGCTCTCCGCACATCCCGCCCGGGGGTGCCCCGGCTGTGCGAGGGTCGGTACCCTCTGGGCAGTACCCGGGACACCCACGCTCCCCCCGCGCTCGGCACAGGGCAGGCGGCAGCTGAAGAGCAGAGATATTTGAGATATTTCAGATATTTGAGACCCTCACACCCGATGCGTGTGAGCAGGAGGGAGGGAACGCTGGCATCGGGTAGCCCCTGAGTGGGCAGTTTGCCACAGCACCTCTACCACCCATCTATGTAAAATGCTGGATTTATCATCCCCTCTTCCATTCCTACCCCCTGTTTGCGGATCATTTTCCAGACAGAGGTGCCCCAGGCACCCCCATCATGCTGGAATGGTGACACGGGTACCCCTCTATCAGGACGGCACAGCAGCATGGATTTTCCCATATATTTTGGTGGACAGATGCTTTTATCCTGCGGAGGGGACTGAGCCAGCTGAGCACACATGACACAAGTGTGGCAGGCCTCAGCCCTCCCCCCCTGCCACAGCGCAGTCAGGAGCCACTTGTGAGACCCTTCCCCACATTCAGCTCTGCTCTCCCTCGCACACGGACGCTGCTTGGCCTCCCCATATTGCTCCCAGCCCTGGGAAGGGTTGCCTGCCTTGTCCAAAGCCCCGTCTCAGCTCTATTTTTAGCCTTCCGTCCTTATTTAGCAGCGAGGCCGGGCGGCAGCGTGCGGCAGGGCGTGGGAGCAGGCAGGGGACGCTCTGGGTGCTGCTGCCCACCCCGAGCCCGCAGCGACAACTGCGCCGCCGATCCACTGCCGAGGCTCCAGGGTGAGGCATAAATAGCCCACACCTCCCAGCCGGGAGCGGGGTGGAAAGTTATCCCCTGGGATTAGCTTTCACTTTGAGGCCCTGGAGCAGCCGGAGGACAGGGATAAGGATAGGGATGCATGGGGACACAGAAGGAGCATTGTGTTTCGGGCTGGGAGGGGAGCAGAGCCCCTCACCTCAAGCCACTGGTATCGTATGCTTTTCTGCTTCTCACAGCCATTGTGAGTGAAGGTTTCACTTCCCTTTTCCATCCTTTTCCACTTCATTTTGCCATGGGGGTAAAAAGAGAATAAAGGACTGCGAGAACAGGTTAACCCACATCTTTTTGCTTGGAAAAGCACAGGCAGGGACAGGAATGACTTGAAATCGTTTCACTACCTCAAGGCAGAATCATGCGTGACCTAAATCCCCACTAAAAGAGCCTGTGACTTTTTTTGGGCTCCAACACATGTGAGAACTTCTCCAGTTCAAACAGTTTTTTCAGCTATCTCACCCATGCAAAATTGAGTCAGGAGGTCTCAGCAGACCTGGCTAAACACCTCAGATTTGCATTGAAGAAAAGCAGCCAGAACATCATTACCTCTCATTTACAAAAGCAAACAGATGGCAAATGATGAGCACGGTTTAACCACGACCACTCTCTGTCCCTTGCTTGGGCTGCAGCTCTACCAGGACCCATCAGGCATCACCACATGCCAGCTCATCACCCAAAAACCTTCCAGCAAAATATCCTCCACCTCTCTTTTTTTTTTATTTTTCCAGACTAGGTTTCTGAAAATAAGACATACAAACAAGAAAAAAAAATAATTACCCCATCTGCAAACAGACCATGCCAGGCTGGCACTGACATTGCCTTGTACCCATCCTGTTGTGCCCAGTCCTTACCAGCTAGAACCAGAGAGAGAGCCACAAGAGACATTTCAACAGTTTGCACAAGTGCTTTTCTGCTTTTCTTATCCAAAAGCTTTGGCAAACATTTTAAATGACCATTGGTACAAATTACCTCGACTTTCCAGCTGTTATCCCATTTGCGGCAATTCAGCGGAGCATGTGATAAAGCCTCCTTGTCTCACTTTTCTAGACAAAGCCCTGAAGATGTCTCCAGCTGCTGTCATTCCTGGGGAGACTTCAAGATAACACCAAAAAAAGACATTAGAGCAAACTTCAAAACGAGCTGAAGCTGCCTCAGGTGGGGGCACCATACCACCTCTGCTTTCCTGGACTCATTTTCCTGTCTTTGCATGGCTTGAAATTCCCTCGCTCCCACAGTCCCCTTTTTCTCCAGGCTGCCTCATGCAGTCTCCAGGCCCTTGTGCTCCCCGGATCCCCAGGGTGCTCTGGTTACCCCTACAATGCCATGGAAACCCCCTGCTTTGCTTAAAAGCAGCTGAACAGAACAGTTTCTGGCTGCTGAAGTGCTGCCCTGAAAAGGGAGCAAGTTTTCAGTGCATTGGGGCAGAGGAGGATAAAGCAGGGCTGAGATGAAAGACCAGTCTGGCAGGCACATATCCCATGCAGTTTCCACAGGAAAGATTGGAGAAACTGAGGAATTGCTAAAATCAAGCTAGAATAAGAGAGGTTTGGGGTAGCACAGGCAGGGCTTTTGGCAGGCAGCCTCACAAGTGCACCCAGAGGCTGAAGGAAGGATGTAACATGGTCTGGGCAGCCGTGCCCCAAAAGGCAGCAATCTAGAAGCACAGGGCTGTCACAGCAGAGCCTGCAAGCAGAGGCTGGGGATCTGGGGATGGGGGTGCTGCAGCTGGCCTTGCTGCAAGGCACATCCCCAAGCCCCAGCTCTGCCTTAGTCTGATGTGACCAAACTGTTTTTTCTCCACCATCGTCATGAAAAATCCTACCAGGAGCCCCATTTTGTGGCACGGGGGTGTCCCCAAGCACCCCCTCAGCACCCCACAGTAAAAAGCTGAAATTTCCACCAGCACATGTGCAAACTACTGTCCCTTTGTGCACCAGCAAGATGTGATGGCAGCTGGACAGGGTCGTCATCAGCTGCCCACACAGTTGCTTCTCTTTGCAGCCAGGCTCCAGCGATGTAAATTCAGCCTGGAAATCTGCATGTGCTTTGTGCTTGCCCCTGTAGGCCTGCAGTCTCTGAAGTCTGGACCAGGATTTTTAATTAACCCTGGAGAGGTGGAGAACAGCACCTTGCGCTTGGCTTTTATCCCACAAACGATCTGCTCAGCCCAAATAAGTACTCTCATGCAGGGAAGGAGACTTGCCCCATGCTGAAGTGCTGGGAGAGATAAGAACTGAGACGCTCTCGGTGGTTTCTGAGCAGTGGGAGCAGATGCCAGAAGCTTCTGTGACTCACAAAATTTCACTCAGGTTTGGCAGCACCCACCCAAGAGGACGCAGGCAACTGGCCCCACCAGTCCCCTGGAGACTTGGGTCATCGTGGGCCTGCCCCTCACCTTCCCCACCCTCCCATCCAAGTGGTGTTTCACAATTTCCTCCCGTGCCAGGGTTACCAGGGCAAGAAAAACACCTCCAAGCCGAACGTGACAGGACAACCAGGCACCTCCACTCCTCCCTCGCTGCCCAGGCAAAATGCCAAGGTGCTGGCATCCCCAGAGCCGCAGGCTGCTTGGACTTCTCCCAGGGGATATTTGGAAAATGTCAGAATAGAAACTTGTTGACAAAAAACTTGCAATGTTTCCATACAGGCACGGCCTCGTGAACAGGTTCAAACACTCCCATTTCAGCAGTTCTGGTTAGCAGCAATGGGTATTCAGGTCAAAATGTGTGGTCATTCAGGAATCTATAAAAATAATAATTTTTAAAAAGTATTTTAAAAATAAAATCAAAATCAAAACATTTGGAAGAACCTACCTTTCCTCGCATTATTTTTTAGATGGGACACTTTCAAATCCATGTGTTTCCCTACGTGTTCAGGACCCACTTCCAAAGTGTAGGATTTCCCCCTGGAAAAGGAACCCTGGCTCCAGGCCCAGCGTTTGGGGTGTGTGGGATGCTCAAGGGAAGGGTTGTCAGGATGCAATCCCTCAGGCAATATGGATCACACCAAAACCCTCTCCAGCCAGCACGACGACCCCCAGAGCAGAGCTCCTGCCAGGAGTAACACCCCAAACCCACCACTTGTCCACAAGTACCCCCACACAAGCTGAAACTTGATGGGGTGATGGCAAAAGGCAGATGGATTCTGCTTTCTCACTCTCATCCCTACTCCGAAGGGGGCTGGGGTGGGTTCAGCAGAGGCAGCCCCCTGAGCAGCTGGTCCTGCTCCCACCCCAGGAGCCTGGTGCAGGGCTCCTGTTCCCTTTTTCCTCGCCCAGGAGGGGACACCTCCAACGCAGGGGTCCGGCTCTCCCTATCCCACACCCAGAACGGAGCATCCTCAGTGCAGGGGGCCGTGGGACAGAGCATTCCCGCAGCACCCCGGCCCAGGGCGGGGACACCCCGGGGTGGAGGGGGCGCAGGGCCAGCCCCGGGGGCGGGCAGGCTGCGGCCGGGGGCCCTGCCCGCGGCTCGGGGGTGCAGAGCACCCTCTCCCGGCGCTGCCTGTCAGCAGCTGCCGGACGTTTTTATTACTTTTTTTTTTTTTCTTTTTTTTTTTTCTGCCTGCCAGCTGGGGCGGCTCATCCCGTCCCGTCCCGTCCCGGAGCGGTGCCGCTCGCCGGGGGATGCCGCGCCCCGCGCCCCGCGGCTGAGCGGGTCCCGCCGGGGCTCCATGGGCTGCACCGGCAGCGCCCTGCGCTGCTGCCCCGTCGGTGCCGAGGTAGCGGCTGCGGGGGCTTTGGGGCTGGGCTTGGGCTGGGCTTCTCTCGGGGTCGGGGCTCCGTGGGGTCGGGCTCTCGTGGGAGCGAGTGCACACGTTGTCGGGGTTCGATGGAGTTGGGGTTCGCGCGGGGCTGATGTTTGCGGGGAGTCCTGCTCGCACTGCTGGGGACATGGGGTGCTGGGGCACCCGGCGTGGGTTCCTCCCTGTCCCGGGAGCGGTGGTGTCGGGCGGTGTGGCTGTCCCCGGCTGTGTGGGACCCCACGGGCATTGTGCATGGGGAGGTGGCAGCGGGGACAATGAAAGCTGGCAGCCACCCGCCCTCCTGCATCCTCCTGCACTCTGCTGCACCCCTCCAGGCTCACCGCGACATCACGGGGATTTTATAGTTAACGGGGTGCAGGATCTGGGATGATGATGCCAGTTGGAAATGCTGGTCCCATAGATGACAGGGATGGATTCCCCCAGCTAGTCCTCTGCCAGCTTCCCACAGCATCCTCCCTCATCCCAAAGGCTGTGTCCCCTTGAGCTGAAGGCATCGCTCCTGTAGGGGAACACTCTGAGTCCCCTCAGATCTCAGCACGTTGCTCTGTACTGAAAAGCTCTTCAGCAAGATCTGAAATTATCTGCTGATTGTTATTATCATTGTTATTGTTATTATTTGATGTGCTCATGCTGCCCCAGTGCCTCACCACTGACCTCGGGAGATGTTTTTGCTGTTGGATGTGCTGTGCTTACTGCTGTTGCTGTTGTGATTGCTGGAGGGTGGCAGGGGAAGGAGGGAAGGCAGGAACACCCCTGGCACGGGTGGCCCTTTGCAGATCCAGCTGTGAGAGTCCCCACTTGGGAGCACAGAACCCACTGCAGGATGTGCAGGGGGAGCAGGCACGGGGCTCACACGCATCCAACAAGTGCCTTTATTTACAGCACTTGCAGGCTTGGTCGCTTCTCCACATCATGGAAAAAATCTCACTCTATGCTATGCCATAAGATCAGATATTTCTGGGCTGGTTTGTGACTCTGAGAGCTCTCAAGAACAGGCAGAGGACAGGGTGAAACAACAGCCCCAAGGCCCCAGGTGCTGAGAGCCCCACATTCACCGAAACACGGAAATTTGTCATTTGCCTACAGACATCTCCCTTCCTGCACTTGCCCGCGCTCTGCTCAGCCCTGTGTCACCAACAGTCATTACCCATAAACAGCCCTGCTGCTGTGACTGAAAGTCATTCTGAAAGAAGCACTTAGAATCCCCGTTATGGCTTAAAGGCATAAGGGCAGGCATGGGGCCACTCCTGCCCATGTTCTCATGTCCAGAGTACCAAAAAGCAGGAGGAGAGACCTTCACCTTCCATGCTGATGGGTGGATTTGCAAAGTTGGTCCCTTGAGGTTGCTTAGGTTTAGGGGAGACTTCAGACCCCAGGGATAAGCCCATCCAGAAGGCATGTGTAATTCATGGGGCTGGGGACTCTAATGGGGCTGGGAGCTGCAGAGGCTTTTGAAGCCAGTCCCAGGTTTGACCTTGAGGAGCTGGTGCTGGGCTGGGTCTGGCGGGTGGATGACACACCAGGAGCCACTGTGTGCCCTGGGGGAGGTGCCTTGGCAGCCTCATCCTTCCCTGGCACCAGTCTGCGGGCAGCAGGGCGATAAGGGAGGCACAGAGAGAACCCAGCCCTGAGCTGTGGGTGCTGCCCCGGGGGTTTCCTTCCCCTTCAGCTCCATCCACCCCTGCTTGGCCGCTCACGGTCACCGCTCGCGCTTTGGTCACGCTTCTGGCGTGAGAGAGGCCAAGCTGCCTTCCCAAAAGTCAGGGCTGAGGTTTGGCCGCCTTCCAGGGCTGGGGTGAATTTATTTTGAAGTGCTAGGAACTGTACGGAGCACCAGGAGTCAGGGAAGGGTCAGAATGCAAAACTCGGGGCTGTCAACAGTGTGAAGTGTTTGCCTATGGTCTGCGGCACAGATCTGACTGCAGGAGAGGTGATAATCACCTCCCAACACAACCATCACCATCGCTGGAGGAAACACAGCAGCAGGGTTAGAAACAGGTCCCACGGAGCTGTGCCAGCACTGCTCTGGCAGCGCTGAGCGTCGGCTGCAGGTCCTGGGAGGTGTTACAGTCATGGGCCAAATCCTGGCCCCCTTCTCCACAGCCACAAAGCAAAGCCTCCTCCCCAGGAGCAGAGTCAGGATTTAAATACTCATTTCCTGCCTCTTTGTGATTTCCTTTGCTAGGTTGCATGGTTGAATTGCTTAAAGTACTTGTAAAACAGGAAAAGAGGAAGAAAAATACAGTCCAAAACTGCACCTCACGCTAAGAGCTGAAGCAGAGGCTGCAGCCACCCCGGCTGCCCACACTGTGCCAGCTGCTCTGCACTGGTGCTCCCCACCCCAGAACCCTTGGAGATGACTCAGGTCCTGTTGGAAATCCCTATTAATCCATCCATAAACAGTTCTGCTCCAGACTATTAGAAATATTTAGTTCTAAGAATGTAGATACTTTTGGTTTTTCATAGCTAGAAGGTATTTTTGGCAGAGGTTCCCAAGAACTTACAGGATAAGCTACACTGTGGATGGCCCCCACCTGCAGGATGTATCAGGCTGCTTTTTCCCTGGCCAAAGCTGTTCCAGCTGGAGCAATTCCCAACCTGCTCCTTGCACACACTGTGGATTCCAGGATGATTTTCCAGCTCTCCAAAATGCATTAGGTGATACTAGAGGTTTGGGTGCCGCAAAGCTTCTCTGGAAGTGACAGTGGAAAGTCCCTCCATATTTCAGAGCTTTCAGCCAAATTTTGCTGTTCATCCCAGAGGTGGAGCTTTTATTCCAAAGGACAATTGAGTGCTTATGATTAAAATTAGCTCTAGATGCTGTTTTAATTGCTCCTAGAGGTAGGAAGGTGCCTCACTCATAGCCTCAGGGCAAGTATTTAGATTTGTCTGTTGATGCTGGTGAACCTGTTGCTCGCTTCACCTGTTTCTGAATTCAGTGCTGGTGTCTCAAATCATCTTCCTTTAGAGACTGAGGGGCTCTGAGGTCCCATCCTGCTGGATTTGGGGTGTGGGGGAGAGGTGAAGATTCCCTGGGTGTGTGCTGGGGACATTGCTTGTGCTATGGAGGTCACCAGCCCTCAACTCTCTGTCCTTAGGCATCACTTATGCCAGTGAGCAGGACAAATGCAGCAGAGGTGGTTTGGTTTGGGGGTTTGGGGTCCCTCCTGGAGGTGGTAACAGCATCCTGCTCTCAGCTCTGCTGAGATCACCCAAAACCCTTGAGGTGTGTGTCACCCCCCTGTGTCAGCAGGGCCCTCCTACGCAGACTTTGAAAAAGAGGGGGGATATGGGGTGTGGGGCTAGGGGAGAAGGCCTTTTAGGACTCCTGTGATGCCCTCAGGACTGCAGAGCCTCAGCTATCTCATTTATCTCTCCCCTTGCCCCCATCCCCTGACTTCAAAACCCCTCACAGGACAAGGGTACGGTAAATGCCAGGGAGATGCGGGCTGGCATGAGGCGTGTCAGGGGACAGGCAGGGATTCCTGCGGACACTTTGCAGTCAGGTGTGCCAGGATTCAGCATCATCCCAGGGCACCCCTCGCTTTCTGGATGAGCTGCATGGACAAGGAGAACGAGCCCTGTGAGCTCGGACTGCCGGCTGCCTCCTCGCCCCCTCGCCTGGGCCGCGTTCAATGCCGCGGCTGCTCATGCCATAGAAGGGAAGATAAAGCCGTGGCTTCCCAGAGCCTTGGAGCTCTCCTGCTCGCTGGAACTGCGCCTCCCCCCAGCTCCAGGAGGGGGGCTGCAGGGGAGGCGGGGACAGGGACGGCTGTTTGCTTTCCCGTGCTTTTTCCCAAGCCAGGCTCCCTAATCCGGGCTGGATTTGGCCGCGCCGCCGTGCGGGGCCGAGCCGGGGAGCAGCCGGCACAGCGGGCACAGGGCTGCTCTCCTTAGCGATCGGGATTTTTAGGGACAGCTCTGCCGGGGATGGAGAGCAGCTCTGTGCCTTCAGGTGAATTTTCTCACTCCTCGTGCACCTATGCAATATCCAGAATCACATCTCAGTGATTGGCATCAGGGACCAGATTTGCCCTCTGCCAGTGAGGCCGAGCCGAGAGCCTGCGAGCTTTGCTTCTATCTTTCAGCAACTGATAAAAATATATCCACTTTTTTTTTTTTTTTCTTTTCTCCCCTCCAAGTGACTAAATTAATCCCATGCAGGGCTGGAAGGCATCCCACGGAGCTGTATTGCTGGAGGCAGCTCCTGGCTCTGGGTTATCTCAGCCCCGAGGCAGCAGCGACAGCGTGCGGGGCTGTGCAGCGCATTCCTGCACTCCTGAGCTCATTGCTTGGCCGCCTGCTCCCGCCTGCTGCCAGCCCTGCACAGGGGCTGGACCGCCTCTGATTTATGGCTATTTCTCATTTCTCACTCCTGCTCCAGCTGTGTCAAAGCCCATCTGTGTAAGGCCCTGGCAGAGCCCTGTGTTTGGGGGGCTGCAAGGTGCCAGGGACCAGACTGAGCTGAGCGTCCCAGGACAGGAGGAGGGTGGCAAGAGAGTGCCAAAGCTGGGCCCTGCCAAGTGCTGCCTGCTCTCCCCCACCAAAAGTTTTGCTAATGGAGCCCATTTTGCACCAGCACCGTGGGGGTGGCATCCCCCAGGTTTTCCAGCTGAATGCTACCTGGTGATCTGTCTGGGATGCAGGGAATTGGCATGAGCTTGAGGCTGCCTGATGGGCAGTACATGCACACCCATGGGTGCCCAGTACTGGGAGAGGGCAGGGGGCTGGGGAGGGGCCACTGCTCCACCAGGACCTGTGTTTTAGCAGAGCTGATGGGGGCTCAGTGCAGGGTGCTCTCTGCCTGCAGCCACCTGCCCCACTCTGTTCCCCCCTGCTCCAGCCCCCTCTCTCTCTGCCAGAGACAGCTAAAAGCCCAGCAGCAGAGGGGATCGGCTTCCCAGGAGCTCTCAGCCTTGAAGACACAGAATGGTGAGGAAAAAATGTGTTTTCCCCCTGCTTTGCTTTCTCAGAGTGATATTAAGGAAGCAGTGGTCAGGCCCCAGCATGGCACCAGGGAGGATGGGGAGGATGTAGGTGCATGCTGGTGCAGGAGGGCAAACAGAGCATCCCAGAGACAGCAGCATCCCCTCCTGTCAGTCAGACAGAACAGGAGACCCCAGAACAGGAGACCCGACAAGCTCTGTGTGCTCTCTGAGCCTGGCAGCACCATCCCAATTTGGGCTAATTTGGACCAGAGGGATGGAGAAGGGTGCTTCTCCAGTGGGAGGACGGCAGTGCTGAACCCGGCCCTGGCACTGGCAGGTTCAGCTGCCCAGGGTGTGCAGGCAGCGCAGCCAGGGGGAGGCAGCCAGCGCTGCTTCAGCCGTGTTTGTCCCGCAGCCAATGCCTGCCTGCTTCCTGAGCACGGCGAGAAGGCAGCGCGGCCAGAGGAGTGGGCGGAGAGTGCGAGATTCCTCCGAGGCCAGGAGGAGGAGGAGGAGGAGCAGGATGCCGGCCAGGCAGGCACTGCCAGCATCTCCCAGGACATCGAGATCCAGGTGAGCTGGAAGAGCTGGTGCTGCTGGAGGCAGCAGCTGGGCATGGAGCACGTCACCAGCCTGGTCTTCCCTGGCACATGATGGGCTCTCCCATTTTTGGGAGAAGGATGGGTCTAAGAAAGGGTGAGGAAGCCCAAAGCAGGGAAGCTCTACATCCCTCACACTGAGATTTCTCATCCAACTTCTTCCCAGGTACAAAAGAGAAAAGAGCAGGAGCTGAAGGAACAGCTTGATGCCCTGAGGAGAGAGCACACAGAAACCCTGCAAGGTGCGGGCCAGGGCACTGGGGCTCCCTGCAGCTCCCCTCTCCTGCTACTGCCCTGTCCCTTTGGCTGCCTGTGGGGCCATGGGAATGCTGTTCCCTGCTCTCCACCTCTGTGGGGCTCAGGTGGAGCCAATGTCCCCACACTGGTGGCACTCAGCTCATGTTCCCCCACAGAGCTCCAGGGAGCACACGAGCAGGAGAAGCTGCTGCTGACAGAGTCCCATCACAGGTCTGAGGCAGCCTTACAGGTACCAGCAGAGAAATCCCTGGGGAGGGGGGCTTGTGGAGGGCTTAAGGACCATCTGATGGTTCTGCCATGGTGCCCCACATGGCCACCTCAGTCCCTGGTGTGCTTGGGGACTGCACCAGCTCCTCCAGCCCTGGTGTTATTTGGGTACCATAGCCCAGAAAGAAACCCCAAATACCTCTCATTCTGCTTTCCCCCTGGTTCTCCTAGGAGAAAATTCAGGCACTGAATTCCCAGCTGAAATCCTTCCAGGACAGGATGAAGCGGGTGGAGGAGTCACTCCTGAGAACGGACTACAGGAAGCACATCCAGGTGCAGGGAGGGTGGCAGGGAGGGACCTGCTATGGGTGCTGACCCAGAGCCAAGGGGCCTCTCTGATGGAGCCTGGCAGGGGGGGCTGGAACCAGAGGGGAGCACAGGACAGCTGAAGGGGGGAGCAAAGCCTGTCCTGGGGGGTGTTGAGCTCCCTTGGACACAAGTGATGGCCCTGCAGGAGCACGGGAGCCCCAGCCCGTTCTGGGAACAGGAGCTGGAGAGCCTGCACTTCGTCATCGAGATGAAGAACGAGCACATCCACGGCCTGGACAAGAAGCTGCTGCACCTGGAGACCGTGGTGGGTTGAAAGGGGGGGGTCACAGATGGGCTTTCCTCTTTTCAGCTCCTCTACCCACCTAAATTCTGCCCAGAAACTGCAGCTGGAGTAAAGGTGGATGGAGCCCATTTCCTCTCTTGGCATGGGGAGGGGGTGGGTGAGCAATGCCACCAGGCCAGCATTTCACCCAAAATGGGGTGGCAGGGGGCTCAGCAGTGCTTCCCAGCTCTCTCCTCACCCTCCTGCCCCCTTCCAGGAGGAGAGGAACCTTCAGCTGGAGGAGAAGGTGAAAACTCTCCAGCAGGAGAACGAGGACCTGCAAGTTCGCACCCAGAACCACTTGGTCATGGCGAGGTGAGTGCTGGTCCCACCCACCGGGACACAGGTGACATCTCTGCTGGCGGGGACAGGTGGCAGTGCGGGAGCACCTCGCAGCCTGCGGTGCCACCGGGTGCTTTGCAGGGAGCAGAGGGGCTCGTGGGCGCTCAGGCTGTGCCCTCAGCCTGTGCCCTGTGCCCGCAGGCAGCTCTCCGAGGAGCTCCAGGCGGCCCGCGGGGCTCTGGAGAAGGAGGCGCAGCTGCTGGACCAGGCTCGCCGGGAGAAGGAGGAGCTGCTGTACCGAGTGCTGCACGCCGGGGACGGTGCCGCGTTCCCCATGGCCACCGGCGAGGTGCCCCTCATCGCCACGTAGCACCGGCGGCACCGGGGACTGCGGGGCTGCCCTGCGAGCCCGGGGCTGCTCTCACCGGGGCTGCTCTCACCGGCGCTGCTCTCAACAGCGCTGCTCTCACCAGTGCCCCCAGTCGGGGCAGGGCTCTGGGCTGGCCGAGCCCTCGGGGCGCCTCACGGACCGCAGTGATGGAGCCTCTCCTGGCAGTGATGGAGCATTTCACGGCAGTGATGGAGCATTTCACGGCAGTGATGGAGCATTTCACGGCAGTGATGGAGCATTTCACGGCAGTGATGGAGCCTCTCATGGCAGTGATGGAGCATTTCACGGCAGTGATGGAGCATTTCACGGACATTTACTTCTGCATTTCCCC
Source organism: Ammospiza caudacuta (assembly GCF_027887145.1). Lineage (NCBI taxonomy): Eukaryota > Metazoa > Chordata > Aves > Passeriformes > Passerellidae > Ammospiza > Ammospiza caudacuta. The sequence goes on along the minus strand of NC_080608.1, from coordinate 12,366,801 downwards.
AGCCCGTGTGGGGCTGCAGAGGGACCCTGGCCTCCCACCCACGCAGTCCCTGCACCCTTTGCTCTGGTGATGGGGTGTCTGGGGGTGAAAGGGGTCAGCCAGGACACACAGACTTGCTTTGGGCCAGATCTGACCCAGCACTTGGCTCTGAATATAAACAGCACCAGTGCTGCCCCACGGCGTGAGGACAATGAGGAGGCCACTAGGACAAGCACCAGGAGGATGAGGAGGGCACTGGGGACATGGTGTTAACGTCACCAGGCAGGGCTCCCACCCTACTATTCCCATCACCTCCTCCACCTTCAGCAAATGTCCCCCAGGTACAGCTCCTGCAGCTCAGGCATGTCCCAGCTCACAAAGACCCCAAGCCCTACTTGTCCCTGCTGCCCATCAGCAGCACCACCAGTCCCATCTCCTCCCCCAAAAGCTGGAGCAGCACATCAGGGAGCAGAGCATCCTCCAGGGGTACCAGGCTTTGGCAGGTCACACCCTCTGCTCCAGGCAGGGCATCCCCAGCAGGGAAGGTGCTGCCAGCAAGGCTGAGGGTCAGGGCTTGGGTGCACACAAGCACTTTCCCCTGGGTGCACCAGTGTGGTGGGAGTCACTGCTCTGGGGCTGTCACAGGCTGTCCCCTCCCTCCCCAGTGCTGTTTAACCAGAGGTGTACATGTGTGTGTGGGTGTGTGTGTGGGGGGGGGGTGTTTGGGTGTGTGTAGGTGTATGGGTATGTGTGTGGGTGTGTGTGTGCACCAGCCAAGGTCCTGCTGGCTGTAGGGATTACAGATCTGCAAGAAGCAGCAGCCTCAGCAATCCCATGTCAGTGGTTTGGGGGACAAAGTGGGGGGTTTGTGTTCTCCACACCCCATACCGTGGGGACAAGGGGAAGGGTGGGAGCTGGACCACAAAGTCTCAACAAAGAAGCTCCAGATGAGGGCCTCAAGGCTGATCCCCATTTTCCTGCTCCTTTTCCTCCATTTCAATGAGCTCCCAGCTCAGGGCAGACCCGGGCCCTCCCAGCATCAGGGCCACTGCATCAGCCACTTCCGTCCTTTGTGCTGACCCTAATCACAAACACAGCAGCTGAACGGGCAGCCAGGAAGGCAACGTGGATGTGGGGTCCAGCTCTGACCCACACACCCCCATGGGGTGGCCACAGCGGGAAATGGGGGATCCTGTTGTGTCACAACCACGTCCCACCAGGGCACCCTCTGCTCCCCACACCATCTGTGCCTCCCCCAGGTGCTGTAACACAAAGCAGGGATAGCTCAGCAAACCCTGCCTGGCTATGGCTGGAGGGATCAGGATTTTGGGACAAAGGGATGTGAGCTGGTGGGCTCTGGGATGCTGCTCTGGACACCTGGTACCACATCCCAGAGCCCCACGGGCAGATCCTGCGTGGGACTTGGAAGAATGTGCCCGACTCTGGGAAAGGGGACACTGGGAACTGAGGAGGAGGAATAAATGAGTGCAGAAAAGGACTTGCACACTGTGAAGGGGGACAGCCTGGATCAGGCAGTCATAGGGGGGATGATAGCAGCTCAGGCTGGGTGCCCAGGTGAAAAGGAGGGTCAGGGCAACACAAGAGGCCTGTCCACCTCATTGTGAGCAGCTGAAGGAACAGGGTGGGCAAGGGGCCTGTGGGGGGCTGCAGGGAAAGGTTTCAAAGGAAAAAAAAAACCACAAAAACACAGCCCAGTAACAACAGCAAAACTACTTGTGTGCTTTATCCTCTTCAAAGAGAACTCTGTGTGCAGGGGCTCGCTGTGAGGATTTGGGGTGCTCAGGGAGGTTCACCAGACTCGGGCAGCAGCTCCTGCAGCTCTGGCAGGGCTGGCCCCTCTGTGGGACAGGACCCACAGCCCAAGGGGCTTCCCTGGGCACAGGCACAGGGTGGAGGGAGCCAGGCCCTTCCCTGCCCCTGGGCACAGGGTGGAGGGAGCCAAGCACTCAGGAACTGGCCAGTCCCTTTCATTGCCCCGGAGCAGATGGGCACAGGGCAGTCCCACGGGGCTCCAGGGCCACCTCCCTGGCTCTGCTTTGGGGCAGCTCCTGGGGACCTGTCCCTTCAGGCCAGGGGCTCTCAGTGCTGTGCCAGATCCCATAGCCAAAGTAAATGAGGAAACCTGGGAAAGGGCACAATAGGGTGTGAATGGGCTGCTTCTCTTCCTTCCCCTCCCAGCCACCGAGCGCTGGCCCCCTCCTTTGGGCCACATTTCAGAGGACACGGTGCTCCCACCACTGCCGGACATCAAGGGTCAGCATCCCCTCCCTCCCCACCACTGCTCAGAGCAACATTGGTGCCTCAAACCACCAGCCCTCCACCCAGAGGGGCTGGAGGCAGCTCCGGGGCCTCGGGAGGGGCCGTGCTCACCCGCCGCCATCCAGAGCAGGTACCGCAGCCAGGGGGCCGCGCTGAGCCGGGCCAGCAGCACAGCGTTGGTGGAGATGCTGAGGAGAGGCAGGAAGGGCAGGCAGGGAACCTGCAGGGTAAATTCCACGGCTAAATGCAGCTCTTTGTTGCTCTGGCTGGTTGTCCACAGGCAAGGGGAAGCCCAGCCTGGCTGTGAGGCTCAGAGATCCAAGCTGGGGCTGCAGCCTGTGCTGGAGAGGGATGCTTGGGAGGGTGTTTTGGTTGACAGGTCCTGCACTGCAGGATTTGAGATGAGAGGCTTGTAAAAGTAAGCCAAGGTGTTAGGGCCAGATATCTTTTTACTGAAGAGCACCTCTGGTTCCTCAGCAGGCACCGGGCTCAGCTGGGAGATGCCCCTTCAGCCCATGGGGGGAAGAGCCCTCATGGTCCCTATGGAAAACCCCACAAGCCACATGCTGCCTCCAGCAGTGCCTTATTAATGTGGATGCAGCAAAAATGTGCCTGACCTGCAGCTGAGGGAACAGCCCCAAATGGAATCCTATCCCCACAGGGCTGCAGCACCTCCTGCTCCCTGTGCCCCAGGTACACCCTCCTGGGTACACCCTGAGGGTTGGGCTGGGTGCTCACCACGAAGGATGCCTTGTCCTGGCTCTGAGGCTGCCTCCAGATGAGAAGAGCTGCTGCCAGGATCCCCAGGAGAGGCAGGGCCAGGGCTGTGATGCACCAGGCACCTCCAGCCCACAGGCAGGGCAGACCAGCAGAGCTCACCCAGCCCAGGGCACAGGCCAGGGCAGCTGCAGAGGGAGCACAGTGTCAGGGCAGCTCCCCTGGGCTGTGCCATCCCTCTGCCAGGCTGCCATGGGGGACAAATGACAACTGGGGGACACTGCTGTGGCTTCTCATGGTGGGTTTGGCTTTTCTCTCCCTCTGGGAGGTTTCCTGAGGTCCCACTGGGCAGTGGGGTGAGGGCAGGAAGGAGCCATGCAGCCCCTGCATCTGCTGCTGGGTGGTTTCCACCAGGGCAGCCCTTGCTACAGCAGCGATGTCCCCCCTGGGTCCCCCAGGCCAGCTCCCTTAGAGCCCATCCATCATCCCAGACACACCTGCAGCTGTCAGAGCCCGGACCACCAGGGCAGAGGAGCGAGGGGTGGGATGGGGGGGTGGCTGCACCAGGTGGTTCCACCATGGCTGCACAGCTGGGACCTTCCCCACAGGAGTGTCCTGAGGGCTGGGCTCAGGCCGGTACCTGAGGAGCAGACACTGGGTGTCAGTGCACACAAACCTGCACCTGCCCTGTCCCAGAAGCTGGGTGAGCCCTGTCCCCTGTCCCAGCAGTCTCACCTGAGCAGCAGCACACAGGCAGCCACCATGGAGTAGGCCAGCAGTGTGCCAATGGACATGGTGTCAACCAGGGCTTTCAGGTCGAAGAGAAGGGCCAGGAGAGCTGGGGGGAGGAGAAGCCCTTTCAGCCTCTGAGCAGAGCTGGCAGTGCTGCTGTGCCCACCTCAGTCATACTCTCCTGACTCCCACTGCAACAGAACCTCAGTGGACTGGTGATGCTTTGGTCACTAGCACAAAGCATCCCGTCACCTCCTGCCTGGCAGTGCAGAGAGGCTGGGACTCCATCAAGGCCAAATGGTCCTCACCCACCGTGAGGAGATCTGTCTCTGGGTGAAGAGACAAGGCTCAAACAGCTGCAGGCAAGCTAGAGGGAAGGAGGACACCCACCAAGGCCTGCTCACAGCTGAGGGTGACCCAAGCACTCACCCACCTGCCACTGCCCCCGACACCAGAGTTGCCACCACCGGGCACTGACGGCGACTGACTTTGGCCAGAGGCTGGAAGAGGAGCCCATCCCGAGCCATTGCATACAGGATCCTTGGCATGGGGAACATGGAGCCCAGGAGGCTGCATGAGACAGGGGAGGACATGGGGGAGAAGAGGGGAGGAATGCAGGAGGTGCCATCCTGCCTTTTGCCCCTCCAAGGGAGCTCCCATTCATCTGTATGGCCCATAACCTTCTCAAGACCATCTAACAAGATCATCACCTTCCTCACCATCAGATGAGGGACACTGTCAGGGAAGAGATGTCTGCAGTCACCTGTGCATGCCAGAACATCCCAGCTCATCCTTGTGGACATGGTGCCACCTGGCCACTTCCTTCAGTGGCATGCCAAGGACTTTGGCTGCTCTCCCTGATCAGGAAGGGCCAGGGTGGGAACATCATTGTCTGGAAGGGATTTTAACCAAGCAGGAAAGGCAAGGAGGAATTCAGGAGGGAGGGGTTGGGGATATCTCCTGGATGTGTTCAGCTCCAGTAGCTGCTCTGAAGCACAGAAATGCCATCGGAGGATGCCCCTCACCTGGTGGTCAGGGCACACAGTGACCCCACAGCCACAGCATACTTGGCACTGCTCCAGCCAATGTACTCAAAAGCCACTGGCAGAGGGCTCGTGGTGTCCAGCAGGTAGTAGGGCATCATCAGGGTGAGGGCAGCAGACACCCCAAGGTAGGCCAGGAAGCAGATGAGGAGGGAGAGAATGATGCCCATGGGGATGGATCTCTGGGGGTCCCTCACTTCTTCCCCTGGGGAAAAAAAGCTCAGCTGTAGGAACAGAGGCTCATTTAATGCGCATGGCAGGCTAAGAGCCCAGCACAGGCTGGAGAGCAGATCCTATATCCCCCCAAGAGAGGACACAGAGACCTTCTAGCAAGGACCACTGGATGTTCTGGGCCCCAGGGATATTGGGATAGAGAATGTCTCTGCTCCAGGATTAGCCCAGACATTCCACGAGGACTCAGGAAAGGCAGGAGAGGGTGGCTGCAGCACAGAGCTGGGAACGTGCCCAATTCCCAGCCTCACACCAGTTCCCAGCACTGTGGGGACAGTCACTGCCAGCCCAGCATGCAGGGAGGGTCCCACCAGCAGCACCCCCACCCCAGTTACCTGTGGTAGCAATGCAGTCAAATCCAACAAAGGCATAGAAACAGGCAGAGGCTCCAGCCAAGGTGCCAGTGAAGCCATAGGGCATGAAGCCTCCCACCCCAAAGGCACTGGTGATGTTGTCAGCCATGGATTGGTTCCTGGGGAGGAGGAAGAAGAACCAGGCCGTGCAGGGGGGTCAGTGCAATGGGGACACAGGATGGGGTCAAGCTGAACATCCAGCCCCCTTAACCCACAGCATCAACCCAGCAGGGCTTAGGATTTTGTCTCTTTGGCACATTGCCAACAGGGAGAAACAGAGAAAGTGATGTCTCCTGGGATAAAGTGGCGTCTCCTGGCATGAAGCACTGGGGGTCTGACTCCCACCCCACTCTGAAGGCAGCACAGGGAGAGTGAAGCCCCTCATACCCAGCCTCCTGGGCAGCTGCCTGCGGCAGGTTGTCCTCCCTGAGCTTCCAGTTACTCATGTGGCCTTTGATGAAGCCACTCACTGTGACAAAGAGCAGGACGAGCACGTTGAGAGCTGTGAAGGCTTTGTTGACCATGGTGGACTCTTTCACTCCAAAGGAAAGAAGCGCTGGAGAATAAAAAATCAAAACTGGATGAGGTCCTGGATGACACCAGCGTAGACATTCCTGGGGAGGGTGGAAAAGGGGGGCAGTGGTAAATTCAGGACAACTTGCAGATTTCCCCAGATTCCCTTTCCATCCCCCATTCTTTGCTCAGGGAAATGGCAAAGCCATCAGAGGGGTCAGCCCCATCCTGAAGACCCCACAGTGGGGTGAGGAGCTCATCCTACCTGATGGAGGGTGGCGCAGGGGGAGGCATCCTACCTGTCAGCAGGACCACCAGGCCAGCAGCAAAGGCATCTAGGTGCTCTGCCAGCCCCACAGAGCTCATGGCTGCATGAGCACCCAAAAACCTCCCCATCCTCTTGCCGAGGAGCTGGTCAAAGGTAGCGCTCCAGGCCCGGGCAACGCTGGCAGTACCTGGGGAGAGGGGATGGCTGTGGTCTGGTCCTGTGAGGTCTCAAAGGACACCCAGCAAAGCCACCAACACACGGTGGGAGGGATCAAGAGGGCCTTGTACCGATGACATAGGACAGCAGCAGGTTCCATCCAGCCAGGAAGGCGCAGAGCTCCCCCACTGTCACGTAGCTGTACAGGTAGGCAGAGCCAGCCAGGGGCACTCGGGCCCCCAGCTCGGCGTAGCACAGCCCTGCCAGGGCAGACACCACGGCTGCAATCAGGAAAGAGAGCACGATGCTCGGGCCAGAGCTGCTCTTGGCCACCTCCCCTGCCAGGACGTAGACCCCAGCCCCCAGCGTGCTGCCCACCCCCAGGGCAGCCAGGTCCAGGGGCGAGAGGCAGCGGCGCAGGCTGGAGCCCCCCGGGCCGGCCGGGACTCGCTTCCTGCGGGACAGCAGCCGGGGAACGGAGCGCAGCCGGCTCCAGCACGGCACCTGCAGGACGGGAGAGCAGCAGCGGTGAGGGCACTGCTGCCCCACTGTTTGCTGCCACACTGCTGCCCCACTGTTTGCTGCCCCACTGTTTGCTGCCACATTGTTTTGCAGAAATAAACAAAACTCCACAACTTTTGTGAAAGTTGTAAAGCTGGAATGTTTATTACAGCGCTGGACACATGTGGGAATCATTCCTTTAAAATGACATGTGTACTTCTGGGAACTTCAGGTTCCTTTTTATCCCCCTCTCAAATCCATATGCATACAATTTCACAATAGGTTCAGACAGATTCATTTTTACGAATTTAGCGTGGCATTTGCAGCTAGTTCTTCTTTATCAGAAAGAATTCCTAGGTCAGGTTGACCTGCTCTCACAGCAGTCTCTGTCTCTCTCTATCACCTTCTGTCTCCCCCCCTTTATCTCTGTCTTTCACTGAAGCAGTGTCTCTGAGCTCAGGCTTTTGCAGTCAGACTACACTGCAAGCTACATACTTAAAGATGTACATTCCACCTAAATCAAAATGGATTTCTACCCTGGAAAATTTCTACTCTGTCTCACCCACTGACCACCCTGATGTGACACAAACCCAGCCTCAGTGGTGGCCTTGCATCTCCAGTGCTCCTGGACTTGCTGGGTGCTGCCTGCTCTCTGTCCCTGCCAGTAAAACAGCCCATTTTGGAGCAGATTTGGGGCTCAAGCAGCTGTGCTGCTCTCTCATCCCCAGTGACAAATGCAGCTATGCTTGTCCAATTTGAGAGAGGGGACAAGGACAAGTATTTGACCCCCCTGCCAGCTCAGAAGGTCCTGTTGCTCCAGCAGCCTCCTCAGCAGGGACACACAGTCAGGATTATCCCAGCTTTGACAATGAAACTATTTGAAATACAGAACCCATGCCAAACAAGGAAGGATGGGAGATGCTCTGCTCCTGGAAATTGCCTTGAAGTGCACCAGGGAGGACCCACGTGCTCAGCTGGAGATGCTCCCCCAGCACCTGTAACTGTGGGTCAATGGCACAGCTCTGGAGGAGACGGGATCTCCTGGGCCATCAGCCCGTGCAGTAAGGCTTTGGTTTCTGGGGGCACCAATGGGAATGTCAGCCTGGCAGAAACCCCAAATTGTGTGACATCTGTGCTTGGGGGAAGGTGTGCTTGGTATGCCATGCCTGGGATTTGTGTGCCTTCCCCCATCCCACACATCCTTTCCCAGAAGCTCCAGGACTGGAGAATCTGCTCCACATCCCACGGTGCTGCCAGGACCTCCAGGTCACCCCCACGGCAAAGCAAAGCCGTGCCACACACTCCAAACGCCATCATCTGCTCCTTCCATGGGGGGACACCCCGGGCAGGGGCACAGGGGACATGCGATCCCTGCTGTGGCCTGGAATTGGAGGGGACAGGGACAGCCCTGCCCGCACCCAGACCCGCAGGATGAGCCGTTCCTGGTGTCGCAGGGAGCTCCAATGCCTCACCCTCAGGACAATGCTGTGCCCTGGGGGTGAGGAGGAGCCGTGCCCAGCATCTCTCACCCTCTCACAGCCCCAGTCCCGCCCAGGACACCAAGCCCCGGCGATTTTCCCCTCTCCTGCAAACAAAAGACTCACCGCAGCCATCCTTTGCTCCAGAACGAGCTGCTGAGGACAGGGAGCACCAGGAATGCCCCCCTGAGGCTGTCCCCTTAAATCCCTTCTGGGAGCACCCTGGCCCTCCCCCTGCTGACCACCGCTCCGGGCTGCACAATGGGAAATCTATGCGGAAATATTTTTCCCACAACGCCTTCCAAATCATACACACAGCCTGCAATGCTAATAGGCTCAGAGGTATTATTGAGGGGGTTTAATTCACTTTTCCAAGCTCCCTGGGCAGGTAGAAAGAGGAACTCTTTCCCTCTTTCCCTGCTTCTTGCCCCGGGACCCAAATCTCAGTCTGTGGACCTGCTTTTGGAGGAAATTCAGGCAGAGAGGAGCAGTAGTAACAAGGCTGGGTTGGGGCTTAAAGGTGCACATTTCAGTTTGTGAAGCTGCTTTTGGAGGAAATTCAGGCGGAGAGGAGCAGTAACAAGGCTGGGTTGGGGTTTAAAGGTGCACATTTCAGTTTGTGAAGCTGCTTTTGGAGGAAATTCAGGCGGAGAGGAGCAGTAACAAGGCTGGGTTGGGGTTTAGGGGTGTGTGCTCCTACAGCTATGACTGAGCCCAGCAGCCCCTGGGGAACACAGAGGGAGGTGAAATGGATTGCAGCAGCAAGGCACAGGAGCACAGACCCAGCTCCATGGGATGTCTGCAGCAGAATGTCCAGCTGAAACTCCCCAAAGCAAAATCCTGGGGCTGCTTGCACTTCTCTGGGATCTGGGCATTCCTGGGGTGCAGCTCACAGGGGCTGAGCAGAGGAGGGCAAGCAGGGCAGGGGTAAATCCAGGGCTGGGTTTAATGAGGGCACAGGGCTGTGTGGGTGGGGGTCCCAGGTGAGGTCCCTGGGACCAGAAGGGCACATGAGTGTCCTTGGGCACCAGCACAGCTGCTCTGCACTGCTGCTCCTGGCAAGGAGAGGCCATGGAGGAGGTGATGGGGTGACCTGGTTGGTCATCAGCATCCTGGGAGAAGAAGACCAAGTCTGGGCTCTGAGGAGGTGTTTTGGTGTGAGGAGCTAACTTTAATTTTATTGTAGATAGCACTCAGACTGGGTCTGCTTACAGTATTTTGAGACAAAAACCTCTCAGGCTGTGGCTCAGCCCATCCTCTGGCTTTCAGCTTGCAAGGAGCAGAGGAAGGGAGTGGGAGCCATGGAGGAGGAAAGCAAGGAAGGATCCAGAGCACCCAAAGCATAGAGGTACACTCTGTCCTGGCTCTGTGAGGCAGCCCCATATCCAGAGACCCTGTGAGCACCTCTGGGGCAGGGGGGCTCAGCACACAAGCCAGGGAGAGCAGGGCTGTTGTCCCACACTGCAGCACAGCCTGAACAAAGCCGTGCTTGTCTCCCACGCCATCTCACATGAGCGAGGTCTCCAGATACCAGTGCCAGCCCTGGGGAACATTGCTCTGAGGGGAAAACAGGGCAGGAAGGAGCAGCCAGTGCTGGGAGGCCGTGAGGGTCTCACGCTGCCAGGGGAGCACAGCCCTGTGGCTGCATGCCAGCCATCCTGGGGGCTGTGCTGCCCCACACAGGCAGGGCTGAGCAGCTCAGCTGCCTTGAGAGACGCCCAGGCCAGTGGGTACCACCAGGGCTGGGATGCCCGAAAGGTTACACACCAGCAGCCTTCAGCATTTCCAGGAGTCCCTTGGGGTTTTCTGCTCTGGCTGGTGTCACACAGCACCGCCCGTGGCTCCAGGGACGCCCCGTCAGCTCCTCCAGCCCTGCCACTGGCTGGGTGGTGGCAAAGAAGGTTAAACGTGGGTGAGGCGGGGAAGGAAACGGCCTCAGGGCAGTGCAGGCAGCGGTACAGCCTGCCAGGAGCATCCTGGAGAGCCTCAGCCTGCATCTCATCCCTGTCTGCAGCACGGGAAGAGAAGATTGGGGGCAAAGCCAGCTCATCATTCCAGCCCGCGTCCTGTCCTGTGGGTGCTCATTGCAGAGCCTTGGTCAGCACCTCCCTCCTGAAACGGGTCCTGGGGGACCAAGGTCAGGCCGTTTGTCCCTCCTCAGACTCCTGCAGAGAGTCAGGGACAGACATTTCCCAGCGGTGAGCAGGGAAGGGGTGATTTGGGATGATTTGGGGTGATTTGGTGCGGGACGAGCTGGCTGGCTGGCGGCAGGGCCGGGAGGCACTGGGGTACCCTGCGCCTGGCAGGAAACCACAGCCGGGGGGACAGGAGGGTGACATTTCCTTGCGCTGAAATGCAATCACCGGCATTGCCTGGCAGTGTGCGTGTGGCACCGAGCCACCGCTGCTGGCACAGCGCCCCGCACACACCAGCGGGGCTCTGTGCCAGGAGACCCCCATTCCCCGCAGCAGGGCGACTTTGCGGGTGGCACCGGGGGCCGCCGCCCCGCGGGTGATTTTGCGGGTGATTTTGCGGGTGATTTTGCGGGGGTGACATTGCGCGCCGCGGGCTGAGCTCTGGCACGGCACCGGCGGTGGGATGTGGCCGTGGCAGGCGGGGACAGGGGGCGGTGACGCTGTGGCCGTGAGGAAACAGCTGCTGGCCAAGGACGAGCGCTCGGCCCCGCGCACAGCCCGAGCGCGGCCGCGGCTCCTGCGAGCGCACCCGGCGAGAGCTCCGCGCTGCCGGTCAGTGCCCGCCCGGGCCGGGGCACCGCGGCTGCGGGGCGGGGGTGCGGGGCGGGGTGCCCGACCGGGACGGGCACTTTTTACCGCAATGGCCTGGGGGGAGGAAAGTCGTGGAAAGCCTTGGCTGGGCTGGGCGGTGAGCTGCGCGAGGGGAGGCTCCATCCAAGGGGTGGCTGTAGGGGGAATCCCTGGGGTTTTTATATTTATGAAAAATCTTTCCTTCCTGACAAACCGCGGGGGCTGCGCTGCCGGTGCTGCTTTCTGAGGTGGGGGCTGCGGGCCCCGCTGGGTGTGTCCCGGCCGGGATGCGCCTCAGTCCGTCCGGGCTTTGGTGCTGCGGCGGCTGCGGAACCGCCCATCCCTCCTGCCCTCCTTCCAGCGGGATCCAGGCTGGGGAGGGTTCCCCCCGCTTTGGTACCCACCAAGCTGTGCACAGGTAAAGGCAGCCCACAGCAGCCCCGGGGCCCGGAGCTCCTCAAGGCCTGGAGGCTTTTGGCAGTGGGGTGGGGCAGGGCATTTTGGGGAAGCCCTGTCGGGAGGATGGTCCGGTATTTATAACCCGGGGGAGCTCCCTTTGCTCCAGGACAGGGGGTGGCGGGGCGCTGGGTGTTGTGGCTCTATGCTGGGGGAGCCCCCTAAGCCAGTCGGGCTCTTGGGGTGCAGCCCTGAGATCACAGCTCTGGGGGGGCTTTGGGGAGCCTGGAGGGGTGCACTGCTGGCAAAACAAGCTTCCATAGAGGCTGTGTGCATCACTCAGGACTTCCCACGGGATCCCCATAACCCACATGTCTCGGTTGTTGGGTGGGGGGCAGGTGTACCCCCATGCTGCCCGATGGACGGGCTGTGTTTGTGCGGGGATTTTCCCGGGCTGCTCTCCCGGGATCCGCGGAGGTGTCACCAGCAGCGGGGACAGGGACGGGACACTACAAGGACAGGTCGGGGACTGGGTGTGGTCGGCGATTCCCCAGCGCTGCCGAGATGAGCTGGGTGTTCTCAGCCCCGCTGCCACATGCATGGAGTGAGGGAGCGGGGCTGTGCCATGCTGGGATTTCCCCATGCCCAGAAGGTTTCACAGGCTCCAGAGGGGCATTACCAGGCTGCTTGTGCGGGGTGGGACCCCTTGGCACCCACCCACCATCCGCAGTGCGGCCCCACCGCCTGCGGGACATGTGGGGCTGTCCCCGGCCCGCACCACGGGAAGGGGCGAGGCTCACACCCTCCCCGGCTGGAGGCGAAAGGGGAGGTGAAAGCAGCTCCGCGTTTCTGCAAAACTCTCTCCCCTCAAGCACGGAGCCTGTGGGTGCTTTTGGAAGCTCCCTGTGCCCAGGCAGGGACACCCAGCTGCACAGATGGTGGCAGGGCTGGGTCTCCCCTTGCAGGCATGTGCAGCCAAGGCATGGGAAGTTCATGTGATTTCTCCTGCCCGCTCCATGGCATGAAACCGAACTCCTGTGGGTCAGAAATCCCCCGGGGTGGCCCTGCTCTGCTCTGCTCTGCATTTTTCTGCAACGTGTCTCAGAGGGAGGGTGAAGGAGCCAGGCGGGGCCTCAGCTGACGCTCAGCGGTTCATTCATGGCCGGGCTCCATTTTCCAGCTGTTTTTTTCCCTCTACCAGCTTCTTCTGGAGCAAATGGCGCTGCTGGGGGACTTTCTCTGGGAGGGTGAGAGAGCCCACACCGCAGTGGGCTGCAGTTATAAATGGTGCTGGTGTTAGAAAACAACCTGCGAGTTACCCTGGAAACCCAGCTGTGTTTCCTGGTCTCCAAGGATGTGTGGGACCGGTGGTGGCCTTGATGGCTGCACAGAAACTCAGATAACAGCTCTGGGGATGTTGTGGGGGCTGCCCAGCAACACGAGACAAGGAAATGTCCCCAGCAGCTGCTGAAGCTGGGATGGCCCCAGGGCTTGGGGCTGCAGGGGAGCAGGAGGGACATTGAGGGGTGCAGGGAGAAGCCCAGCCCTGCAGAGGATGCTCGGCCTGTTTCCACGTATTCAGCACATTTTTCTCCTCTGGTTTCTCTTGGTACTGACAGGAAACTGTGCAGGCTCTGCTCTGCCCCTGGCCTGTGGGGTGCCCTCAGTGCCAGATACCAAAGGCTCAGTAACCACAGGGTGGCTGTGCAAAGCCAGCAAAGCCCCTCTCCCTGATCCATCCTGCAGCACCTGGCAGTGAGAGAGCACCCCAGGAGAGAGCAAACCCTCCCTTGACTCACCCAGCCTGCAGAGAGGGGCCTTGGCTCACACTGACCTCTCTGTTCCCTTCCACAGCTCCTCCCTGCCCTCACGCCAGTGGTTTCCAGCTCTGAATCATGGCACCCCAAGGAAAGGTAAGGGTGACCTCCCCAGGGCAGGGCTGGGCCCAGGGCAGCCCCCAGGGCTGGGGCAGTGTCTCCAGCAGCAGCAGCAGGGATGGGGTGATGTGCATGGACACTGTGCTGCCCAGAGCCTGTTTACATTCCTGCCTCTCCAGCCAGTGCTGTCTGGATGTGATGCAGATGGGGAAAGTGCTGGGCTGGGGAGCAAGGACAGCAAGGAGCAAAAATCCTTTTGGGACCACAGTGGGATGGGGAGGAGAAGCAGGGCCGTGGGAAGGGGAGGAGAGGAGATGTTGCACTTGGGATTTGGGCATTTGATGGACAAAACTCCTGCCTGAGCACGCTGCAAGGCATGCAGCCCTGTTTGGGCCTTTCCCCTCTCCCAGCCTGGATTATTTCCCACTCCAGGCTGGTGCAGTGTGGCAGCTGTGTGAGCAGGTGCTCCCCTGCAGCCAGGAAAACATCTCGGTGTGGGTGGAAGCCCTGCCTGGATGGGCAGGCGTGGCTGGCTCGGTGCAGCCTGCCTGCTGCCAGGGGAGGAGTCCAGCCCAGAGCCTCCTTCTGCTCTGCTGGGGCCAGGCTCTGCTTCCCATCCCCTGGAGAAATCCAGCAATCATTCCCTCCCGCCTTACTACCCAAAGCTTCCTGCCCAGCTAAGGCAGTGGTTGCTCTGGGTGGGGAAACTGAGGCACAATGCAGCATTTTCCTGCAGCAGCCCAGGACCCCGAGCAGCCATGGGGTGGGAGAGAGCAAAGCCACGCTGGGAATTTCGCTTCCACCCTCCTGGCCCCAGTGTGGCTTATTTTTAGCTGGGAGGTCCTGGACAGGCCAGGATGACTCAGAGGCTGGAGGAAGGGAGGCAGGAGGCCCCTGGCAGCTGAAACAGCACGGAAAGGGGGAAGGGGGTATGAGGAGTATGCGGTGAGCAGGATGCTCTTTCCATCCCAGCTGATGTTCCCACACTTGCCTGGGGCTCATTCCCACACAGAATGCCGGGAGTGTGGGGTGATGCAGAGAGCACTGAGCTCCTGCCTCAGTTTCCCTTGCTCCAGCAAGGCAGGCAGCTCATGCTTTGATGGCTCAGCAGGCAGGAACATAGCCCTGCTCTTCTTCTCCATTTAACCAAAGCAAATATCTTGACTTTCCAATACCCCCCAGCCACCCTTGTCCACTCCTGCTGCCTCCAGGCACCTCCTTTGCCTTGCAATTTATTTCCATGCCTGTAAGGCATGTGTGTGGGAGCAGCTTGTGCCAAGCCAGGAGGGTCTGGGAGCTGCTGGGAAGTGGGGCTAAATGCAGCTCTCCTGATGAATCACCTGCAATACGATCTGTCCCGTGCCTGCCTGGTTCCCTGGAAGGGCAACATCTCCTCTTGGGGACACCAGTGCCAGCAGCTCCTCCCAGGAGGGCCTGTGGGATGTGCCCAGCTTCTCTCTGGAGAACAGGAGGAGAGAGGCTGGTTTGTTTGTGAAGGTGCTGGGGGGATGTGCAGCAGAGCTGCTGTGACATTAGGATGGGAGCCAGGAGAGCTGCCCTGAGTCCATCTCCTTGGGCTCATTCCTGGAGGCACTTCCTGGGTCAGGGACATTGATGCCCATCTTCTCTGAGGATATGCTGGCTTTAGATGTCCATGCTGGCAGCAGGCCTGGGCCTTTGTGCAGCTCCTGAGATCTTCAGGAAGCCGTGCAGCAGATCCTGAGCAGATGAGCCCAGGGAGGTGCACAGAGCCAGCAGAGCCAAGGGAGGATGCTCAGTTTCCCTGAGTGCTGACACAGCTGACAGCCCCAGCTCAGCTCCCTCCTGTTTGTCAGCATGACAGCTAAAGAAATGCTGCTGCTCAGTTCTCCCCACTCTGTGCCTCTGGTGGGGATGTATCCAGTTCCTCACGTGGGGCCAGGATGGTTTCACCTCTGCTTTCACCCAGGGTAGTGCTGATCTCATTCAGGCTCCTGTGGGGTGAATTCCCTGAACAAAGCTGACCTGGGAAGGGGGATTTTAGTCCCTCCTTTTTCCTGAGCTCTCTGGAGGTGTCATTCCTGGGCAGTCTGGAAGTGGCTGAAGAGCAGATAGAAGTGGCTCATATCAACCCCCAGGATCCCTCAGGCTCTCAGGAAAGCCTTTCCCAGTACCCAGGGTCTCTGCTCCAGCCCCTTGGATCAGCCTGGGCCCCATGGCAGTGCATGCTGGAGCAGGACACGCTGTTGGCAGCTCTGGTGCTTCCCAGAGTTTTCCATTTAGCAGCCCATTTCTGCCTGTAATTTTGTCTCATCCTCAGCATCCAAAGTGGTTGGTTCCTTGCTCGCAACAGGCAGTGGAAAATTAATTCCCTCTGTAGGGAGAGTAAACAAGAAAGGGAACAACTGCAGAGGAAAACAATTGTTTATGTCTGAGCTTGAGCTTTGCTTTGGGCAACCTGAGCCATAAAGGATCTGACCTCAGTCCTGCTCAGCTTCAATTTCTCCTTCCCCCATCCCACTGAGGCTGCTCCTTCCTCTTGTACCTTCTCCCTCCTTTCCCACAGGTCTACAGGGGCTCAGTGAAGGATTTCCAGGGCTTTGATGCCAACCAGGATGCAGAGGCCTTGTACAATGCCATGAAGGGATTTGGTATGGATGCTCCTCAGACTGTCCCAGGGCTACCCCTGGTGTCCCTTTTTCCTTGGTGTCCCTTTTTCCCTGGTTGACCCTTGCATGGCTGGGTGTCCGCATCCCTTCCCCTCTCAGCTGACTGACTCTCCTGGTTTCCTCTCCTCCCTGGAGTCAGCTTGGCTCTGCTTGTCCTCCCAGCCCCAGCTCCAGAGCAGCTCTGGGCACAGCAGGCTGGCTGTGGTGACTCCTGGCTCTCCCCACAGGCAGTGACAAGGAGGCCATTCTCGACCTCATCACCTCCAGGAGCAACAAGCAGCGGGTGGAGATCTGCCAGGCCTACAAGTCCCTCTATGGGAAGGTAAGGCCAGGAACACTCCCTGGCCCTTGGCCCCACTGCAAACACAAATGGCCAGGGCTGCCACCCCCCAGCCCATGCAGGGACCCACCACTCCCTGGAGCCACTCAGAGATGCTGTGGAGCAGAGGATCCCCCAGCTCCTTTCTCCCCCTCCTCCAGGACCTGATTGCAGACCTGAAGTACGAGCTGACGGGGAAGTTTGAGCGGCTGATCGTGAGCCTGATGCGGCCCCCAGCCTATGGAGATGCCAAAGAGATCAAAGATGCCATCTCGGTGAGGAAGGGGTGGGCACCCTCCCAGGGGTGGGCACGCTGCCCAGGGCCCCTCTGAGGGCACCCCAGCCAGCCCAGGGCTCATGGGGCTGTGTCTGTGCCTGCAGGGCGTCGGCACAGATGAGAAGTGCCTCATTGAGATCCTGGCCTCCCGCACCAACCAGGAGATCCATGACCTGGTGGCTGCCTACAAAGATGGTGAGGGCTGAGAAAGGGAAGGGGCTGCCCTCTGTCCCCTTGGGCCACAAAAAGGGCAGAAGTGAAGGGATCCAGGGCTCCAGGCCTGACCTCTTCCTTCCTCTTCCACCAGCCTATGGGAGAGACCTGGAAGCTGACATAGTTGGAGACACATCAGGCCACTTCAAGAAGATGCTTGTTGTTCTGCTTCAGGTATGTCCATCTGTCCAGCATCTGCAGGTGGTGGGTGCCTGTACCCTGCAGGGCTGAGCCCATCTCTCTCCCACAGGGTGCCAGGGAAGAGGACGATGTGGTGAGCGAGGACTTGGTGGAGCAGGATGCCAAGGTGAGCCTTGGTGGGTCGCTCTGATAGGTGGTATCTGGGCAGGGATGGGGCTGGTGCACTGGGACATCTGGATTTAGGCTGCAAAAGGTGGGTGGGTGCCAAAGGAGCACCCTGAGTCAGGCTGTGCCACCTTCCCCATCCCACCAGGACCTGCTGGAAGCTGGGGAGCTGAAATGGGGCACAGATGAGGCCCAGTTCATCTTCATCCTTGGCCGGAGGAGCAGGCAGCATCTCCGCCTGGGTGAGCATCACCTGCAAGCTCAGGGTGGCCTGAAGGTGCCTTGGCAGCTTCTCCAGGCATCTCCTTGCTCTCATCCCACAGTCTTTGATGAATATCTGAAGATTGCTGGGAAGCCCATAGAGAGGAGCATCCGGGGGGAGCTCTCTGGTGACTTTGAGAAGCTGATGTTGGCTGTGGGTAAGCCAGCCCCACATGGGGATCCTGCAGAAACACAGCACTACCCTTCCTGGGCTGGGAGGGCTCAGCACAGGGGCCAGCAGGGTCAGGGCTGTGGCTGTACCTGGTATCTGGGAGCTCAGGGAGGCTCCTTCAGGATGGGTGGGGATGCTGGATGTGGTTCCCATGGGGTGTGGGTGCTCAGAGGTTGGGGGCACTGGTGAAGCTGGCTGCTGGCATCCCTCACCACACCTCAATTTCCCTGCAGTGAAGTGCATCAGGAGCAAAGCAGAGTATTTTGCTGAAAGGCTCTACAAGGCCATGAAGGTGAGTGTATTTCCCCTTATCTACAGGTCCCCAGCATTGCAGGGTCCCCTTGCCATGGGGTGCTGCTGGAGAGCAGGGTGACACAGGTCCATGAAGGCAGGACTTAGGTGACCTGGGGTCTCTGCGCTTCCCTCCAAAGGAGTTATTCCTTCAGAGCAAGGGCTGGCTGGAAATCAGATAGAGGGTCCCACATGTGATGGGCTGAGCAGAGTTACTGGGCCATCCCAGGCTTGATGTGGGGCTGGTCCATTGCAGGGTCTGGGCACCAGGGACAACACTCTGATCCGCATCATGGTGTCGCGCAGCGAGATCGACATGCTGGACATCCGGGAGGTGTTCAGGACCAAGTATGAGAAATCTCTCTACAACATGATAAAGGTAAGTGCTGGGGGTCCCTGCTCACCCTCCAAGCAGCTGCTGCTGCTGCCTCCCTCATGATGCCAGCACCCCTGGGAGGGCTGTGCTGGGTTCAGGGAGATCCCTCTCCATAAGCCCATCCCATGGCACTACCTTGTTTTTACCTACTGCATGGTCCTCTGTCTCCATCTGCTTTTCCAGGAGGACACGTCTGGGGAGTACAAGAAGGCTCTGCTGAAGCTGTGTGGAGGGGATGATGAGTAAGACCACCTGTCACCCCCCTTTGTCCCTTTTTGTTCCCTTGGTGCTGGGTACAACATCTGGGTCAGAGCCTGGTGGAGCACCTGGACCAGCAGCACCCACAGTGACTGTGGTTTGGTACAGGGGGCCCTGTGGCCCCTGTGCATGGCCAGCCACAATGTCATGGTCCCTTTTTGGCACATGGGAGCCCTGCAGAGCCTCCCTGGAGGGAGGATGCTCTAGTGGGGGAGGTTGGGATTCACCACACATTTCCTCCCATTCCCACTCATCCAGCCCCACAGCAAGCACCTGGTTCCTGCCCCTGTGCCCAGTGGATACAAAACACCCCTCGTGGAGGAGCAGGACAGGGTGAGGGGGGCTGCTGGCAGGTGCAGGCCCCCATGGCTCACTGTCCCCTGTCCTTGCCCTTCGTTGCAGTGCTGCAGGTGAGTTCTTCCCCGAGGCGGCGCAGGTGGCCTATCGGATGTGGGAGCTTAGTGCGGTCAAAGTAGAGGTCAGCACCCACCCCTGCACCCCTGTGTGCTGCCTGCCAGCTTGGGAACCCCTGGCTGCTCCTCTCTGCCATGGGGCACAGCCAGCCCCACTCCTCTGCTCTGACTCTCGCTCCCTGGCTTCTCTCGGTGCCATTCTCTGGTTTTGGGGTATGAGGTTGGCAGGATGGAACCATGGCAGGGCTGGCTGCCCCCCGAGGTCTCCACTAACCCCCTCCTCTCTCTGAGGCCTTCCTCCCTTGGGGCAGTGGGTCCTGCATGTCTCTGCAATGCATCACATGCAGCCCTGGCTCCAGTGCCCACCAAAGAACTCCTGCCCCCTGGGGCAGCCCAGAGCTGGCCAGGGCATGGCTCCATATGGGGAGTGGCAACCTGCCTGCAGCTGAAACTCCCACAAAAGGGTGCTCTGGGATGTGCAGAAAATACACCCTGAGCCCTACATGAACACTCTGAGGATGGAGATGTGTTTGGAGCATAGGGACACTGAAGGATAGAACTGTAGGGCAGGAGTGGGCAACCTTTTAGTGACTCCTCCTCTCTCTCTCAGTGACATGGCCAGCCCAGGCTGAGATGTTCCAGGCTAGGGCAGGCAGGTGTAACACTGGGTAGGACACTGAGGCTCCAGGGACTGTCTTTTGCTGTCCTCTTCCTGCACTCTGCTGGTCTGGCTATGGTTTGCCCCTTAATGGAAGGGGTGACAGTGGTGGGGAGATCCTCACTGATCCCCAGGTGCTTGCACTAACACAGAACCTGCTTTGGCCTCAGCTTGCTGGGTGGCACCTTCCCTCCTCTCCATCTCTCCTTCTCTCCATCTCTCCATCCCTTCATCCCTTCCTCCCTCCCTCTCATCCTGAGGGTGACCATGGCCCCCTCTCTGCACCCACAGCTGCGAGGAACCGTGCAGCCTGCAGGAGACTTCAATGATGATGGTGATGCACAGGTGCTGAGGAAGGCCATGAAGGGCCTGGGTAAGTGGGGACCGTGACTTTGGGCCCTTCCTGCTGCTCCTCAGCAGCTCCTGGGGCACAGAATCCATCCTGGCCCACACAGGGCTGCATGGACGCCCCAGGGGGAATAGAGACTGTGGGAGTTCTCCCTTTCCTGTCTACCCAGTTTGCGGGGGTGGTGACGTGTCCGTGATCAGGAGTGACACAGTGTGGCTCTGCTGTCAGTGACATGGTGTGGCTCTGCTGTCCTTGCAGGCACGGATGAAGGAGCCATCATAGAGGTGGTGACCAAGAGGAGCAACGCACAGAGGCAACAGATCATAAAGGCTTACAAGGCTCATTATGGCAGGGTACTGCAGCCTCCATCCCACCCTGCTTCCTCCTGCCCACATCCTGCCCCCTCCCACAGGGAGATCAGCCCCTCACTGGAAGGAATCCTGCCCAGGGAGCAGTGGGCAGCTGGGGCACACCCACATGCCCTGGCATGGCTCCCCCAAGGAAAACAGTTGTCACAGCAGCCCAAGCGAGGGTGTCCCTTCCCCTTCCCTTGTCCCATCCCCAGCTCTGCACAGAGAACTCCAGAGCCAGAATCTCCCCAGAGCCACCCAAATATGTGACTTCACACTGCCCCAAGGGTTTTCACACATGTCTCCAATCCCTCACCTCTCCTCCCCTTTTTTTCTCTCATGTTGCCTCAACTGGTCCATCCCTGCAGAAGCAGCTGGGGACTGAACTCTCAAATGCTTTTGCAGGACCTATTGGCAGACCTGAAGTCTGAGCTGTCGGGCAGCTTGGCCAAGCTGATCCTCGGGCTGATGCTGACACCGGCTCAGTACGATGCCAAGCAGCTGAGGAAGGCTGTGGAGGTAATTGTCACACTGCTGGTGGGCCAGAGTTGTCAATGCCCACAGCTTCACGTGCCCCAGGGTCTCTCTCTTATGGAGAAGAAAATATCAGCATGAGAACAAAGACCTGGTTTGCACTCAAGACTTGCATGCCTCTTTGCAGCCCAGCATGCTCAGCCAGCTGGCAGCTATTGGAGAGCCAGGGCAGGGACAAACCAGTGACATGCACTGCTATCCACCAGTCACACCAGCTGGTACCCCACCAGCAGTGTACTTGCACTTTTCCATGTTGATTCCTACCAGCCCATTTGCTGGGCATAGACTTTTGCCACATGGTTTCTGGACCCCTCCTTGCCTGGCACTGCAGGGCAGTGCCATCCTGTCCCCATTTGGTGTTGGCACCTGCAGCACCCACCATGGCTCTCTCTTCCAGGGGGCTGGCACAGATGAGAGCGTCCTCATCGAAATCATGGCCACGCGGAACAACCAGGAGATCAGGGCTATCAACGAGGCCTATCAGGAAGGTAGGGCACAGGAGGGACAGGGGAGCACCCAGGTGCTGGGCACAGAGCACCCTGTGCAAGGTCCTTCCAGAGCCCCGGCAAAGTTTTGTCTCTGGGTTGGGTCTGTGGCTTGGTCCTCGCCTCTCTCCATCTCATGGTGACATGTCCCAGCTCTGCCATCAGTGTCTCCTTCCCTGAGAGCTCTTTCACAATGATCCTATTTCCTCCAGAGTACCTAGAGAAGAGCTGTGCTTATGCTCAGGGCATTAGAGCTGCTGGGGTGATCCCTTCTTCCCTGGGTTTGAGTTCAGCATCTGCTTAGCCCTGCTTCCCATGGAGATCATGGGGACAACAGGCACTGGTGGGTGGGAATCTGAGCTGCAGGGCTCAGCCATCCCTTCTCCACAGCCTACCACAAGAGCCTGGAAGATGACCTGAGCTCTGACACATCGGGGCATTTCAAGAGGATTCTCGTCTCCCTGGCTCTGGTAAGAGCAGCTCTTACTGGGAATTCTCCTTTCCCTGCCACAGGCAGTGCTGGGGGTCTGGAAGGAGTGGCTGGAGGGACACAGCATCCCTGCCTGGCTGGGCAGTGCTGCTGGACTGTCTGCCACCCCCTCACGTGGGGCTCTTCCAGGAGATGTCCCCTCTCCATCTCCATCATTTTTGTATCCAACCGCAGGGCAACCGTGACGAAGGACCAGAAAACCTCACCCAGGCACACGAAGATGCCAAGGTAAGACCCATACTGGCAGTGCTCTCATGGGCTTTGCATTAAAAAAAAGGAGAGGATGTTGCATGCCCTGGTCTGGAACTGACATTCTCAGGGAAGCAAATGCTGCTGGGCCAGGGTGTCTGTGAACTGCAGGGGGAGATGCCAGGTGAAATGACACCCTTGGAAGTAAAGCTCCCATACCTGATTCCTAAAGCTCTGCTGCTCCGTGCATGGGGAAAGCAGCCCCAGGGAGTTCCCCCCCTGTAGGCTGCAGAGCTGCCACTCTGTGGTTCAGTAACACACACTGATGCTGAAATTTGAGTTTCAAACACAGCTTTGGGCCGGTCTGTAGGAGCCACCCACCTCTGTGTGTTGTGCAGGGAGCAGCCCTGACACACTGGGGTGCTCCACACTTCTCCTGGTGTGGTGAGACACAACTGGAGGGAGAAGGCTGAGCAACCAGAAGCAGTGCAGGGACGTGTGGGGGCCATTCCCTGGCTGAGCTCCTGGTCCCAGGAGACCTGTGACCCACGGGCTGTGTCCCCTGAGTCCCTGCTCCTCAGGGCTGCATCTTTTCTGTAAGGGGCTGGGAAGATCTGTGCAGGGTCCAACCTGAGATCTTGCTTGGCTGTGCTGTGCCAGCACTGGATGTTCCAATGCACAGGAGAGCAGCACAGCATTCCCAGCAGGGCTGCCACCAGCAGAGGGAGTGGATGCTGTACTGCCTGTGTCCCTATCCATGCACTGCCTGCACCCTGCCACACTCTCTGCCTGTGTCCCTGTCTGTGCACTGCTTGCACCCTGTCACACTCTGCCTGTACTTCTGCCCTGGCACTGCCTGCACCCTGCCACCCTCTCTGCCTGTACCTCTGTCCATGCACTGCCCGCACCCTGCCACCCTCTCTGCCTGTACTTCTGCTCCTGCCTTTTCGAGACTACCTAAAAACAGAGGCCAGACAAAATTAAGGGAATAAAAAGCAGTTATGTTTATTGAAGGGCCTTCAGGTACGTTTTGGGGCTACACCCAAAGTGGGTGACAGGTCAAAGGTTTTCATACTTTTATAAGTTTGCTCCATTTGCATATTAGGGGTTAATATTCCAATTACAGCTTCAGGTAATGAAGTCATTTACCCCAAGTTTGCTCCCCCTCAGCTCCCTTTTGTTTACATTTCGTGGGGCCTGAGACAATAAGGTGTCCTTGATTCCCACGCCTAGAGAGGAATTGTTTTGTCTGACTAAAATGGGAAAGCAGCAGATAATGGAGTTTAACTCTATATGGAGTTTAGAGTTATACACTAAGGCACTGCAGGATTACAAATACGTGAAAAATACAAAAGCTAAAATCCTAAGATATCACTGCCCATTCACTGCCTGCACCCCTGCTGCATGTTCTGCTGCTCACCTCCCCCTGCTGCACAGAGAGAGCCAGGGATGACATGCACAAGGACAAGCCAGCCAGGTGGCACCTGACCTGGCACCACACTTGTGTTCTGTCAGCATAGCTGCCCTTCCCCTCATCCCAATGGCAGAGGTGGGCTGGTGGAAGCCAGCCTAAAGCCAGGCAAGGATGCTCCAAGAGGAGCAACAGGCTGGCACCCAAGCTCCAGGGTTGGGGGATTCACTTTGTTTGGCAAAGACCACCCTCCCAAGGTCCTGGTGTAGAGGAGGAGGACACAGGTCCTGCTCATGGGGAAGCAGGAGACCTGGGGACAGGTAGTTTGAAGGGATTTTGCTAGACTTCCCTTGCTCTGTCAGCGAGTTATAAAAGTTGAGCAGCACCTTCTGACCCTGTTGTCTTCCTGTCTCTCTCTCTCCACCAGGTTATTGCTGAGACCCTGGTGAGTGCCTGCCTTTTGCTCCTCACCCTTCTGCACGTTTGAAGGGATGCTGCAGCCCTGGGGTGCAGGGCTGGGGCTGGGAATTGCAGCCCCACAAGCCAGGCCTTTCTGACCCCATGGGCTGTGCTCACTGGCTTGGGACTTCTGCATCAGGATAGGGGACAAGGGGACAGATGGGACCTGCAATGAGGGCACTTCCCTGCAGTGTGGGGCAGGAGAGGGAGAAAGGCACCTGCCCTGCCCCTGGGGACCAAGCCTGCCTGCTGCCTGCATGTGGGACCTGTGTTCCAGGCAGTGTGGGACTCAGGGCTGCCTTCCCTGGCTCCCCAAAAGTGGGCATTGGGGATGGGGTGACTTTCTCCTGCAATGGCCTAATGGATGAGATGAGCACAGCCTCCCACTGATGCCCACAGAGGAATGGCAGCCATTTCATTCATGGGCAGCACTGCTGTAGCCCAGGGTGGCTTCTGTATCTGGCAGCCCTGAATTTCCTCTTCAGGTGGTGTTGGTCACCCCTGAAACATCCTCCACAAAGGACAAAAAAAGTCTTAACCATGAGCATTGCGGAGCTTTTTCCATAAAAACTGGAACACATCTTTTCTTAGAGATAATCTCTGAGTATGCACCTTCACATCCATGCAGAGGAAATGCCTTTTTTAGCAGGAAAAATCCTCAGCTATTTTCCTGCTCATAATCTCTTTACAAAAGGGTTTCCAGTCAGGATTGGCTGTCCCAGGAAGAGCTTTTTGACACCTGTGTCCCTCTTTATTATGTCTCCATGTTCACTCTTTGTTCTCTCCCAGAAACTTGCTGATGTGTCCAGCAATGACTCCAGCGACTCCCTGGAGACCCGATTCCTCAGCATCCTCTGCACCCGCAGCTACCCCCACCTCCGCAGAGGTAGGATCACACTTCTCCATCAGCTGCAACACCAGTGCTTGGAATTGGGCTGGCTGGGAGATGGGGAGATGGGAGTCCCCTCAAGGCTGAGGGTGAGCCCTGTCTCCCCAGCTCTGGTGGGCATGAGGCAGTGGGAAGAGATGGTATGGCCTGGCATTTGAGGTGGCCTGTTGAAGTCACCCAAGCCTGCTCTGGTCCCACCTTGTCCAGAAGTCTCCAGAGCTGAGGCTCCAGTCTCTGGGGTGCCCAGGGCTGGGCTGGAGCAGCTCAGCAGTGGCCCCTTCCTCTCCCCCATGGCCAGTGTTCCAGGAGTTCATCAAGATGACCAACCACGACGTGGAGCACGCCATCAAGAAGCGGATGTCGGGAGATGTCCGTGACGCCTTCGTGGCCATCGGTCAGTGCTGCCTCTGCACAGGGCTCAAAGGGCAGGCAGCCCCTCCAGCTGGCACTGCCAAGGCAGGGGGGCACCAGATTCCTGCTGGGAATCTCCATGCTGGGCCATGGAGACTCCACTGGGGCATGGGGTTGGGGCACTTACGGGGTCCCTAGAGAGGGCCAGGCCTGCACCCTTGTACCAAGGAGGGCTTGTGGCTGAGACAGTGGTGCCACAGCTCCTTGCTGTGCTGTGTCCCCTGGGTGCCATGAACGCTCTTTCTGTCCCCTCTGTGTGTTGCAGTCCGGAGTGTGAAGAACAAGCCAGCTTTCTTCGCTGACAAGCTCTACAAGTCCATGAAGGTGAGGACAGACCCTGGTGGGGCTGGGCTGGGCTCCTTTGGGACTGTGCTTTAACCCCATGGAAGGGATGGGGTTTGTCTTCTGGCTGTCCCTGAGGGAGTAGGGAGGACTGGGCTCAAACCAACATCTGGGAGTATCAGGAGATGTGTCAGGCTGATGTCTTGCTGGCAGCAAGTCCAGCATATGTGCAAGGAGAGATCACAGAACAGTTAGGGCTGGAAGGGACCTTTAAAGGTGTCATCAAGTCCAATTCCCTGCAATAAGCAGGGAAGTCTTCAAGACTATTTAAGGCCCCATCCAACCTGAATGTTTCTGTAGAGGAGAGACCCACCACCTTTCTGGGAAACTTGTGCCAGTTTCACCACCCTCACTGCAAAAAATTTCTTCCTTGTAACTATTCTGAATCTTCTCTTTTAACTTAAAACCATCACCCCTTTTCCTATCACTACATTCACTGCTAAAAAGTTTGTCCCCATCTTTCTAAAGCCCCTTTTAAAGGTCTCTCCAGAGCATTCTCATCTTCAGGCTGAACAACTCCAGTTCCCTCAGCCTTTCCTCACAGGAGAGGTGTTCCAGACTCATTTTTGTGGCCTTCCTGTGGGCCACAGCTTGGACTGTGCTGGAGATGCCAGGAGCACCTGTGAGCCCCAGTCCCTACAGGGCTTTTTGTTGAAGCTCTCCCTTGCAGGGTGCCGGCACAGATGAGAGGACCCTGACCCGGATCATGATTTCTCGGAGCGAGATTGACCTGTTCAACATCCGGGGCGAGTTCATAGACCTGTTTGACAAATCACTGCACCACATGATTGAGGTGAGGGGACAGGGACATCCCTTCCTGGCACATCAGCTTGTCTGGCTGAGCTCTGGCCCTGAGCCATGAGTGGCACAAGGGCTGAGCATCACCTGGGCAGGGGGAACCTGCACCCAGCAGCCCCAGAGTTGGCTGGTCTGGGTCTAGAGAGTATGTGCTGGCATCTTCCACTGCTGCAGCGATGCCTGCAGGGTGTCCAGGACATGGAGCTGTGCCCAGCACCTGGAACCAGGCTTGCCCAGGGCTGGTTCTCTGACACAGCTCTCCCTCTTGCAGAAGGACACCTCTGGCGACTACCGCAAGGCTCTGCTGGCCCTGTGTGGTGGGGAGGACTAGGTGGCACCTGGGGCCCTTTGTGTCTGAGCCAGCACACAGCCACTGCCTTGATGTCACCGCAGCTTCAGGGGCTTCAGGGGACACTCAGTCCCCTCCGGAGAACAGCTCACTTTGCGCTGGAAAGCAGCACCACATTGCAAGCGGGGGAGTCTCGGGGAGGGGAGCAGAGGGGTCTGGGTAGGGAGATTGTCTGTCTTGAAGCAAAATAATTCATACCTGAACATGCCACTAAACCAAAGAATTTACCCAGATGGAAAAGACAATTTTAAATCTGATAAATAAAACCTCACTGTTGCTGACCCTGGGGCGAGAGCAGTTGACTTACTGGGGCGGGTTTGGGTGGGACTGGGAAGCCCTGGTGTCTCCTTGCTCCCGTAGGCAAACTCGGGTAAGAGCCCAGCCCCAGCTCCAGGGAGGGCCCTGAAGACACCACAAAACCTCTCTGAGCAAGCTTCTGCTGAGACAGGGACTGAAAATGCATGTGGGGCTGGCAGCAGTGCAGGGACTTCACCAAGGGCTTCACTTCATGCCTCTGAAAATCCCCAGCAGGGTTCATGCCGTTGTGTGGATGATGCTTTCATAAACCAGAGATACAAATCAGACTTGATGGCATCCACCCGTCCTCACACGCGGTTTCCTGTGCTTTCAAGCTGCTGAAGAAGCAGTAGAAAGGCACATGCCATACAGGCTACACCCCCAAACAGTTTGTTTGCACTTCCCCCAACACTCGGGAGAAAAGAACTGGAATTTCCAAAAGCGGGAAATTCCAGCACTTTCAATTGTTTCCAAGTCAGAACAAAAAGTTGTGAATACCCTAGTCTTCCTCAGAACAGCTGGGTGAGGAAAGCTTCACCTTCAAAATATCAAAGCAGTGTTAGGAATAATAACACAATATTATTACAACACTTCAAAACCAGCTGAGGTCAAGAAGCAGCAACATGTAGAGACAAACCAGGGAGGCTGAAACAACTCAGCTGGGTATTATCCCACTAAAAATTCCCTTGATGCCTTCCTGTAAAACATCCCCTTGTAACAAAATAACCTTTCTTGATGAAAAACAGTCTGGTTGAAGCTTTTTCACCCTCCCCATAGAGATTTGGGTTCCTTTGTCTAGTCTCTGTAAATAGGATTGGGCATTCCTGTCCAGACAGCATCTTGGGGGCTCAACATACTCCACACCTGCAGCAGCCTACAGATCACCTGCTTGGCCAGGAACCTGCTGCAAAGACTGAGCAGCTGCAGAAGTTGTTTTGAAGGGAGGATGTAACCCCAACCTTCATCTGCCCGTCTCTTCCTGCGGCCCCGCACTGAGCTCCGAGCTTTGCAGCAGAACCTTCTGGACAAGAGGGTGGCACAGAGACTGCAGGGAGCAGAGCTGGGCACCTTCCTGCAGCTGGGAACAGGGCCCAGCAGTGACGAAAGCCCAAGGAAGCTGTGATGCTTGGGTGACAGCCCATCACCCCTGGCAGAGCTGGATTTGGGGCAGTGGAGCCCTGTTCCTCCAGAGCAGGGGGAACCCTGCTCAGTGTTAGCAAAGGGCCATGATATGTGAACCATCATCTGCTTCATCCTTGGTGCCAAAACACACTCAAGGGGTTTGTACATGGGGGATGTTCTCAGGAGTAAACACTCCTGGGAAATACACTATTTATCAGTGAATTTTCTGGCTGTACCACAATTGCTGTACACCAATGGCCTGGGCCTATCACCACCCACAGCCTGGATGTGCCACAGGACCACAAGTCAGTCCCTCAGGGCCAGTCCCCAGCCCAGCTCAGGGTGATGCCACCACCAGGAGGACTGGCTGATCAAAGCACACTGTTCCCAAGGGCAGGAATTTCCCTGGTGCCTGCTGCAGGCTGCTCCTACAATGCAGACAAGATAGCAGAGTCACACAATGTCTGGGCACAGGAAGGGACAGTGAGGTGGGGCTTCCTCCTTGAACAACTCCCTCTTCTGGAAAAGTCCTGCAGACAAAAATCCTTTGTCTTGCCCCAGTGCCATAGTAATCCATCTCCTGCAGCACCTGCTGTTTCAGCTGGAGCAGAAAACAGCTGGTGGTATTTTAATTGCTGCAAATACTCAGCACAGTCAATACCGCATTTGAGCACAGGTTATTTCAGCACCTGCCCCATGCTGGGGTTGGGTCTGACCTACAAAGAACCACAAACTGGCCTGAGTTCAACAGAGCTGCCTATCCTAAGGCAATGCCAGGAGGGTGATGGGATATTGTGAAGCACTAGCATGGCCTCTGGGACTCAATCATAAAGCAGCTTCATCCCTATCCCTGCAGCACCCCAGTCTCCAGAGGAAATAGACTTCATAACACCACTGTTCATAAACACCTCTGCTCCCTGCTCTGGCTCCAACCCACCCAATCTGAGAGCAATCAGTACAAATCTCATGCCTAACCTCTGAGATCAACAAGGAGGTGAGCATTTCAAAGAAGGCTAGGAAAGGAAGGGGGAAAAATCAGCAAGGCTGTGAGCAGGGTAAGGGCTGGAGGCAGGTCCGTGCTGGCCATCCACACTTTAGCTTTCAGTGGTACTGCAGGGAAGAGCCTGGGATTTACACTTTGCACATTGCCCAGCAATGTCGGGGGCAAGGGCTCGCTTCCAGGCAAAGCCAAGGCCAGATTTCACAGGTTGCAACATCCAGAAAACCCCACTAGCCCATGTTTGCTGTTCAGAGAGGGCCGACCTCTGCTGTGAGTCAGCCACTAAAGATCCTCTTTGCTGCCAGCCCCGGGAGAGGAGGAGCCACAGAGGCACATGGGATGCTGGCCTAAATCCTTAGAACAATGTGAGCCCCTTCTGTCCCACCTGCCCTCTGAAGGGAGAAACCCAGCCTTCAGCCTTGGGAGGTGGAGAGCTGGGACTGGACAAACAGCTGAGCTCTCCAGGATTGTTCCCATATCTCTGGAGCAGCTCTACAGGACATGATGACTGCTGCTGAGCCCTGTTCTCAGGTATTGCAACTGGATGAGACACAGCCTGGGGAGAGAGGAAGAGGGGAAAATCCCCTCTGTGCCTATTGCTGGTTTCATACAATGAGATTCCAAATTATTCAAAGCTTAAGTCATGCAAGGAAATCCTCTGAGCAATCCCACACCTGGTTCCCACAGTTTTTGGCCACACTATGCGACTGCACCAGGTCCCACCACAGCCCATCCTGCTGGCTGTGAAGGAGGGAGAGGATGGCAGGAGGTGCTGATCTCCTGTGAAATGGGTAACACTGAGTCTGGCCTCACATGCCAGAGGCAGAGGAAGAAGAGAGCCCTCATTCAGTGAGAAGGTAAAGCAGTGCAGTATCCCTGGAAAGCCAGGGTGTGATCCAGCCCCCCATGAAGGCAGGGTACTGCAGAGGAGCAGTAATGTTGGTGGAGCAGGAATGTTCCCCAACACCTCCCCTCTCTCCTATCTTGATCCCTTCCACAGGCCCTTCTGCCCTCCCAGCAGCCAACTATCCCAGGCTCCCTCCCCTGCCTCTCCCTTGCCCTCCATCCCAGAGCCCTCCCATCCTGCCAGGTTAATTTGAGTTTCTGATTTGCATAAGCAGCAGATCACAATGTTCTGGAAATCCCCTCCTGCAGCCAGAGCTTCCTCCCCGCTCTCACAGCGTCACTGTCGGCCTCCTGCTTCCTTTCGCTGCCGGAGCACTGGGACACATCCCACCAGCACTGCACAAACAGCAGCCCCCAGCTGCTGATCTGAGAGGGATCCATCGGCAGAGCTGAGCCCTGAGTGGCCCTGGAATGCTGTGTCAAACCAGCTGCATCCCCTGCCTGCTCTGCTCCTGCCTTGCTCCAGAGATATGGGACCAGCTCCAGGCACAGCCAGGTCCTGGCTGGCCCCGTCAGGGTTCAAGTGAGCTCTGTTTGCCCAGCAGCAGAGGGCAGGGGGGTTTCTGAGCAATAAGAGCTGTTGGGCCAATGACACTTTGAATTCACATCACTGGGCCCACCCTGCTCACTTCAGAGTGGGATCAACTTGAAGGAAGCCAGGCTTGATCTGAGACAAGCAGGACCTGAGGACAGGGGAGTTCTACCACCCCCATCTGCAGCCTGTGCTCCTTCTCAGCCTGTTTCCCACAGCACAGCAGCAATCAGGGCATGTTCACATCAGTGAGCTGCAACTGAAGGTGCTGAATCTCTGTACCAAAAAAAAAACCCTAGTGTGTCAACGTGTCAGCTGTGAACACACCCTCACAGCCACACAGGCGTGCTCATAAACCACAGCTGCCATCAGGGAAGTCTTCTCCCCTGGGAGCATGGTGGGACCAAAGGAACGAGGAAGGACCAGCAGGACCAAAAGCCTTTCATTTTCATAGTGAAATTCATGCTGGCGTTTGGGCCAGCCTGAGCTGGCAACCTCAGGTAAAAACACAAAGAGCAGCTGGCTAGAGAGGTGGAGATACATCGAGTGAGGCTGTGCCATCCACAGGTTCCCAGGTGCAGGCAGACCCCAGACCCACAGCTCCTCACCCTCCTGCCCAGCACTCACTCTCCTGCCACCCAAACCAGATGGACTAAAGCCGAGCCTTCTTCAGGCCTTGCAGTTCACACCTGGCAAGTGTAAACCAAACACCCTGCCAGGTACAACTCTACCTGCTGGCAAGGAGCTGGGGAAGCTGGAATCAGCCTCTATAAAATAGAAACATTTAAAGCTTTGGTGTTTATTCCAGCACCAGCTGGCTCCAGCCTTGGTTCTGACCGCCAGTTCTCCTGGTGGATGGTTTCCAGGGATTCTCTGCAACCCAGGAAAACCAGCACCTGTGCACCTCCATCAACAGACCCAGCTCTTCCCTGCTCCCCCAGGAAGATGCATCCCATTCTGACTACAGATAGGGACAAGGATGAGATGGAAATACACATGGAACAACAAAACCTCTTGCCAGATGCAGCAGTTTCTCTGAGGAAGAGCACATTTGCAATCCCAGTGAAGTTGCCCAGAAACCAGGCAAGGAAAATGATGTAACGAGGCTCTCCAGTTGTCCAAAAGTGAATCACAGCCTCTACGACAGCTCCCCCCCCTCCCCTTTTTGCTGACTAATACCTGACACGAAGGGCCCCTGGGAGGAGCAGCACAGGAGAGCCCTTTAAGTGGTGCCTGGCTCCCTATCAAAACCACACAGAGGCTGTCTGGGACCTCCATCATGGGGAATTCCCCTTCTCCATGCCTAAAAGTAAGCTCAGCTGGGCCAGCCTTCCTGCATTTGGGGATCGCAGGCACAGAGCTCCTGCTCTGAAGGGCTCTCCCTCCCCCAGCCCCTCCAGGACCCAGCTGGTGAGTAGCACAATGATATTTTGGTGGGAGATTTCCTGTGATGGAGTGAGGGGAAGGCAGGCATCTTTTGGGGTGCTGTAAAAACAAGCCACCCCTTTTGCTCCTCAAAGAAATAAGCAGGGTTTTGTTATTTCATGCAGGTTGAGGCATTAATTTATAGACAAGGTGTTTTTTTCGTTCTGTGGGACTGCATTCAGCTTTGAAGACAGGTTTTTGAGGGTTTACAGAACAGCACTGGGCCGCTTGTTGGGGTAAAACAAGTCTTTCAGGGAAGGGAAGATGTTGGGCATATGTGGGGTCCTGGTCTCTCATCCCCAGCTGAGACTTCAAACACGAGCACAAAGAGCACGTCAGGGTCCCATCAGGACTGAGCTCTCATAACCCAGCCAGGCTGCCAGGCTGACGTACTGGCAGTGAAGGGCCAGTCAGTAAAAGGAGTTTCTGGGGTTTTAATTTTTTCGACCCAAAACATCAAATCCCCAAGAAGTGGTGGAGCTGTATGAATATAGCTGAGTAAGAAGCCAGGCCTGGGGCAGCTGGAAACAGCTCAATCTGCAGTGAAGGTCCTTGATGAAGCCAGCACCAGGTCACCTAAGGAGGACACGTCTAGAGCAACGGCAAAGAGCAGCACAGCTGCTTACAGTGAGACTTCTTCATTCCTGGTCCGTTGCTTTTATTTACACGTATATTTAATAAAAACCCACCACCTTCTCCTTGTGGCAAAACCAACAGGACAAAGAAAATCAGGTAGCTGTTGAGCAAGTCTCGAAGAGCAGAGTGAACCCAGATGTTCCCTGTGCTTGGTGCTCCTCTGGCTGATTTCGGTGCTCGACCACGGCACAACTGCAGCAGCAGCAGCACAGAGAAAAGGATCCCTGGAATACACTTAGAGGGTGGAATTCCCTCATTTAACATTAACTTGGAGGCTCAGTGGGGAATTCTCTGTGCCTCAGAGGAACGCCAGCCTCGGCCAGCTGGCAGCACCGCGCTCCTCCTTCCCGGGGCCGAGGCCACCAGAGCGCTTCGGCACAGCCTCCCCTCAGCCATGAGGGGGTACACGAGGAGCCCCCCCCCGGCCCCGCCATTTTGTGTCTGCAGAAGCCGGGGGAGCCGCTGCAAGGCTCGGCCTCGCCGCTCCCGTGCCAGCGCAACCTCCCGCAGGAAGAAGGCGCAGGCCGGCTGACACCGCCCCTCAGAGCCCCGAAAAGCCGGGCGGGACCTCCGTGTACCCCCAGGGAACCCACACGACACAGAGACGGCGCCTCCGCCATGACGGGCACGGTCCCCAGCAGCTCCCCGCCCTCCGCTTTATAGCCCCCGCCGCGCGCCCATTGGCTGCGCCGCCTGTCCGTCAGGCTGGGAATTTCCCGGGGGCGGACCCGGTGCCGGTGCCGGTGGCGGAGCGGAGGGACCCGGACCGAGACCCCCGACCCCGATCCGACCCCGACCGCGATCCGGGCGGCGGCCCCGCCGTGGGGCGCACGGCAGGTGAGCTCGGAGCGCTGCGGGGCCCTGCCGCCCTCGCGGACAGGAGCCCTGCCCGGGGCACCGGGGGCTTACGGGCAGCGGGGTCGCGCCGCCCCAGCGAAGGGGCCCGGCCCGGCGGGAGCTGCCGGGATCGGGGGTGCGCCTTGCCCGTGTCTGGCCGGTTCTCGGGTGGTCGGGGTGAGAGCCCGGGAGGGGGCCGGGGCCGCGCCGTCCCCGGGGGATTGTCCCGGAGCCGCCCGGTGTCGCGGTAATGGTGCCGTGCCTCAGTTTCCCCTCTGCCGGGCAGGGCGGGGGACGGGCGGGCTGTCCGTGCTGCCGGCGGTGCCCGGGGGGTGCGGGTGGGGGTCCCCCGGCCCCCGGGCGGTGCTGGTGCCCGGGGCGGCCCCGCTCCTCCCTCGCCCCGCCTTGCACAACCCCGGCGTTTCCCCGGGCCCACGCCTCTGCCTCCCGGCTGCCCCCGGTGTGCGATCCCCCCGGGCAGAGCCGGTTCCTGGGCTCCCTCCAGGGGGGCGGCGGCCGTGGCCTCAGGTACCCCCCTGTCCGTGCTGTTTCTCTTTCCCTTTGACTTTTTCCCTCTGGGCCAACCGCGTGTGCCCGCAGCGGATGCTGATCCAGAGGTTCGAACAGCTGGAGTAGGGATGGCAGCATCCTCTTCTGTTGGGAGGGAGGCACAGCTTGTCTCCCCCTTTCCCCTCCCTCAATTCCATTCAAGACCCTCATGGAGGGCAGAGAGAAAAAAAACCAAAAAAAAACCCCAAAAGAACAAAAAACCCAAACAGAAAAGATGCTGCCTGTCGCTGCTGCGTTTGGGTGAGAGTAGCTCCATGTGGGACTCATGGGGATCTGCATCCCCTCAGAGATCTGGCTGTCCTGTGCCTGTGTCCCTGGCACACGGGTTGCCCCCTGTATCAAGAGGTCAAACACAGCCCTTTCCCTTGAGCAGGTTATTCCCATCGCTTGGGTGGGTTATTCCCAGCCCCTGGGGGAATGGGAGCTGTTCTGCTGCCACAAGCTCTTTTGGAGTGCACATTTCATGGAGAGCACCGTCAGCTGAAGCATTCCTGAGACTGGACTTCAGGCACTGGGGTGAATTCTGGAGACAGGAAGGCTCCAACCAGGCACGTCCTTGAGAGCTGCTTCTGTGGTGAGGTGAAGCAAGCAAGAGGAAAACAGGAGAGGCTTTTTGCTGCCTTTGGCATCGTTCCTGGTTCTGCAAGAAATCCCACGACGCCCTTTCAGCCCGACCTACGCCAGGCAGACCTATTTAGCACAGGGCCGTGGGTTGTTGCTTGCCAGCAGCTGGTATAAAACTCTCGTGGGTGGAGGAAACCAAACCATCTACTCTTGTGGCATTGCAGATTTTGTTTTAAAGCAGCAGTTCTTGCACTTTGGGTGGCACTTTGCTGGTGTAGCTTTGTGGTGTCACTATCTGCTATCACCTATCAGCTTGGTTGTTGCTGGCTGAAGCACACCAAGCTGGACAGGAGTAGCTTGGAAGCGAGGGAAAGGCTACAAGGAAAGGGGTGGCTGTGCCTTGTTCTGCTCTGGAGTGCTGTGACAAGCAGCCATGATGCTGCTGAGCTCTGCAGGGAGAAGTGGAGCAGGCAGGATGAGCCAGATGTCTTTGCAGCAGAAGACAGGGTCTTGCATAAATCCCCACCCCGTGCTGCCAGGAGAGCACCACCACCGTGCCTGGCTGCATGTCCTGCCTGCATTGAAGCCTGAGCCCATCCCGAGGAGCTCTGCAGCTGTGTGTGGTCAGCTGTGTTTGTAAACCTGGCAGACCCAGGGAAATGCTTTATTTTCCTTGTGAGCAGCCTCATCAGAAGCAGGTTGTTTCATGAGGCCTCTTTGGAAGGTGGGCTTTTGAGGCAAGAGTGGGATTTCTGGCTGGGGGACATCTTTAATACCTGCTGTGTTTTGGGTAGGTCTTTTGCCTTTCCCGCCCTCTCTTTGTGGCTAAACTGGCTGGAGAGCAGCACACTGCAAGTGGAGGTTCAGACCTTTCCCTTTGAGACCTGAGCCTTGCAATACATGCTTTTCCCTTCTTTTATTACTCCCAGCCCTGTGGACTGCAGTGCCCAAAAAGTCTCATTATTGCTGCCTCCTAAAGCAAACTCTACTTTTGCTTTCCTGCAAATTAGAGCAGTCCAGGAATGGTTTTCCCTTGTCTGGGAAGCTGCTGGAGCCCTGTGTAGAAGAAAACCAGTCTGGGGGCTACAGTGTTTTCCAGTAAAATGATGAAACAAAGAAACAAAATCACTCCATGTTGTCTGTGTGGCTTTTGCTTTCCCTCTGAGGAGGCAGGCTGGGGACCCAGCAGCCCCAGCCATGGGAAAATTATGCTGGCAGCCTGCAGGGATTTGCTTTCACCTCCTGTGATCCTGCTGCGGAGGAGGCTTCCTGTGAATCTTGAGCACTGAAGTAAGGAAAAACCCCTTCTCTTTAGGGGGTTCCCATCGTAGGATGGGAATTGAAGGGCTGCCAAGCTCTGGGAGGCTGCTCCCCACCTGGGGTCACTGCCCAAAGCAACCCCCCAGCAGTGCCAGCCCCCTCCTGCACAAGCTTCACATCCTAAGCCTTGGTATCTTCAGTGTTGAGTAATTTCAAAGTAGGAATCACATCTTTCTGCCACTTCTGCATGGCTGGAGCAGTGATGGCTGTGGCAGTGCTGCATGTTGTTCTGGGTGACAGCAGTGACAGCTCCAGCTCACTCCCAAGCCACAGCACAGCTATTTAAACACCGCTCTGCTTTCATCTTTGCCCATGAGTCTCCTCTGCCAGTTCACACTCTCATTCTCTACTTTTGCTGAGTTGCCTTAAAAATTTGCTACCTAAAGGTCTTGGTGTCCCACATGGAAACAGCAACGCCCACAGGTGCCCGTCTGGCAGCCTCTGACAACGGCTGGGCACGGAGCCAGTGAGCTGCAGCCACGGTCTGAGCCTGGCCCTCGGGCCCCAGGGCTGTGAAATATTGTCAGATCACCTTAGGAACTGTTGACTGGCGAAGAGGGAAGTGTTCTCTGGTGGTTTGGTGGTTTCTGCTGGAGTTTGTAGTAGTTGTGTTTTCTTTGCGTATCTAACCACTGCTAGGTGCTGGTGTATGGTCTCTCTCTCCTCCACTTTTGTTTTTATTGAAATGAGATTTTTCACTGTAAATCTCACCTGTCAGAACTCTTAAAAAAAATACACAACAAACCAAGACTGGGATTGGTGACTTGGTCTCTGGACCCCATGGTGACCTCTCTGTATCAACAGTGCCTTGCAGAAATTGGACTGTGCCTTCACTCCAGGAATACCCACCCTGTTCTCAGTGGTGGCCTGGAATGCTGTGGAAACCCCTCCCTCTTGCTGGCTATTGTTTGTTGTGAATTTGTGGCTGGTCTGTGCTAGGGTCAGCTGGAGATAGTCCAGTTCCTCTCTGCAGCTGTTGTTTGAAAGCAGCTCCTGTGGTCCCTTTGCTACAACCTCCCTGGTAGGGTACAGACCTTGAGTAGAAAAGTTCTTGATAGAATCTTGAGAACAGGGAATACCAGAGGCTTGCAGTGGCTCCATCCAGCTGGGAGAATATGGGATCACTGCAAGTGCTGTGCTGTTTGGCAGGGTGGCCAGTGCAGCTGGACTCTGAGGGATTCCTGCAGGGGTGCACAGGGGACAGGCACCTCCCTTGTGCTATGGGACAAGGCAGAAAACCTCCAGGTTTTGGGTCTGGCATTAAGAGAATGAGGACTGGTATTTCAGGCTGCTTCCAAGCCACATGGGGAGATGGTACTGCAGGAGAGGGCAGCTCTTCCCTCTTCTTCATCCTCTTCCTACCTTCCCTGACACACACGTGGGCTCATGCTGGTGCAGGATGCAGATGCCCCACAAGGTGGTCACTGCAGGGTGGGTTTGGTACCCAGCTCCTCCCAGAGCCCCAGGTCTGGAGCAGCATGTGCTGACTGGACAGCAGTGAGAAGCAGGCTCGGGTCCCCAGCCAGCCTGTGGCACTGTCCCCATCCTCTGCCAGGCTGGCCAGGTAGTGTGGACGCAGGTGATGGCATTTCCCAGCCACAAGAGTCCCACTGGGCTGCGTGCTGGCCTCATCCAACCTGGCCCTGATCACTTCTAGGGATGGGGCATCCACAGCTGCTCTGGGCAGCCTGTTCTGGTGCCTCACCCCCTCACAGTAAAGAATCTCTCCCTTATACCTAAATCAAACCTGCCCTCTGTTTAAGGCTGTGACAGTGCTGCCATCTCTGGGAACCACAGCTCAGAAATGGCCCTGGCTCTTCCACAGCTTCCTGTCAGCTGCTCTGGGCTCCAGGAATAGCCTCTCCTCAGCTCACCCCGCACCACACAGCTGGGCAGCTCCCAGTGGCACTTCCAGCTGCTTGGGATGGGGTCACTGGCTCCCCATCAAGGGGCCAGAGACAATGGAGGGCTTGGCAGCACCCACGGATGGCAGGAGGATGATGAGAGGCACCAATGCATCTCCCAGAAGCAGAGAGCTGCTGAGGCCAGGGCTGATTCCCTGTCGCTGAGGCAGGCATTAATTGCTGTTCCAGTTGTGGATGCTGCCAGGTGACAGCTGTCATCTGGAAAGTCCCTGCCGCTCCCTGGGAGGCAGGTCATCCAAACTGGAGATCAGCCTGGATCACTCATGGTGTGAGCATTAGTCTGAGGCTGAGGCAGTTTCGGGTACAGACTACCCCCTTCTCCTTTCTGAATGCCTCCTCTCCTGCTCACCAGCTGTCTTGGCTGGGACAAGAGCCCCTTGGGGTGCTCCTGTTGTGCCCCCAGGCAGCATCCCAGCTTCAGCTAGCACCAGGACCTACTCAGCTGCTGCTCTGCTCCGTGTCCTGACAAGCTGGCATCAGGGGGGATAGGTCTGATAAGTTGTGCTGTGATTCACAGCTGCTGCTTTATCCCCCCAGGAGATGGGTGAGACCTGCAGCCAGGATCCTGCCCAGCTGTCCCCAGGCCAGACTTCAGCAAGGGGGAGGCCTTAGGCCACCCACAAGTGCAAGGGATTGGAAAAGCAGTCAGCATCCTGCTTGTGGGTGTTTTGTCTCCTTGGGCTTTGCTCCCAGCCTGGCTCATGCCTGGATGTTTCCTGTGCCCAATTCAGGAACCATGCTGCTGGCAGCCAGTTTTTCTGGCTGAGCAGGAGAACAGAGTAGGTCACTGCCTAGCTCCTAGGGCTCATCCCCAATACTGCCCAAATGTCCCTCCAGCTGCTGGTTAAGGCTTTTGGAGTTGCAGACACTGCCTGTCCCCAGACAGCCCCTGACAAGCCTTCATGCACCCCAGAAATACCGTGTGTTGAGCAGCATGCCCCGGTGACAGTGCCAGGTTTGGTCTGGTGTGGGTGAATGTTGCTGAGCTGCATCTCCATCTCTCCTGGCATGCAGCAACCACGGGTTGCAGATTTCTCTGTGACTGCAGTGCCCTGCATGGGTGAGAGCCAGCCCCAAGTGGGGCTGCTGGTGATGCCTGCTCGTGTGACCGCTCTCATGGCCATGAGTCACCCCACACGTTCTCCCCAAGCAGGGCTGCAGGGGAAGTGCCTTCACCTGGCTTACTTGTTGGCTGGCTGGCAGGCAGTGAGGCACCAGCACAGCACCCCAGACCCCCGCAGAGTTGTGACCAGGGGAGATAGAGAAAGGTGACACCGTGCTGCATTGCCTTGCAGGGATGCCTGGCTGGGAGGCAGGTGACTGAACAGCAGGCATGGAAGGGAGAGGACCTTATCATATCTATGACCCTGGTGGGGGCTCAGAGGAGGATGGATGCACGGCCCTGGAGCGGCTGGTGGAGGAGAACGCCCGCCTGAAGGAGAAGATGCAAGGCATCAAGTCTATTGGTAACTGCTGCGTGCCAGGGGGATGAGATCTGCCTTTGGGACAGCCCAGCCTGTGCCCACAGAGCCAGGGCTTGCTTGCTTGCTTGAGGAAAGGTGCTTGTAGGAGCTTGGGGTTTTGGCACTGGGGCAGCAGCAGCAAAGCTCTCCCTGTCCTGGAGGGTTGAGCAGGATGTCTGAGTTTTTTCACATGGCAGTGCTAAAAGAGCAAGAATTTTGCTGAACTTCTGGGGTGTTTAATGCTGGAATAAATGGCTGGAAAGAAAAGACAAGTGCTGAAGCGAGGACAACTCCTTGGAGTTCATGGGTGCTGGGACCAGTTCTGCTTTTGATGAAAATCCTCACCTCCTGCAAACCCTGTTGGGCCAGGGGCTTTTCCCAGGTGTTTCTCAAGGAACCTGCTGTTGAGTGCTTCCTGTGGCAGCAGGAACATGCCAGTGTTGAAATGTTCCAGCTGAGTTGTGCCACCCTCTTTCTTCTCCTTGTCAGCCTTCCCCCACTCCCACCCCCAGTTTTGCTTTCTGTCTCGTGAGCCAGCTTCCTCCTTTGAGTCCTGCTTCTGCAGCCGAATTTCCACCTGCCTTGTGATTCCTGTTGTGTCACCATGCCCTTACCTGGGACAGGGACTCACTGGTGTGACAGCAGCCCCCCCTCATCGAGGGAGGATCACATTGTTCATGGCAGACCCCAAAGTGGGGAGGTTGGACCTGTAAGTCCGCCACTCAGGCTTAAATTTGTCTCTTCTTGGAAGCAGAGGAGAGCCCCAGTGGTGCCTTCTGCCTCCTGTAACCAGTGCTCTGTGTGTCAGCATGAGGATGTCTGACACCAGTGAGCCGCTGATCCAGCTTTGCCGTTGGATTTATCCCAGAATAGTTGTTTCCAGATGAAGAAGGACTATTCTGGGTGCTGCTCCAGCCAAATGGGGTTTTTAAGTACTGCAGGCCCTGGGGGAAGGAGGCTGAGCACCCTTCTGTTGCCCACAACAGGAGAGCTTCTGGAGGAGTCCCAGGTCGAGGCATCCAAGCTGCGGCAGAAGGCAGAGGACCTTGTGAAGGACAATAAAATGCTGATTGGATCATCTTCCTTGGAGGACTTAGTGGAAACTGGAGGTAGGAGATGTGAGGCTCATGGGGGAGGAATAACCTGATGGCTCAGAATCCTGAGCTTGGGGGAAGGGAAAGGCTGTGCAAGAGACTTTAATGACTTCTGTGGTGTATCAAACCACTGCCATCCTCCCTTCTAAAAGGAGGTTTCTGTCCCATCCCCATAGGCTGGGTAGAAATCATCCATCAGTGCCTGAGCTTGCAGGGGTGTGCTGTCTGCATCCCTGGGCTGGGAGGAGGGAGGCTCTGCTCTCCAAAAGGCTCATGGCTGCCTCCTCTCCCCTCTCCACAGCCGTCGGCCCCGATCCCAGCTTTGCACGGGCAGCCCCGGGCAGTGCCCAGCCGGACGTGGAAGCACAGAAATCACCTCCCACTGTGAGTCTGCTGAGTGTGGAAGCTGGTGCTGGCATGGCTGCAGAGTGAGGCACTGTCCATCTCATTAAAGCAAAAGGAGGAAGCCTTTAGCCTCTAGAAACAGGGAGGAACCTGGAAGGAGGGGTCAGCTCCCCTGCTGCACTCCTGGTGGTTCCTCTCTTTGTGTGATGGGCATCCTGGGCTGCCATTCCCTGGGGAGCTCTGACCTGGCTGCCTCCCCTTGCAGGGATCCTCCTCAGGAGTTTCAGATTGCTGCCATCCAAGCACAGGGGTTTCCCCAGGAAGGCAGGAGAGCAGTGAGTGGCCCTGCTCCCTGCAGGATTTGGTGTTGGCAGCTGGGAAGCTGAGCCAGTGTCAGGGGTTTGAGAGTGTGAAGGGCTTCAGCTCTGTACCCAGGCAGGCACCAGCAGGGCTGGCTGACCCATGTCAAGGAAGCCCTTGGGCAAAGCACAGAGTGGGGATAAACTGGGCAAGCGTCCTTCCCCAGACACAACTGGCCTGGGTGAGGGGTCAGTGAAGCAGCCCCGGCCATATGGGGACACCAATGTCTGCAGATGCCACATGACAGTGACAGAAGAGCTGTGACAGCCCAGGTAGCTGTCAGTGATGCTCTGATGTTCTGCTGGTGCCCACACTGGGTGGAAGGACCAGGCCTCCAAGCCCTGTTATTGTTGACAGGGTCTGCCCTAGCCAAAGCTCTGTGTGCTCCATTTGCTGCCACCTGAATGCCCTCCTGACTGTCATTGCCCCATCCTGTTCTGGTTTTTTGTGTGCTGAAATGGAGGGGAGAAAGGATGGGGAGCCCAAGGGCAATGAACATCAGCTGGCACCAGTAAGAGGACATGCTCTCATTGCACATCCTATTCTCATTGCCCAGAGAGACTCTTGGAGGGGTTGGGTCTTACTGGACACTCCTGGGATGCAGCTGTGAGGTGATGGAGAGCAGAACGGGATCTGCTTGGCCACCAGCTGCTGGTGCCTGAGCCAAGTCCAAGTCGTGTGCCCACACCTGGATTCTCCCAGCTTGGGTCCTCACTGCCTCCCTTGCCAGCAGACATGGTGGGAGGAGCTGGCTGTGCTGTGCCCCACACACACTCTCCCACAGCAGGTTTGGGGCTGTAAACTCCAGGGTCAGGGTGCTGAGGACACACTGGGCTGCCCCTGTGGTGCAATCTGGGGCATTCCCACAGGCAGCAGGTGAGTCAGCGGGGCTGGGAGTGGAGCAGACATAGGTGTGCCAGCACAACCCCAGCTCCTCCCAGCAGTCCATGTGTGCCAGTGGCACCTCCTAGGCTATGGAGGAGTTAACCAACCACACCAGAGGAGTATAAACCTCCTGGAGACACTCCCCATGGGCAGGGTGCACCCTGACACTGGTGGGTGTGACCTGGACTTTCCCAGGCACTGTTTAAATCTGGTACATCACCCATTTGGCTGTTACCTGCCAAAGGTCTCGGGTTCCTGGTGCCTGGCATGCCACAGCAGCAGGGAGCACAGAAGTAGGACAGGTGGGAGGAGAGCATGGGAGTTGGGGTAAGACCACCACCCCTTCCAGCACTGACCAGGATTTATGTAGAGAGGACAGTCTCAGGAGCTGGGATTTTTAGTCTTGATGCAGATGGGAAGAGCTCAGGTGGAGGAGACCAAGGGTGGAGATGCCTCCACTGCTGACAGCGATTTGAGAGTGTGTTCTGCCCAGACTGCCAAGGGGCACAGGGAATCCATGAGCTGCTCCTCCACCCAGGGACTCGGTGTGCCATACCCAGCAGCTGGGAATCAGACCTTTACAAAGCTGCCACAGTTTTTCAGCATGCTGAGAGGTGCTGCAGAGTGTCTTGGTGCTGGCCCAGCTCCACACCACAGCCCTGCATGAGACATGAAGTTGATCTGCCCTAAGAAGAACTTTACAATGCTCCTTTAGCTGCTCTGACCACACTTGATGCCATTCCCAGGACTTGGAGCAGGCCCCGAGCGAGGATGCCAACCTGCTGCCCCAGCTGCAGCAGCTGGAGAACACGCTGAGTGGCTGTGCCAAGGAGGCCAGCAAGGACCAGGTCTTTGTGCGCATGGGCTACATGGCCTCCGAGCTCAAGCGCTTGGCCTCCAAGGTGCACAAGAATGAGCAGAGAACGTCCTTCCTGCAGGTGAGCAAGGCTGGCACTTCATGCAGATTATCCTTGTGGTGTTTTTTCCCTCCAAACCCCTCATACCCACCCTGAGGTGGACCCCCATGTCCTTAGCGTGGCTTGGTGGGAGGTGTGGGTGGCCCAGGGCTGGCCATGGTCCTCACACTGGCAGTGTTCACCCTGCAGACGTTGTGTGAGACGCTGCACAGTGAGAACAAGGAGCTGCGCACCAAGCTGGAGCATGACCTGGAGCAGAGAAACCAGGCTCTGGAGAAGCTCAGGTGAGGATGGGCTCTGTGGATGGGGACAGGGCTGCCCTGGAAGCTTCTTCCTGCTGACCCATCTCTTCCTGCCCACAGGTGTGAGAACCAGGAGCTCCGGAGGATGGTGACACTGAGCAGCCAGGACAGTGGGAAGAGGGAGGCTGCTGAGCAGCAGCAGGTGAGGAGGCAGCATCTCCTTGGAGAGGGCTGGGAAGGAGGCAGGGAGCCCGCTGACACTTCAGCAAAGATGGCCTCATTTTAATCGAGCCCCCAGTTTGTCCCAGTGTGACCAGCAGGACTTTTCAGGGTCTCAAGGGGATGGGGGAGGCAGTGGGAGGGGAACTGGCTCGAGTTTAGCCGGCCTTGGGCACAGCCTCCACAAAAGCCCTGAGGGTCCCCCCCGTGCGCGTCCAGCAGAGCGGGGCCATGGTGGAGAAGGCGCCGGGCAGAGAAGAGCTGGAGGCCAAGGAAAAGAAGGTGAAGATCCTGGAGCACCAGCGCAGGGAGGTGAGGACCAGGCTGGGAGGGAGGCACCACTAAGGAGGCGGGGAGTGGGCAGAGTGGGCACAGGGCTGGGATGGCACCAAGAGACTGGGGCAGGGCTTCAGAGCTGCAGGGAAGCACTGCTGGAGCTGGGATCTCCATCCAGCTGGTCCCCAAAGTGCTTTCATGACAGGAGTCTGCTGGGGACCACCACAGCTGGTTCATAGCAGGATTTGGGCTCCTGTTCAGCCATCCCTCTCTCCCTGCAGCTGCTGGAGGTGAATAAACAATGGGATCAGCATTTCCGCTCCATGAAGCAGAAGTACGAGCAGAAGGTAGGGCTGGGTGCTCAGGGCTGGGTGCTTGGGGGGCACATTCCTGCTGGGTGCTCAGGGCTGGGTGCTTGGGGGGCACATTCCTGCTGGGTGCTCAGGGCTGGGTGCTTGGGGGGCACATTCCTGCTGGGTGCTCAGGGCTGGGTGCTGTCTGTGGGCACTCAGAGGAAATGGTATAGGGAGATTTGGAGGCTGCCTGTGCCTCCTTTCCCCCAGTGTGGATCCTTTGAGGCCAACGTCCCCACTCCCTCCTGGCAGGTCACAGACCTACACCAGGAGCTGGCTGAGGCCCGCAGGGCAGTGACCGAGCTGGAGTCGGAGCGGGAGCAAAAGCAACGGGATTTTGACCGCAAGCTGCTCCTG
The DNA here is from genome assembly GCF_027887145.1 of Ammospiza caudacuta. NCBI lineage: Eukaryota > Metazoa > Chordata > Aves > Passeriformes > Passerellidae > Ammospiza > Ammospiza caudacuta. The sequence goes on along the minus strand of NC_080608.1, from coordinate 12,322,619 downwards.
GCCAAGTCCCGGATCGAAACAGAGGAGGTGAGTCCCTTGGGAAGGGTGACAGGGAGCTGCCAGCCCTGTTGTCCTGCCCTGGCTGATCTCCCCCCACCCTGGGTCCTGCAGGCAGAGAAGGAGAGGCTGGCCATGGAGGTGAGGGACCTGCAGCAGAGGATGCGGTTCCTGCAGGAGCAGCTGGCTCCGGTCACCAGGCAGCGGGAATACCAGGAAAAGGAGATCCAGAGGCTGAACAAGGTGCACTGCAAAATGTCTTTAATGTTCTCTAGTCTCTTCACCTCTCTCAAATCCAAAACTGACCCTGATAACCCACTCTTGCCCAGGCAGAGACTTATATCAGGTCCCCCACATCCCTCTAGGCTCTGAGAAAGGAGGGTTCAAGGAGAGTCTGTTGTCCTTCTTGCCCCTGCCCAGTTATACCCACTTCCCATGCTAGGCACATGCCCAGGGTCCTCCAGTGGCATCTTGGGCACTGAACTTGCTCTGACCCTGCTCCCCTTTCTTTCTCTCTAGGCACTAGAAGAGGCTCTGAATGTCCAAGCCTCTCCACCACCCATCTTTGCCATGGAGCCAGCAGGGAAGCTGCCACAGCAGGAGCTGCTGACCCAGAATGAGCTACTCAAGCAGCAGGTAGGTCAGGACACAGAGCCACTGGGGACAGACAAGGAAATGCATGTCCTGAATTTCCAAGCAAAGAGCTTTGTGTGCCAGCAGCAGCTGGGCAGGTGTCAGTGCTGGGATGGTGGGGTTGGGGACCCAACTCAGCATCCTCCAGGCATTCATCTGGAAGGACTGCAGCCATGGGCACTGGAGCCAGCCCACAGGGGCTTGGCATGGCTGGTGGAGTCAAGGATGGCAGCACAGTGATGGGGTTGCTTGGGGGAGGTGTCTGCCCTCAGCCAGGTGTACCCACATTCTTCTTTCCTGCCAGGTAAAAATTTTTGAGGAAGATTTCCAACGGGAACGGAGTGACAGGGAGAGGATGAATGAGGAGAAGGAAGAGCTGAAGCAGCAGCTGGAAAAGCTGCAGAAGCAGTTGGTCCTCTCCAACAACCAGGTGAGCAGTGCTGGGTGCTACTAGCAGCACTCTGGGAGCCCTGTGTCAACCCCATGTGTCTCAGAAATGCTCGCCCCCTGTGTCACCTAAGAGTAAAGGCTGAAGGACAGGAAGGCCAGAGGGGTTTTTTGCTTGTCACTGCCAGAGAATCTCCTTTCATCTCCTCTTTCTGCATCTCTCCTGGGGGTCTGATGGGGGGAGATTGGTGCAGACATTCCCTCAGCAACCCTAACTCATGTAGATGGGGGATGGCAGGGTGGGCTCTGCACTAACCCCTCTTCCTCCCAGCTGCGAGCCTCCAAAGACGATTGCCAGAGGGAGAAGGAGGAGAAGGAGAAACTGAAGAAGCTGCTGAAACAGCACAAACAGGTAGGGATGGGATGGGATGGGATGGGATGGGATGGGATGGGATGGGATGGGATGGGATGGGATGGGATGGGATGGGATGGGATGGGATGGGATGGGATGGGATGAAACCTTCCTTGGGCAGAGGGGCTGGTGGCTGTAGGTGATGGGTGATGGTGGGCTGCCCTTGGGATCTCCCCATCATCTGTCCTGGCTCCTTGCAGGCTTCTGGAGAAAGGCTGCACGCCGAGCCAGGCCCGGGGCCGCTGGGCCCAGCGTGCCCCATGTACCAGTACCAGTACAGTCCCCCCATGGCTCCCCCCATGTACCACGGCTACGAGGAGTGGCAACAGGTCCGGTACCCACCAGCCATGCCTGGCGAGCACACGCAAGGACAGAACTTCCACCATTTTCCCCCGGTGAGACTCCACCTCTGCCAGCAGGAGGGGGAGCAGAGGGTGACGTGTGGGCGGGTCTGGGGCTCCCTGCCCTCCAGGGCCACTGAGTCCCAGAGCAGGGAGCTGAGCAAGTGTGTGCTGGTGGCATGTGACTGCTCAGCCCCTTTCCTCCCCCTCCTTCTCCTCTTCACACGTTCGGTCAGAGTGCTGCCTGATGATTCACATGGCAGGTAATTCCCTGTCTCTGTTCCATCTCCTCCCACAGCCTGAGTACCCCTGGCGCCCGCCCTGTGCCATGGCTCGCAGCCAGAACGCCCAACCAGTGGCTGGGGTGAAACCAGTCCCCAAGGACTTGGGTAAGGCTCAGACCCTCCCTGACAGGGGTGCTCATCCTTCACCCTGAGACTTTAGGCAGTTGGCTAAACACATGGGGGAGGGATGGGGCCACAGCTTTCCAGGCAGTGGCCATTTTCCCTTAGCCCCCACCTCTCATCAGCTGATGGGATGATTTTGCCATGGGGTTGGTGCCTGCTGCATCCCTGCCAGCATCCCCACAGCACCTAAAGTCAGGCTGAGCCCAAACAGCTCATGGAGTTATGGCAGTTGGTGCTCAGGGATAGCAACCATGCCACAGCTGGCATCTCTGCTGTGGGGCTTGTGTGAGGATGAAGAGCTGTGCTTACCCTGTGCCACCCCTCTCTTGTGTCTCAGAACAGGCAGGTCCCGGATTGCCCTAACGTCAAGGACCAGCCACGCTCTGACACCAGAGGAAGAGGAGTAGGGTGTGTGTGTGTGCCCGTGTGTGTGTGTCCAGGAGCTTCCTCCGGCCGCCAATGCCTGTGCAAGGACATGTGCTGCACGTGGGGGGCTCAGCAGCGCCTTCCCCCAAGGATATCATGAAGGAGAGACTGAAGGTGCCATCGTGGTGACAGCCAGCATGGGGTCAGTCCCCTGCAGCCATCCCCTTCCCCACGAGGAGCCAGGCCTGGCCTGGCAGCGCTACAGACCCGAGCCAGTGGAAGAGGAGCCAGTGTTTGCCAGGAGCTGCCCAGAGCAGAGCCCCTGGAGGAGTGGGGAACAGCGGGGACTCTCCCGGTGGTGGGAGACCCCACACTCGCAGGCAGGTGCTGGCCGCAGCCGTGGCCCGGCCTGAGGGTGGTTGGTGTCTTCGTATTTATTTAAGGACTGAAGTGTGCCTGAGTCCCTCTGGTTTTGTCCTGGGCAGTCTCTGGGGAGGGAGAGAGGGAGGGATACCAGGGCTGTTGGTCCCCGTGTGCTTGGAGACAGACTGAGTGCAAGGAGACCCCAACCCTTGCTTGGGCACCCCAGGATCTGTTGCCCCAAGTGCGTGCCCCCACCTCCCTCTGTGTGCTGAGCCCAGCCCCTCAGCCTACCCTTTTCTGCCCCCCACCTCTGCCAGGGCAGGGAAGCCCCTGCTGCCCCCTCTGCCTTTCCATGCAACAGTGGCCTTGGGGACAGTCTTTGACATTGCACACAGCAAATCTTGCTCCACGAAATAGGTCTGGAGAGGAAAAAACAAACACAACCCAGTTTCTGTAAGCGTGGCTGTCACAGGTGTGACAGCAGGAAGCACAGGATTCCAGTATGCTCCTCACTGGGGGTTGTCTTTGGTCCTGCCTCCAGCCCTTTTTGCCCACCTGTGCTCTGCACTCCCTCCCCATCCTGTCCCCAAATGCTGGGCTGTGATGATAATTCTGTGGAAAAAATTGAGTTTCTCCAGCCTGGCACTGCTACCCCCAGGCTGGCCACTGTGCCCCCCACTCTACCTCCCCTACCCCTGGCCAACACGTGGGGCTGCACATTTGCAGAGCCTTTATTTGGTGTTTCTCTGGTGGGTTGGTGAGGGGCTGGCCACCCCTGCCCAGGAAAGCAGCACGTCTGTGTGCCAGGAGCACGGGCAGCCTGAATGCACTGAAGAGCTGCTCCGTGCTCGGCACGCTCAGGCCGGGCCCGCCCCAGCCCGGGGCTTTCGGGCCAAGCCTTCATGGAGATGTGGTCTCCTCCAGGGACAGCCAGCCCCTGCATCCTCCCACTGCCCGGGATGGTGGAGAGGAGGGGGCAGGCTGGAGATGTCACCACCAGGGGTGGAGGTGGGACACAGGGATATTGGAAGTATTTACTGAGGTTTCTGCCATGAGATCCTCAGCCCAGCATCCTGACTGGGGGGTGCCAAAGGAGCAATGGAGGGAACAGGGCGTGATTCCTGCTGCTGGGGAGCATCTGGGGAGGGAATGGAATGGGAAGCAGCCGGGGGGATGCTGGCCCTCGTGCCAGCAGCCCGAGGCTCTACTGGTCATCGTGGTTTTCCTGCTGCCGCCGCCTCAGGTAGGTCATGATGTTGTTCTTCACGACGGCGATGTTGGTGCGATGGTACCAGCGCATGACAGGCACACCCTCGGGGCTCACCAGGAACTTCTCAAAGTTCCACTTGATGTCATGGATCCGCAGAGGCTCCCAGAAGAGCCTGTTGGGGTTCCCAAAGTCCTCCACCACCGGGGGACAGGCGTTCTGCAACAGGGAGCCAATGGATCACTGCTTTGCCCCTCCGAAAAGCAAACTGGGTCTGTCCCCCTCATCTCCCCTTGCCGTAGCACCTACCTTCAGGAAGGTGAAGATCTTTTGCTCCTTGGCCCCGTTCACATCCCCTTTCTGGAACAGCTGGAAGTTGGGAACAAAGCCACCTCCTGGCCGGACATACCTACAAGGCGGGGAACAGGATGTCGTGCAATGGACAGCTCTGGGTGCTCGCACAGGGGTGGTGATAGGTCCCCAAACCCCTTGTTTGGGTCCTGAGCCAGCAGCAGCTGCAGCCTGGGCTCCCACTCCTGGGGGAGAGGTGTCCCACAGCCCCCACCACAGCACTCACTTAAGCGCAGGGAGGATCTCTGAGTTCTGGCCAGGTTCCTGCTTCCCAAATTGGTTGGAGGGGAAACCGAGGACCACGAGCCCCTCGTTTCTCAGCTCATCTTGTAGTGCATTCAATTCTGCATGCAAGGAGAGCCAGAAGTGGGTTAACAGAGGGCTGGGCACACCTCCACACCTGCAGTTACCATCTGGGACCATTCCAGCTAGGCCGGGCCTTGGGGAGCAGGCATTAACCCTTTCCCCAGCTCCCTGAAGCACAATGGACCATGGGGCCCTGCAGGACCCTTACCAACATACTGCAGTGTCAGGCCTCAGTATGTGGCTACGTTGACAAAGAGCACAGTCTTCCCCTTGTACCTCTCGAAGGGGATGTACTCGTCCCCATCGATGGTCAGGGCCCCGTAGTTGTAGATGGTGTCATTCACCGACGGGTAGCAGTCCACCTGTGGGGCGAGGAGCATCCTGTGGCAGCGGGCTGGGGGCTGCCAGCCACCCCCCTCCCCATCCCCAGGGCCAGCAGGGCAATGGGGCCAGCCCTGCTGCGGGACAGCTGCCAGTGTTGTGTCCCCTGCCCGGAGTGCCGCTGGCAGCAGCCGCGCTGCGGCGTGCCAAGGTCGCGCTGCCGGGACGGGCTGGCTGGGGCGGGGGTCTGGCTGCAGCTGGGGGATGTTTGCCGAGCAGGGAGCAGCAGGAAGGCGAGTGGCTGCAAAACAGCCGGGACACGGGGGAGGCCAGAGCCAGAATGCCGAGGCTGTGGGCAAGGGAACAGGACCCACCAGCCCTGGGGGACAGCGGCAGGGCAGGGGGTGCCGGTGGGATGGGGAATGGGCCGGGAAGGGTTGGGCTGGAGCAGCCTCTGCATCCGGGGCCACAGGGGTTAACCCAGAGGAGCCCCCTCCTGTCCCCTCCAGGGTAGCCAGGCTCAGCCCAGTGCCACCGAGGGGCTATTTTGGGAGCTGGCAAAGGGTGAAATCACAGGGGTTGCACTCGAGGAATGAAGGCTCCGTGGGGCTGTGGGGTCCCTGTGGCAGGGTGGGGAGCCTGGCTGGGGGGTGACGGTGCCCCTGCCCGCTGAGCTGTGGGGACACGGTGGGTCCCACACCTTCCCGACATGGGGGAACCCACCCGGACATTGCAGGGGGGAAAGCCCCCGTGCTCTGCCCCGGGGAGGTCACTTGGGGGACACAAGGCTCTGTCCCCCTTTGTCCCCAACTCCAGGACAGCGATTCTTGGCCCTTGGCAGGAACCAACTCAAACTGTCCCCGTGATCCAGGCACCGGGATTGCAGGGGGAAGGAGGGGGACTCAGGGGGACACCGTGTCCCTCCCGTGCCCCGGGGAGTCCTGCAGAGAGCCCGGGGAGCAGGCGCGTCCCCAGGGTGTCACACAGCCCCTAAACCGCCCGGACCGCCCCGTGTCCCCCTGCTCTTACCTTCTCCCTCTCCTCACTTCGCCCCAGCTGGACGAGCCCAGCCAAGAAAAGGGGCACAATCCAGCTGCTGCTGCGGGAGCAGCGCCCCATGGCTGCGTGCGGGGTGTGGGGTGCCAGCACCCCCCGACAGCCCGGGGCCAGCGGCCGGGACAAGCGCCGCTGTCGCCTGCTGTCACCTCGGAGCCCGGCGGCGGCCGAGAAATAGCTGCGGGCTGCGAGGGGGGAGCCAATGGCCGGGGGGGGCCGGGCCGGGCCCGCGTTAACCGTGTGGGCTCTGGGACGGACACACGGACACATGGACAGACACCGCCCGGGGCTGGCATCCAGGGGGACACGGGGCAGCGGCATGTGCCCAGGGTTTATGCAATGTGTCACCCGAGCCGGCATTAAACCCGCGGGGTGGGGGAGAGATACCGGGGAAGGGGGGACGGGGGGAGAGGGGAGAGGTGCCCCATCCTGCCCAGGTCACCCAGCCAGGTGACATTTCCCCCCCAAGAGCAGCACGGACCAAACCCCCCAGCAGCAGCATCGGGGTTCGCTGGGTGCCCCCAATGGCTGCTTGGGCTGGGCTGGGCTGGGGAAGGCTGGGGAAGGCTGGTCCCGCTCCTCTCCTGTGTGCCCGGTGAAGGAAGGCGCTGCCAGAGGCGTCTCCGGAGGAGGATCCCTCCTGCCAGGGGCTGTGGCTGCTCGGTGACCCTGCTGGGGTCAAGGGCAGGGCACTGCTGGGTGTCCCCAGGGACAGGAGTTTCCAGGGTCCTTACTTAGCCAAGGAATGTGAACATTTACCCTGGGCTGTCTCCAAGGAAAATATTCGTGGTGAGGAGTAAATTCCCTGAAATCCCCCCCAAAATTATTCAGTGGGATAATTAACTGGCTGGAGGGGAGCTGGGGGAGTTGGTGTTTTGGGGGGAGGCTGGCTAGCTGTGGTTTTGGGGTGGAGGACAGTGTGGGGTGGCAGGGGGTGAGCCCTGGGGGGACCATGAGTGCCAGCAGGAGCTTTGGCTTTGCTAGAAAGCAGGGTCAGCCCTGCCTCCATGCTGTCACTGAGCCAGCTGCCGGAGATGCCACCAAGGAAGGGGAGTGAGGCCAGGGGTTAAGAGGAAGCTGGGAGCAATCTCCCAATCTGTGTTCCTCACCAGAAGGAACATCATGTCCTGGGAAAGGCTGGTGGTGTGAGGCTCCAACTGCAGCCTCAGCTGGCGTGGGAGGGCTGGGGGTGGGGTCCATCTCCCAGGCACACAGAGAAGCCACGGAGCAGGGGAGCTGTGGGGTTTCTCTGTCACTGGCAGCATTTCCCAAAGCTTTAAACCTGCCCTGCTGCTGGGGGAATGGCTTAGCTCTGCCCTGCCTGGAGCCCAAGCAGTGTGGGGTGTTCCCCCAAGTCCGGGCAAACCCTCAGGGTGCTCAGCCACTGCCTGGGCATTGCACAGAGCCCATCACAACATGCCAAGAGCCCGGCCAGCCACAAGGGTGCTCCAGGTGACTCTCACAGACATGGCTGTGAGTGGAGCAAGCTGGCTCCTTGCCAAAACCAGGATTTGATCCTCCCCACCTACTTCCCAGGCTCTAGGGAGGTTTGAGGCCATGGGGCTGCAGCTCCTGGCACATTCTGCATCCAACAAGAACCAGTATGTGCCAGTGCTGTGCTCCCAACACAGCTCACACTTCTGAGCCTGCCCAGGGCTTGAGCCACCTCCTGCAACAGAGCTGGGACAGGTCTGGGGAGCTGCTCAGGACTGAGCTCCCTGCCCCACATTTCCCACCACAGGAGCAGCCATATCTAGTTAATGTGGTGTGTGGCACAGTGTGGTTGGGTCCCTTCCACGTGTCCTTGATCCCTGCCACGAGCAGTGAAAGTCTGAGTCACTCCTGAACTCGGTTTTCCTAAAACCAAAATAAAAATAAGGGACCTGTTCATCCAAGTCCCTCCTCCTTGGGTCCCAGTGCCAAATCAGCCTTGGTGGAGGCTGGGAGTGGGGAAGGAGTTAATGAGACAGAGCCAATGGACTCTCTCACTGCCACTGATCTTCCCTGGCATCCCGGGCATGTCACCCAGTGTTCCCAACACACTGTGCCACGTCATGCTGGAGGCTGCATGCTGCAGGATTGGGGTCCCCTACCCCAAAAGCAGCCGTGCAGGGCGGGCTGACCCTCACATGAACCGTCCTGCTCGGTTGTTTTTTCCACCAGAGCTGATCTGGAGCCAGCCCCAGCCTGCTGCAGATGTTTGGCAGCAGTCTGGGATGGGAGGCCAGGCACTTCCAGCTCCTTGTCCCCCATGCTGCCGCTGCCACTGCCACTGCCACCAGCCTCCCTGGAGTCCCTGAGCCGCGTGCCAGGGCTGCAGGGACCTTGTGCCAGGCTGCAGGGCCCCAGCTAAGCACGAGGAATGTGAAAGCAGCGGTGGGGACCATCCAGTGCTGCCTGCTGGGGTTATCCCAGAGCTGACCCAGAGGTGTTTTCATGCAGAGGGACAGGGATGGTGCCAGCAGCGTGGCAGGACAGCAGCAGGCAGCATTGCTCTGGCTGGCAGCAGTGCAGCTTCCCTCTGGCAGCCTGGCTTGGCATCAATCCCAGGGCAACCTCTGAACCTTTGTTCTAAGCGCGCAACGGGAAGCAAAAGCAAAGCAAGTTCTGCCAGGAGAGAGGCCCCGGCTCTTTGAGCACCAGGCTTCCCCAGACTGCCAGCCCACAGCTCAGCCAGCCCTCGCTGCTCTGCCCCAGCCCGTGTGCTCCCACACACTGCCCTGGCTCAGCAGCAGCCTCCCTGCTGGCCATGGTGCGAGCACCCTTTGGAGAGGGGGTCCCCTTCCAGAGTGCCCCCACAGCCCCAGGCTCTGTGCTCTGCCCCCTCCAGCACTGCCATCCCCTCCTTTTCCAGGAGATTTGCTCCCTGTGGAAATGTCCCTGGCCCATTGCCCCCCTTCCCCCTGCAAAGGGAGGCAAGGTGAGAGCCAGAATCCTGTGTCTTCTCCCTTCTGGGGCTGCCCCACCTGCCTCGCCCAGCAGCAGCCCCCAGGCGCCAGCAGCCAGCTCCTGGCACATGCCAGCACCTCCAGGGAAGCATCCCAGTGGATTCTGAATCACCTCAGTGCCCACATCACCCTGCCTGCTGCAGCGTCACCGAGCAGGACCCGCTGCTCAGCAGAAAGGCATTTCTCCTTGGCAAAACTCCATGCAAACACAAGCTCCAGCACTGTCCAGGCACTGAACCCATGGCCACAGGGGGATTTTGTTATCTTGCTCCATACTGGAGGAGGAATTTCTAACTTGACAGTGTTGGAAATCCAGTTTAAATTCATTCTCCGACGTCTTAATGCTTTTAAAAATGTTGTGACTTTTCCCTGCTTTACCTCTGCTGCCATTTAGCTCCATGTTTGTTGTTGTTACGAGCAAACCCATCTTTCCAAGGTCTTTCCTGGAAATGTTTGCCATGGGTTTGAAACTTCCCAGAAAATTCATACCAATAAAGGAAATCTCTCAATTCCCTCTGCTGCTCTTGACAAGGGGAAGGCAGAGGTGGGAACAGCAATCATGGATGGTTGCATGGATGGGGGGAAGGTGTTCCATGCTTTTCCTCATGTTTTGCTCCAAACCATGCTTCCTTTCCAAACCACTCCAAGGTTTGTGGCCTCTCCCCTATTCCTCTCATAGCAAAGCTGCTCAGCTCTAATTCCTGGTGCTGCTGGCTGTCCCCACATTGTCCCCAGGGAAGCAATGTTGGGGTGGAGCATGGAGGAGAGCAGAGCCAGGACTGCTCCCACCCTGCACATCTGTAATGTCCTCCAGCTGCTGCTGCACCATGCCAGCAAGGGAGGGAGATAGGAAGAAAAACAGGAAAATAACTCTGGTTATTTGTCTCAAACTCTGGAACTTGAGAGGGGAAGAGAGAGTTGACAGCTCAAAACAGAAATATGTTTTGTTTGGCTGGGCAAAGAATAAGTGTCTGCTCCTTCCCAGCACAACCACAGCCAGTGGCTCCAGTGCAGGCACTTCTGCTCCCAGGGTCTGTATCCCTGTGCTAGGCTCCCTCCTTAAGGTGGGAAGGGTTTGCCCAAGGTCCTGCTTCCCTGGGAACCTCCTGCCCCTCTGGCCCCACCACCCAATGCAAAATCTGGATGTTGTGGATCAAGTCACACAAGGTTTCCAACACTGCAGGGCTGGTTGCTCCTTTCAGCACAGAAAATTGGATTTAAACAATTCCCACCAGCATCACGGTAGTGTTTCCCCACATCCTTCCTGACTCATGCTGCTCATTTTGTGACCTTCCTTGCTGTGAGTCACCAAGACACCGTTTCAGCCCCAGGGCTCCTGCCACACTGACCAGGCACGAGGCTGGGGTGAGGGAAGTAGTGCCAGTCACCCGAGTGGGATAAAAACAGCCACAAGCACTGTCGGAAAGTCCTGAGGGATCCTTCCCACCCACGGGCTCCAGACTGAGGTTTGCCCTCCTGGAGAGTGGGGCTGGGCTGGCAGTGAGCTTCCTGCTGGGCTCCAGGGACCTTGAGGCAAGGCAGGGCACGAGGGCAGAGCAGGGAGACTTTCTGGAGAGGCTGCAAAGTATCCCAGATCCTGCAGAGCCAGACAGCACCTGCAGTGTGGACAGAGCTGCATGACACATTCACATGAAGGATAAAGTCCATTTATTTCATAACAAAGGGCAGTACAAGAGCTTACATGATCCCTTGCCACTGGCTGGGCACAAACCTGCTCCTCCTGCTTTGCCTGCCCAGGTGAGGCACACACAGACTCCCCAGCAGGGCTGGTGTGCTGGGCAAACAGTGGGAGCTCTCACTCTCAGGAGTGGGGAGTGCAGCCAGCATGCAGACAGGAGGGCTGGCAGGAACTGCACACACTCCTCTGCCCCACAAGACCCAGAGGAACCAAGAGTCCTGCAGGATTTTCCTACCATTTCTGCAGATACTGGGTAGAGGAGAAGCTGGTGCCAGCTGCACATCTGCTGTGCAGCCAGCACAAGCTTTGTCACCGTTGCTTTTAGCCAAGCACTAAATGCACAACCAGAAGCCACATCCATCTTGCTTTGACTCTTTTTTCCCCAGCCACCTTGACAGCTGGGCTCCAAAGGAGAGCTTTGTCAGGTATTTCCACTCCTTGCTGCTTGCCTGGGAGGAGACAGTGTCACCAGTGAAGGACAGATCAGCCTGCCTCTCTCATAGAGTGAGATATTCCCAGCTGGACGTGTCCTCAAAGTCACACCTCTCCCCACTGCTGCCCATGCTGGCATTTCCCCCACAGTCCCCATAAGCTCAGTGGGAAGATGAGCAGTGGGTACCCAGCGAGAGCCAGCTGCAGGAGCAGGTCTGGGCTGGCTCACCCCAGCTCCTGGCCAGGCTGCAGCTCTCAGGGTGCCGTGTGAAGGTGCCTGGCACAGGGTGCCATGGCTGTGGCCCCCAGCCCAGCGAGCTGGCCGTGCCCCCGTGCCCGTGGCTCACACGATGCCGTTGCGCGTGGGGTGTGTCCGCACTCGATAGATGATGACGGCCGTGGCCGGGCACAGCAGCAGCGCTGTCATGATGAGGATGGTGGCCAGGATGATCAACACGATGACCCAGATATCCAGGATGTGCTTGGGGAGGTCGGTGGGACTTGTGAGGTGAGGGAGGTCCATCCTGCAGGGAAAAGGCAGAGGGGAGGTGGGGCAGCCCGCTCCATCCCTCCCCTAGCCAGAGTCCCCCCAGTCCCCTGCTGCTCTCTCCAGAGACACTCCTGTGGCCGGGTCCAGCTTTCACCTTGGGCTCCTTCCAGAGCCTTTGCTAAAGGCTCCTTCAATTACCCGCAGGATTTACAGCATGCTTTAAAAGGCACTGGATAAAAGCCTAGGGAAAAACTTCCCTATTAATTGCTACTGTTTGTTACAGGAACTGATAAAGGAAGCCACAACCGGGTGTCCCGCCGGTCACGGGGACACGGTGGGGTCGGGTCAGCCAGGACCCACCTCGTTTCTGGGGAGCCTCGTGTGTCCCCCCATCCACACCTCGTGCTGAGTCACGGATTATCCTTCAGCTGAAGGGAACCGAGGGGCCGGGGAGCGGGGACCCCCTGCCCGGGGACCGCGGCTGTGCCGCCGTCCTGCCCCGGCACCTCGGGGCTGGGGGACACGATGCCGTGGGGGAGAGGCGGCAGATGCCGTGCCCTGTCTGTGCTCTGTCTGTGCCCTTCTGTGCCCTGCTGTGCCCTGCTGTGTCCTGCTGTGCCCTTCTGTGCCCTGCCCGTGCCCTGCCTGCCCTGCCCGTGCCCTGCTGTGCCCTGTCCGTGCCCTTCTGTGCCCTGCGTGCCCTGCCCGTGCCGTGCCAGTCCCACCTGCCCGCACCCCCGTACCTGCGGCGCTGCCAGGCTCCGGCTCCCGCTCCGAAGGCGGCTCCTGCTGCAGCTCCGGCGAGCAGCGGCGGATCCTGCCCGGAGAGAAACGCTCCCGCCGGGGAGAGAGAGACTCCGCCCGGCCCCGCCCGGCCCGGCCCGGCCCGGCCCGGCCCGCGGGGCACGGCACGGGGAGAGAAGGGGAAGGGGGTAGGAGGAAGGGGAGGGAAGGAGGGAAAGGCAAAGCAAGGCAGGAGGCTTTTTCTGCACCAGGATAAATGAGAACGCACTCCACCTCATCCCACCCACTGGGGTTCCACTGGGGGAGTGCCTCTGGAGTTGAACACGAAGGTCTCAGGGAGGGACTGTGGGGACATTTCACTTCACAGTCCTTAACAAAGGGTCCTCCCTGCCCTGTCCCCTCCTGCCTCAGCAGGGCTCACAGGCACCCGCTTGTCCCGAGGCCCAGGGCAGGAGCACCCAGAGCCTCCATAGCCACAGCGCGGTGCCCGCAGTCCCCAGGGGCTCGGGCACGGTGATTTACAGACACACGGCCGGAGAGAGGGGGGACAGAGCTCAGCCGCCGGCTGGGAAAGCTGTTTCTGCTGCCCAGTGGAATATTCCACTCCACTGGTGATGCTGAATGGCAAAAGCAGGATGGGATGCTCTGACATTCCTTCTGGGACACAAGCTCAGTGACAGTCATGGTGGGAGCCCCACACTGCACCTTTCACTCCTACCTTTTCCCAGGGAAACCTCTTGGGTTCCTGGTGGTGGAAAGCTCTACCACATGTTCCTGTGAAAAACACTAATCACTTGTTTTTAAAATTTTAAAAGTTTAATAGTAATAAAATGGTTATAAAAATAGTAATAAAATTAGAGTAATAATAATTTGGACAATTTGAATTAGGATAATATGAGACAACAGAAATAAAGAGTTACAGACGTCCAGGTACATTTTTCTGGGCAGCACAGGCCGGAAAAAGGACACCTGTTAACCAAGGATTAACCCTTAAAAGCAATAGCCTGTTGCATATTTATATATCCCATACATGATGCATAAATTGCATTCAAAGAAAGGATTCAGTCTGGTCATCCTCATCTTCTTCCTCCAAATCCTAAAGGTGCCTTCGATCCTGAGAGAGGCAGGAAGAAGTCAGTTTCTTCTGATAAGAGAACAATAAATTCTTTTTCTCTGAAAGATTTAGCAGTCCTGTGGCTGCTATCTGGTGTGAGTACCTCATTCCTTTCTTAAAAAAAATTATCCCACTTACACAGTTCCTATTTTAACTACAAAAGTTACCTTTTAACTAGAAAACTACATTTATCATACATACTATTAAAATGTTAATACAGCACTACTAATCAATACAACAAAATACACATAGTAAATATCTGCGTAGAGCCATATGATATGCACTTTTCACACTCCCAAGACACCCCTATGTTCCAGGCACTCCTGGACATGCAGCTCTGTGGGAGCAGGGCACGGGCAGCCTCCTCCCTGCCCCTCCAGCTGCTGCAGGGGGATAAAACCATGGGACTTTTATCTGAGCAGCAGCACATCCTCATGGACAGGGCTTTCCTGTGGGGCAGAGGGCAGGGACTGAGCGCAGGCACTGTGTGGGGATGGATCCCGGGGTAGGGGTGAGATTCAGGCCACAGGCCAGGCTGGCTCTGCCTTGTTTGGGCTCTCCAGCAGCACACTGGGAGGGGTTTGCTGATGCCAGCTCTGCCTTCAGCAGAGAATGAAGCAGTTGTAGTGTAGACACCGAGCTTCAGATCTCTTAAAGCCTACTGATGTGTTTATTCTCTCTGCACGCAGAGAGCATCCGCAGACCTCGTGCTTTCCTGCTGATCCCACTGCAGGGGAATGTTCATTCTTGTCAGGATCCTGTCTTGGTGGAGGTGAGACTGAAGAGAAACCACCTTTGGGGTGTGAAAAGATCACCCTCTCTGCTCTGCTCTGGTGAGAGCCACCTGGGCTGTGTCCAGCTCTGGGCCCCAGTGTGACAAGGACATGGAGCTGCTGGGGGGACTCCAGAGGCGGCCATGGAGATGTTCTGAGGGCTGAGCCCCCCTGCTCGGGAGGCAGGCTGGGAAAACTGGAGAAGGCACGGCTCCAAGAGACCTCAGAGCTCCTTCCAGGGCCTAAAGGAGCTCTAAGAGAGCTGGAGAGGGACTGGGGACAAGGGCTCGGAGTGACGGGATAAGATGGAACTGCTTCCCACTGCCAGAGGCAGGGACAGATGGGATACTAGGGAGAAATCCTGCTCTGTGAGGGTGGGGAGCACTGGCACGGACCAGCTGCGGCAGGGTCCAAGGCCGGGTTGAAGGGGCTCCGGGACCAAGGAAGGTGTCGCTACCGTGGCCATGGGTGGCATTAGATGGCACTCGGTGGCATTTGGTGGCCCCGGGTGGCACTTGGTGGCACTAAGGGGGAGGTCGCGCCCCCTCGCAGGCCACACCCCCTGCTAGCACGCAGTGTCACGTGGGAAGACCGGCGTGGTGACGTCAGGCGGCGGCGCGGCGGAGCCCGCCCCCTCCCAAGATGGCGTCGCTGCTGCAATCGGAGCGGGTGCTGTACCTGGTGCGCGGCGAGAAGGAGCTGCGGGCGCCGCTGCCGCAGCTGTACTTCTGCCGCTACTGCAGCGAGCTCCGCTCGCTCGAGTGCGTCTCGCACGAGGTAACGGCGGACCGGCCGCGCCGCACCCGCGCACCGGGCGGGACCGGGCGGGACCGGGCGGGACGGTGCTCTCTCTGCGCGCAGCGATTGGGTCGCTCTCCTGCCACTCACTGACTTTCTGCTTTTCTATTGGTTGTTGGCGCGGCTGGCGGGTGGACGCAGCGCTGCACGGAGCGCGCGGATTGGCCGCGAGTGACGGATGGGGCGGGGCTGTGCGTTGATTGGCTGTGCTCGCCTGTCTGTCGGCGGCGCTCGGGCTGTGATTGGCTGGGGCAAGCGCACAGGGGCGGTTCCCCTCATGGGGGACGAGCCCCCCTAAATGGCACTGGCCGGGCCCCCCAAACCTCGGTGGGGCCCGAGCAGGGCCGCGGGGACCCTTCATCTTCAGCGGGGACCCCTCACCCTCGTGGGAACCCAACCTTTAGGTCTAGACCCCTCCCCACCACACCCATGCCCATAGGGCCCGGCCGAGGAGGGGCACAGGGACCCCCAGACCCGCGCCCCATGCCGGGTTTTTTTTGCAGCTACGATTTTTGCTGTGAAGGGAGGGTTTGACTTCGTAAATTGTCATATTAAAATCGCCGAGACTCATTTTGTTGGAAGCATGGTTGAATTAAGAAATTGTGATAGATTTGGGAAGCGTTGAAGGAATGACTGTGCAGCCCAGATGTCAGAAAAGGCAGCTTTAATGAAATTTAGGCCTCTGAAGAGAGGATTCGTGACCTGGCTGTATCTGTCATGAATTCACTGTGGTGTGAGCAGTGCAGTCATTGTGCGTGGCCATGCTTAATAATCACTTTGAATTCCTCTTCAAGAAGGGGGCCCAGTCTTGCTGCTGTTGTTTTAATGAACAAAATTCACTGTGACAGCCGAGAGATACAAACCATCTTCTGAAATATTCATATATCTGACCACTGTAACTGTGAGGACACAATAAATTTAGGTCCAAATAGAAAACAAAATGTTACAACTTTTGTTCAAGCTGAAAAATGAGATTCTGGTTATTGCTAAAAGTCAACACCCAGCTGATCTTTTCCTATTTACCAGGCAGAGTAGTTTAATCCATTCTGACTTAAGAAACCTTATAATTTTTGTTATTAAAGATCAAAATCTGGCTGAGATGGGCTAAGGTTTTGGATACCAAAAAATGTCTCAAGCCTTCGCTGGCTTCACCCTGTTGTTGCAAGGCACAGATCCTTGTTGGGTCATGTGGCAGTTTGTGGCTTTTTGGACAAAGGTGTGCCAGATAACATGTGTGATATGGCTGTGTCTTCTTCAGGTTGACTCTCACTACTGCCCCAGCTGCCTGGAAAACATGCCTTCAGCTGAAGCCAAGCTGAAAAAGAACAGGTAAAGTTGCTTTGGAGTTTTTTTTCATCAAGGCTCCCTATTTAAAACAATCCCTTCCCATGTCTGTCTGAAATATTTCATGGCTGTTTTTCGTGTTTGAGTCTGTTTTGGGGAATAGGTGTCTTTCCATGATGTATCAGGGAAAGTGTCTTTCCATGATGAACAGGGCTGTTCATGACTTTTGGGGGTATTTTTATGACCCGGGATCTTAATACAGAGGATTTTTAGTGTCACTTTATGTTTCTCACTGCTGCTGCTCTTATGCTGACTCTGTTCCTGTCCCAGCCCGTTGTCCCTAGTGCTGTTGCCTAGGAATTAACAATCTGTTGTTTTAGTGCTGATGTGGTTGTTGGGAACATTTCTCTCAGCCTGGCACCCTTCTCAGAGCCCTGCCTTGTTGTTTGCAGGTGTGCCAACTGCTTTGACTGCCCGTGCTGCATGCACACCCTCTCCACACGGGCCACAAGCATCCCTGCGCCGCTGCCCGACGACCCGGCCAAGACCACCATGAAGAAAGCCTATTACCTGGCCTGTGGCTTCTGCCGCTGGACTTCCCGGGATGTGGGCATGGCAGACAAGTCTGTTGGTAAGGGACAGTTCAGAGACACAAAGCTGAGTGACAGCATGAGCCCAGTTTGTGTTTTGAAGGTAACAGATAATCCAGTTCCAGCAAAGTTTGCCAGTTTCACACCACTCTGTCGGCCAGGGCGAGCGGCTGCAAACCCAGGCCATTTTCCATGGGAAAAAGGAGTCATTTCCCCAGAGTCTGGGGATCAGATCCAAGGTGGTGTTTGGGGCTCTGAGGTTTGAAGGGTCCTAGTTGCTGGCAGCTTTAGTTTTGGAGGAATCCGGCAAAGTTTGCAAATTTCTCGCATGGCAGACAAGTCTGTTGGTAAGGGACAGTTCAAAGACTGTCTTGGTATTTGTTTAGGAAGGCAGGAGCCTCCCCTGAAATGGAGCATGTAAACCCTTCCCACCCCTCTGAATTGCTATAAATTTTAAATTAAGGGGCTCTCTGGCAAAAAAATATGGGAGGAGGAAATAACAGGTCTTTAGTAGGGAAGAAAATAAAAGGATAAAATAATCAATGGAGTAAACTAGAGCAATGCTGACAGAGTCAGAGCTCAACCTGACACCCTGTTGGTCAGGGTGTTGGTAGCAGTCCAATTGGAATTGTGGCTGCAGCCCTCCTGCAGTGTCAGGTGTGGTTCTGTTGGAACAGGGATCCTGGAGAAAGGTGCAGTCTCTTTCTTCTGAAGATCAGTGGAAGAAGAGGCAGCCGCTGTTCCTCTGGGAAATCCAGTGGAGAAGCCGTGCTGGTATTCCAAAATCTCCAGATTATATCTGGCTAGCAATGCTTGGCTCCTCCCTCTGGGGAGAGCATCTCACAATGGGATACTGTAGTTCTTATCAGTCATGCAGTGACATTCAATAGCTGTTATCAGCAGATGTCCCTTCCAGAGGGGAGGGAATCACTGTGGTCACTTAGAGAGAGATAAGGGAAACTGCCCACTTGACAAAAGACAACTGCCATACAGATGGTAATAGAATACATCTTGCCTTGCAATCTGGAACAAAACACAAAACTGAGTTACAGCAAGGGCCCAGTCTGTGTTTTGAAGGTTACAGATAATCCAGTTAGCTCCAGACTGTGCTATAGACTTGATATCTGGTGAGGATTGGAGTTGTAGTTGGAAATTCACAGCAAAACTCTTCTTTGTTGCTGAGGAGTCCTCTGAAGAGCTGAGTTAGTGGAATGTGTGACCCACTTTCATGCCTGTGTTACCTGACTAGTGAGAAAACTGTCAAACTGTTTCAGTCAGTGCACTCTCCCCACTGCTGAGATCTTGTTTGTGTGCTTTCACAGGCTTTGAAGCTGCTCAGTCTGACAGCATAAACACCTAATTTATTTTCCATCACTTTTGTTCACTTAGACTTGTTCCAGAGTTGCTAGTCAGTGTTTGAACTTGGCTTTTCTCTTCACAAGAGCACTAGAACAAAGCTTTCATCTATTTTTTGGTACATGAGATGTACAGAAAATATCTGTCAGGTGGGGTTGAGTAGACCAAGCAGATCCTCTGACTTCCAGTGTTGATGTGACTGAAAATGGAGCTGAGGATGCAGAGACAGCAGAAACCAGTTATAAGAGACACACATAATAACACAAGTACCTGCTGCTGAAGTGACTCTTGGGTTCTGTCCTGAGTATCTCTCAAGCAACATTTGTTTAAAAACACAATAAAAAAGCTGTCAGAGCTCTTTCATTCCAAACCTGCCTGTGCAACTCTTTGAGATGTGTATTTGTGATTTGTACAGACATGAACTTAAACAATTGCAGTGGTAGGTGTAGCAAAAATAGGGAATGCCATATTTTATAAATAACACCAAGATAGTTGAATGTTGGGTGTGATTTCTGTGTGGCATCTGGAAACCTCCTGTGGACTTTGCTTTTTCTCTTCTCTTGTGCAGCGAGTGGGGGCTGGCAGGAGCCGGAGAATCCTCACACACAGAGGGTGAGTGAATGGGAAAGCTGTGTTTGGGCTGAAATGCATCAGCCAGAAAGAACTGTTAGAGTGTCAGGCCCTCTCAATCACTTTTTCTGCATCTATATAATCCTTCAGATACCAGTTCCAGTTCCTAATCTGCACCTTGAATGGAGGGAAGGCCTCTTAGAGGCTCCCTGAGGATATCGCAGTATAAAATCTGCTTTTGAGAAGAAGCTCAGTTGAAACCAACCTATCTAATGGTGCTGTTAAGGTGAATGTGCTGTGTATGTATGTGGGAAAAAAAAGCTGTTTTCCAATCAAAAGTGTGTCCAGAATCTGGAAAACACAACTGCACCTTTAACACCCTTCCCTTTTACCCATTAGGGCTCCACTCTAAATGTGACCAGCCTTGGGGAGGGGGGAAAAGATGCTAAAGATGCTGTTTGCTCTGCCAGTCCAAATTGCTCAGAGTTGGCCACATGACATTACTCTATGCAGTGATGGCAAATTCATGAATGAAGTCTCAGTTGCTGAATTGCAAGGTGAGATTTGGACACTGCTCTCCAGCACATATCATTCCAAGGAAGGGTCATTTTGTCACCCATAGTGTGGGTTAAGACACGTTACGGTACACAGACTTCTTGAAGTAGATCCTGCACAATACAGCTGGTACTAGGAACAGAGTGAAACAAGCAGCAGGAACCCCAGCTAGTTCACTAGGAAATGCTGCAGCTGAGGTGACAGTGCTCCCTGTTCCTCCCTCCAGATTAACAAGCTGGTTGAGTACTACCAGCAGCTGGCTCAGAAGGAGAAGATCGAGCGGGACAGGAAGAAGCTGGTGCGACGCCGCAACTACGTCCCACTGGCCTTCTCGGTGAGCTGCTGTGCCATCCTCCCAGAGCAGCAAAAGGGATCCACAACAGCCTCAGCCTGGAAAATCAGATAGTTGGTAGCATGATAGGGCTGCCCGACTTTGGCTAATTGAGGACAATATGAAGGAAACAAGGCTTTGTTTAGGGATGAATACTTTTACATGCATTGCTACTCTCTCTGATAGTCCTCCCCAGCAGTGCCAGAAGGTTTATACTTGCCATGCCTAGGAATGTTCTCCAGCAGTGAAGTGCAGTCCAGCTGCAGCCACATTGCCTGTGGCAGCTCTTTCTCAGGACAGTTCATCCCACAGCTTAGTGACAGATAGATCAGCATTGTCTGACACTTCTCTGCTTGAAATCTCTACTAAAGTTAACCTTAAGACTTGGTTGTGGCTTGAATGACTTGTTTATTGTACCTGGCAGGTAAATGCTCACTTTGTTTAGCTGGGTGACTGCATATGCTTGCTACTTCAATGAACTGTGCTTGCTCTGTGCCCTTGCTTGTGTCTTATGGCTGCATTTTTTGTCTCCGTTGCTACCTGCTGCTATTTTGGGGGCTCTCCACAGCAACACACTATACATGTAGTGGTAAGTCCTTTCACAGTTTCTGCTGGTGTTAAAGCTCTCATGGTACCAACTGAAGGGGAGTAACAGATCCTACACCATGCCTCAGGGCCTCTGGCTTAGATGTGCCTAGAACAAACACATGTGAAGCCTAACTCTTTTGAGGGTAACATTTGTTACGAAAAGTATTTTGTGTTTAGAAACCGGACGGTGTCTTTGAGTAAGTAATGTACACTTGAAAAGCAGTCCTTCACCAAACTAGGCTGAAACACAGCTGTCTGCTTGGCCAAGGCAGGTGGTACTAACATTAATCATCTCATCCTTGAAAAATCACCAGAGTAGCTGATGCTTACATTTCTGATTTGGTGAGAATTCAGGCTTTTAGTCCTGCCCAGAAGGAAGATGGCTGCCCCCAAGCACCCTGGTTACAGCTCAGCTGTAGAAAGCTGAGGAGTAGCTCAGCTATTGCTGGTGAGAGACACTTGTAGGTAACAAGGCTTGCAGGAGCTTTTAACAGCTTTCAGCTGCTTCAAGTAGTGCTACAGAGCCTTTCAGATTGATGCATAACCACATCAACCCACTTTTTTTGGCAGCTGAGCTCTCATTCTACACTAGTTGACATGGAGTTGCTCTGAAGAGAATATCCAGGGAAGATGTGTCAGTAGTGCAGGCTGGTGATTTGTGGAAGTAGCAAAAAGCTTTATTAGCAGTAGCCACACACATCTTTCTTTCCCCATCTGCAGTGCAGTGGGAATTGTTTTCTCCTTGCTAACAGTTTAAGCAGAAAAATGTATCTTAGGAAGCGTTGAATACCTTTTCCTTTTTGCTTTCCTTTGCTTATACCCCCATGCTTGTCATGCAGCTCAAAGGATGAGTTTGCAGCAGGTTTTTGTGTCCCATCAGGGGCAGACCTGAGGGTGACAGTTCCTTTTTTCCTTGTAGGACAAATACAGCCTTGGGACGAGGCTGCAGCGCCAGAGGCCCGGAGCTCCCATCAGTGCCCTCGCTGGACTCTCGTGAGTCTCAGGGTTGGGGTTACCTTTGGGGGGAGCTTTGGAGGAGTAGGCAAGAGAGGAGTAAAGCAGCTCTAGGAAGATGATAGACAATTAGCAGATAGCAGTGAGAGGAGATTTGTGTCAGATCCTCAGGCATCTCTGTGCAGCACCTCCAGATGTTCTGCTTTCTCCCAAGAGGAACAAGGGACTGCTCACAGCCTTGTTGCAATTATTGTTGTGCAATCTCAGCTCTCACTGTCTTTTGGGATATAATGCAGTTGCTGTCAGAGCACACATGCCCTATTTCATGACTGAGTTGCCCCTTATTTTGCTTCAGTCTGAAAGAAGGAGAAGACCACAAGGAGATCAAGATCGAGCCAGCTGATGCAGTGGAAGAAGTGGAGCCTCTTCCTGAAGATTACTACACAAGACCAATCAATCTGACAGAAGGTAAAACCTTAGCATTCTGTTACTTTTTGGCTTATATTTTGTAACATGGGCATTGACTACAAGCCTGTGACATTTTGTCATGACCCAAGTTCCTTGTCATTTTATGCTGGGATTGAAATACTGAGAAATACTTGACTTTTTAAATGGTAACTTTGAATGCAGCCTCAGCTTCTTGTTGTACATGGAAAGCTCAGAGCCAGAAGGCCTGAAGGGTTATTTAATTTTCTTGCTGGCCTTAATTTCTGTGTGTGTGAGGCATCAACTTTTGGATGGAGAAAAAAGCTGACGTCCTTTTTCAAATAATAGCAGGAAATAAGGAAATAGCAGCTGCTGGGGATCTGGCACCAGAAGTGGGCTGTTGAGTAACAATTGCGCATTGCTTTGACATCAGCTTGGAACAGCCTGTGTACACTTGCCAGTTCTTTAGCTGACTCATAAATTTAATCCATAAATACTGTAAATTGATCAGTAAGACTTGATGTGAGCAGGATAAAGCAGCAGGTACAGGAGTGATGTGGGCTTCCAGCTGAGGTGGCTCCAAGTGGAACGGATGATGTTGGTAGTTTTGCAGGCCTACAAAGTCTGCCAGTATCAATAAATTCATGAGAGATTTATGGAAAGGGGTAGATTTTCTTGGTCTCCTTTTATCAAGAGGCTGTTGGCACTGTGAGTTTGATGCTGCTGAAGAAGACAACTTCCCTGGTTCCTCACAGTGAGGAAAAGACTGCCAGATGGCTCACTTGTCTCTTAGGCACTGGTGCAGTGAGGAGCCTGCATTTTGAGAGAAACCCATGGGAGGTTTTGACTGCTGGGAGTTTCTTGCTTTGGGAACTGTTTTCTCTAATTCTGCGTGTGAGTCTGAGTTATGCAAACTCCTTGCTAAGAAGCTGTGTATTGTATTCATGCAGCACCCAGCTGTGAGTGTAACAAAGATGTGAAACTCATTTCTGTAGTGAGGAAAAGAACTGTGTTCCAAATGGTTAGAAAACTCTTGTTTCCATCCCAGTTCAGCTGTGAAAAAAGATGCGAGTACCTTGTTTCTCCTGGGCTAGCACTGATGTTGCTCTCGTGTTACTGTGCCCAGTCAGGGCAGCCCTTTATTCAGCTTTTGCCTTTCTATTTATTTCTAGAAATGTCATAGTTGCCAGTACCTTCTGAATTACGAGCTGCAGGTGAAATTAAGTGTCTTAGAGATGGTGGCAGATCTCCACACGGTACAAGGTGCTTATGTAGAATCCAGTTTCAGTTCCTGAGTCATTTCTTTGTCTTGCTTTCTGTTGTGCTGCCAGTGACGACTCTGCGGCAGCGCCTGCTGCAGCCTGACTTCCAGCCCATCTGCGCTTCCCAGCTCTACCCCCGTCACAAGCACCTGCTGATCAAACGCTCGCTGCGCTGCCGGGTAGGCAATTCAATCCTGAGCACTGCCCTGCTACAGGAGCCTCCTCCAGCCTGGTCTCATGAGCTCCCAGAGGCCTAGAACACACCCAAGGTAGCTCAGCCACACTTGGAGGCGTAAAAATCAGCAGGATGGCTTCTGTTGCAGTGTTGGAAACAAAAAGGTTTAATAAAAGGTGAAATAACAAACAGAGAGAAACTGAGCTAGATACAGAAGGTCTTTGCTCTTGGTAAAACACCTTACAAAAGTGATTAGTTTTTTTGTTTACGTGTATTGCCCAGGCAGGACATTTTGGCTTCTGTCTAATTAGCTTTAAGTTTGAGGTAAAGTCTCCTAGGCCTATGAGGTGGCTTTTTCACCTAATCAAAGAGAGAAACTTCTGAGCTTCTTTTCTTTTTAAGGAGACAAAGGATAGTTTTGTCACTCTGCCAACAAAGAGCTCCTACATGCCCTTTCCAGGCTCTCAGCACTCAGGTGCTGGGAAATGGTCTCTGTGTTTCTCTTTTAAAAGAAATGGCTCAAATGCTTCTGGTTGTTGAAAGTTCTCAGCCAAGTTAGTGGTAGCAACACTGAGGGGGTGAGGGAGGCTGTGGTGTCTCTGGTGTGATGACAGTTGTGAAAGGGGGACAGCACTGTCAAAGATGCATAAAGATACAAAACTAATGCCCTGCCTTGCCAGGGAGTCAAAGAATACTGCCAGTGCAGTTGAGATAAAAAAAAATTGCTGTTACTAAGGACAAAAGTCAACAAACAAATTATTAGGGAGAGGCAGTGCAGAATACTTAAGATGTCACTACAGTGAAGGCAGGAAGATGGTATTTCAGAGAAGCAATGCAGAGATCTATGAAGACAGGCAAGGGTTAAATTCAAGTTCTGCTGTTGGCTCTCTGCATGGCCCTTATTACACTATTTGTTTTCTCAGTCATACAAGGATGTTTATTTGTCTAGTTCCTAAAGTACTAGAGCAATATTATTGTAAGTATTTAATATGCAGGATGCTGAACAAATGCAGAGTATTTTCTCAGAAATAAGTAATGTCAGACTGATCCTGTATTTGAAGAGTAGCCTATAAGGAGATCAGGACTTCTAGCTGCTTCATTTATTTAATGGATTCTGGAGCATAAGGCAGTTATTTGTGCTGCAGTCAGTGTCCAGGTGTTTTCAAGATTGGTTCCAAGTCTCGTGTTTCTGAGGTTGTGCTGGTAGTGCTGGATATGAAATTTTGGAGTATCAATAGCTGAGCACATTGATGGCTGCATGCACCCCAGATAGTTTTTGTGTGCTGTGCTGGAGGCTGTAATGTCATGGCTGGTGACACAGCACTTGTGGCTCTGATTCTTCAGTGTGTAACTGCACACTGCCTTTGGTACTGACTTAAATACCTTTCTCTCTAGAAATGTGAGCATAACCTGAGCAAACCAGAATTCAATCCAACCTCTATCAAATTCAAGATCCAGCTGGTTGCTGTGTAAGTAAGAAATGGGAATTGGGGACAACAACTCCCTGTTCATGCTTAGTTATTGCCTTCTATTTTAATTTCCTTTGACCTCTTGTGGGATTGTGTCATCCCTTAGGATGGTGTAATCACCTTTTTAAATATATTTAGCTTATCTGTAATAGGTTTGCTTGCTGATCTACTAAAGATTTCAGCAGTTTGACAAAAACACTGCCTGCTGTGCCAGCCCCAGACTGTAGCAGGGTTTTGTAGGGTTAGGGTTATACAGCAAAAGGACACTTCATTTTTCTTTTTAGGAAAGCTCTGATAGCTTTACAGACAGCAGCACAGTTCCTCACAGTCATTTGCTCTGTTGTTTTGTAGTAACTACATCCCTGAAGTGAGAATCATGTCTATTCCCAACCTGCGCTACATGAAGGTCAGTAGCTTTTCCAGAAATGTCTTGGGCTGAGACACAGCCAGGAGCTGTGAATGGGGGATCTTCTTGATCGATGACATGATGTGATGATTGTTCCCTGAGGGCTCCACTCACTCCATTTAGAGGGTGCAGGGTTTAAGGGAGTGGCCAGAGTAATTCTACATGTACTTGTCACTGCAGCAGTAGATTGCTGTGAAGTGTGACATCACCACTTGTCAATGTCTGAAGAATAAAGGGTGTGGAATTGATATCCCAGCTAGACTCCCGAGATACATATTTCTTATATTAAGAGTTTTGCATGGTATTGATGCCTTTTTTATGGACAGGGGGCAGTCACTGTCCATCCATTGAGAGGATGTGATGCAATTTTTGAATGTGTTGATGAGTCAGAGAAGATGAACAGTAACAATGAATTTTAGCACAATTGCTTCTTGAACTGTGATTCCTGAATCTCCCCAGGAGAGCCAGGTCCTTCTGACTCTGACTAACCCCGTGGAGAACGTCACACATGTCACATTGCTGGAGTGTGAGGAGGGAGACCCTGATAACATCAACAGCACTGCCAAGGTATTGATTGTACTCTCCTGCTGGGTAAGCCCATGGGTTTACCACTCCCATTTGTCCTTCCACAGGACACACTTTTCATATGTACTTCAACCCCTGCTAGCTGTGCTGCATTTCCCTCCTTGGAGCATAAATTACTGTCACCAATATAAACAGCAGCTCATTAAGTATTTTGAAATTTTGGCTGTTCCTTGATAATGAAAACCCAAGGGAGAAATTTATTATTTCACTGGCAGGGTGGTAATCAGGTGGTCCTGGAGCAGAGAAAAGCTGAGGATGAGTCAGTTTTCTGTTAAACTGCAGTGAAGCAGGCCTCAGAAGAGGAGAGCCCTCCTGCTTGCAGTGCTAAAGAGCTTCTTTCTCTCCCTGCTCTGTTTCAGGTGGCAGTTCCTCCTAAGGAGCTTATTCTGGCTGGCAAAGATGCTGCAGCAGAATATGATGAGCTGGCAGAGCCTCAAGACTTCCAGGATGATCCTGAGTGAGTGTCCTGTGGGGATCCTCTCCCTTAAAAACTTTGCACTTTGAGTAACTCCCTCTCCTCCTGTCTGTCTCCAGTGTGGCTTGAGTTCCTGTGAGAGCATTGTTCCACTTGGAACAATGCTTTGAGAACTTGGCTGACCCAGTGTTCCTGTGTGTTCTGCCCTGCAGCATTATTGCCTTTAGAAAAGCCAATAAGGTGGGAGTTTTCATCAAGGTCACCCCACAGAAAGAAGAGGGAGAGGTGACCGTGAGTTTCAAGATGAAGCACGAGTTCAAAAACCTCACTGCTCCCATCAGGCCCAACGAGGATGGTGACCACCCCTCTGAGGTGATCTGGCTCACCCACCACGTGGAGCTCAGCCTCGGCCCCGTGCTCCCCTAGCGGCTCCCAGCGCTGCTCCCGACGGCTGGATGGACTGGCACCCTGAGGAAGCGCCTCTGAAAGGTTCTGCAGAGCTCCCCTGTGATGTGTGGGTGTGCCACGGGCCCGGCCAGCTGCCAGGAGGGGGCTGAGCTGCCGTGGTTTGGGCTGGTTTGTTCTCTCTCCCCTTGTGTAGTGCCCACTAACCACCACTCCACTTCCCCTCACTGCCCCAGGCTAGAGTAACTTGCAGCACGTCTTAGAGCACAGAAAAAGATCTCCCTCCAGGTTTGCACTGAATTGGGCTTTATCAACAGATGATTGGGACTGAATTTGGATTTATCAGCAGAAAAGAACCCATACTGTTTTTTTCTCAGCCCACAAACCTGATGTTACATACATAATGTACATAATGAACAACTTCTCTTTCACACAGAGCAATGCCCTTCCCAAACAAACATTTTAAGGAGTGTCCCTGCCTTCTGCATCCTGGCAAGTTACTGCCAGCAGCATGATCTTTTAGTTTGGTTTTCTGCTCCCTCATAGGATACCTCAGCTGTGTGGGCTGGGCTGTAGAGCCCTACCCCTCTGGCATATGTAGCTTGCTTAGCCAAGGTGGCAGATGTTTTTTCACAAAGGAGTTGATCAGTTTGCCTTTAAACTTTAAACATAGTGTACTGTAGTGTTCATGGATCTGACTGGCAACCAAGCCTGCTGCATCTCAGCTGGGTGTGGCAGCAGGATGTGCTCCAGGCTGGGAATTCAGGTGCTGCTGCAGCTCTCAGAAAGCTCTGGAGAGGCAGGGATGCTCCAGAGAGGCTCCCTGGCAGACCTCAGCTCAGTAAATGTTGTGTTGCTAGGGGTTGTAGCTATGAGGGTATGAAACCTGGAGAGTTAAGATTAGTTCTGGTAATTATAAAGCTACAGTGGTGATTTGGGTGTGTAATCTTTGTTTTTCCAGTTAGGGCGGGTGGGAGGGAGGTGTAAAGGTGGAAACTCATTATGTGTTAAGGACACACACTGTACCAGAAGGTCATTTACCCAGGGTATAATTTGGCTGCAGTCCAAGCTAAAATGGGTGATTAAGAGCTGTGTATCCAGGAGAATGAATTACTGAGAAGTGCATGGCTGGTGCAGGCAGGTGAGATGGCTCTTCCTGCAGAGCATTCCCACTTCAGACCTTGACCTTTGTTAAACATTTCTGAGGGGCTTTGACACGCTGCTGTGCTGGGAAAGGCTTGAACACCAGCCAGCCATGGCCCTGTCATGATGCTTGTGCCATGGCTCTGGCAATCCTCTGCATGGAGGGGCAGGATGAGGCTGCCTGCTCTCTTCGGGGGTACTGCAGCCCCCCAAAACATCTCCCTTAGCTCCAGGAGCCTGCTGTGGTGTGCTGGGGGCTCACAACTCACAGCCCGGCCCTGCAGCGGGTCTCAAAGCAGCGAGGCATCACGTTTACAGCTCTGTGTAGGTGGCACACAGATGTACAGCATGAGTTTGAGATTTGTAGTTAGTAGTTAATGTGTAATGCTAGTGCCTGCTGTGGCTTTCCCTGTCCGGATAACAAAGCACTTCACCTCTGGCCACAACTTCTCTGTTCAGTAGCCAAAGCAGCTGCTGCACTTGGACACCACCACAGAAAGACCTCCCAGGACCCAGGCCTGGAGCTGTGCCTGGGGTTTGCTGCAGGCAACGTGACCTGGGCTCTTGTCAGTACAAACAAAGGGTGCACTGGGCTGTGGCGCTCTGAGCTCGGCGAGCTGCTCTCCCCTCCCCGCAGGTGCTGTAGGCCATAGGAAAGGAATTGCGTGTCCCTGCCCCTGTCCCTGCTCCCCGACAGGCGCCTGTTGCCTTGTGCTTGACGTCGTGTAGTGACCTTCAATAAACCACACGTGGCTCTCGGATTCAGTGCGCTGCCTCTTATTCCAAAACAATCGTTATTTAAACAAAACAAAAGGCGGGGCTCCCCCGTCCGTTCCCAATGGTCTCGTCCCCGTGCTCCCCCCCTTCATTTCTCGTGGTCTCGCCCGTTCAGCCGTGCCTGGAGCGCCCCCTGCCGCTGTGACGTCACCGCTGCCGCAGCCCGCCTTTTCCGTCACGGCGCTGGTGGAAGTGGCGTCACTTCCGGCCGCCGCCTGCCGGCAGCGGAGCGGGGCCGCCATGTCCACATCGCTGGGCTCCAACACGTACAACCGGCAGAACTGGGAGGATGCGGTGAGCGGGGCGGCCGCGAGGGGCCGGGGCAGCCGGGAGGGGCGGGTCTGGGCCGGCGGGCTCGGCTCCGCCGCGGGAGCGCGGGGGGCGACAAGGCCGCGAGGCGGGCGGAGCGCGGGGAGGCGGCCCCGGGGCTGGGACCTGCCAGGGGGACCCGCTGCCGTCCCTGGGGACCCGCTGCCGTCCCTGGGGACCCGCCAGCTGCCGTGGGGACCCTTCACCCGCCCTGGGGACCCGCCAGCTCGGCTGAGGCTGTGCCGCGGTTCCCCGGCTCTCCCCGCGGCCCAAAGGGAGCGAGCTGCCCGCCGCTCCTTCCCCCGCGCCGCCCTGAGGGGCTGCAGCAGCTGCGGGGCCGAGCTGGGCCCCTCGGGTGCCCCTGGCCGCGTCCCTTCCTGCTGAAGCCTCCCCAGAGCGGGCCCAGTGCAGGCAATCGCTGCTGAGGGATAACGGGGGCGGTGTCGCCTGCTGCAGTCCGGGCGCTGACAGGTTCACATCTCAAGAATACGATTTTTACTTGGTTATTCTAAGATTTACTCCAAGTATAATAGCCGGCAGATTATCATTCTGCAAGAAGCTGGGCCTGGGTCATGGTTTGCAGCTCTCCCAGTGTCTCTGAAACCATTTGCATCTTTTAATCTGTCTGATGAGTTAAACTAGATAATTTTTCATAGTGTGACTTGAATGCTGTTGTGGTGGCAGAGCTTGTTAAAAATTCCTGATTTTCTTCTTGCTCCATTCAGGACTTCCCTATCCTGTGCCAGACATGTCTTGGAGAAAATCCCTACATTCGGATGGTAGGTGCTTGTTGGGCCCTGCAGCCCTTCCCTCTCTCTGTGCTGGCCCTAAAACTGGGTTTGGGGACTGAAATAGGGCCGGGTACAGGAGGAGGTGCTGAAATGAGCACACACTGCTGAACAGCTGGTTCTGCACAACAGGATCTGGTTCCAGCTGTTGTTGGTGTGTAATATCACAGTTAGAGGTGTGATTTAAGAACAAATCAATGACAAAGGAGAGAAGATGATCCAGTCCAGTGTCTGGAGTGCAGGAAATGGTAGAAAATGAAATTTTAGTGTTGGCAAGCTCCAACATGGACAGTTGTGAGCTGCTCAAATTCTAATAAGTGCAATTTCTAAAATGTGCCAAATACCCACCTCTAAAATTAAGTTAAAAGTGGTTTATGAAGGTAGTTTAAATTCCTGTTTGTTTTCCTGGGTTTGCTCTGTGCAGGGTGAGTCAGTCCATGTTCTGTTGCTTTTCTCTGCCTGGCCTGGTTGCCCATGACCTACATTGACATTATCTCCTTCATATTCATGTTCCACAAATTTTCTCAGAGAGATTGGTTTGTTCTTATGAAACAGAACCCTAATGCTACTGTGGGGGATATTTCTAAACCTGTTTGTTTCCATGGGTTATTTAATGTAACATCACCTTTCCTTAAAAAGAGCTGATAATGCTCCTTTTCATTCTCACCTTTCATCAGTACAGGAGGTGGGACTTGAGGTACTCTGTTACTTGAAAGTTTCTAAACCAAAAGTGTATTGAGAGTATTTAGAATTTATTATTTTTTGTCCTGTTGACTTCCCAAGGTGTAAACCAAATACATAGGGATGAGTGTATCTAAATGCAGCATAAATATAAAAACACCTACTGTGTTATCATATCAATGATATGTTTCATTTTTATTTTTCTATATTTCAGACCAAAGAAAAATATGGAAAAGAATGCAAGGTATGTTTGTGTGTTTTGAAGAAAGATTGTCAAAATTGGTGCAGATCTAGGAACAATCCATTTTAATGATTAAAAACCTGTCAGCTTCAGAAGAGTGCTTATCTGGGTTAACTTAAAATATTTATGTAACTACTTTAATTTTTAGGTCGGTCTACTGTGCTTGTTAGACAAAGTCAGTTGGTTCTAAAATAGTAAAATTATTGAGCAAATCCTGAGTTTGTCTAAACAAGTTTTCATGTTTATCAAAATAAGGTTTTGCAAATACTTTTGTACTATATGTGAAGTTATTGCAGGATTTTAAATGATCCATGTTTTCTTGGGTGAGTTGGTTGTTTTTACTGAGAAGTGCAAAATACCTGGAGTTTGGGTTTTACTGTGTATGTTATTAATGGCTATTTGGTGATTTGTGTTGGCTGTCCAAGAAATAAGCCACAGTTATTTCCAAGAACAAAAAATACTCAGTGTTGCCTGGACTGAGGGAAATTAAATTTTTGCCCTTTTATCAGTTTTCATCTGAGGTAGAGAAAAGGTGTAATTTGGAGTCTGCACATACTGAGATTGTATTATGAGCTCAGGCTGTACCTGCAGAGGAAGCAAATACATCATTCCATGAGATAAGAGGGAACATCACTCTTCTGCACCAAAGCTCTCATGACCTCCTGCAGGTTGCTGCTGTGCTGGTGCCTGATGTACTCATCATTGTAATTCATCTCTAGAAGCTCCACACTGACATCACCTGGAATCAAAGAGAATTTATTTATCTTTGAGTAGATCTGCATTTAAATAAAGAAATAAATAAATGCAATAAATAAAAATAAAAACAGCAGTCAAAAAAAAACCAGCTTCCCTAACACTTATTCCTGTCAAAGTAAAACCCCAATTAGAAACGAGTTTTTCCTGAGCTCTGAATTTTAGCTTTAGGACAAAGAAGTTGTGTTTATGGTTTGGAGAAGCTGGATGGGTTTGGAGTGTGTTTCCATGCAGGAGCAGACAGTAGCTGTGTGCAGGGTGAACCAAGTGCCCCCTTTGTGTCCCAGATTTGTGCCAGGCCCTTCACGGTGTTCCGCTGGTGCCCCGGCGTGCGGATGCGCTTCAAGAAGACAGAAGTGTGCCAGACCTGCAGCAAGCTGAAGAATGTCTGTCAGACCTGCCTGCTCGACCTGGAGTATGGTGTGTACCCAAAAACCTCATCCAGGACAGGGAGCTGCCCTCTGAAACGGGAGCTGGTGGAATCACTTTAAATGTGTGCATGTAATTGGCACTGCACAGTCTTTGAGATGAGCAGGTCTTGTCTCTTCAGAGGTTCAAGGGCAGAGTGGTTTCCCTGAGAAGCAGATGATTTACCTCTGGTCACTGCAGGTTACAGAAATCACTCTTTCTGCTCTTTCAGCTTGTTCTTCATATGGATTGGTTGGGGTTTTTTGTTTCATTTTAGGTTTGCCTATCCAAGTCCGGGATGCAGGACTCTCCCTTAAGGATGAAATGCCTAAATCTGACGTCAACAAAGAATACTACACCCAGAACATGGAGCGAGAGGTGAGTGTAGCCAGCCATGATCATGGTTTTTGTGTGCCTGTGTGTGGGGAGGAAAGGGCAGCAGTGACCTAGCTTCTCTTAAAACCACTTGCTTGCTCTGATTCTATGCACTAGTGTTCAGTGCTGATATACACATAATTATTTGTGTTCTGCCTGCTTTTAGATAGCCAATTCTGATGGCACCAGACCAGTTGGTGCACTAGGAAAAGCTACTTCTACCAGTGACATGCTGCTGAAGCTGGCCCGAACCACTCCATACTACAAACGCAACCGTCCTCACATCTGTTCCTTCTGGGTGAAAGGAGAGTGCAAGAGAGGAGAGGAGTGTCCCTACAGGTACAGACACAGCTTGGACAGTCCACCTCTGCACCACAGGCAGATGCAACTTCCCTTGGAGATGCTGCAGTGGGCAGGAGACACTACAGTGATTTGGGTCAGGGCAACACTTGCATCCAGTGCCAGCAAATGAATCTCTGTGGTAGAAGTTGGTTTGTGAGAAGTTGGCTGTGTCCTTTGCCAAAGCAGTGACTGCAGCTCTTCTCTTGTGTAGTCAATTTTTCCCCTTTGTGGCGTCAGTCCCCTCAAGCAGAGATCTTTGTATTTGAACAAGAGGCCGTTTCAAACCCAGCTCTTGTGTTTTGTAGTGCTGAGTGCTGAGCTGTCAGAAGCACCATTCATTCAGAACTTGACGCAGTCCTGGCTGCAGCTGAAGTCTTCAGGGCTTTGTTCCATTTTGGCATGTTTATGTGGACAGGGTTAAGGATATAATTGACCCGAGGCTTTGAGAAGGGAAACTGGCAGCTACAGTAATTTTAATCCATTCAGTCATCCCTGATGTTATAAAGTGCTTTGTTTGCTGAACCTTAGACATGAGAAACCTACAGATCCAGATGATCCTCTGGCTGACCAGAACATCAAGGATCGTTACTATGGAATTAATGATCCTGTGGCTGACAAACTTCTGAAACGAGCATCAACTATGCCTCGTCTAGATCCTCCTGAGGACAAGACTATTACTACACTGTATGTTGGAGGGCTTGGAGATACCATCACTGAATCAGATCTCCGGTATGTTGGTGAATTTGTATTGCCCTTGCCTTTTTGTTTGACACTTTGATAATGGCTCTTCAAGTGAGGAACAAAAATAAATCTGGATTTCAGGTTTTTTTAATGGGGAACTGGTTGGTGGGCAAGTGCAGAGGAGTGCCCGCTTGTTGGAGAACAAGCAGGCACATTTCAAATGCTTTGATTAAAATGTATCTCTTTAAAGATGAGCCATCCCTTTGTGCTGTTGGGGATACTGTGTAACCCTTTTTACAAGGAGGTCCTGTATCCTCTAGCTAGCTACTGAGAAGGTGCTGCAGAGCTTTAATTGCTCCATAATTGCATGGAGGCTAATTATGATTAACTGATTGATTATTGATTTCTAATGATTAGTTCGAGCTGGAAATGGAGAAGACAAAGTTTCTGAGCATGCCTATCTCACCTGCTCTATACCCTGTGACTGGGAGGAGTGGAGAATCATAATACATTTTTTTGTCCCATACAGAAATCACTTCTACCAGTTTGGGGAGATCCGGACGATCACGGTGGTGCAGAGGCAGCAATGTGCTTTCATCCAGTTTGCCACCAGGCAGGCTGCAGAGGTGGCTGCTGAGAAATCCTTCAACAAACTCATCGTCAACGGCCGCAGGCTCAATGTCAAATGGGGAAGGTAAGTGTGGGGGGAGGAAGCCTTGAGGATTTGCAAGTTCTTCTCTCAGTTTACAGTCTTGACCACCAGGATTATTATGCAGAAGTTGATACTTGTTTGGTAAATATTTGGGGTCCTCTTGCATTTTGGTTTTATTTTTACAATGGGATCTGGCTTGGAGATGACACAAACAGCATAAAGGATTTCTTGGTTGAGGATTATGGATGAGCTTTGGTAGCTTTTTTCCTAGTCCATCTCCTGTGAACACTGTTTGCAAACTTGGTACCATCTGTCTGATGTTCTGTGAGTTTTTTGTCTTTGGCCTGAAGAAATAGATCTGGAATAGATAGTGTGAAGCCACTGTGATGTAAATATCTCCTTATCCTGCTTTTCTCATCCTTGCTCTCAAACTTTTGTCTGTTTTTCAGGTCCCAGGCAGCAAGAGGAAAAGAAAAGGACAAGGAAGGCACTACAGAATCGGGGATAAAGCTGGAGCCAGTTCCAGGACTTCCTGGAGGTAAAGGAGTTGTATTCATCCCTGAAACACTTAATGCTGACCCACTTCCACCAGTGAGACTGCTGTTAAACTTCCAGGAGCAGTGACAGTTCAGGATGGTAGAGGCTGTGGTGTGCCCAGAGCAGTTACAGGAGGTTTGCAGCACATCCAGCTGGATGGGAGATGAGCTTTGTCTAGGAGCAGATCCTTGATGAAAAGAGAGTTCTTTATGTGATGAGTGAAAAGTTAAAGCTGAATTCAACTTCCTTAGCTCACAGATACTTGCAACCCACACTTTTAATGTCCAGTGAGTGTTGTGTATGGACAAAGCAAAGTTGGTTTCAGATGAAGGAATGTGGTGACTGGAGTTTCAGGGCAGTTCAGCTTCTCACTCCAGTTCATACATGAAATAGTAAAAACAGTTTGCCCTTGTGAAAGCATGGGTTGTGCTCCGTGTCTGAAGGCAGACACCTCTGCTTGTCTTGCCTGAGAGATTTTCCATAACTATATGTACTTTTTCTGCAGCCCTCCCCCCTCCTCCAGCTGCAGAAGAGGAGGCTTCTGCAAATTACTTCAATCTACCTCCAAGTGGCCCTTCAGCCGTGGTGAACATTGCCCTGCCACCCCCTCCTGGCATCGCTCCACCGCCGCCTCCAGGTACGTGTGCCTCCCCCTCCAGAGGGGTGTGAAATTCAGTGTTAGACAGTCTCTTCCTCCTGAGCTCATTTTCCTCATCCCTGATCACACAGTGTAAATGGATGAGCTAAACTGAGCTGTCAGCACAGTTTAATTGAACTGAGCTGCCTGTTGTGGTTGGTATTTGCTTGCAAATTCCCAGGCACGTTGATTACTGGTACCGAGACATACTCAGTGCTTTTGCTGGCTGTGTAAATGGCACATTAACCCAGACTTGAAAGGGTAATTTTGCAGATGGTTGAATGCTGGCATGTCCTTGGCTTTCTATATATCTATCCAGAGATACTTTTTTTTTCTTTTTAATGGAATTTTGGACTCTAACAGATGTATTTGCTCTGCTCTGTGGTTGAGTAGGAAACATTTAGATGGGTATAAGAGACACCTGCCCAGTCCCCCCACCAGCTTTTATTTGTAAGGATGTGTGTTGGGTAGGGATTGGCCCTAGTTGTACTGAAAAGAGGGCAGGAGTTTGGGGAGATGGGAGATGTGCACATTTGTGGGTTACAGCTGTCAGCCAGCTGTGGTATCAGCACTTTGAAGCAGCAGTACACACACAACAGGTTTTCTTTTGCTTTGCCTGAAGCTGCCAACTTTTGTTTCTGCAGGTTTTGGACCACACATGTTCCACGCCATGGGGCCCCCACCTCCCTTCATGAGAGCCCCAGGCCCCATCCACTACCCATCCCAGGATCCCCAGAGGATGGGTGCCCACGCAGGAAAGCACAGCAGCCCCTAGCACGTCCTGCCACCCTCATCCTTGAAGTAAATGTTATTTTCTAGTTACCATGGTAGCACCATATGTTGAGCTGTGGGTGAGCTAGAGATGCCTTATTTCCCTGCTTGCAGCCACAGGGCAAGCTCAGCTCCGTGTCTCCACTTATAATCGGGTTCTTGATATGTCCCAGGTCTTTCTGTTAGTGTGGGGGGTGGGTGGGGGACAGACAGAAGGGCTGTCAGGGGTCTGTGGGTCTGGGGTACCAGAATTGCAGTACTAGCTGTGTATCCCATTGGCACACTTTTGAAATAAACTTCTGGAAAAACAAAACCAAACCCTTTTCTAGCCATTTGATATCCTCAGTTGGAATGTTATGGACTGTAAAAATGTAACCAGAGACTTTTCTGTCAGGTAACTAATGATGTATTATTCTAATGAGGTATTAAACCAGGACTGAATAGGAGTTGAAAAATGAGTTCATCAGACCTGCCAAACCCATGGCTTGGCCTTACCACTGTACAGAATTTTTCTCCCTCCTTTTTCCTGACTTCTTGGTTAAGAAAAGACAAGAAAACAAAGCAGAGGAGGAGTAGAACTTGTGGCACCACAGGCTGGCTTTCTATGGAGAAAGAGCTGGGCTTTGTGTATGGGTGATTAGTTCTGCTTTTGTCAGGGGAGAGCTCACCCAGGGTGTGTTGGACATGCTGGTGGATGGGAGAGAGCTGTGGCATTTGCACTGCTCTGGTCCAGAGTGTCTGTAGCCAGAACCTGTGAATGCTGTAACAGATTTGGCATGCAGGAGACTTCACATCATCCCAATTTATTTATTATTTCCAGTAACCAGCCAGTAACCCGGAGTGCCTAGATTCTGCAGATGCTGGACAAAGAGGAGAGAAATGGAACTGGAACAGAGCAGCAATTAAACATCACAGATTTATTGTTTCTAAGGAACAAACCATTTTTCTTTCTGCTTGCTTGCCCCCTCCTGCTTCTGTGGGAAACTGAGTAATGAAAGCTTCCCACCTGAATGATGTGTTGTGGCAGCAGAATCCCTGCGTGGGGTTTGCTCTGCACAGCGTTACAAACTTCACAAATGAGGCAGCTGCTAACTGCAATTTTACCACAACTTGCCCCATTTAACCACAGTGGTGGAAAAAGGAACTTTTATCCTGGTGCTTTTGGGAGTATAAGAAAGGGTAATGTTAAGAACCTGACAAAAGCAGTTGAAGGAAGCCTGTGTTGAGTCAGAGGTTTTTGTGAATGGGGTTCCCCAGGTATTCTGGTGACTGTAGCTGTTGTTAGCTGCATGTCCCACTGTGTGTCACTGCTAGAAATGTAGGTGTAGTTGGATCCTCACTGCTGATTTCCACATTCCCAAGAAAGCCTGTGCTTGCTCTGGAGGCACAGCTGTGCTGCTTTTCATTCCCACTGGTGTGGAAGTTACCAGAGCGCCCTGGCACATCCTCACACTGCTGTGGTTCTGCAGGGCCTGATCATTGACCAACTACATGAAGCAAACCTGTCATAAGTCACTCAGAGAGCCTGGATTAGATGTTCAAGCAAGACATGCAAAGGGCAGTAGGAAGGGGAAATAGCTGCCAAGTGCTAGCCAGTAGCTTCTGGAAAACAGAGCACAAGTTTCCAACTCCCAGCATTCCTCTCCCCTCTATCATGGCTGTGCTGTATTGGTAAACATTTGTTGTTGTCCAGCCAAGCTCAAGGTAGGTACTTTAAACGTGCCAGTGCCTCAAGTAACTTGTTTTATTATTGCTCTTCCATTATCACCTCCTCTCTGTGTCCTGACTGCAATGACAGATGCAGAGCTGTCCTGAAGATGGAATTTCTCTGCAAAAGCACCAGGTGTGCGAGCAGGTCTCGTGTGCCAGTGAGGATGCAGTGAGGCAGCCTTGGTGTGTTGCAGCTGGTGGTGCTGCTGTTTTCCATGAGGCAGGGGAGAGGACAGGCTCTGTGGGAGCTTGCAGGGATCTGCTGGATTAACAGTGAGGGCTTGGCTGGTTGGCTTGGCACTGACTGCAAGGGGAGCTCAGAATGGTCCCACACTCGAGCTCATTCAAACCCCACTCAAAGATGACAACCCAAGCCCACCAGCTGAGCTTCCATGGAGGATTCCTGCCCTCCCTCCCCTCTCCTGTGAGCATGTCTGAGTCCAGTGAGGGAACCATCCGTGGCCATGGGGAAGGGAACACGTCCTACAGCTCTTCGCTCTCCGGCAGGATCCGCACCCAGCCTTGGGCCACCCTGTTGAAGTTGGGCCTGTGGGAAATCACCTCCAGCACACTCAGGTTATCCAGCTCCACGGTGGGCAGGGAGAACAGCTCACCAACCAACGCCCTGTCAAACGGGGCTGGGGTCCTGCAGCACAAGGAGAAGCACACTTAGTCCCAAGGAGAGGCTGGCCGTGTTGTGAAGGTGTTAGAAAAAACAAATTTGGATTTACTGAGCCCAGCACAATGTAGCAATGCCTGTTGCATTGCCTAACCCTCCTCTTCCTCCCCAGGACACTGTTAGAGCCCTGCCAGCCCACTGGGATGGTTCTCTGGTACAGAGCCCACCTCAACTCAAGCCTGAAGAGTGGGGTTTGATGCCTGGGTGTTGGTGGAAGTGTTCTGCACGTGGAAGGGCTTAGTCTCAAACCAGTAACAGTGACAAACCCCTGGTCTTGAGAGTGCCTCATCTGCAGCTCCTGTGTCCTGCACAGGGCTGGGGCTGACACTGCTCTGGATCACACCAGCACATGCAGCTCTCTTGGCCCTGCCTCCATCCTGCCTTTTGGGACCGCTCCTCCTGAACAATGACTAACAGGAGGAGCAGTGTGGGGGCAAGAGCTGTCATCTCTTTCTGGAGAAATGTGGAAAGGGACTGGGGAAAAGTGTGCCAGCCCCCAAAAAGCCAAGAATGTTGGTTTTGGAGCAGCACATGGGGCTGAGTTATCAGTGAGGCAAAACTGGGAATGTTTGCTTTGGGAAGCACAGCTAGAACATGAATAACGTGGCACTGTTTTGCAATAAGAGGGGAAAGGCAAATGAGACAAGTTTGTTCTAGGAACTTTCTTTTGGGAAAAGACAGTCTTTGTCAAAGCTTGGTTTTCACTCTCTCTTAAAGCAGCACATCTTAGCAAGGTGGCCCAGGTTTTTGCATCAGTCTGAATATCTTAAATTGTGGATAAATCAGTCTGCTTTAACGCAGTTGTTGTGGAGATGGTGGACTTGCCCTTGCTCTGTGACCCGTGAGAGAGAGCTGTGCTGGGATTCAGCTAGCCTTAGGCAAGACCACTGGCTTTTCGATAGCCAGCTTGTTCCAAAAAGTTTGTCTGTGGCTTGGTATTTGAACTGAGAAGTGATTTAAAAGCTTGGAAAATTGTGAAAAGCCCAGTTAAAAGCAGATTGGCTTTCTGAATCTTCCTGCCTCACTGAAGAATTAAAGGAGGTGGCAAGAGCCTTGGAGTTAAATTAGCATCCATCTGTATTAAATTACAGTTGAAGACTTAAAATAGAAAGGCAGTGTGTGAGAGGGGAGAAATGGTACAGGGTAGAGTATTATTCAGAAACATGCCCTTGCTTCAGTCCCTGTCCATAAATAAATCCTGAGGCAGAAACATGGCTAAATGTTGAAAGAAAAGAGCCAAGTGTCTGCAGCAGCTCCTTGTCCTCCCCCTGCAGCCCCTCCTTGGCTCTAACTCCTCAAGGACAGCCACATGGCAAAGCCCCAGGGCTGAGGGGGAGGAGAGCAGCAAAGGGATGGTGGTGGCCAGGCTCATCTTTGCTCTTTAGGATGGCTTTTCCCACAAGGAAAAGCCCTCACAGCCCCTTCTGCCAAGTGCTGAAAGCACAGCACGCTTCAAATCCAGCCCTGGGGAGCTGCTGCTGCTGTTGGCACATGGTCTGCTGGGGACCAGTGCTGTGTCCCAGGGGGAAACTCCAGTGGGAACTTGACTACTGGAAGGTGACTTTGGCCAGGCCACCAAAGCCAATGTAATTCCATCCTCATCACAGAGAATTTCAGGGAGGAGGACAGACAGGACTCTTTTTGCTGATTCCCTGGGATGATATTCAGCTTAAAACTTCAGTTCTCCTTGTTCTGCCATGGGCTGCTGATGCTTTGCTGCCAGCAGATCTCCATCTCCTGGATCCCCCCTAAACTCCTTTCCAGAAAGGAGATCTGTCTTGGCAGCCTTTGCTCCAGGGTCCCACCCTTGACCCCAGTGTAATTTGGGGGTGTGAGGGGGCACCAGCTGTGCTCCCCCAGAAGCAGCCAGAGGGCAGGGAGCTTGCCCTGGCCTGGAGGCTTTGGGCTCCAGCAGGTGCTTGGAAGGAATCTGGTCACCTCTTAGCACTCTGTGGGAAGATTAACCTTATACCCCCACTGCTTCCAGCAGCTGCTTGAATACCTTAAGGGAATTAGGAAAGAGACTTGGCACTGTGTCATTCCTCCATGCAGCCCAGAGCTGAGCCCAGCTGGGAACTGGAGTGATTCCTACTCCAGGGCCATGTTTGTAAGAAATGGTCCTCCCAAATTTCATCCCTCTCACTGAGGTTACCCAGTGAGATCAAGCTGCTTAAGGGTGTGTGAGCCCAGTAGTGGAGCTGAGAGGAGATCTGGGGCAGAGCTGCTGGAGGCAGCAGGGAGCCACAGAGGAGCTCCTGAGTAAGAAAAGAGCATCCTGAGCCCCTCTGGGGTATAAAGAGGACATCAATGGTTACATTTCCCTGGCAGGATGTTGGGTGCTCCTGGAGGCTCAAGGGCTTGGCCAAGGGCTGTTGTGGCTGGTGGTGTCAGCCCCCGTTACCTATTGAAGCTCCTGAAGTCCCACGCAGGGGGTCTCATGGGTGGCGGGTTCTTGCTGTACACAGCATTGTCCCTGTCACCAAACAGCTCCTGCCACGGGGACCGGTAGCCCTTGGGGATGGCAGTGGCATTGAACTTCTCATGGGGGATCTCTTTGAGGGGGCTGGAGTACCCTGTGCAGGGGAGAGACACAGTGTGGGTGCTGGGGCCAGAGCCAGGGGGCTGGGAACAGCCTGGTTTCTGCATGGCCACGGCCTGTTACTGGTGCAGGAATGAGTATCTCTAACATATGTATATTTCTGTATCTATACATACATATTTGTACACATAAAATCTCTGGAGGAGGGTTGGGCAGACCCCTGAGCAAGCAGCAGCTCACTGCCTCCAGCCCCCTGTTGCTGAGATCACAGCAGAGCTGGGTTCAGGTGCAGGAAGCTTTGACTTACCTGGGGCCAGGGCACTGGGGTTCAGCACTTTGCTCATGTGCAGGACCTTCTCTGACTTCTTGGGTACTTCTGGGGGGCCACCTTGGGGTGATGCTGCTATGTGGAGCTCGGAGTGATAATTCTCCTGGCCCCCAGCATTTTCACCTGCCTGTGGAGGGGAGAATTAACAGGCACAGGGGGAGCTCCCCCTGCCCCATCTGGAACTCAGGGGGTGCTTGAAAGCACCTCAGAGCTTCCTCCATCTACTCACCATGTGCTCATTCACTGTTCCTTCTGGACCACCTTTCCCAGTGTGGTGGGACCCGCCTACCCCTTGCCCTGGGAGCTGCAGGAGACAGTCAGTGGGTGCAGAGGGGGATCAGCATGATCCCCCTCTTTCCTGGATGTTGAACCCCATGTTTGCCCATCTCCATGCCCAGCCCACCATGACATCTCTCCTCCCCCCTCACCTCTGCATAGCAGTCAGCCAACCATGGCTGCCCTGCAGAGAGACCACTGACCCTGGCAGGAATCAGGAATTCCTTCCCTGGAAAGGCTGCAAGGGCCAGGGAAGGGCTGGCCTCAGACCCACCTGCCTGGAGCCGCTGGGGTGCTCAAAGACAAAGCGCTGCACGCGCTTCTGGCGCTGCTGGAAGAGCCGGGAGCCGCGGTTGTTGGGCAGGGAGAGCTCCTCGATCATCAGGTCCTGTGTTGTGCTCATCTTCTTCCCCAGGTCCAGCTGGGGCTCTGAGGAGGCTGGAGAGCACAGCTACAGCTGAGGATGCTGCAGGGTTGGGGACCCCCCCAAGGCAGCACAGACCGTGTGTCCCCTTGTCGGGGTCTCTGCTCTGTGGCTGGGCCATTTGCCCACCTCAGGGACTGGCGTTTCCTCGGTGTGAGGAGTGCCAGGGAGCTCCAGATGTTCAAGCAGCCTCTCCCACCCTGTGCATGGACTGTTCCAGCAAAAACAGGGCAAGTGGCCTCAACCAGAGCTGGGTCTGGCCCCTAGGCAGGGAGGCCAGCACTGTCCTGGGGCTGGTGACACACCTGCACTCCCTTACCATTTTCAGGGCCCGGTCTCATGATGGCCATCACCTGCTGCCGTGCTCCTGGGGCAGCTCTGGGCGAGGGGGATGGATCCTGTCAGGCTGGAAGAGAAAGGCACTCCAGGAGTGACACCAAACATGGGAACATGTCAGCCCCAGGCATGCCCCAGAGAGGTGCTAGGATTCAGCTGAGCATCTCCCCTGGTCAGCATCACCCCTAAGCATCTTCTTGCACCGCTCTCTGTCCCCTTCAACAGACATAGGGAATGTTCATATCACACTGTCCTTCAGCCCCTGCCTGTCCTTCTTCCTCTCTGCCTTTCTTTAGGGCAGAAACTGTCCTCGCCCCTGTCTTTTCCCACAGTGAGCTGTTGTCCTTGTGCCCTAGGTGCCCTCAGAGCAGCAGGTGCTGGCCGAGCAGGGGCCCTGGCTACTGCCCCCCCAGCACCTCCGACTTAGCAGAGCTATTTTCAGCTGCTGGCTCCCAGGGTGCAGGAGCTGCAGCCCTGAACCTGCAGGGAGATGGTGAGCCCAGCCAGCAGCAAGAAGGATCATGGCACCACTCAGCTGAGTTGCTCCAATGTGGAGAGGTGGCTGGAAACCAGCTCCAGTGTGAGCCCCCTGAGCTGCCCACCTGCAGCAGAGCCCTCCTGTGCTGCTGGGACACTCGGCTCCCCAAGTGCTGTTCCACCCTGTTTGGTGCCTCTGGCACTGCTCAGCTCGGGCTGATGCAGGGCAGCTTCCCCTGAGGGCCCTGCAGTGCCGGGGTTCCCGTGGGGCTGGGGTGCCTGGCACAGCTCCCTGCCAGCTCTGAGCTCAGCATTGACCATCCTCACAATGAGCCAGGGACCTGCACCCCATCCTTCCCTCTGCCCCCCTCCAGGGAGACCGTACCCTGACCCCCACAGTGGTGCTGTCCCCTTTTCCAAGGACATCCCCAAGCCCTGTGCACCCACCCACCTGCTGACCCCCACGTGGGGCCTCACCTTCCCTACCTGGCCAGGGGATACCCCAGATGCTTCTGGGGCACTGAAGATGCTTCTCCTGCTGTGCTGGGGATGAGGCTGAAGCCAAGCTGCAGCCACCAGCACCCGGTGGCCTCTGCTGGCCCTCCCTGGCCCCCTCAGGCTCCTGCTGCTCGCCCCAAGCCGTGCCGGGCTCCAGCCCAGATGCCAAGGTCCAGCCAGGGACAGAAGTTATTTCTGGCTGAGAAAGGGGGCGGAGCAGGGCTGTGACCCTTGGGGACTGCGATGCCATCACCCCGGCGTGGAGCAGGTCTGACTCACAGGGATGAGGATGCCACAATCCTGGCATGGAGCAGGGCTCTGAGCCTTGGGGACCAGGACGCCACAACCCAGCGTGAAGCAGGGCTCACCCACATGGATGTAGACTCTGTCACCTAGCACGGAGCAGGGCTGACCCCTGGGGACATGTGGCAGCAGCAGGAGGTGGCAGTGTGCCATTTGTGCCCAGGCCACCTGGGGGACAGATCAGAGCCAGCCTGGGTGGAATAACGGAGGTTTATTTCAGAACTGGGTATACAGCGGTGTGGTGAAGGCAGGCTGTGCTGGCTGCTGCAGCCAGGGGGGGAGATGTGTCCTGGGAATGGGGACTGTGCTCCAGGAGGGGCTGCTGCAGTGTGGAGGTGCTCCAGGGATCAGGGATGGCTTCAGCAGTGTGTCCTGGGGGAAGGGAAGGGGTGATGGGCTCTGTGAACAGGAATATGCCAGAGCCCTGGCGGCCCAAACACAGCCTCCTCTCCAGGGCTGGCCCCAAGGTGTGGGGACGCTGACATCCTCAGAATCGCCTTCTGTGCCAACACCTCCTTCAAACCCTCTGCAACTTCTACCATTTCCTTCAGCTCCTCCAGTTCCCCACCTGCCCTGGCTGTCACAGCACCCGTTGGTTCCTGTGTGTGCCTCCATCCATGGGAGTGGGGATGTGGTGAACTTGGATAGGGGAACAGTGACAGGTACACGGTGGGGCTGTCCCTCTTGGTCTGGGCAGGGCGGGAGGGCACCTGTAAACAGTCCCCTTAACATGGCAATAAATAACTTTGGCTCTTTTTGGTCTCTAAGGAAAGAAGGATTTGGGAGAATTTCTTTGAGAAGGAGTCAAAAGTTTAAAAAAAAGGCAATGAAGAACTTGTGGGCTGTAACTAAAAACTAAGTTTTCCTCTCCAAAATCTGGTTTTAATTGACACCAGCCAAATCTGGAGGCTGGGAGAGCCTGCTCATGGCAATCCAATCGATGCAGCCCACCCTCAGCAGATGTGCCCCCCCCTCCAAAGGGAAGCAGAGCTGCAGTGACACTGCGGGATAACACCTGGGAGCTGGGGACAAGGGCTCACGGGGCACCACCCAGCCCATCCCATGCTGGCTGTGCGGGATGGGGCTGGCAGGCAGGCAGGGACGGGCCGGCTCCCCCCTCTGCTCCTGCCTGCTGAGCACGCAGTCCTGCCCCGAAAGGTTAGCGTCTAAAAATAGAGCGGGGCCATGGGACGGCGGGCGGCCGGGAGGCACCTGACCCCGGTGGCACACAGAGGGGTCGTGGCAGCTCCGAAGGGACATTGGTTTTGGGGAGACACTGTTTTTTGGGGAGACACTGTTTTTTGGGGGGACACTGTTTTATGGGGACCTCAGCCCCGGGGATTGGTGTGTTCCCGGTGGGGATGAGCGGGGGCATCACCCGGGCTGACGGGTGCAGGGAGAGGGTTTTTTGGCGGGGCTGGTTGGTCTAGGAGGTGCAGGGAGCCCCTGAGGGCAGAGCCCCCGTCTTCAGCCTCAGGCTGCTGCTCCAGCCCCGCGGACAGAGGTTGAAGCTGTGGATTCCCGGGCTCTTGGTCCCCGAGTCTTCGGAGTCGAGGGAGACGTCCGAGTCCGTCGGGGACCGGGAGGTGCCGCGCTTGGCCGGGGAGCGCCCGCCCACCACGGGGGATGGCAGGGGGCTCTTGGGGACGGGGGACAGCCGGGCCACGGGGCAGGGAGAGGCGCTGGACGGCGGCAGGAGCCCGCGCCCCTCGGCCCAGGCGGCCCGGGGGACCCCGGGGGAGGCGCAGGGCTGGGGGCTGCCGGCCCGCGGCGATCGCAGGGGGCTCCTGTGGGT
Organism: Ammospiza caudacuta; assembly: GCF_027887145.1. NCBI lineage: Eukaryota > Metazoa > Chordata > Aves > Passeriformes > Passerellidae > Ammospiza > Ammospiza caudacuta. Next base: position 12,277,643 of record NC_080608.1, on the reverse strand, counting down.
GGGCGAGGGGCTGCCCAGGCTGCCCAGCGCGCTGCCCGCTGCCTGCAGCGCCGGCGCTCTCGGCCCCAGCCGGGGCGATTGGGGCAGGCTGGGGGGCCCGGCGGGGATGGGGGTGAAGGGCCGGGAGCTCTCCAGCCCCAGCGCTTTGGGAGAGGAGCTCTTCCTGCGGGCGGCGTTGATGATGTTCCTGGCCAGCCGCGCTTGCATCTGCCGGCTGGCGCGGGGCTCCGCGTCCTGCCGCAGCGGGGACAGCGACCGCTCGCTCCACGGAGGGGACGTGGGGGGCCCCTCGTCCAGCTCGGGCACCGAGGCCGGGCTGGCCCAGCCGTCCAGGCTGCCCGGGCGCTGCGCCAGCCGGGGCGTCCAGGTGGGCGATGCAGGGAGGGACGAGCGCCTGTCCTGGAGAGGGACAGAGAGCGGGTTAGTGACTCGGGGTTACGCGGGGACAGAGCAGGGGGACAGTGCCAGGAGGGTGACGAGGGAAGATTCATGCTGGCACAGCCTCACAGGAGCTGGGGATGTCTCCTCGTGCATTGCACCCCTGCAAGTTCTCCCCAAAACACATTTGATCCTGCACCCCCTCGCCCACCAAGGAGATGAGGGCAGGCTGAGCCCGCCGTTAATCAACCTTGCCCAGAATATGTCCCAGGACCTGTCATTACCTGCAGCTTCCTAAAGGCTCCCTGTGGGGGATGCTCGGAGCCCCCCTGCACTGCCCCAGGATCCATCACCCAGCACTGCTCCCCAGGCGGCAGGAAAGAGAACAGCCAGGTGTGACAGCGCAGAGAGTGTATTCAGAAAGGGGGAAAAGAAAAATGCAGGAGAAGTCAAGCACAGTCAAAAGGCAACTTGGCACCAGGGGGAAAGTGGCAGGAGGGCATGGGCAGGGGCACAGCTGGATGACAAACCTTGGGCTGAGCATCACCCAGCAACCCTGCCCTCAGCACCCTCCTCATCCCAGCCGTGCCACACTGAGCCCAGGTGGGGACAGGGACCCCACAGGGACTCTGGGCTCAGTGACACTGGGCTCTGCCATTCCCCAAGGGATGCAGTTCTTCCTCCACAGTGAGGAAGCAAACGAGTACAGATCCTGAAGGAGCAACAGAAGAGCCAGCAGCAGGCACAGTGAGGCAGAAAGGCAGTGTGTCCCTTCCAGGTTTGCTTTGGTTGAGCTGAGAAGAGCCCAGAACAGAGGAGATGTGGAGGAGCAGGCAGAGCTCTGAGAGTGGAAAAGCCAGAGGTGAGGAAAGGAGGGAGCCAGATGTGAGATGCTCCATAACAGTTTCCAGGAGAGAGAAGAGCAAGAGCAGCAGGATTCTTTGGGAATCCTGCACCTCTGTGCCCAGTTCCTGCTGCCTCCCCGAGACTCCTCAGCTCCTCTTTCACAGGGGCTCAGCAGCGCTTGTCACCCACTGTCCCAGCGCTGCAGCCTCACATCACAACCACTTTTCTATTTTCTTTTCTGCCCCCTCCCCACAACTTTTTTTCGTGGTTGGTTTGGCTTTTGGCTCTCCCATGAGCAGCTAGTTCGGGAGGACTTAGCCTAGCACCGCTGTGATTTTCTCTCTGCCACCACTACTTGTAGTACAAGGAAGGTTTCCACACCTGCGGCTCGATGCCGGCGTTCCTGGTGGAGTAGGAGGGCCGGGGTGCCTGGAACCCCGCCTTGGCCCGCGGCGGCAGCAGGCGGCAGGGCGAGGCCAGCAGCGCCTCGGCCGGGGCTGCAGGGCTGGCTCGGCTCTCCTGGGCCAGGGGCAGAGCCCCGGCAGCGCTAGGGAAGGGGCTGGCACTGCTCTGGCCGGCGCTGGGCACCACGGGGGGATGCCAAACCGGGGAAGGAGGCAGCGGAGAGGCCGGGCAGGAGGCTTGCTGGGGACAGGGGTAGGAGTCGGGAAGAGAGGGTCTGGGTGGAGGCACCTCCTGGGGCAGGGACCTTGCTGGCCCCTTGGATGGGGAGAGGATGAAGAGAGAAGACTGGAGCTGGTAAGGCTGGTGCCTGGAGATCTCCAGCTCCTTCTGGGACACCTCGCTCTCCATGAGGTTGTTGCCATACAGTGATGCAGGAGGGGTTTTGGAGGGCCTGCAGGGACTCTTGGAGGGGCGTCTGGAGACCATGGGTGACAGGTAGGCATTGTTGTCATACTTCCAGGAGGGAGGCAGGGACATGGTGGGCGATGGCGACCGCAGCAGCTCGGGCTGGGAGGGGGCCTCAATGATGAACTTCTCCATCCTGGACTGTCGGCGGGCAAAGAGCTCGGCCCCCTTCCCTCTCGCCTCAGTGAGGATGTGGCTGGGTTGTGGCTTCTTCTTGGGCTGGATGGTGGGAGACTTGAGGCAGGAGGACCACGCTGGAGCATCCTCAGCTGGTGGGAGGTGCTGCACACCCCTGGCTGTGCTGTTGGGGACAAAGTTCGAAGCTTCAGCCCCGAGGGCAAAGGGCTCATCCTCGGCACTGGGCTCCCCCTGCTCCTTCTGCTTCTTCCTGCTGTCTGCACTCTGGACCAGGTCCAGCAGGTCGGGGTTGGGGCTCAGCTTTGGCTTCTCCAAGAAGGTGAACATGGACTTTCTGCTGCCTCTGCGTGCAGCCGACTCCTCCAGGATCCCAGTTTTGGGCAGGGGGTTTGGTCCGCTCACCCCGCAGCCCAGGAGGGGATCTGGCAGCACCTTCTGCTCCTGGCTGGGGTACAGGGCCGAGTAGGCAGGGGGGGAGCGGACACGGGTGAGGGGTGGGGGGCTGCTGAGGGTCTCTGCATAGGTTGGTGGTGGGGGCAGCTCGGGGGCAGGGGGCTCCTCGGCCAGCTGGGCACTGGCAGGGGATGCCTGGGTGCCGAAGGGTCTGGCTGTCCTGTTCTTCACGGGCTTGGGCTTGGCCAGGGTGAGATGGACCTCGTAGTACTGCCGGCCCTGTGTCCCATTCTGCTGCTGCCCTCCTGGGGGTGCCATCCCTGTGGCTGTCCCCGCTGGCGCGCTGGGCACCTCGCTGGGCACCTCAGCAGGCATCTCAGCAGGAACTTCACCGGGCACTTTGCCATTCTTCCCCTCCTCGGGGCTCTGTGGCAGGACAAAAGCCGCCGTCTTCGGCCCCGCAGGGGCTGCTGCATTTCCGAGCCCCTCCACCCCTCTCTCCATCCCGCTGGCCGCCTGCTCCTGCACGCCGTTGGTGGCGGCCGCTGCCATGTTCTCCTTCAGGTAAACACTGAGTGGCACCTGCTGGGCTTCGGCAGGAAGCTCCTGGCACGGGGAGGCGTTTGCCAGCATCCCTTCTCCAGGATTGCCGGGCTGGCCAGGCTCTGGTTTCATGCCCTGGCCCTGGCTGTGCTCCATGGCTCCTTGGCGAGGCCGGGGCTCAGGGGGGCTCAGGGCCTGCCCCCCGCCATGCCCGGCCCCCGTGAGCCCCTCGACGCGCTGCCGGCGCCGGTGGAACAGCAGCACGCCCTTGGAGCTGGGCCCGGGCGCCGTGGTGAGCTGGGCCGCGATCCTCTGGCTCCGCGCCTTTGCCTCCTTCAGCTCCTTCTCCGAGAGGCTGGCGCTGCGGGAGAGACCTGGGCACAGAGGAGAGGGGCATTAGGGCTCTCAGAGGGAATGTGGGGTGGAATCATCCCTCCCAGGACTGGCAGCCTTTCCTCCACGTATCCCCCAGCATCCCTACTCCTTCCCTATCAGGGGAGATGCACCGGGGCTGGGATACACGGTCCGGGGACAACGGGGACCCAGCACAGCCATCACAGAGATGCTGGGACAGATGGGAAGGCCCAGGGAACACCCAGTGACACTCAGGACCTTCCCACCATCCCAGCCCGTGTTTCGGCTGGGCTCTGCGCACCCACTGCGCTGACCACATGGGAAAGGAATTTCTCGGAGCGGGTCTCGGGTTGCAGCTCACATGGCTTCGACCCCGGCTCACAGAGGAAGGGCAGAGGCCAGGGGGTGTCCCCCGGCCCCTCGCCCCGAATCCCGGCATGCTCAGCCCCGAGCGGGCAGGACACAAACCCGGGGAGATGCCAGCAAGGCCGGTGGGCAGCCCTGGTGGGAGAATAATGTGTGAAGCGACACGAGATGGCAGCAGCCGACAGAGGCTGTGCAGATCCTGCCCAGCCGGACACAGGCACGGACACAGCGAGGAGCCAGGCTCACACCTCGGGACTCAATACAAGCTCTAAAAGCGATGTGCTAAAAGCCTGGCCCGAGCCAGCCCGGTGCCGCCGGGCTTCTCCTGTGCCGGACAAAGGTCAGGGCACCAGCCCTTCCCTGAGACCGAGAGGATGTGGAGCTGCCGGGAATGCATTTTCTCAGCGTGAGCCATTTCCTATGAGCTTGCCCCCCCGAAAGCGTCCGTGGGAAGGGCAGCGTCCCCCACCCTGCCGAGGCACTGCTGGGCACAGACACCATCGGCATCAGCCCCGCACGCAGCAAGGGGGCAGCCCCTCTCCAAAGGCACTGCCAGGAGGGCTCTGACGGTGCCTCTGCTCTGCTCTGGCCCCAGCAGGGATGTGGGTGGCCAAGGCAGCCCGCTCCCAGCCCTGCTCTTCTTTCCTTCCCATCCCTTCCCTTCTCGTCTTCCCTTCCTTCATGTGTTCCTCATTTTCTTGCCTTCTGTGCTGCTTGGGACTCTTCCAGGATATTTTCAGCAGTGGCTCAGCCTACCAGCGAGGGAAAGGCATGGATGACTAAGCCAAATCCTTCCAGCAAGCCCACGGTTAGCAGGAGGGCTGCTGGAAACCGGGCAACTCCTGTTCCTCACCCTTCATCCCTCCTGCTTCCCTCAGCACCCGGCAAGTCCTTGCACACAGCTCAGGTGTGCAGGATGAAGCCCTCGGGAGGGTTTTATCTGGGCAGAGGGCAGAGATGCCAGTGGAAACTCTCCTGGAGACGTCGGCAGCGGTGTCGCCGGCGGTCAGAGTCCCCCGTTCGCGCCCAGCATTGTTTTATGCCCCATTTCTGTTTGCTTTGGCGGCCGCACAGAGCGGGGCCGCTGCTTCCTCCGGCCGGGCTGCCTGGAGGGCGGCCAGCACCGCGGCTCCGCTCCGCGGGGTCACCCTCGCCGCCTTTATCTCCGAAGCGGAGCCGAACCGCGGCCAAGGAGCCGTTGAGAAAGCAGCCACAGGCTCCAGATGTCTGCGGGCTCCGTGCTCCGAGCGGAGCATCCATCCCCGCTCCCTCCTCAGGCGGCCGGGGCTGCCTCAGAAGCCGAGCTCTCGGCGGAGCCATTTCGCAGCCTTTTGCTCTTGCTACTGCCTTTTAACAGCGAACGAGGGGCCCTGGGGGATCTCCTCCGTGCTGGAGGGATGACTCAGCTCTCGGCCAGCCCGTTCCCGCTTGCACTAGCCGCCAGATACGCTCCCACGTAGCCGGGACCGACACCGGGATTTGCCCGCCGGGGTTTTGCCCCTGGGTGTCTCCATGGCTTTGCTCCGGGCCAGGGTGTGCTGCAGGGTGGGCTCTGACAGCTAAAATCCCCACCTGCGATCCATTTCCATCCACACCCATCCCCTCCAGTCTCCCAGCAGCCCCCTGCCCACCCAGCACTGGTCATCCCAGGGCTGTACCACCTGGATCCACTGGAAATGAATCCCTCAGGATACCTCTGGGGATGCTGGGGGTAAGAATTGCTCTTCACATCCGATTTTTATGACACAGATGAAGAGCACTGAAGCCTCTGGCAGTCCAGAGGAAATTGCTGCAGCCTGAGCCATGGGATGAGGTTATTCACCCTTTATCCATGTGCCATGGTGTCTGGAGGGATTCTGTCACCTGGGGCAGCTTCTACACCACATATCCCCTCCCAGCCACAGGGAACATTCCTTCATCCTTCCCTGCCATCTCCTGCCAGCTGGCAGCCCTGGGTGGGCTCAGGATGGTCCTTTTCCCCAGCCCCAGGCAGGAAGGAGGGAGCTGAATGCACTGAGAATGTCCAGGTGCCGGGGAGGAGAAGGAAAAGGGCTGTGGGGCTGAAGACAGCCAAAGCCATGCAGGAAGGAGGAGAAAGTAAAAAGATTACATGTGTCCAAGGGCACTGGGAACTGGTTTCCACCCATTACCCTGAGCCCAGTCCAAATTCCAACAGGTGACAGCTCTTCCTTCCTTCCTTCCTTCCTTCCTTCCTTCCTTCCTTCCTTCCTTCCTTCCTTCCTTCCTTCCGACACTTCCTTCCGACACTTCCTTCCGACACTTCCTTCCGACACTTCCTTCCTTCCGACACTTCCTTCCTTCCGACACTTCCTTCCTTCCGACACTTCCTTCCTTCCTTCCGACACTTCCTTCCGACACTTCCTTCCGACACTTCCTTCCTTCCTTCCGACACTTCCTTCCTTCCTTCCGACACTTCCTTCCTTCCGACACTTCCTTCCTTCCTTCCTTCCTTCCTTCCTTCCTTCCTTCCTTCCTTCCGACACTTCCTTCCTTCCTTCCGACACTTCCTTCCTTCCTTCCGACACTTCCTTCCTTCCGACACTTCCTTCCTTCCTTCCTTCCTTCCTTCCTTCCTTCCTTCCTTCCTTCCTTCCGACACTTCCTTCCTTCCTTCCTTCCTTCCTTCCTTCCTTCCTTCCTTCCTTCCTTCCTTCCGACACTTCCTTCCTTCCGACACTTCCTTCCTTCCTTCCTTCCTTCCTTCCTTCCTTCCTTCCTTCCTTCCTTCCTTCCTTCCGACACTTCCTTCCTTCCTTCCTTCCTTCCTTCCTTCCTTCCTTCCTTCCTTCCTTCCTTCCGACACTTCCTTCCGACACTTCCTTCCGACACTTCCTTCCTTCCTTCCTTCCGACACTTCCTTCCGACACTTCCTTCCGACACTTCCTTCCGACACTTCCTTCCGACACTTCCTTCCTTCCTTCCTTCCGACACTTCCTTCCGACACTTCCTTCCGACACTTCCTTCCTTCCTTCCGACACTTCCTTCTGACACTTCCTTCCTTCCTTCCGACACTTCCTTCCTTCCGACACTTCCTTCCTTCCCACACCATACAGCAGCTTGCCATGCCACAGTCCCTTGGGCAGGAAACATCTCCCCTCTCCAAAGATCCCATTTTTTCCAAGCCAATGAGCCCCACCAGCCCTCTCCACTGCCTTGTGCCCTCCCTGGGTCTCTCTGTGGTCCAGGGATGCTGCAGGAGGTGCCCCCTGTGCATCCTGTGCCCCATGGAAGTGCCAGAGTCCTGGCACACAGAGCAGCCCCAGGTGCTATTGTGGTTTAACACACTCCAGCTCTGGCCACAGGAGCCTATAGATCTCTATCTATAGATTTACAGATCTCTATCTATAGATTTATAGACCTTTATCTGTAGATTTATAGATCTCTATCTATAGATTTACATAGGCACTTGCTCTTTAGGTTTTCCATTGCTCCAGGGGTGATTTCCTGGTGAACATCCCCCGAGTGCAGGGCTTAACAGCTTCTCTCTGAGCTGTCAGTCACCCTCCCCACAGCATGTGCAGTGCTCTCTCCTCCAGAGAGAGGATGACGAAGGTGATGAAAGGCATTTTTGTTAGTCTCACTTCCTGGACAGATGGGGGGAAAAAATTCCTTCCATCTCAGCTTTCCATGCAAAGGATGGATCCCCCTGAAGGGTGCTAAAGCAGGATGTCTGAAGTGCAGCCAGGAAAGGCTGGAATCACCATCTGACCCCAAATGGAGGTGAAGGATGTTTCAGACATGGCTGGTGACCCATCCTGCCCTAAGGTGGACTCCAAGAGCTGAAATGGGATGAAGATCTGGCCTTAAATTGCAGCTTCACTGAACTGACAAATTCAGTGAAAGCTGATGATCCTGACATGGCTGGGGTGCCGCAGGAAGGAAAAAGTGACTTGGGAGCTGTGCCTGGTGAGAAGTCCTTGTTTGAAGAAGACAAGAGGTACCCAAGCATTAATGGGACCTGCAGGGTGTCACAGGTGAAATATCAGAGTCAGAGCTGGCAGGTGACTCCAAAGTCTCCATTTTGGGCTCTGTCCCTGGCCTGCCCAAGTGTGGATGCTCAGCCACCCTGGTGCTGCTGCCCAGCTTGGCCGTGCTCAGGGTGTCCTACCAGACCACCCCCTGACACAGCACCCACCATCCACAACCAGCAGGCACTTTTCCCCATTTCCAAACATTTCTTGGACTTCTGTGGTCAACCCAAACGGGGCCTGTTGCTGGCAAAATCCCACTGGCAAAACCAAGACAAACCCCATTTCCAGAGGGACGCGCTCTGTGCCACCTGACACCAACCCCAGTGCACATCCACAGCCAGGCTGGGGAGAGGAGATGCAGTGTTTTCACCCAAACATTGAGGACTTTGGCCACTGAGGAAATGTAAGCAGGTTTTTTGGCAGAGCAGCAAGCTGGCCCCTTGCCCCAGCTACAGCTGTGCAGGATTTTTTGCAACGCGTACCAACTCACCCACATTTCAGTCTGTGCACACATTCCCCTCCAGCTCCCAGTTATCCCAAATAATCTGCAGCTAGGAAAACACAGAGGGTAGCACAGACAGGCAGCTGAGCTAGCTAGAAATGGATATGATTCAAACATACGGACAGAAGGATGACAATTTTCTGCCTCATTCCCAGCTTCCAGCCCTCCTATGCCCCAGATACAAAACCTCCATGAAGTTCTCATCCCTGCTGGCCCTGCAGCACCAAAAAGATCCAGCTCAAGTGGTGGGTGCTGTGGTGGGATCAGCCTCTCCTGCCTGGCAGACGCTCTGTGCTGGGCCTCTCCACACGGGCGCCTGTGCCAGTGACAAAATGTGGCACAGCGAGAGAATTCGTTGCGCTTGCAAGTTCTGCCTGTGCTCTGTTTGCAGGGGCTTTGCTGGATTTGGAGCTGTTTGCGTCCCCAGCCCTGGCTGGCACTCAGCACCCAAATCCTGCTGAAATGGCCCCACAGGCTCCAAGCAGCAAGTGCTGGGGCACCCAATTCCCACACAGGGGAGGGGAAGGGGTGGTGGGGATTGAGTGGGGGCTGCCTGCCCCTGCCCATCCCCAGGAACTGGGGGATGCAGTGAGCAGCCCCAGCCCTAAATGTGTCCACAGTGGGCAAGAAGAAGCTGTTGCCACCACATAGGTGGAGACAGCACCTTGCCCAGCTGGCTAAAATCAAGCTTTTATCTTGGAAAAGCTGCCCAGACAGCCCTGCCATCCATCCACCCCGAGGGCAGCAGAACCAGCCCGTCCCACGGGTACCACGGGTGCTCCATCCATCCCGCCTGGGAAATGCCTCCCAGCCCCGTTGTGCCCAAAGCCTCTGGAGCTCTCTGTGACCCATCCCGGGCTGCGAGGTCCGGGGCAGCCCCGCCGGGCCGGTGCCCCGAGAAGGTCAAACGGCTCCGAGTGTCCCTGCGGGGTGGGCAGAGCGGGGAGGGCGGCGGAACGCAACGGGGCCTTTGCCTGTCCCTTGCACAACCCGTAAGGGATCCATCCTGCTGGCTGCCAAGCCCAGGGCCAGCCTCGTGTCCCCAGCATGGGTGGCACGGCCAGGGGAGGTCACGTCCCTGCCGCAGGGCACAGGGGACATCGCCTGGGAAGGAGTTCTGTGGAGCTGCGAGGTGCCACCCTGCGAGCCCCCAGGGAGGACCCCCAGGTCCCTCCACGTCCCCGCCTGTGTCCTCGCCGTGCCTCCCACACCCCCATCGGACACTCGGGTGCCGGCGCAGGGAAGCGACACCTGCCCCGCTCATTCCTGGGCACAAACCCCGCTGAGCCCCGGCTGGGTGCGCCCAGCGCCCACCCTTCGCCCACCACGGCACCCACGGGACACCTGGGCATGCACTCCCGTCCCCCCCGTGCGCCCCGGACCCCTGAGCACCCCCTGCTCACTGCCACCCCCCGGACACCCCCAGACCCCGACAGCCCCGCTGCGTGCCCGCACAGCCTCCCTGCCCCGTCCCTTCTGCAGTGCCACCCCCCGCCCGGAGCCCCCCGGTCCGTGCCCCCCGCACCCCTCCAGCCCCGCCGTACCCGCGGTGCCGGGTGCCGGTGCCGCCTCCCCGCGCAGCCCGACTGCACCGGCGAGGAGGCGGCGGGCAGGAAAGTTGCGGCAGCTCCGCCCTCGGAGCGGGCCCGGGGGGGCGGCGGGCGGGGGCCGGCCCGGGGGGTGGCGGGTCCCGCCGGCACTGCCCCTGCCCCTGCCCGCCCCGACAGACCGACAGACCGACAGACCGACCGGACGGGACGGGTCCCCCTGCCCGGCCACTCTGGCAGCCGCCCCGCCGCCCCCGATGCTCCTGCTCCGCTGATTCTCGGCCCGTCTGGGTCTGCCCTGAGCCCGCTGTGAGGGCAGAGGGAGAAGCCTGGGCATCCCCTTCCCCAGCCTGGGCATCCCCTTCCCCATCCTGGGCATCCCCTTCCCCAGCCTGGGCATCCCCTTCCCCAGCCTGGGCACCCCCTTCCCCAGCCTGGGCATCCCCTAACCCAGGCTGGGCATCCCCTTACCCAGCTTCCCACATCCCCTTCCCACTCCGGGGCATCCCCTGATCCTATCCTCTCTCCCAGCCCTGCACATTCCCTATAACCGTCCTGAGCATCCTCTCACCCATCCCAGGACACTCCCTTTCCCAGCCCCTCACCCTTTTTCCCTCCTTCCCCCCACAGCACCTCCCGTTTCAGACCCTGCTGGATGTGTGGATCTTCCCCCTCCCGCAGGTTCCCTCAGTGCTAAAGTTTTGAAGCACTTGGAGGGAGGCAAAAATCCAGAGACAAAAATCCAGCCCGGGTGTCACTGCCCTGGGGACCTGCTGGGAACAGCCCTCAATCCCCTCTGCCAGGGCTGGGCTGCTCCCAAGGGAACCACAGAGGATCCCTGGGGAGGCAGCATCACCTCCACCACCCCTCTGGGGCTGCAGAGTGAGACCGGCCTCACCCCCTTGCCATGCCTGTCCACACCTCAGGATGAGCTCTTGGCTCGATTTTTTGCCTTTCTAATTTCCTTTCTTCCTGCCCCTCTGTGCTTTTTTGTGCTTTCCTGGTTTTTTGAGGGAGCCTTGCGCTGGCTCTGCAGCCCCCAGGGAGTGAAACTTTCCGTTTATTTGCACACCAGACAGAGAAACCAGTCCTGCCTCCTGCATCTCCCATGCTCTGCCTCTTCCCGGGGCTCCTGTGCTCCCCAGGCTGCCCTGAGAGGTGCCAGCCAGCCCGGGCTGCCGTGCTGGATGTGTGAGAGCAGCCAGCCTGGCCCTGGGCTGCTGGATGGGGACCAAAGGGGCACCTGGGACCCGCCTGGGTGGCTCCACACAGCTCCAGGTGGGGCTCCCATTTGGCTCCTGGCTCCCAGGGCCAGCCTGCACCACTGTGGGTGTGGATGGATGTTCCCTCTTCTCCTGAAGAGGCTGGAAGAGGTGGGGAGGTCCTGCACCCCATGGCAGCTAAAGAGAAGAGCAGCAAGCCCCTGACACCACCCAGGGATGCTCCTGCTGCAGGAACAGCCCCAGTGCCACTTGTGAGGGCTCCTGCCCTTCCCTCTCACCTGCACTGATCCAAAGCTCTCTCCCCCAAACCTGGAGGCTTTTGGCAAGGTCCCTGCTGCCAGGACCCTCGGGGACATCCTGCCTGCAGGCTCTGGAAAGTCTGACGGGTCCTGCAGGCACTGGCTGCTGGTGATCTCACTTGGAGGGGGAGGAAACGGGACAGACAAACTCTTTCCAACAAACCTGTTGAGTTACTTTAAAATTCCAGGCTGGCAGCAAAAGCGCTGGATGGCTGCATGGATTAGGAAAATGCTGAGCCTGGACAGAGTCAGGCCTGACCTTTCCCCACCACAGATCTGCCATCCCGGAGCAGTGAGAAATGGGAAGACTATTTGGGTCCATCTGGTTTGTGTGCTGAGCCCTGAAACACGATGCTGCTGGGGCAGCTGGGAGCCAAAGGGTTTGGCTGAGCTTCCCAGCCCGTTCCCATCCAGGAGCTGCTGTTTTGGAGGATCCCTGACCCTGCAGAAAGGCAGGGAGTGGGTTCTGGACACTGGGTTTGTGTCAAGCACCCCCAGTCAGTCCCACCCAGCCCTGGGGGCTGCCTGGGGGCTCTGAGCTGAGCAGCAGCATCCCAAAATGCCACCCCCCCCCCCCCCAATGGGGACAGGGACACACCTGGCACGGTGTGGCAGCTGAGATAACAGCTGGGCAGGAGCAAAATAGAAATCAGGGTGGAAGAGGGGTTTAAAAATGGGTCCAGTGCCTGTAAGAGGATGGGTGCTGTGGGAGCATCTCCCACAGGGACGTGGGGCATCCAAGGCATGGAGCAGCCACAGGAACCCTGGGCATGAGCCTGTAGTGGTGTCACTGTGGCTGAAGGGACACTCATGGAGGGAGGAATGGCTGTGGCACGGGCTGTGAAGTGAGGAGATGGCAGAGAGCATTGTAGGAACCAAGCGCCTGAAATGAAGTGCTTGGTATTTAAACCAGGGGCTGACAGAAATGGCCCAAAGCCATGTGAGGAACACTTGGCCATCCCAAATCGATGGAGGAGAGGTGTCCCTGTCCCAGACAGTGCCACAGGAGCTGCTCCTGATCTCTCTTGGGCAGGATCCCACCCAGTCCCATGGCCAGGGTGAGGGCTGGGAGCTCCATCCTGGCCCTGCCCCACTGAGGGATGGGCTGAGCTCCTGGGGACAGTGGGAACCCGCCCGCTGCCTTCCCACCCTCCTCCCGAGAAAAGCCACAGATTCCTCCTTATTTGTAAGGCCAAAGAGATCATCTCAAGCTAAATTAGTCCCAGCAGCTCTGCTGGAAGCCTGAGACCTCAAACCCAGGGAAAGTCCTGCCCTGGGAAGAGCTGGGTGTTCTCACCAGGAGCACAGCAGTGCCTTTCCAGGGGGACAGTGGCCAAAGGGGGTTTCTCTTACCTGTTTTCCTTGGCTCAAAGTCAGGGTTGATGAGGACCCGTTGGATCTTCACCACTTTCCACTCCTGGCTGGGATTCTCTGCTGTGGGGGGCAGCTCTGGGGCAGAGCCGGGGCACTTTGGGGGGGCTGCAGGCTCCTCTGCCAAGGCCAGGCTGCTGCCATTCACTGGGGGCCGTGGTGCCTCCCCATTGAGCCCCCTGAGGTCCCTCTGGCAGCTCCCACTGGATTTCCCTCCCAGCAGTGCCATCTGTGCCTCCTGCTCGCCTGGCTCGGAGGCTGGAGCGTCCCAGAGCCGAGGGCAGCTCTGCCCCCCTCTGCTGCCCCTGTCCCCCCCAGTGTCCCCCCTGGCTGTCCCTCGGACACAGGGGCGCTGCTCAGCCTCGCCAGGCACGGGGCAGCCGGGCTGGGCGTGGAGGCAGAAGTGCTGCAGCCTTGTCCTCAGCATCTTTCTTCACTGATTGCCCTCACTGGCACTCCACAGGCTCTGCATGGCCAGGGGGGTGGATGGATCCCCCCTCAGAGCAGGGGCAACATGAGGGAGGGCAGCCACTGCTCCTGCAGGAAGATCAGGCACGGCGCCACAGGAGCAGGTGGGTTTTGGAGACCCAGATGTGTCCAGGGCAGGCAGGCCAGCAGGGAGGATTTTGCAGGAATTTCTCTTTTCCAGGCAGAGGACCAGCATCCAAAGACCTGTGTGAAGGGAAGGAAGAGTGTTGAGGATGCTGATTTCCTATGACCATGGAGCAGCTCCCAGCACGCCCAACCCAACTCCAGCTCCAGCACCACTTCCCATGAGGAAGAACCCCCTGAGATGCAATTTGGAAATGCCCCAACCCCACCACCATATCCACCACCCCAGCACCATCCATCCATCCATCCATCCATCCATCCATCCATCCATCCATCCATCCATCCATCCATCCATCCTCACCCCGGGGACAGCCCCCTGTGCCCTGCTCCCCCTGCTTTGCCAGCCCAGATGTGGCTGTGGCACCCCTGTCAGTGCTCAGCCCTGGGGCACCACTGCTCTGCAGCTGGGAGTGCCCAGCCAGGCACCAAAGCCCTGAGGATGTTGCTCAGGGTTATCAGGAACAAAAAAGGGAAAATTTCCAGCACACATTAAACTGTGTTTAACCATTGAGTGACTCATGCGGAGCCAGGACCAGCGCAGACAGACACACTTCCCTCCTGCCAGGCACAAATCCTGCTGGGATGACGGAGCCAAGCACCAGCACAGATGAGTTATCGGCTGGGACAGGGGGATGTCATCTCTCCCAGGGCAGGATATGGGTTGCAGTGTACGGAAATTCCTGTGAGTCCTCTCACACAGCATCACCCAGCCCTGCTCACGGCAAGGCTGGTCCTGGGGAGCACCTCCTGGGAGATGCACAGCACCCAGGGCACGTGGAGCATGATGGATCAAACTAGCAGCCAGCTGGGAGGAAAAGAGGTTCCTGCTCATCCCACACCCCTCCCTGAGTTATTGTGAGGTTTCTCAGTGAAATAAGAAAAAGCACCAATATCACAGGTTAAGCTCTGGCAAGAATACACCCTGCAGCTTCCTCGAGGCTCACGCAGCTTCTCTGCAAAACTTTTCCTGTCCTTAGCAAGGTTATTTTGGAAAAGAAAGCAGATTAGAAAGCAGGCGCTCGGGCATTTCCCAAACACAAGGCTGCATTTTTTGGAGAACGCCCAAAGGAAATCTTCTGCCCTTTTTGAATTCCTTCCTCTCTGCTGCAATTATTCAGCACAGATTTGCAAAGAGAACCTGAGGAGAAAATGTCAATGTTTCTCTCTGAAAAGAAATTTCACTCTCCTCTTTACGTAATTTGGGGGATCAATAGTTGCAGGAAGCCACCCACATCTTTCCTTAGAAACATGGCAAGTTGTTGGAGCTGGAGAGAGCCAGTTTATCTCAAATGAGGACAAAGAAAAAGTTCCCCAAAATAGCCCCAGCCCGGCGTGGGTGGGCAGAGAACCTCTCAGGGTGGGTCTGCATCTCCCCACTCCCATTTCCTCACCCTATCCCTGGGGAGCAGGATTCTGGGGCAGCACAATCATGTCCATCCAATCCAGAGCTGCCTTGACAGTTTGCTGGGAGGGCTGGAACTCCCTGAAAGCTTCTTCCAGAGCTTCCCTTCCATGTGAGAGCACCTTCCATGCACAGGCATCTCCTGGGAGTGACACCCACAGCCCCAGGGCCCCCCAGGCAAACCCTTCCTGCTGAGACCCGAGCTGTGGTGTTCCCTGAGGACACTCTCAGAACCAAAATACTGAACCAGGCATCTGCTGCCCCTCTGGGGGCTAAGCTGGGGCTGGCACAGAGGTGGGGAATGGTGGCAGAGCTATGGAGAGCAGCCTCCTTCCCCCAGGACACAGCTCCTGGGCTCTACCAGCAGCACAGCAGGGGAATATTTATGAGTGCCACGGATCTCGAGCAGAAGCTGCTGGGCTGATCCTGCCTGTTGGAATACCAGCCAGGTAGGATGTGTGTAAATGCCTCGGGTGCATCACTGTGCTGGCAATAACAGGCAGCAACAGCAGCCACAGCCTCAAAGCCAGGCTGAGATAGCCCCCACCTGCAAACAAAGGCTGTAAAGAGGGGTGAGGGTCATTCCAGACAGCATTTCAGGGGTGCAGCTCCAGAGGACACCCAAAAAGAGCAGCAGTGCCCAGCTCAGAGTCCCAAGAGGCAGCTGCTCACTGTGCCCATCTGAGAGGCTCCTCAAGATTCCTGATGGCAGCAAGTCCCTACGAGCAAAATGGTGCTGGGGAGGGAGTAACAACAATAACAACAACAAAAAATCCTTCAATTCACAAAGTGTTGAAATCTGGCAGCGAGGAGATCTTTTGCTCGACTTCTCTTCCTGCCCACTCGCTGGCGAGTGATGCACGGCCCCCCCACCTGCCTTTCTCACACCCTGTCACCCTCCCCCCCCAGCTATTGAAAAAAGGAAAACTAAAGTTAACTTTCCACGTCCCACACAAATATTTTTGGCAGGCGTTGCTGGCATTCAGGCTGCTGAGCCCGGGGGAGACGGGGTCTGCTCAGAGCCTTTGTCTCCATCTGCTCCCGGCACCCGGCTGGGGGTCTGGGCTGCTCTGTCCCAGACGCAGCGCAGGGACAGGAGGTGGCACAGCTGTAAAAAACGGGCGACACCTCCAGGACAGCCCTGGGGACCGTGAGTGACCCAGCCACGGGAGTGCCATGAAATGGGGGGCAGATTCACACCCAAACTTTGGCCCTGTCCCCGCTTCCCCGTGTTGCTCTCAGCCACATCCCTGCCCCTCGCTGGGCTTTCATCACCATGAAACGAGCCGGGGAGGGCTGTGAAGCCGCCCCAGCCCCGCGGGGCTCTCGGGTTTCCCGGGTCAGGCAGCGGGTCGCTGTCACTCAGGCTGGAGACCCTGCTGCCCAGACTTGCAGTCCCCAGCTCCAGTCACAAGATCGGCGCGGTCCCTTTCCAAAATAGCCCAGCTGCAATGAATACATCTGGGGAGCTTTACACCTCCCCTGTGCCAGCAGCTGAGTGTCCCCTCGGGGGAGCTGGGCACCTTCCTCCTCCACGTGGCACCTTCCTCCCGTGGCCCTTTCCCTCCGGAGAGGGGCGGCCGCATCCCGGGGGCAGCCCCACATCGCTGTCAGGGAGCACTGCCCTCTCAGCTGACACCGGAGCCACCTCGGGTGTCACCAGCAGCGTTTGGCTGCCCCGTGCACAGCCACGCTCCGTCTGCTGCAATCCAATATCCCCCCGGCTCCCTGGATACCTGGCCAGGAGGGCTGAGCTGTGTGCTGGGGCAGGGCACAGCCGAGCAGCCTGTGTCCCCTGCACAAGGTGCCACTGCTGAACCCTGCAGGTGTCACCTGTGCCACCCCAGCATCCTTCCACGGCAGAGCCAGGCTGCTCACTGCCCGAAGGGATGGCAGCAGGACAGACACAGCTGGGCTCTGCAGGATGGAGGGACAGAGGGAGGGAAGCCTTCTCTGGCAGGGTCCAGTGCCCAGGGAAGGGGCACAGGGAAAGAGGGATGGATGTGGTTGCCTCCCTCGGCAGGACAAGGGATGCCCCGTGAGGAGCAATGGCAGTGTGGACAGGGATGGCTCAGTCCTGGCTCAGGGCAGGCACGGCAGCGTGCTGGGGAAAACAGAACCCTTTTGCAGCGCTGATTTACTACCTGACGGAAACCGGGATGGAAAAAACAACATTCCTGAATTCCTGTCCCCGTGCAACCCCTGCGATGCGCAGCACCCCGGCCGGCCGGCGGGGACCGGGGCTGGGCAGGGGCTGGAACCGGGCTGGGCACGGGCTGGGCACGGGCTGGACACAGCTTGGACCCGGGCTGGGCACGGCTGCCGGTCCCTGCCCTGTGCCCGCACCCCGAGCCCGCAGCTGCTGCGGAGAGGCAGCAGGGGAATGCCAGGGATGGGCACGGGGGCTGCGGGCGTGATTCAGCGCTGAGCGAGGCAGGGAGGAGGAGGAGGAGGAGGATGACAGTGGCATCCCGGCCAGCTGGACCGTGTCTCCTCCCTGTCCGCCCCAGGCTGGGAGGAAGGGCTGGATGTGGGCAGAGCGCATCCCTCTGAGCTGCTGCACCGCTCCTCCAGCCCGGGGCTCGTCCCTCCGCCTTCAGGGGGACTGGAGCTCTCCCTGGGCAGGGCAGGGAGCAGGATGGGGAGCAGGAAGGGGATGCTGCCCCTTGGAGGGCTGAAATGTGTTTGTACCCCGGCACAGCCAGCCCAGCCCGGCCCCAGAGGGTGTTTGCCCCACTCTGCCACCCCTGTTCCATGGGGGTTCTGGTCAGGTTTTGGTGCTCAGCACGCCCACTCCCCCGCTCCCACTGCTCAGCCCATGTTCCAGTCCCAGTCCCAATAAACCCTGATGCTCCACAGGGTTTGTATCCGTCAAACATCGGTCTGTGCACTCCAGCCAAGCAGCACTGATCCTGTTCTGCCCTCCTGGCTGGGTTCAGCAGTGAGTCTTCCCCTCCCTGCCACCCCTGTGGGGCCCATCTGACCTGGGGGTCCCAACCAGGCCATCCTGGGAGCTGCCCATGTCCTGAGTGCATGACAGCCCCACGCAGGGCAAGTCCCAGCCTGTCCTGTCCTGCCCTGTGCTCAGCCTGAACCCTGACCCCAGCTCCAGCTGCTGCATTCCAGGCAGTGAGCACAGCCCCAGCCTGGCTCTCACAGCTGCCTCAAGCCCTTCTTCTCCTCAGTGCAGTTCTGGGGAGCAAAGCACTGGGTTTGCCATGTCCCACCAGGGAGTAAAGCCATGTCCCACCAGCTCAGCCTGATGCCAGCCCAAGGTGTCACCGGGGGGTGGCCATCCTCAGGGACCTCTCCTCTGCTGCTGTGGGACAGAGGGGGATCAGCTGGAGCCTCAGCAGATCACTACAGGGAGCCAGGGATGAAACTGCAGCTCAGCCTTTTCAAAGCTCAAATGGAATGTAAAAACCACAGAGGTCCAAGAGAGAAGATGAACTGAAAATCAAGCTCTGGTCAGCGTGGCACAGCTGTCCCAGGACTGGCACCACCACGGCTGCAGGGTGAGCTGGATTGGCAAGCCAGACTCTGGCAGCTTTTAGCTCCACACTTCCCTGTGTGCCCGGGGCAGCTCCCCCTCCTCACCCATCCTGCAGGAACATCCCAGCTCTCTGGCACAGCAGGTCCCACACCCAGATTTGCCCTCAGAGCTGCAGCAGCAGCAGCTGCCAGAGGGAGGGCAGGGAGGGAAGGGAAGGGAGGGCGGGCTGGCACAGCGGCGCCTTCACGCATTTCCCAGGCAATACTAAGCACATTTCCTGGGAGAGGAATGAGGGAACTCTCACTGAACAAAACCCTGCTCCTGGAGGAGAGCACTCTGGGGATGGGGTCACCCCTGCATATCAGATGCCTGTTGATGGTTGTGCCAAAAACTGTGTTGGGTGGGAGGACAGGGCAGCCTCTGCAGTGGGGTTGGGGTTCACCCTGCAGTGGGGGTGGAACTCATCCCACAGCCCTGAGATGAGTGGGATGAACTTTCTGGCAGTGGAGTTACAGCTCATCCTGCAGCCTCAGTGGCCCCAGGGAGCTCAGCCTCAGCAGACACAAAGCACAAGACAGCAACCAAACCCCACAGGGGCTCAAAAATCCAGTTTAAACAACCTCTGAGCATTCAGGGCTGCCTGAGCTGGGACAGCTGAGTCTGAGCATCTCAGCTCCCCAGGCTCCCAACCAGGCTGCAGAACTTCCCAGGTAACCCTGGGGGCTGGCACAGCCACTGCTGGGTTGCACAGCCGTGTTTGACATTGTCACAGCCCTGCCTGGGTCCTCCTGGACAGACGAACCAGGGGCTGTGACCTGGGGCTGTCAGGATCAGGGCATGTGACATGCTAGTGCAGAGACCCAAGGTCAATAGCAGACCTGACAGCTCAGCCAAGGTTTGCTGAGCCCAGCAGCTCTGTCCTCCCCTCTGTGAACCCCTCACCATCACCTCCAGGCATCCCTGAAGCCCTAAAGCTCCCTGAAGAGCAGAACTGTGCTGCTAAGGAACAGGGAGCGCTCCCTGCTGCCTCCCAAACCTGCAGCCCGGGCCATGTCTCAGCCCCCAGCTCTGATCCCAGGGAGGCAGGATGGGAGCTGGGAGCAGAGATGGGTGCACACAGCCTGGGAGCTGCCAGGCCCAGGATAAAGGACATTTGAGCAGCACAGGGACAGAGTGCACACGAGTGCAGGGTTTGGCCCCTCTGAGCCCCACGGGTCTGTCCATGGGAAACAAAGAGCATCCCGGGGAAGGGAGTGTTTTCTTTCCAGACCAGGAAAGCAGCCAAACCCCAGCACATGCCCATTCCCAGGCCTTGGTCCCAGCAGCACAGCAGGCTGGTGGCCTTGGGACATGAGGTCCTTTCCCATTGACCTCCCCCAAGGCTGAGCCTGGCCAGCCCAGGCAAGGCAGGAGAGCAGCCCTGTGCTCCTGGGGGCTCTGGGGGTCCCTGAGGCCAGGGCAATGCCACCACCTCGCTGCTCAGAGGGGTCCCCCAGCATTTTGGGCTGCGGCTGTTGTGTGTGTGCTCAGCAGTCTGGCTCCCTTCTGGCAGAGCCGCTTGTGCAGTAGGAATAAACACGCCGAGGACACATCCAGGCCAGTGCAAACAGCCCCTGACCGAGCTGCTCTCTCCCAACACTCTGTTTTTCTTTCTCTGCTTTTCCTCTCATCTCTTAACCCCTTCAGGAGCCCGGGGGACCTGTGCCCAGCTGCCCGAGGAGCTGCTGGAGCCAAACCCCATGAAACCCTGGGATTCTGACCACAAGGAAGGGCTGGGACAGCAGTGAGCTTCCAGGGCTCCCCCCTGGGCTGGTTTTGCTGCCCTCAAGTCCCCTGGCTCTCGTTTCCCTCCCTCTTCTTCCTCCCCAACTTCCTTTCTGCCCTCCACAGCTCATCCTTTCCCCAACAGCTCCGGAGGATCCTGGGGGAAAGGGCTGCTCCCCCTTCCAGCTCCCAGTTCACCCAGCCAAGCACTGGGCGCTGGCAGGGGGGCACCTCACTCTGGGCAGGACAGAGGAGCCAGGAGCCACCCATGGTGAGGAAAGCACTCCGGGGAAGCAGAAAACCCCACAGGGTTCTCCGCTCTGCCGGGAGCCCTCTCCATCCTGGAGGCTGCCGTGTGACACCGCTCTGTCCCCAAGGTCACCGAGAGCCGTGCCCTGCCAGCATCCCGCTGGGATGGCCGCGGATGGGGGGCACCTCTGGTGAGCCCGGGGATGCTCGCTCTCGCCACGCTCACCTCTTTCTCCTCCCCTTGTCTCCCTGGGGAAGCGGAGCTGGCTGCTGTCCATGCGCTCGGGCCGAGCCCGGAGCGGGTCCCGTCCCGCTGCCCAGGAGCCGTGCCCGGAGCCGGGGCCGGAGCCGGGGCCGGAGCTGGGGCCGCAGCGCCCGGCTCTGCTCCTGCTCCTGCTCCTGCTCCTGCTCCTGCTCCTGCTCCTGCTCCTGCTCCTGCTCCTGCTCCGCTGCAGCCGCGCAGGGCAGCGAGAACGGGGGGAGAGGGGCGGGAGGAGGGGAGGGGGGAAATGAAACTTTAATAGCACAGAGCCCCTTTTGTTTCCCAGCATATGGGATATTTCATACATGCTGAAGGCATTAACCACCTATATTCTTCAAGCGCTGGCGGCGGCTGGGAGCGCAGCCCTGAGCTCAGCTCGGGGCACAGCGCCTGTCCTGGGGGGCTGCAGCAAGCAGCAAGCAGCCCCTCTGCCCTGGGACCCCCCCCCAGGAACGGGGAGACCCTAAATTACAGCCTGGAGAACTGCTCTGCTCCACCAGGATCACCCCCTGCATGGTTTTGTCCGCCCAAAAGAGCAACCAAGCCCCCAGACTCGAAGCCAAGAAAGGGATGTCCCTTTCCCTGTTCTTTGGGCATGATGTGAAGTGGGAGAAACTAACCCAAACATCCCCAACATGAGACCCCAGACATCCCTCCTGTCCTGAGGACATGGCAGAGCCCAAAGGTCCCATGAGCTGTGGCTAACAGTGGCAGAGAGGGGCTGAGGAGGGCTGGTGTCATGTCCCCTCCCTGCCCAAATCCCAAGGACACAAAGACATCCCTGGGGCAGCAAGCAGGCAAGGTGCTGACAGGGAAGGAGTGGGAAATACCCGCATGGGATACCCTCCTCATGCTGTTTACCCATTTTCTCCCCTCTGTCCCCTTTTGTGGTGTCTGGGGACAGGCCATGGTGCCTGTAAAATGGGTAACACCATCTTTGCAAGTGGGGAAGGGACATCTCCAGGTCCTGAGCACGGACAGTGACTGCCACTGCCCCATGCATCAGCCCCCTCAGGGTGGGATGGGGATGTCTAGGGTCCTTGGCACTGCATCCTTCCCTTAATCCCATAGAAGAGATGTTGGCTTTGACCTTCTGGGCAGGAGAGGACATCCACAGGTGGCAAAACTCCAAGTGTGGTCTGAGATGGAGTGGGCCACATGCATGCTCTGTTTTCACCAGATTGGGTGGATTCCTCAGCACTGGGGCCCTTCATTGGTGCCCACCCCTGACTGGCACCCATGAGGGCTCCCAAAGTGGGCTCCCCTTCACCAGCCCTCATGTTTTTGCCCAGCCAGGGGAAGAAAGGCAGGAGCCCACTCACGCAGGGTGTTGGGATATGCTGTCCATCCCACAGAGCCACAGCTCCACTTGTCCCTGAGCCCCCAGCCCTGCTCTACGCAGGATGCCCAGTAAATCCTTACTTTGTCCAGTGTTTATCCAGTCACACTCTAATTTGAAATAAAAAAGGCAGCCAGTAAAAGGCCTTTATAGCTCTTCAGAGCTCATAAACCGGCAGTGCTGGCGGACGGGGGCCAGATGATTGGGGGCTGCTAGGAAAATTTATTGCAGATTTTGGTAACTTAAACATTACAGCTCTGTGAGCCCCGGGACTGGTTTGCTGAGCAGCTCCCAGCGGCAGGGATGGAACAAGGGATGCTTTATTGGGGAAGGGAAGGGGGGGCTGACAGGTCTCACCCAGACCCACAGTTAACATCCACCCAGATTTAGACTGGCTCGTTTTTAAGGCAAGGCTTTGCACAGACTGAATCCATCCTCGTGCCAGGAGGGAGTGCATGTCCAGGATCCTATCCTCATGCCCAGGATCCAATCCTCATGTCCAGGATCCAGTCCTCATGTCCAGGATCCTGTCCTCATGTCCAGGGCTGCTGGACACGGGGCTGCATCACCCTGACATGAAGGCAGCCCTCAGCAGCATCGCAGGGAGATGATGAATGGGACTGTGCCAGCACCTCCTTGTGCCAAATCCCCTGGCTCTGTGGAGACCTTGCACCAAGCCCTGCCTGGGCAGGAAAAGCTGGGACAGGCTGGCCAAGCTTTTCGTGGGAGTCTGTAGAATTTGGAGAGAATGAGAGGAAGCGGCCGGGGTGGGGAGTGTGCGAGGGAAGGCGGGTAGCAGGAGGGAAGGCATTTTTTCCTTGCCAGTGCCTTGGCTGATTCGGTGTGAACTGCTATAAATTTGTTCCTTATCTCTCAGGCCATTTAATGTTTTCATGCAAAGAAAATAGTCTGCAGGAAAAAAACCCCACTGATAAAAGATCCCTTTGGCATTGGGAAGAATGTTAAATGTCTCTAATCAGCAGGGTCTGGGGCCTGGAGTGCTCCTGGAGCTGGCAGGGAGCTGAGAAGTTGTGGGGACTGGGCAAAGCTTGGAGAAGACTCTCCCAGCAGCCTCCCAGCTCTGGGGGGAGTTGGCATCTGCACCCCTGGGTGCGCCTTGCACACAGAGGACACAGTGCCCAGTGTGGGACAGCAGTGGCTGTGGCTGGGATGGCTCCAGACACTTCACCCTGCAGGTTCAACATGGATTAAACCAAATACTGCCAGAGAGATTTAAAAGTGGGAATATGAGGTGCAAATTCTATGGGAGAAAAGATATGGATCCAAACCTTTCTTGACTGCTTCCCAGGACCAGGCAGGAGCATGGACTGTGCCAGGGACCCCCACAGGTCTTTGCACCTCCAGAACCTTCATCCCTCACCTGTCCTGCCCCCATGGGGAAGCCAGGGGGAAGCTCCAGAGCTCCATGTGGCTGGAAGCATTCTTCCCGAGAAAACTGGCCCGTGGACCAGCTGCTGTTTGGATTTACAATTGCAAAAGCAAATCCTGCACAATTCCTCCTTGGAACGAACCTCCTGGCCCTTATTGACAGTGCCCTTGCTCCTGCTGAGGACTGGGATGCAGGGCTGGAGGCACAGGGGGCACGAGCATCCCTCTCTGCAGGATCAGGAACTGCCTGGCTGCACTTCCCATGAGTGTGGGCACTGAGCTGTGTCCCTCCAGGCACTGGGTGATGCAAACACACCACCACATGCTGCTGCATTCCCTGGGAGCATCCCCACCGTGTGGCTCCCTGAGGGCCATCCCACCCTGCAGCCTGAGGCCAGCAGAGCCATGGCACAGGGACACAGGAGCCTCTGAGCTGCAGTTTCACGTCCAGGCTGGAAAACAAACAAGGCGGCAAAAATGTAACTACAAAGGGGATTTTTCAGCGTGGGAAGGAATGGTTACTGATGTCTCTCCCCCCCTTTTTTTCCCCCTCTTTTGGTAATGTTTCATTTTATACTCCAAGGGAGCAGAAATGCCATTTCAAATGAAAAAATCAAACCCTTCTGTTTCAACACACTCCCCAGCTCAATGTCCCCATGCACCAGCACACCTACATACCAGCTTTTCTCCCTAACACAGCCCTGGCCCGGCAGAGCCCATTTCCAGGCAGCCTTCCCCCTTTGGCCAGTCCCATATCCCAGCATCCTGCCTCCTCTGCCAGCCCCACTCCCAGGCCCATCCCGCCATCCACATCCCCTCTCCACAGGCAAACACATTTTGTTCCACCTCCATCACGTGGCAGTGGGATGTGCGTTCTGGTGCCAGAGCACGCACGGCCGGCCGCGCCAGCAGCGCCTGCACGGCTGCACAGAGCTGCTGCTGTGCTGTGCATCGCACTTGGCTGTTGTGGGGTGGTTTTGGCGGTGCCTGGGATGGTGGGGAGGAGCCAGGAGCTGGCACTTGCCATCAACACTGACCTGCTGGAATTGGTGTGGCGCCAGGTGTCTCACTCTTTGCTTGGACATCTGTCTGTGTGCCCACTCTGGCCTTGCTGTGGGGCATTTCTGTGCCTTTCAGAGGCAAAACCAGATGGATTTTGTAAAGCTGGGCGTTGTTTGGCAGACTGGCAGCACCACTGGCACCACAATGGCATCGTGGGATGAGGACAGTGGCCATGCATCAGCCCTGGGCACCCAGCATCCTCCTGCCAGGGGATGTGGGCATGAGGGTCCCAGGCTCTCATCTCTGAGGTGTCCAGTGGCAGCTCCCCTTGGACTCCAGTGCAGCCCCACTGCTTTTCCTGCCCTCTGGAGGACCCCCCCATCCCATCCCATCCCATCCCATCCCATCCCATCCCATCCCATCCCATCCCGTCTCCTGTGACGCAGGCGGCTTCACTCCCAGACGGGCGGCGCTCGCCCCGAGCCCCAGCCAAAGAAAGCCCCTTTGTTCAGCTGAGCCAGCAGGGCTGGCTGACCCCAGTGACCTTCACCACCCGAAAACACAGTCCCTGCTGTCCCATGGGTCAGGGCAGGCATGAGGACAGGGACGGGGACAGCCCCGGACACCCCTCCTGGGTCAGGGTCAGTGCCCAGAGACACGGGCATGGGTCATTGAGGGTGCAAGGGCATGGAGCTGCTCTGTCCAGCCAGGAGGGATGGGCGGATGGATGGAGGGATGCTGTACAGCCAAACCTTTCATCTCATGCTCTTTGAGACGGGCAGAAATCACTGGGAAATAGTGGAGCTGCCAAGCTCACCAGGGTGGGATGGGGAGCGGAGCTGGCGCTGAACAAGCTGCTGCTAATGAGAAACAGGTGGAGAGCCCAGCATCCCCCCCTCCACCCAGCCTTTCTCAGCCCTCGGGGTCAGCCTGTATTTTCTTAAGTCCTGATTGCAGAGAAATTGGAGGTTTGTGTGCCAGTGGGTTCTGTGTGCTCCAAAGCAAAGGGAGCCTGACAGGACCTGTGTTTATGTTTGGGAATGATTGGAGACTGTTCTGGCACTTTGCACCCTGGCTGAGCAGGGCACAGGACCCATGGGACGATGCCTGCCCTGATCCTGCTCCAGCAGGAGCATCCCAGCTGGGAATGGCAGCAGCCCATCCAACAGCACCCAACTCATCCCCGGTTTGCATGCGGGAGAAGAGGAACCCTGAGCTGCTGAGCCAGAGAGGAAACGAGAGCAGAAAAATGTGATAAACAGCTGTAAAGCCCAGCCCTGGCTCTGTGCTGCTCCCGCCGTCGCGGGTCGGCCCCTCAGACTGTTTATGGAAAGCCCAGTTTGCCGAGAAATCCATCTCCCGTTTCCTGTTGATCGCTGGGAGCCAAGGTCCCTCCGCCAAGGGCCGCGCCGCCCGCGCACGTCTCGCTGTGAGACCGAGCAGGGGCTGAGCACGGGGCAGTCAGGAGCTCAGGGAATGGGGAACCACTCCTGGGGGGCTGCAGAGTCCCCTGGGAGCTGATCACAGCTCTCTGGTGAGACACAGCAACCATCTCAGACAGAGAATTGGGAATTCTTCCTCCAACTCCTCAGCACCGAGGAGTGTGGGTGGGATGCTCATGGCCACCTGTGGACATGCAGGGCTGGGAGTGCCCATCCCGTTTCCATCAAGGATTCCTTCACCCTCAGTGCTCACCAGGAACATCCAAGGCCCCGGGCTGGGGACGGGTGCTGGGTCCCCCCTTGCCTCCCTCCCTTGCTGCTGGTGGGATCCCTCTGGAGGCCGTGCAGGAGCTGCAGCTCACTCAAGGCCAACCCCATTGTCGGTGCAGCCGTGCCGGGGGGAGCGGAGCCAGCCTGGGACGGAGCCGGAGCTGCAGACCCTGCCACTCATGCCTGAGTCATCAGCCCGCGGGAGCTGAGCAAGGCAGGGCCGGGTGCTGACCTGAAATCCAGCCGGTTCTTTTCTCTGAATCAGGGCAGGGAGGGAGGGAAAAAGGCTGGGGGAAGGGGGGAGCAGTGAGTGGGTTTTGGCTGCTCAAATCTCCCCTTTTGTCAAACTGCTCCAGG
This sequence comes from Ammospiza caudacuta, assembly GCF_027887145.1. Classification (NCBI taxonomy): domain Eukaryota; kingdom Metazoa; phylum Chordata; class Aves; order Passeriformes; family Passerellidae; genus Ammospiza; species Ammospiza caudacuta. Next base: position 12,251,240 of record NC_080608.1, on the reverse strand, counting down.
GCCAAGGCGGTGCCACAGAGATGGAGAGAGGCTGCAGTGAGTCACAATGGGGACAGACACAAGGAGATGACAGCCTGCAAGGAAAAGGAAGGGGCTGGGAGATGTCAGGCGTATGTGTGCCCATGTTTTCACTGGGCTCATCCCAACTAATCCTTGGAAGAAGAAGAAAGAGGGGAAGAAGCAGAAAGAGCTTTCCACCCCCGGTGCCAGGTCCCCTCCCTGAGCCGCAGTTCCCGCTGGGCGGGGATGGGGATCTCGCCCGGCATGTGCCTGCTCCAGCTCCAGCACGGGGCCAAATCTGAGACAAGAGACATTCCCCCAGGGACAGCCCCATCCCAGCAGAGCTGCGGGCCAGGGGCAGATCTGGATCCTGCTGGCTGGGGAGGATGGCTGCACACCAAAACTCATCTCTGAGTGGTCGAATGGCTCAAAACAAGCCCATCCCATGGGCAGCTGGACCTCCCCTCCCCACACCGTCCCCTCCTAAAACCCCATCAGCAATCGCTGTTGCAGGAAATCCTGACTCCAGCCCTTCCAAGGGATTTCACAGACCCCCCAGCAACCCCAGCACCGGATCCAGGGAGAACACCCACCCCAGGCCCACCCCAGACCCACCCCATCCCTACCCTGGGCTGCTCCCCACGAGCAGGGGGGTTCCCCCATCCCAGCTGGGGAGCTGGGGACCGTCACCCATGTGGTCACCAGCTGCTTGGAAACATTTCCCTGGCTCCGAGTTATGTGAACAGATTTTTATAATTATTAGCCTTGGTAATTTACCGTAAAATATTTATTCTGGCTCATTCCAAGGCGTTTGATTCGTGTTGGGTCCGTACGGCTTGGGGGGGTGTGCGTGGGGAGCCACGCGGCTGCGCGGGGCTGGATGCTCGCTCCCTTCCTGTATAAATATCCACATGGATGTGTGTGGCCCGGGGAGGAGACCCTGGTGGCAGCCGGGACTGGGGGTCCGGCTCACTGTGCACCTCCAAACCCCCTCCTACTGCAAGCCCAGCACCCCCAGCCCTGCCGGACACGGGCCAGGGGAGGGTGCAGGTGATGTCCTGCACGGAAGGATGAGGGGGGAAAGCACCCGCGGTGAGGTGGGTGGAGGTGGCAGGAGGGACCAGGGGAGGGCCCGGGGTGGCAGCGGCGACCCCAGCACGCCTGGGTGGTCGGCAGGGCTGGGCTGCTCACGCCCTGGATGGGCTGGGAAGATGGAGCTGAGATGGGCTCTGTAGCCCCCAGTTCGGGAGGAAAGGACACCCCGAGCCTCCCCTGCCCGCCCCGGCGCTGGGACCCACGGCACGGCTCCCCAGGCCCCGCGGGCTCCGGCAGCGGCGCCCCCCGTGATGCGCGGGAGGCTCCAGCGGTGAAACTCAAGCCAGATGTGCAGCAGCGGGAACTCTTTAACATTTCCCTGCTCGGTGCCTGCAGCTGGAAAGCCCCTCCAGCAGCCCTGGCTCCCGAGCTTCTCCTCTCTCGCTCCCCAAGTGTGCCCTGAAAAGGAGCTGCAGATGCTGCCCCAGGGAGGAACAAGGGCAGGGACACACGGGGGATGCTCCAGCAGCTCTGGGCAGTGCTGGGATCATTGCGGGGGGCAGCAACCCGAAAGCACCAGCAAACAAAGGCCACCGAGTCCCCACGGGGCTTAAAATGACAAGGAGAAGTATTAGAATGGTTGAAAATTACAGATTGTGTGGGCTGAGTTCCACCCCCACAGCAGTGCCAGCCCCCTGACAGTGGGAATGTGCTGGTACCAGCATGGGATTTGCCTCTCTGTGAGCTCAGACAAGTTCCATCTGCATTGACGTGGCCAGAAGCTGGATTTGCTCAAGGAAAAGTTGCCAGGATGGCCAGAATCACACACATCTTGTCACCCTTTGCCCCCCTCAGAGTCTGGGGCCTTGTTTAGTGTCTGCCTTTGCTTTTCTTTAGGGCTCAGCATCCCCCCACACCCTTTCCTCATCCTCGGCCTCCTGACGTGGCAGGACACCCCAGCCTGCCTCCCAGCTGGCCCCTGCATTATTAAAGTAGATCCTCCTTATCAGCCTTTATCTTTTTCCACTCATGCAAAACCTGCCTGGTTCCAGCTTTGCCAGCCATCAGTACCTCCAGCACTGAGGACTTCGGGTCGTCCCTTCAGTGCTGCCCCTCAGTCCATCCCCTTGTGCCCTCTGGGGGTGACAAACCCAGTGCTTCCCTGCCTCCAGAGCCCTGGGAAGGAGCCCCTGCTGCCCCAGGCTGGAGCTGCTCCCACACCTGGTTCCAATAACAAACAGGGCAAGGGACAAAGGCGCCTTCAGGAGGGCAGGGGGATGCAGGGAGAGGGGCAGTGCAGGGCTGGGATGGGGGGCAGGCTGAGGGGGCACCAGCCCAGCAGCTCTGGGGGCTGGAAGGGCCCAGCTGCCCATGAACACATCTCTGAACAAACAGCACTCACACAAAGGGGTTAACCACAGCACCGGAAAGCTGGGATTAATGGAAATTGGTTATAAGAATTTTCCCAGATGGAAGAAACATCTTTTTGTCATCTGTCCTTTGACATTTCAAGTCTATTTTGCATCCCCAGCATTTTCTGATTTGGGCTGTGACATTTAAAATGGGCAATTTGTGTTTACAGTCTTAGGCGTTGTAAATACCTTATATATAAATGGCTTTGCATGTATAGGAGACATTCTATACATTTGTATCTTTGAAACAAGAGCTATAAATCTTTACAGGAAAATGTAGATCTACAAAACCATTTATATCAGCTTTGTAGTCAAAGGGTAGATGAACATGAACATGTAAACAAATACATTGACTTTTTCAGACACTGGGATTTAGTCTTGTTTTATCACAAAGTGTAAATATGTCACTTTAAAATCATGAGAGGCATTAAAAGAAATATTTTGCATGGCTTTTATTCAAGGACTTGCTGACTTGCACGGTTCCCCCCTTCCAGGCATCATTCCCCTCCAATCACAGGTCCCATGACAAGGATGCAGCAGGGTCAGGGCTGCAGAGCCAAGGTCACATCCCAGCAGCTGTGGTGGGGATGCAAAGGGACACAGCTCTCCAGGGGGGCCTGGCAGGGCCACAGTCCCCTCCCAGCACACAGCACTGTGTGACACCACCTGGGGCCTCAGGAGGCTTTCAACAGCCCTGAATCTGACCTTCCATGAGGGTCCCATCATCCCAGCAGGAGCATGACCCCAGACAGAGCCTCTCCAGCAGCACCTCTGTCACCTCCCTGTCCATGACAAGATCCCCTGGGAGGCCCCCAGCTTGCAGCAAAGGGCTGTGGAAGGAGGTGAAGCCATTGCTGTGCTCACAGTCCTGCCACAGTATGAAATATTTGCAGTGTCTGCTTTACCCTCACCTGGGCTGGGGACACCTTTCTCAGGGAGCTCCTCATGGTCAGGGATCTCTGTTACTGACTGGGTGCACACACAGCCTGTGAGAGAGCTGTGTCCATGGCCTGTCCTGACTCCTGCATGGATTCCAGAGCCAAGTCTTGGACAGCCCAGTGCTGGCTGGGCTCTGGCCCTTCTGTGTGCCTCTTTGGAGGAGCAGGGATGGGGGAGTGACAATGACATGCCTTCAAGCTAAATCTGTGGTTTAGATATAATTTGATTGAAATAATTCTGATTTCTGTTGAGTCTCATTGTAAAGCTTGATTTAAATGTCGAGGCTCAGCAGGCTGAGAAGGCTGGGGAGAGCACAGAGTGAATGGAGGAGGAACCCATCCCACCCATAAACTGCTGAGCACCCCCACCTCCATCTGCTTTGGGGAGCAAACACAGGAGATGGCTTTCAAGTCATCCAAGAGTTCTGTCTCTTGTCCCCCCACCCACCCTGCTCACCAGATGATGGAAGGCACAATATCCCTCTGCAGGGGTTTGCATCCCAGCAGCCACAAGGAGCCAGGGCACTGCTGGCAGCAGGCAGGAGGAGCTGGCTGGGTGAACATGGACCCCAAAAGCTGCCACTGCCACCTCATTCCCTGCAAAACCCCTCTCCAACCCCTCCTTCCCACGGCTGGGGGTCTCAAATCAAGTGAGGCACCTAGGGGTGGGATCCTGGTCTGGTCTGTTCAGCTGTGCTGGGGACAAGGAGAGGGTTAGGGGGCCACAGGTCCCTGCATTCAGTGGCACATCTCTATCAGTAACCCCACTGCCTGCAGCTGCAGCCTCCAGCCCTGAGCCCAGCCAGGTGAGCTCTGCACCCTGCTGCCACATCATCACCATCATCATCATCATCATCATCATCATCATCATCATCATCATCATCATCATCATCATCATCATCCCTTCCCAGCACTCTGCTGCCAGCATCCCTCCTTCCCTGCATCCCTCCTGCCCACATCTCTCCCTGCCCATGTCCCTCCTGGCCCCTGTTTGGGCTGTGGCACCACCAGCACTCCCTGACCCCCTGAGAAGAGCAGCCCAGGCACAGCTGTGCTCCCTGTCCCTCCTGCAGACATTTCCAGCAGGGATTCCCTGGCACATCCCAACAGCCAGGAGGACACAGGACACGTTGGGGCACGGAGGTGGGATGTGTCAGGACGAGGATATGGGACGTGTCAGGGCACGCTGCAGGATGAATCAAGGTGCAGAGTGCAGCCATCAGGGATGAACTCAACCTCACAGCAGTTTGTGGGCTGGAAAGCAGCCCTCATCATGGCCACTGCATCCTGCCTGCAGGCTGGGGCTGCCAGGAGCATCCTCATCTGCTCCTCTGGGAGCCCCAGGGAGCTGCTGACTGCCACAAGTGCCCCATGCAGCTCGTGGAAGCTCAGAGGTGGGCAGGGGCTGCCGTGGGGTCTCTGGTAGGGGGCTGCAGGACAAGGCTGCAGCAGGGACAGCCCAGAGAAGCCCTGCAGTCCAGGGGCAGTGAGGGTTTGAGCCTGCTGGCTGCAGCTGCCCAGCCTCTGGCCCTTGCTCAGCCCAGAAAGGATTTTGCCAACTTTACACATTTTTGGCAGAAGCTAAAAAACATCACTGGTGCCAAGGCAAGGGGAACAGATCCTCCCTCACACAGTGCTCTCCTGTGGCTGTGGGAGGGCAGAGACCTCCTCATCCTCCTGGACACCCCGGGGCCATGGCATGGGGCTGAGCTGTGCTTATGAACCTGTTAATTAACAAGCAATTAATTCAGGACTAAGCTGAACACCAGCTGGGCCCACCTGGGGCAGCCCAGGGCCAATATGTAAGTTTCCTTACACATCATCTGGGGCTGGAGAATGCTTCTTCCTAGGCATGGGGACACAGGAATGGAACCGTGGTGGGTGCCTGGCCAGGATGTGCTCCAGGGAATGAGCTCAGGGAATGAGCAGCCTCCTCTCCTGGGCAAGCAGCTCCATGGTTCCCCCAGATCTCCCCCTGCAGCCCCCTCTCCTCCCTCCATGCGGCTCCTGCGGCACCACACGTCGTTTGTCACTCGGACAGGTTCAAACACAGCCGTCTGGGATTCATTAGGCTCCGTCTTGGTTTCCTGCGGCGCTCGGCAGGGGCCGGCCAGGAAGGCAGCGGGGAGGCGGCAGCAGCAGAAGGGCGGGCAGGCTCGGGCAGGCAGGGAATGGAGCGTGGGGCAGGGGGGAAAGGCAAGCAGGGACCCCCGGCCCCACAAATCCCTCCCCAGTGCTCAGGCAGGCGGTGCTGGATGCTGTCCCGGGAGGAGGAGGAGGCTGTGGGAGCTGAGCAGCATCCACGGATCCGGGACTGGAGAGCTGCTGCCACCTCGTGCATGGAGAGCTGCTCCCACACAGCCCCTTCCAAACCCCACAGAGATGGTCCCAAAGGCAGCCAGGACCCCCAGGGGCAGGGCGGGATCACGCCAGCGAGCAGAGACACAGGCAACAACAGCAAATAAAACCAGAGCCCCCCCATTTATTAGCAGTTGGTTCAAGAGGACCCTACAGCAGTGCTTGGGAGCCTCCCCAGCACAGCCCCCGTGGCCCCAGGTGGGCTACAAGGTTCCTGTGAACGTCCAGGTGGGAATGCTGCTGCCAGCAGGGCAGTGAGACATCCACCCCACTGCCCTGGCCCCACTGGGGCAGCACTGGGCATGGCCTCCCTCCCATGGAACTGCTGCCATCCCCATCCACCCCACTGCCCTGGCCCCCTCGGGCAGCACTGGGCATTGCTCCCCTCCCATGGAACTGCTGCCATCCCACACCCTGCAGGGCAGCTCTGTCCAAGGGGAACTGTGGGCCCACATCCCAGCAAACCCGTGGTGGCTCAGTCTCCTCTCTCTGCCAGCAATCCCAGGGCGTGGGAGAGGCTGCAGCTCTGAGCAGCCCCACTGGCATAAAGATGTGTCTCCCACTGGGAAATCTTCCTGTTTCCCCTCTGACCTTTGTCCTTGTCATGTCTAACGACCAAAGAGACCATGTAAAACCCTCGGGGTTTAGGTACAAATCCTGGCACTGAAGAAAAAACACCTCCCTGCAAAATGGGAACCAAATGAACACCCCCCCACCCCACCCCCTTAAAACCCAGCATTATTAAAATACTTTCGTTTTTAATATTCAAGAGGTTTGAAGTTCTCTCAGCATTCTTCTGATTGCCTTTATCCCAATGTCTGCTCTGTCCCCGAGCTCTCCTCCATGCCAGGGTGTGCTGGGCACCACTTGGCTTTACCACAGGAAACACCACGTGTGTACAAGAGTACAGGAAGGGCTTGGGGGTCATGAGCAAACTGGGACCAGTATGCCCAGATCAGCATGCCAGCCCCTTCTCCTGCTAGGCCACATCCCCACCACACTGCCCATGGAGGGGGAGCCAGAGGCTGAGGAGCTGGAATATGATGACAGAGATGACAAAAGAAATTGTGCCCCAGTCTTTGAAAGGAAAATCCACCTTGTTCTCAGCTTCTCCAAGTAGGTGCTGGGGGAATCCAGCAGACTCTCCTGTTTCCTGCCACGAAGCTGATGGCAGGAGTGGGTCTGGTTTCCCCTGTGCTTTGGGTCTCCACCAGCTCCATCCCTCTGCTCCAGCTCAGCAAAGTCACCACAGTGCACCCAGAACAGCTCCTCCACCCTTGGACCAGGAAGTGAGGGACAGCTCTGGTGCTGCTCTCAGGCCCAAGGCAGCTGGAACCCATTTTGAGCAGAGAAAGGGGGGATTTGTGCCACTTCCCTATGCCAGAACAGGGTGGGAAGTGACGAGGAATTAAAAAGGAAAAATAAAATGAAAGAGATACAGGTGTGAGGCAGGCAGAGAGGTGGGAGCACAGGGATTGCAGAGTTGGATCACTGCTCAGACAGCCTCCAGTGGAGCCCTGTGCTCCTGGGGGTCCTCTCCAAGCCTCTGGTGCAGCCATACGCTCCTGGGGATCCCCTCCAAGCCTCCAGTGATGCTGTGTGCTCCTGGGGTCCCCTCCAAGGCCAGGTATTGCTGAGAAGGTCCTGCTAGCACAGGGTCAGCCCCGCTCAGGTATTGCTGGGGGTGGCAGCAGCAGCTACCTGGTGCTCTGCAGCTCCTCCCGCAGCCAGGTGGGCAAAGTCTGCCCCATTTTGTACAGGAGCTTGGAGAGCTCTATGTTATGGTCCCTGTAATAGTCCCGCAGGAAGGAGCGTGACTGCAACGAGAGAGGAAAGAGGAGAGTCAGGGGACCCGCCTGGAGCCCACCAGCCCAGCACAGCCCTGCTCAGGGCCAGCCCAGGAGGCTTTCTGCATACTCACATCCGAATCCATCTCGGGGTACTTCCTCCCTTTGCTCTTTCCCAAGCATTTTGTTTTTCCTCCATCCAGAAGCTGACACCAGAATCCTTTCTTTGGATCAAACCTGCGAAGTGAGAGCTCTGCCTTAGCCCTCTTATCCCCCTCACACCTTCCATGGACATCCTGTCAAGCAGGTCCCACTGCTGTCCAGCCCTGCACAGGGCACTTCTCCACCTCTGGAATCCACAGCCCAACTAACATCTTGTCATCAACTCCCTGGTACCACAGGACCCCCCTGCAGCTGTGCAGTAAGCAGTCCACCAAGGCTCATTCACTGCCCTGATGGAGCAGAGTCTACCTGGGTTTAATTACCATTTTCTGTGACACTTTTGTCCCTGGATGCCCTCAAGTGCCCTACAGCACCTGAGTGGACAAATACATAGACAAGCCATGGCAGAGGTAAATTATTATTTCTCTCTGGAGGCTTCCCACGGTGGGGTTTAATGGAAGGCTCAGAGCAAGGTGGCACCAGCAGAGGTGCCACACAGCCAGCAGCTCCTCTCATGCATTTATGAGGAGATGGAGTGCCAGGGCTCAATACCATCATCTGTGTCACAAATGCTGAAACCTCCTCCACGAGCCCAGGGCTGCTCTTGGGCTGCCTGCAGTGACTTTACTGTAGTGTTTGGATAAGTCTCAGGTGAAAGCTCAGCCTCATGCAGCTCAACAGCAGCTCTGTGGAGAGGCCAGGGCTGGGGGCTGCTCTGGGTCCGTGTCCCCAGGGCATGCAGTGCATGGGAGCAGTGGCAGGGTGGAGGAAGGAGAAGCTGGGGAAGGACTCACGCCAGGGTCTTGTGATAATCGATGAAGTTGGTCACACCGAGGAATTTCTGGACTGTGTCCATCACTTTGGCGGGTTCTGTTCGGAGCAGCTTGCCATCCAGCACCAGGATCTGCAGGGAGCAAGGCACAGGGGTGAGGTGTCACTGGCTCCAGCCCTGCTCTCCTGAGGCAAGAGGACACCTTTAACACACCTTAGATCACCTTGGAGCCAAATCTGCCACCAGAACACCTGCTAAATACCAAAGTGCCCTGGTGCTCCCTTACACTGGCTGCTGGAAAATGAAATGCAACTAAAGCCAGGGCCAGGACACACCCAGGACAACATCAGAGCTTCTGCTCAGGGCTACCCAACCCACAGGCAGCTGGGATTGCAACACAGCAATTACACTAGCAGCAGGCAACTAATAAGACTTTATAAGGTTAATCAACAGTGGAAAAATCATTCAGGGATTGATCCCATGCTCTCCAGCAGTGCTGCACTGTGTGGGTCACAGCAGGGCTGCCATCCAGCTCCCATTTTCCCTGCAGACAGCCTGAACTATGGGCATCTTCACCAGCTATTTTTGTCCTGTTCAATGCCATGGTGCCACCAGACAGGGCAGCCTCAGGGCTCTGTGGCCAAGAGTGAGGGTCAGTGTTGGGTGACCCTGCAGAGCCACCCACAGCCTTCTGCCCCCACTCCCTTTCAACCCTGCTGTGGCAACCCACACAAGGCCATCACTGTGTGCTATCCATCACCAGGCTCCCTTCTTGCACAGAACCTCTCCTCTGCCCCTTCTCCAAGTGCTTTTACTCCTCTCCCCGTAGTTTGAATGGTCTAAGAAAAACAGCTCCCAGGGGAAAGGATGCAAGATCTCTTTCCCCCACATCCTTGCGTGGGTGAGGGCTGTAGGACTGGTTGCTGTGACAGTGTTCACAGGGGTCTTAGGATGAGGGAAGAGAGGAGGATCTGACTCCATGTTTCAGAAGGCTTGATTTATTATTTTATGATACATATTATATTAAAACTATATTAAAAGAATAGAAGAAAGGATTTCATCAGAAGGCTAGCTAAGAATAGAAAAAAAAGCAATAATAACAAAGGCTTGTGGCTCGGACAGAGAGCTCACTGTGATTGGCCATTAATTAGAAACAACCACATGAGACCAATCACAGATGCACCTGTTGCATTCCACAGCAGCAGTTAACCATTGTTTACATTTTGTTCCTGAGGCCTCTCAGCTTCTCAGGAGGAAAAAATCCTAAGGAAAGGATTTTTCATAGAAGGTGTGTGTGCCAGGTCGCTGCCATCCCTACCTGGTTGGCGTGGTAGCTGCTGAGCCAGCGCTCGATGTGGGTGGCGTACCAGCCCGGCACCAGGCAGCGGCTCTGCAGCGCCCGCAGCCGCGGCCCCGCCTCGGGCCCCGCCGTGATCACCTCGTGGAACGTGTACTTCAGGGCAACCACGTCGTCGTGAGCTCGCTGGTGCTGTCACAGAATCACAGAATCAGAAAATCACAGAATTTCTAGGTTGGAAGAGACCTTTAAGATCATTGAGTCCAACCCATGTTCTAACACCTCAACTAGATCATGGCACCAAGTGCCTCATCCCAGTCTTTTTTTAAACACATCGAGGGATGGTGACTCCACCACCTCCCTGGGCAGATGATTCCAGTATTTGACCACTCTTTCTGTGAAAAACTTCCTCCTTAATTCTAGCCTGTATCTCCCTTGGAGCAGCTTGAGACTGTGTCCTCTTGTTCTGTCTGTTGTTGCCCGGAGAAAGGGGGCAGGAGCAAGGCAGGTTTGTCCCCAGGGTAACCCAATCCTGGGCTGCCCATGAGGTGCAGCAGCTCCCAGGCCACCACGATGTGTCCTCATTCAGCCACAGTCACCCCACATCCCAAACCAAACCCACAGGGCTGCCCAACCCAGGGGAGAGGCAGAGGCTGACCTGATACCAGGAGTAGGCTCGATCTGCAGGGTTGATGAGGATGGTGATGATTTTGGCCTTGGACAGCAGGGCTGCAGCTCGCCGAGGAGCCACTTCAGAGTCAAAGTAGTTGGCACTTTTCTCAAAGTAGAAGTCAGAGGTGGTGTTGGAGGGGATGGGGAAGAATTCCATGTACCTGGGGAAGGCACAGAGTGAGGCTGGCAGACAGGCACCACAAGATGGCCCTAGCACCGCCCTCACAGGTGACATCTCAGACACTCAGAAGGGAAATCTCACAGCACCACTGCCCGCCTTCCCAAAGTTATGGGCACTCCCCTATAGCACAGTCCCCACAATGCAGAGACCCACCAGTCAATGCCCTTGTGATAGTTGTGTCCATTGAAGAACTGTATCTCCTCAAAGGTCTCTGAGCTGGGGTAGTTGCTACTCAGGTCCGGGTGCATCCCCAGGAAGAGATAAAGGGCAGTGGTTCCTTTGGACAGAGAGAAATAGGGAGCTGACACAGGCCAAACCTCCCTCCAAGCTCTGCTTCAGGGCAGGAGGGCTGACAGAGGCTCTTTGTGGGTCCTGCCAATCCCCCCAGCATGCTCACAGAACTGAAGGTGAAGGGAATCACCTGTTTTTTGAGGCCCAATGATGAGAAGCTTTGGGAATCGGTCACAGGTCTTTTCTTTGGACCAAATGTCCTTGTGTCGTTTGTCTTCGCAGGGATCCTGAAACAGTGTGGAGGATCAGATACAGAGCAGCCTGGATGGGACCCCACACCACTGCTCAGCCCCTCCAGTCTCAGCAGACACAGGGGAGGCCACCCTGCTCAGCAGGCAGGACAAAGACTGGGCTTATCTCCAGGTCCACAGGACAAACCCCTTTCTGGCACTGCCTGCAGAACCAGCAAGAGGTGAAAAGGCACAGCTTACAAAGGGAACCAGAAAGAAATCCAGGTTGGAAGCTACCTGAGGCCCAAAGCAGGGCCAGCTGCACCCCACTACCCTCTCCCAGCACAATAAAAAAGGTCACCCCCCTATTATAGGCACAGGGGTACCTGCCACAGTGGGTCCTTCTCCTCGGAAAAGATCTGGAAGTATTTCTGTGCCAGCTGCACAGGGGGCAATGTCTGCAGCTTCAAGTTGGTCCAGGAGTTGAGGAAGCGGACCAGGTGCTTGAAGGTGTACAAGCCCAGGCGGTCGTTGCCATAGTTGGACAGGTGGGTCATGAAGATGCTGATCTGAAGTCAGGACAGAGCAGGGGTTAGTGGAGCCTCACCCAGCAGCCATCCCACAAATGGCCCCACCCTGGCTGAGGACACTGGGGACATCTCCCGCAGCAGGGCCAGAACAGCTCTGCAAGACATCTGTCTTTCTGTCCCTGGGCAGTACTTACAGGGTTCAGGAGGACAGTCAGGAACAGTTCACCCCCGTTGATGATTTTGTCCAGTTCACTGGAGCCACCAGGGTACTCATTGTAGAAAATGGTGTGTGTGAACAGGCCACAGGTTTGCCGGGGGAGTACCTGAGGCAGGGAAAAAGATATGGATGGAACAGGTGGGAGAACCAGGGTAATGAAATGGCCACATGGCCTCTCCCAGGCTTTGAGAGCTGGGTCTCCATCCCTTCCCAAAAATAAGGGGGAACCTGGCTTCAATCCCTCAGAGGCCAGGACCAGTTCCACTGCCCCACACTACCCTTGACTTGAATCTGTACACAGAAAGGAAGGATGTGGACAGATGGAAACACCAAAAACCGTCCTCACACAAGCTTCACCCATGCAGGATGAGCAAGGGGGAACGACCCCCTCAAACTGGAGCTGCACAGAAACCACGTCCCGAGGTGCTGGTTCTGGTGGGGGAGGCAGGAGAAGAGAGGCCCCAGAGACAAAGGGCAGCACCCACCATGATGCCATTGTGGATGAAGCCACGGCGGTAGCGGGCGGGTTTCAGGTGTGGATATTCCTCCGTGCTCGTCACCCTGATGGACCAAACCTGCTTCCAGGCCTCGTACAGCTGCACGTGCACAGGGTACACGCCCGAGTGGTGGGGGGCCACAGCGTACCCCATGTCTGTGGGGATGCCATGCTCCTGCAGAGAACAGAGTGTGGAATGGGTGACTGTGGAGACCCCAAAATCTCAAACCAATCCCTCTCCATTCCCAGCTACAAAGTGTCTATTTGTGCTTCTGCATCCTCTCCTAAGCCTGGCTGTCTCCACAAAAGGGAGCCCAGGAGCAGCCATGCTGGGTGGACACCCACTCCTCTGCTTCATTCAGACCATCCTCATCCCTGTCTTCTGCTGTCACCCACAGAACAGCCACAGCCAAGCTGTTGTGTGAAGAATGAGGAGGTACAGCTATATAGGTCTGCAGATTGGTTTGTATCAGTAGACACAAAACAGCCTGGAAATTCTGAGCTGGAACATTGCCCATCCTAAGTAGGAAAGGTCTGGTCTCTCTCTAATTAAGCACTTGTAATTATCAGATAATAAATTCAAGTTAGTTTGAAGATCCCTCTCTTAGGCCACAGGATCAAATTATTAACAGGTCTGGCTTTACCAGTTTGGATTCAAGACAGCTGTCAGTCAATCACAGCATGAACTGGTGTCAGTGTCACACAAAGGACAGCACAAGACCAAGCTGAAGGTCAGAGGCTCCCTTTAAACCAAACATGTCCCTGACAGTCCAGCCTGTAGAGGGAGTTTCCACCAGCCAGAGCCTCCCAGCACAGCCACGGCTCCAGATCCCACATCATCACCAGCACACATTCACATGGTGCCAGGCTGAGCATCCCCCTGGGCTGCACCTCTGCATCCCCACAGTTCCAGGCCAGGTGAGCACAGCTGCAGAGCACAGCCCTTGAACAGCCACTGGGGCAGCTCACTGCCACAGCAACAAGTTGGCTGCTGCAGATAAATCCTTTAGCTCTAGTTACTGGAGTACAAATGGATTTACCCACACAGCTGCAACATGGGGGACATGACTTAATGTCACCAGGTCCCTCTGCTCCAGCAAGAAGGGGGTATTCCCTGGGAATCTTCTTTGCTCCTCTTCTACCATCCTCCCCTCACCACAAGCAACCCCACAGGAAGCATTTTACTCACGACAGCGAATTTCTTGTTTAAGGTCATCTGCTCAGCAAGAACCGACTGGTTGTGGAAGAGGTGAGGCTGCATGTGGCTCCACATGTGGGGGAACCACCAGAACTCCTTCACGTAGGACAGCAGCAGGTCATCACCTTCGTCCTCAGCATCAGTACCTGTGGCACGACACTTGCTGTCACCACTGAGCACAGAGAGCTGCGTGAGCAGCTGGGGCAGGGGGAGGGCCAGCCCCTCTTGGTGGCCAGGTGATGGAAGAATAGGGTGGGATGCCTGAGGACTCTCCTACAGCCCAACAGCATCCTCTCTGAGCACCAGCTGTACAGCACCCAGGAGAAGCGGTGCCCTTGCCCTCCTCACCTGTGTGGAAGAATTTCCCTGAGTATCCCAGGTTGAAGGTGAAGTTCGGGATGTGGGTGCGCAGCTCGTTCTGGGTGTCAAAGAGTGCCTGGGACAAGGGGAGAGAAAGCAAAGTGTCTTCAGCATGTGGCCTCAGGGACAGCTGCCACATCAGGGCAAGCACCAATGTCCCTGAGCGCTTTGCAGAGGGACTCTCAGAGGGAGAAGGGAGAAGGAAAGTCCATCTCTGGAGCACCCCTGAGCAAGCAGAAGAGTCCAGCCCTGCCCACCCAGCCAGGAGAGCACAGACACACCTTGACATCCTCCACCTTCATGCGTGTGCCCTCCTTGCCCACAAAGATGTCATCGATGTCCACCAGGATGTAGCGGTCAAGGGGCAGAGACAACCTCTTGCCAGTCAGGAAGGAGACCGAGTCCACAAAGACCAACTTGTGCAGCCAGAAGTTGAGGTTGTTGCCAAAGAGCACCCTCTGAATGCCATCGTGGAGGCCCAGGTCCTGCATCACGGTGGTGTGCAGGGCAGCATCCACGCTCATGTGAGGGATGGACTCAGCTGACTTGGTCTTGGCCAGGAGGACGGGCTCGTAGGTGGAGTGGTTGGACTGGAAGACAGTCCAGTCCTCCCCGGGGAGCACACCCTTCTCCACCTCACTGGGCCGCGTGATGTACAGCAGGGGCGACTTGGGGTTGATGCTGCAGTCCTTCAGCGCCAGGTTGGAGTGGAGGAAGAGTGGGAAGCCCTTCAGCTGGGCACTCAGAAGGCTGTTCTCGTTAGCCTGATGGGGAAAATGGGAGCTACAGGAGATGGGACACTGGGGACAAGGCAGGGGCTCACCTGGGGTGAGCTCACCAACAGCCACAGCAACAGAGGCAGCAGCTCACCACCCCTTGAGATCCAGGTTCTGGGTTCTCTCTTTCCTCTCTGGAGAATGGGGTGCCCTCATCCCCCTCACACACTCAGTCCTGCTCATGTCCTATGTGCAAAGTGCCCCAAGGCTAGGAGCCCTGCGCAGGAGAAGGGCTGCTGAGCAAAATATCTATTCATGCTTTTGGCAAACCCCAGCAAGGGTCACTGCTAGAAAACAAGTGCTAAAAGCAACTGGACTGATCCCAGAAGTGTGTTTTTTTCCTCCCAAAATCTCCAAAGGCTACACAGCCCTTCCAAAGGGAGAGAGCTTCTCTGCTAGAAGCCTGTGCCCCACACCAACTCATGCTGCTTGTAGAAAGCATGGGGAGGGCAAAGTCTCTGTGGGGCAGCAGGACACAGGGCTCACATCAAGCCTGGCCATGGGATTTGGTTTGCCCCTTGTGCCCCCTTACCTTGAAGAAGCCGATGATGCCCACGCCGTACTCCACGCAGTACTTGTCCAGCAGCTCCCGGTTCCAGGCGTCCAGGTTGACGTACTTGAGGATGTTCTCGTAGATGATGAGCGCAAAGCGTCCCCGGTCCTTGTCGGTCAGCGTGGGCATGTCCCCCTTGCCCGGAGCAATCTCTGTCCTGTATTTGAAGCGACTCGACTCCAAAATGGCCACAATCTCCTGGCCCAGCTGGGAGTAGAGGCTCTCCACGAACACCAGCACCAAGGGGTCCGTGCGGGAGGAGTCGGCCACCTTGAGGGTCTTCAGTGGCAGCAAGCGGGAAGGGGCGACCTTGGGCTCGTCGCAGTCCGGCCCCGCCACGTCCCCAGAGGGCTCCAAGCCCCTTTTCCACCCATATAAATAATAAGCAGAGACGAAAACACTGAGCAGGCAGAAAGCAAAGAGCAGGAGCAACACCACCTGCGGAGAGAGCTGCCAGATACCCCGCCGGGCCCTGGCCAGCACAGTCATCCTTGCATCCGCTGGGTGAGGTGGGGTCCCTCTCCCCTGCCCGCCCCCTCCCCTCACGAGCCCCGGGGAGGGGAAGAAGCAAGCAACCAACCAACAAAAAATCAGGTAAAATCAAATTGAATACTACTAATAAATTAAAATACTAGAAGGCTGCCTGTGCAGGCTCTCCCCTCCAGCAGTCCGGCGTCCCTCGCCGTCTGCTTCATGTCACCATGGCAGAGGCACCAAGAGTCCCTGTGCTGAGCCAAAATTCTTGTGGTGATGGCAGCAACAGCAGCAGCAGCAGCTCCATGGCCTCAGTGGGGCGAGGGGGCGGCGGGCGGCCTCGGCGTGGATCCTGCTGGGAATGTGGGCATGGCGGATCCCTGCTTCCCCGGCTCCACACGGCACCCTGAGAGAGAGAGAGGGGTGGGATGAGAGGGCAGGGACAGTGCCAACCTGCTGCTGTTGTTTCTGCCAGCCTGACAGCCCCAGAAGAGTTCTCACAAGCTCACTGGCGTGCCAGGGCTTGCACAAGAATGCTGTGGCACCAGGGATGCAGCAGGAGTGCGGCACACAGCCGTGCCGTGGGATCCGGGCTGTGGGTGCACCTGGAGTGCAGGTGCATCACCAGGTGCTATGGAGGGGAGACCCCAGACCCCAGTGAATATCTGGTACCTCAAGCCATTCTTCCCTGTGCCCAGCAGGAGCTGCACTCTGCTGAGGAGAATGGGGGGTGGTCTGAGCCCCCATGGCCCAGCTCGGCTGGCAGGGAGGGACATGGGAGGGACATGGGGAGCCTGCCAGTTGGGTGGCTCAATGCTGAGCCACGAGCCGCCAGCCAAGGTCACCGAGATGGGAATGCAGGAGTGACCACATGGAACCAAAGGGACCTTGGGAATATTTTTGTCTTCCCTGTGAAAGGCTCATTTGAAAAAAGAAAAGGAAAACAATAAGCACTGCTTGCCAGAAGGTGAAGCCAACTAGGGGACAGACTGATGAGGCCAATGCATTTAAGGAAAAGAAGTGACTCACAGCATTGTCCCCAGACGCATTACCAGTGTTGGGGACAAGGGCAGGAGTCCCTGCTCCTCTCAGGGAGAGCTCCCTGTGCCCTGCCAGCACTGTGGCTGAGCACCCTTCCTGCTGACACCCTGACCAGCCGGGCTCCTAACAGGATTAAATGTGGCTGGCTGAGCAGCACTGTGGATTACAGGCTGGGGCTTGGCAGGGTAATCCTGTCATCCCTGCCCTTCCCAGCAGCAACTCCTGCTCCAGGCAGTGCTTCCCAACCCTGCCAACATGGCACTGCTTCAGCCAGCCCTCTGTAGGTGCTGCTGGCAGCCAGTCTTCTTGCAGCCTCCATCACTGTCTCCTCCTTCACCATCTCCAGGACACACCAGCAATCTCCCCTTGTTGTCTGTGCTGGGCATGGTGGAACACTTGGGTTTATTGATTTGTAATTTATTTTTGTGCACATGGATGATGTCCAGGCAATCAAGAGAGATTGCACCTTCTCTCCTTAGCCCCCCTGAGGTGCATCCTGTCTATTCCGCCTCAGTCCTTCTGCCCCTCCAGCATCCCTGAGACAACAGCACTGCTGGGGTTTTGGGACAGGGCACTTCTCCAGGTCTGCTGATTTTAGGGATGTGCTTGTGCAGAGGCTTCCCTGCACCTCCCTGCCTAGGGATGCAGTGAGCTGGGAATGCATTATCCAGCACCTGGCTGTGCCATCCCACTCCCTCTCCATTTCTTTCATCTGCCAGGAGGAGAGGGTGCTGGCAGCTGCATTCCCACAGTGACAGGCAGGCAAATGGCAGCAGTGGGTTTGATGCCAAGCACCAGAGCCAGCAGCTGATGGACAGGACTGTGTGTCCATCCTTGCTCCACCCTCCATGAAACAGGGAAGAGGGCTCTGCATCTACATCACCTGCCACTTCCAAGAGCGCTTCATTAGTCCATTCTCTCCTAAGAGCTTTTAATTACAGGTACTTAATGATCAGGCTTTGGAGACAGCATCCCTGGCCAGACTCTGGTTGAGTCTCCCCAGGCTGCCACGTCAAAGCCTGCCCAGGCAGGGGGCCAGCACTGGACCCCCAGAGCAGCCAGGTGAGAGCTGGGGCTGGGATTGGCAGCATCCTGCCCCAAGGACCTGCCAGTGTGGCAGGAAGCAGGCAGGAATCCTGCTCTGCCAGTTCACTGCCAGAGCAAACCCTCCATGGGGAGCATGCCAAGGGCTCTGGGGTGATGCTGCAGGGTGGGGATGCTCCTGCCCAGGGCTTTCCCCTGCGCAGTGGGTGCTGGCTGCATCCTGCCCAGCAAACCGCTGCACAGCCCCAGCAGTGGTGGGAGAGCTCATTGCCAGAGAAGGAAGCAGGTTCATGCCCCAAAGCACAAAACAAGTCCTTGAGACCAACAGCTTTTCTAAAACAAAAACAGAAACAAGATGGTAAAATTTAAAAAACCACAAGACCTGGCAAGGTGATAGCCAGGGTCAAACTTCCTTTTAACCTGATTTTTAGATGCGGCTAAGGTGCCTTTTAAAACCACAGTGGTTATTTAAAAGGCACCAGCTGGAAATGTCAGCCTGAGTCTCACACACAGACCTCAGGCCCCCAAAATCGGTGCTGGCAGGCTCCCATCTCCAGGCAGGTGCTCAGCCACAGCTGCACATCAAGGACCCCCGGAGAAAGAGCCCTGGAAAATGCTCTTTTCTCGTGGGTCTCTGAGCAATGCCCTGGCACAGACTCCACTGGAGAGGAGGCTCAGTGAGGAGGCTTAGCCACTGTGCTCTTAATCCGGCTGCCCTGACAAACACAATCAGCATCCAAGCAGCTTCCCGGCGTGGCTGGGAGCCCGGAGCGCCCCGCGGAGCCGGATCCAACCCCAGGGCGGGCACGGAGCACAACCAGGGGACAGGGAAACCCTTTGCTTTTCAAATCTAAGAGAGCTGCAGGAGGAAAGGAAAAATGTTTTAAAAGCTTTTCAAAACACACCCCCTGGTGCAGTTTGGGGATGGTGGTTTCCCCCTGCTCAGAGTTATTTTCCACAAATGCTGCCTGGGGAACCACTGCACCCCAGAAAGTCAGGGAGGCACCAGATGGGATGAGAGGGAATGAAACCATCTCCATTAGTGGCTTACAGCACTCTTCCTTTAAATTCCAGTGAGACTTTGCAGAGATGCAATGGAAGGATTGAATATAAGCAAGGAAGTGCAAACATATCTGGAGGACAAGGAAAGGTCAGTGATCCCAGAAGACAACCACAGCAGGGTTTGATTTATTGGGAGTGGAATAGGTCTGACTGCAGGTGCAAGCAGTGAAGATCAGGCAGTTCACAAGTCCCATATGTTGGATAAATCAACTGTCCCAAGCCCATGGCTCATAAACAAGAGGAGAGCTCAAAACCATGGGTGTGACAGAGCAAGAAATTGCTCACACATTTCCTTTGTACTACTTTGGAAAGGGTGGAAGAGGAAGAGCAGGCATCCACTGTCATGCAGAAAATACTTCAAGATTCTGTGCAAGAACCTTGGTCCACAATTCTAGGAGCTCCAAAACCTCCAACATTCAACCCACAAAGATGAAGCCACATCCTAAACATCCCAGCCAGATGGGTCACCCTGCTCCTCTCCTGCTGGCACCCTTTGGGTGGGCATCCCTGGTTCTCACTCCTCATCAGTGCAGGGAGAGGCCCACCACCGCTGATTAATCACCTCCTCAGCACCGTGCCAGCTCCACTTCTCCATGTGAGCCAGCCCTGGGGGTTAAGCATGGATGGAGGAGGATTTAGAGGCAGGATGCTAAATTGCATTGCACAGCTCAGCGATTTGCAATCACTCCTGCTCGCTCCAACACTTCCCTTCCCCTCTCCGACCACTGCAGGGAATGTGGATGGATGAGCCTCACCTACACATCTGCTGCGCTTCCCACTTGAAAGCAAAAGGCTACTGGAAGGTCTAAATTTGGCCAGGCTGGGGATCAGGTCCCCAGCAGGTGGATAGTGCGTGTCCAACCCCATCTTCTGTCTCTCCCACATCTCAGGAACCCCTGCCAGCATCCCCAGAGATCACCAAGTGGTGCCCTGCAGCCCTGGGAATAAGCACTACCTGTAAAAGATGCACAAGAGGCAGCTAAATTATTATTAATAGGTTTAAGTTCCCTCTAGAGGGAATCCCCTTCACTCACTGGTAATATTTAGAGGGCTACAGATCTAAAACCACTGAGCTAAGCATGTCCTTAGAGAGGAGATTAATGCCATCACATTATTCAGGAGACAACTGCAAGCTCAAGACAGGGGAGGTTGCTTTGAAAATTAAAAAGTAACTGGCATGGAAAAATGGCCTTTAAACACCCACCTCTGCACTGCTGCCTTTATCAGCTCTAAATGACAGTGATCCCAGCTATGACTGGAAATATTTGCAGGCAGCTGGAAGCACTGGCAAGGGAAGAGAGCTATCTCAGGGTGTGAAGGACCACTGGCTGTCCCTGTCCCCATCTCCTCCCTCCCCAGCCACAGCTGGACCCACTGACCAAGAGAAGGCACAATCAGGAAATGATCTCCTTTATTGTGGTGCATGGTGGGGTGATGATCCCACCAGGATGCCCCTGGAGCTGGGGCACAATCCCTGGGTCACAGGAGATGAACCATAGCAGCCCAGGAAGAGAAACCCAGCATAAAAACACTGCAAAACCAAGGTGATTCCCATGTTCTGACAGCCTGGATGAGCCTTTAGGACGGGCCCAAGAGACCTGGACAGCTGTAGCGACATCCATTTGCCTCCTGCCAAGCTGCAAAGCCTGGGTGTCTGGGCAGGAGCAGACAGAGAGAGGAAAACACAGAGAAGGACACAGAGGAGCAGAAAAGAGCTTGTCCCAGTCACCCACTTGCCAGAGGTTTTGTAATGCCAGATAAGGAGCATCTTAGTAGTAATTACACAGGCTGCTTAAGTGCTTTGCAAACAGTAGTTACAACCTACCAGGGAGAAAAACACCTTGCTCTGGGAGAGGGACAATCCCTGTGCTCCTTTCCTGAGGACACCAGCCTCCCACCAGTCCCCAAGAGGTGCCAAGTTAAAAATGGACAAGGGCAGCCCCAGCAGCTGCCCCTGGGATAGGCAGTGACAGGCAGCCACTGGTGCTGCTCCCAATGCAAACACACATGGCTCAGCTTCTCCCCTTCCTGCACAGGCTGGGTATGACCAGACACAAGGCAGTATCAGGAAAACTCATCTGTGATTTATAAAGTCTGAAGAATTTCCACCCCAGGAGGACTTCAGCAGGAAAATCCTCCCTTTTTCTCAGATCTTTTTTGTTAAGATCTGATTTATAGAGCCTGGTCAGAAATGAGCAGTTGGACCATTCACCTGGATTGCCAAATTAAGCTTCCCCCTGACACTCACTCTGCTCTGGAAATAAACCTCTGGCTTTGCCTGCCCACCACCTTCCTGTTCCTGGGGAAAAGAAACCAATATGAGCAATGAGACCAGTGAAAGTGGTTAAGAATTTTCACTTTAAAAAAATTTATTTTTAGTCAAAGTGTCCAGCTCTGGAAGAGGCATTTTTTTTCACCCACAAAGCCCTGTTAGCACTTCAGTTTTACTGCAAAAGATAAAAGTAATGTTTTTCTCAGGTTTTCTTCAAAAAAACAATCATGAGAACAGCTCATTGCCTGCAGAGGGATGAAAAAGCAAGGTTCAGTGTGTGTGACATGTATATGCTGAATTTTTAGGGGAGAAAAAACCTGATTTTTTTTTTTTTTTAATCTAAATCCCTAAAAACTGGGTTGTTTATGGAAGCCCATGATTAAAACTTTTCATGGCAGAACAGCTGGTAAGCCTAACTGGTGGGTTTCTAAGACTAGTTCTAGCAAACCCCACATCTCAAACCCACATCCCAAGGTCCTGTCCCTGCTAATCCCCATCTCCCACTCTGTTCCCCAGCCCCAAGGTGCCCCAGCCCCATCAGTGAGGCTGTACAGAGGAATCCTCTGCAGAGGTCACCCCATTTCTGATCCTGGGGCAGCAGTGGCTCCCACCCTCCTTGTCCTCAGCACTCTGATCTGGACCAGCACTCACCATCTCCCAGTCCCCACATTAAATCAGTCTCCTCCACAAACTAGGCCAGCAATTAGTAGCAGTCATTAGTTTTCCTATGCCCCAGGAGCACTGGGGTTGGGCAGCTGATCCCTCAGCACTGATGATCCCCAACACCACCCCAACAAAACACCCCAACACTCCTCAGCCAGGTTATGGTTTGGGTTGTGCCACTGCAGCCCCCCCAAAAAAGCAGAAGCCCTTCACAGGTGACTCCTCCTCAGGGGTGTTTTTTGTCCTTGAATCCTCGCGAACAGCCTCGGAGCAGAGCTTGGGGAATTCTCCCAAACCTTAATTGAAAGAGGCGCTTAACGAGGAGAGTTTCTTTTGTCTGTTAATTGAAACAGGTTCTTACCGACAAAACTCCCCATGAATTTTAAGTGGGTTCACAGGGGGAAAAAATCCACTCAATGAATTGGGTTTTCCTGCTCCGTTCCTGTGGCTTTCCAAGCACCCAAGAGCCTTTCTGGATAATCGGGGTCTGAATCCCAAGCATTTTAAAAGGGAAAAGAATGAGGGGAAAATAATCTCACATGCATTTTTATATTTCACTGGAGTGGCAGCCTGCCCTCTCACAGGCAGGTCGCACAAGGACTCTTACCTAAAAAACATGGACTGAAAACCCCTCGATGCCACCTTTTGCTGCCTCTGACACTTGGCTTGGGCAGACTTTCCCTGCAGAGATGCTGGTCCTGCCACGAGCGTGAGGGTGACACTGGATCTCAGAGAGCCTTGAGGCAGCAGCGATTCCCTGTGCTCAGCCATGGCAGCACTGCCAGCCCCACAGGATGGGCCAGCTGCTTCCTTTTCTCGACAGCTTCCCAAGCTGGTAGGAGAGCAAGGAGAGCAGAGCCACCCTGCCAGCTGTTCAGGGGAGCACAGGCTGCCCTGTGAGTGCTAACCCAGCCCCAAACCAGCACTTTTGCAAAGCAGAATCCATAAAACCACAGCATGGACCAGCTCACACAGAGCAACCCACCCCCTCTGCCAGTGCCCACATTCCAGAGAAATCCCTGCAAGGATGGAGCTGCTCCCTCCTCCCAGGGGCTCCCCGGGATGCTCCTGTCACACCACATCCATCCTGCCTGATGTCCCAGTGCTTTGCTGAGCTGCCTCTGACCTCCACTTTGCTGCAGACACCGCCAGGAGCCCAAATCAGCCTCAGGGCCCTGTGCTGGCAGCCAGCATTGAATGAGGGGTCAGGGCAGCCCCTGCCATGCTGTGGGTGTGTTCCAGGGGGGGCTCCTGGGGTGGCAGGTCCTTTGGGAAGGGCTGGGCAGCACACACTGACGCACAGGCAGCAGCTTCCAGGGCCAGCACGCTCCAAGGTCATGGCCAGGACAGGCTGGAGGTCAGATCTTTTATTAGACCAATGGACACAGTTGGAAAAAGCGACACATTTTGGCCGCTGAGGCATTTCTCAGCCCCAAGAGCACATCTGTTTTTTCCTAAAGGTATTAGTTAGGCTAATAAAAGACATTACCTCTGCATGTAAACTTTGTCACCCTTCAAATGTACCAGAGGCTGCAAGGCTCAGCAGCTCAGGGAAAACACAGGGAGCAGGAACAGAGCACAGGGGACACTTGTGAGATTTGTTTTGTTTTCACCCCCTAGAACATCACTGGCAAAGGCAACACTTGCCCCCAACAAGCAACTGAGCTGCCTCTTGCCTCTCCTATTTCCAGACCCAGGTCTGAGGGTGCAGGAACCTAATGGCATGTCCAGGATAAGTATGTTGCTTTGGTTTGGTTTCTGCTCTAGCATCAGCCCTATCCTCTCCTTCTCTGCAGGGGCTCCAAGGCAAGTGAATGCTCAACCTGTCATGCCCCACCTGCACCAACTCCTCCCCTCCTGGCCTCAATCCCACTCTCTGACGCAAATCCATGAGACCAGCAGCGCACCAGCACAGCAAGGGATGGATCAAGCCCGATGGAGGAGACTGAAAATTACCTGAGCCACGTGTCCAGGCATTGACAGCACTCAGCCATACTTCAAAACTGTGGCTAACACTCTTTAATGCATCCCCTTTCTTTAGCCTAGGGCTGTAGGCCTGTACAAGGCTGTGAAGATGCAGATAGTGTTGGAAGGAAGGGGAATACTTGGTGGAGTGCTGACAAGTGGCTAAAAGGTTACTACTTGTAGCCCTGTATCTGGATACCTGCACCCAGCTATCTGGGTTTTGCCAGACATGGGAAGCAGAGCCAGGACAGCAGCAGGCTACCCCAAGGAGCAGCAACATCCTAGGGGCTGCCATCCTTCCCAAGCATACCCAGAGCTTTGGGGTGAGACACACATCTCCCCATGAGGCAGAGGGAGCTGAGCTGGACATCCCTCACTACATCCAACCCTCAACATGCCCAAGCTCAGAGACAGGAGACACTTCTTCCCACTTTACATTAGTGAATGTAAATTCCAAGATATTTTGGGTTCCCTGGCAGAAGCAGGGCAACAGGACAGAGGTCCTAGAAGAGAGTCCTGACCTTTCCAAGACAACCTCCAATTCCACAGCTTTCACCAGACCAGTAGCAGGGCTGAACTCACGACATGCCCACTCATTAATACCAGAGCAGTTCCTCTTGGGATACCTCCCATTTAGGGATCTCTTGGCCTTACTAAACCCCTTTAGGAAGGCTTGTGCCACCTGAAGGTTGTGCAGAAGGTAGTGTCCTGTTTCTGGAGGCTGCAGCAAGGTCCTGCTGGTTTTGGAGAGGGCATGGAAACTGAGGTGCTCCCAGTGGCAGTCCCCTGTCACTGCCCACAGTCACACAGGGATTTACAGCTCAATATTGATCAGTCTTCTGCCATTACAGACAGTGGCTTTTGCAGGAAAACAACATGAATCACAAGCTACAGGCCACCATCTCTCCGTGTCTGCAGGGTGAGACCCATCCAGCCCTTCCAGGGGCCTGGCATGAGGGCTGTCCAGCTCCTCCACACCTGGGGACAGAGGGGGCACAAGGGCATCATCTCCCATTGGCACCTGCAGACTGGGCACAGCCCTCAAGGCTCACAGGATGGTCTCCAAGAAAGCAGCATCCTATTTTCCCTTCACTGAGGTCCTCCTGCCCCTGTGTCAAGTTCCAATACCACCAACATACATGTGACAATGGCACAAAGCAATGCCACCACCTCAGCCAAAAACACACAGGGAAGTCAAGGGCTGTCCTGAAGTTGGAAGGGTTGGAAACATCAGTGAGAGACTGGCAACCCCTGTCCTCTGAGGCCATGAAGCAAAGACAAGACACAGAAACGTAGTATCTTGCTTCTCTTGTCTGGAGTCCTAACCTTATTCTGGCAAGCTCTACCTCAACAGCCAAAAATAAAAACACAACTCATTAACGTACATCTAGAAGGCAGAATTACACAAAAAACCCCTTTTAAGTGAAACCCTCCATGACTCTGCCCCAGAGTACAAAGAGCCAAGAGAGCATCTCCATCTCCAGCATGCAGTCAGAAGCTGGCCAAGATGGGAAACTTGGTGAGACCACAGCCCTCCATCCTCAGCCCAGCACCCAGAGATATCCCAAAATCAAACCTGCTTACAAAAGCAGGCACTGATGGTGACACTCTGCAGCAGGGACACACTCTGCAGCAGGGACACGCTACTGAAGAAAATATTAATCATTGCCTCTTCATTCCAGCCTGGGTTTTGACTTACGAGGTGTCTTCTTCCTTCAGTTTAAATTACCACCAACAGCGAATTAAATACATCCTGTTCTACAGTACTGACAGAGACACACAGGAAGGGGGGAAAAACCCAAAACAACCTGTCAGGAAAAGTCTGTTTGCCTGGATGCTGGTGGCATGGATTTTCCAATGGATTTTTTTTTCCCAAACAAAATCATATCAGAAAACCAGCTTCCCAAAGGCACAGGAAGCGGGAAGGGCTTTGTGTGTGTGAGCTTCCCCAGCAGCATCTGTGCCCTGTGCCAGCAGCTCTAGGTTGGAAGGGGCAGATTTGGGGGGCTGTAGCTGGTGAGGTGTCATGGCATGTACTGGGGCTGGGCAATGGGTGGCATGGGGAGGTCCTGGCTTCCCCATACCCACACATGGATGCCCCAGCCATGGAGGGGCACTGGGAAACATGAGCTTCGCCTTCACTATCCTTGCCCAAAATGAACACTGACACAGGCAAAGGGAAGATGCTCAGTCATTTTGCCAGAGGCCACCAGCATTGGGGTTTATTTTCCTGCCATATCAAGCCCCGCACGTTTTTTCTATTGTTTAATTTCCTTCTTCTCCACCCACGGCAAGTTCACTCAGAAGAGAGGAACTTATTTCCTATTGAATTTGTCCTGCTTGTTTTATTTGGAAAAGGGCAGCTTCCTCAGCTGTGGTCCCCATGTGCAGCTGAGAGGAGCAGGCACGGGGCTGCTCACCTCCCCATCTTCACCAGCCCAGCCCAGTAAAAACCACAGTCGAGATGTGAGTAACAAAGGTGCTGCTTTGCTGCAGGAAGAGCTGCTGTTCCAAGGCTGCCGGTGACAAAGGGGCACTGCAAGGCGCCGGTTTCCCAGCCCTGCAAGCACCGTTAGTGGGAAGACAACCATCCCATGGTGTGCTGGGGCAGCAGCTGGCTGGGATCATGAGATGGAAGAGTCCCGGTGCTGGGATATGACTGCAGTGCTGGGAGGGAGCACCAGCCTCGATAGAAAGCCAAGTCTTCCAGGTGATGCCAAAGGTCGCCCAAGCTGGTGTGGCTTCTGTGCGGCCGGGCATCAGGGGCTGCCCCCATCTGCAGGGGACAGCCTGGTGCGGTGGTTGAGGCAAACCCAAAAGACTTGGGGAGATAATACACACAGCAATGCACGAGCGGCCCAGGAGCTCACCAGCGGGGGAGAAAATGCCAGGACCTCTTCAAGAGGGGGTGGTGTGGTGCTCCACAGGAGCGCCAGCCAGGCTGGGCCAGCCGTGCCATGCGCAAGGTGTGCACCTCCAGGTGTCCTGGCCGCGCTGCCCTGGCTCTCCGCTCCCGCACGGTTTTATCCACCTCCACTCGCACTGCTCGGCAGCGGGGACACCCCAGGCCGAGCACCCGCGCCTGGCACCGTGCTGCAGCCTGGCCTCGGCTGCTCCCGGCGGTGCCCGGAGCGGCGGGGCCACGGCAGCCCCGGGCACGGCGCGGCCTCGCCGCCTCCTCCGAGCCCCGAGACCCCTCGGCCTGGCGGGGCCGCGGTTCGGCTCGGGGAGCTCCCGCCGGCCCCCCGCTCCACCCGGGCCGGCTCTTCCCGAGGGCACCGGGCCGTTCCGCCGCGGGGCCGGGCGGGGTGTGCCGCCGTTGGCGGGGGACGGGAGCACCGCCGGGCCCGGTTCCCGGCGCAGCCCGGCCGGGGCGGTGCGAGGCCCGGCGGGCCCGGCCCGCGCTGCCGCCCGCCCGCTCCCCCGCCCGCCCTTTGTCTGCGCCGCCGCCCCCTCGGGCCGTACCTGCCGCCGCCGGGCCCGCTCCGCTCCGCTCCTCTCCGCTCCGCTCCGCTCCGCCAGGCCGCCGCCGCCCGCTCCGCCGGCCCGGCCCCGCTCGGCGCGTCCCGCCCGCCGCCCGGGCAGGCACCGCCCCCGCCGCCCCCCGCCAGCACCGCCCGGGGGCCGCGCGGGGCTCCGCGGCTCGTCCGGAGCGGGGCTGGCCCGGGACAGCGCCGGGGGCAGCGCGGGGCTCGGGGCTGCCCCGCCCGCCCAGCGCAGCCCCCGCTCCGCGCCCCTCCGGGCCCTGTGGCCGTGAGCAGCCGGGCGGTAATCCCCCGGCGGGAGGGCTCAGATCCCCGCGCCCCGGGTGCCTGCGATGATCGTGGTGCTCGGCGATGCTCCCGCCAGGCCCTCACGTTCCCACTGTTTGCCGGGATGAGCACGATGGGGTGTCCAAAGGGTATGGCCCAGGCTGTGTTTGGTGTAGCTGGGGTGTCAGGCTCCTACCCAGAGCCTTTTCGTCCTTCCCCCAGTGTGCACACACCCTTTGTGTCAGATTTCTAAGGCCGGTCAAACCTGAGGTTGTCCCCAGCCTCCTGCCCATCTGCAGAACCCAGGTATCATTTCAGGGTGCTGGGATCACATCGTTTCAGCTTTTCCTCCCTGTCTTCAAGATAAGCTCAAGGGCCACATCCAAGTTACTGGCTGGCTGCCCCCAACTTGCATGCACACAACACAAAATTCCCTTCATTCCTCAGAGAGGGGGGAAATTAGCTGCTCCATTCCTGCCCTGCCCTTGGAGGCTGCTGGCGACTGTGCCGGCATGTGGAGACACGCTCAGGTCCAGAGTTAATCACCCACTTGAGCCGCCCAGGTCTGCCTCACTGCCCACGTTAGAAGGGATGTGGTGCATTAAGACAACCCTGTCCAGCCCATGGGGACAAGTTTCATGTCCAGCCCGTGGGGATGATATGTGGCAGAAGGTCTGCTCGGTTTGGTTAAGGCAGCATACCCTGGGAGAGCTTCCGACTGAACAAGAGTCGAGGAAGCAATTTCAATCAAATGCAACAAGCAGATAAACAAACAAAAGGAAAACAAGAAAGGAAATTGAAGGGAAATAGACACAAAGAATGGCAGACTATTATGGTTGGAAATTTTCTAAGTGTTCATTGAAGTCAAAGACTTCTTATCCTTAAACATTTCACTTCCCTCACAAGCATTTTCTCTGAAGATCCCTGAATATTCTTCAAATGCCAAAGTTACTTGAAAGCTCAGAAAACAAAAAGGGACAAACAGCAAGTTTTTCAACTGTGAACTGCTGTAAAGGGTATTAAAGGGATTATTTTTTTTTTCAGCCTTAAATGATTTGCAAACTCAGCCTGAAAAAAGTATCTCCCCTGGGAACAGCATCCTGAGGCCACACTAACCTCCGCCAGAGGAGATTCATGCACAAATCATTGAGCAAAAAGCCAGCAATGAGTAATCAAAGGCACGCACCAAACTCCAAGAACAATCTGCAGAATCCACAGTCTCAAGCGGTAAAGTTTTCCACTGAATAATTTCTTCTGAGAAAAAGGAATTTGTTGAATTCTAGGTCTTCTAGGTCTGGCATTTGTGAATACCTTTTTTTTTTTTTTTTTAAGAAAAAAAGACTCACTGGAAACAGAAAACTGCTCAGAAACGCACTGGGATTTATTAATACCAGCTTTGCCATTTTACATGAGTATCAGGTAGCTTTTTTTTCTTGCCTGTCTTCTGTTTGCAAACACAAAGGAAACCAATTCCTTTCCTGCGTGCTTTAAGCTACAGGCTCTTCTTCAGCACATCTGTCAGAAAGCAGTTCAGCAGCTTTCCTCTGCATTGTTTCCAATTTATTAATCAACACTTCCAGCTCCCTACTGAGTTACAGCCACATTATGGTCCCCTTGAAGTCCATGGCAGCACTTCCACCAACTTCATTAGGACCAGAAACTCGCTCTTGAAGTCTCTGCCAATTCCTTAAGTGCTTTAACTTCAGTGTTAGAGATTTTTGTTTTAATCTTCCTACGCCTGTTTCTGACACATCATTTTATATGTGTGCATGCACCAACTGCCCTTCTTGAAACTAAAAATGGCCTTAAAAGCAAATGGAAAAGTTTGGGATTTTTTTTTCACCTGTGAATGATGGAATTGGGACCCTGAATGTTTCTTTGCCATAGCTGTTAGAGGAGAGATGCCATCCTGAGGGGTCTGTTAGAGAGCCCCAACTGCAGACTCTGCTCCCTATTAGGCAGACAGCTGGGGTTCAGCCTGCTGCAGGGGGAATTTTGGCCTCTTCCAGTTCCAGTCTCTGTTTCAAGGCCACCAGTAAGGCCACTGGTCCATGGCTCATGGGAACGACTCACAGCCATGGAAGCAGTGATATCTGAGCACCAAAAGTTCTTTCTTGTGGGAAGCCTGGAGCTGGGGCCTTTGCAGGTCAGGCCAGTCACTTGCCACTGACCCCACTCAGCCTGAACCAGTTTACCCCAAGGCCAAAGCCCGGCAGGAGAAGATGTTAGGAGCAGCATTCCCCTTTGCCTGCCCTTTTTTGTTTAGTCACCAGCTGAGTTATGAAATCCGCCTGCAGCGTCACCATGTCTGTGGGTTTCCCATGGGCTGGAGAGGCTATTACCAAGGAGCAGCTGGAATGTTAATTACCCATTAAGGAACTAAATCTGGGGGATTTCTCAAAGCAAATACACATCATCTCTGGCACTAACCCCACAGTGGCCTGAGCATCCTTCTCAGCCAGGCTGGAGGACGCAATCCTTGCAGCCCCTGCTGGAAGCCCCTCCCTTCTCATCCCAGCCAGGGAATGCTCTCAGCGCTGTCCTCAGCAGCAGGACGGCCTGGCTGGAGCTGGCGTTCCAGCCCCAGGAACATTTTGCAGGGCAGGCAGCTCCCTTGCAGACACACCAGAACTAGTGCAAGGCAAAGTGAAAGGGAAGAATGTGTCCCAGGGAGTGGAGAAAACTCCATCCTGCACAGTGGAGCAGTCTGTCTCCCAGCAACTTTGGGGCTGAGGGAAGCACAGGATTTTGAACCAGTGGGTTAATTCTTTTAGCAGCTCATATGGTTATTTCAGCCTGTTGCCCATAAGCTGAGGCTTGTCTCTTTGCCTCTGGCTTGCATCTGTTCCAGGGGGAATATCCATAGTCTCGTACAGTCCTCTTGGAGGACTGTCACAGGCAGAGCAGCACATGTGGCTCCGTGGGGACAAAGCCAGCCTGCCTGGCTGCCTGTGCACACCTCACCAGCCCCAGGCTCCTCCTCAGACAGGGCACCCACAGCACACATGCCCTGACACAGGCTGACCTCTGCTGCTGACTCTTTCCTTCCCCTTTCCTCCAAATCAGGCCGCTGCCACCAGAGCTCCTGGCTAGAATTACAGCAGCTCTGCTAATGTGTATTTTAAAAGCCTCTCCTTCAATATCCAAACAGGAAGAACCCTGATGCAGTGGCAAAAGTGTATCGAGCACAGGAGCAAGTGAAGGTGTTCACAGGGTCAAGACCGGGGTTACAGTGGCATCCCTGAGCACAGAGAGCTTTCCCAGGGAAAAGTCCCAGCAAGAGTGGGGGCGGTGCAGCCGGACAAGGAGCCTTCAGAATCAAATCTCTTTTTCCTGCTGGCAGCCCAGAGGTTTGCATCCTGGAATGCTTGGCCAGAGGAAGGAAAAGGTATGGGAAATCTGGATGAGCAATATGGGCAAGTGGATGCTACCCTAAAAACACATAGCACCCCACAGCTGCAGAGGAGATGGGCATGAGAAGGGAGGCAGACATTTCTGATGGGCCAGCACCAAATGCTCTCAGTGATGCAGAGGTGCTGGACCCTCCCTGCAGATGTTTCCAGGCCTTTGGACTGCGCAGCCTCGCTAGCAGTGCTGTTATAAGGAGCCTCCCTTGTCCAGCTGCTTCTCCTCCACCAGCCCACTCTGAGCACAGTTCTGGATGCAGATCTGAAGCTCTGTCAGGCATTCCCATGGAGGGACCATGGGTGCTCCTGCTCTGTCACTCACACCCCAGCCCATGTGGCTCAGAGCTCTGTGTTTTCCAGAGGCAGCCCAGCACCAGGTGGAGCAGCTGGAAGCAGGGCAGGATGATGCCCAGGAAGCATTTCATCAGCTCTATAAATTCAATTTTGTTGTGCCTCTGTTCTGAAGGTTTTTGGTGTTCCCCATCCTTACCCTCCTGAGCACTTATTAAATCACTTGGAAACAGAAAATATTGCCTTGTTGGACTACCTTTATGTAAAATTTTACAAACTGACATTCTTTTTGAAGTTGAACAAATCCCCTCCATCACAGCTCAAGGGTATTCCTGCACCATCACTCATGGTTCACAGCTGCAGTCTCTGCTTCTCCCATCCGCTGCCAGAGCTCCTGAGAGAATCACCGTGACTGAAACCTCTCCCATCAGCTCCTTGACAAAATACGCCACTCACACATATTAAACCACCACACACATCCCCCTGTGGGTGAATTCCCCACCAGCTCCTCGCAGTCAGGGCTCCGGCGGGGACAAGCAGCTGCCTGCAGACCCCCAGGACCCCTCACCATGCTCAGCCCCGACAGGGAGCGAGGGAGAAAGGCCTGCGCCCCAACCCGGCTGTAGCCGAGCCGGGGCACAGCCGGCTGCAGCGGCGTGGCCGGGGGGAAGCAGAATGCTTGCTGGAGTTACACACATTTCCCTCCGGTTGTTTTTTAAACCGGTTCGTTTCCAAAGCTCTCCCGGGCCGACTCCGTCTGGAGCGCAAACACCCCCGGACCTGCCGCCATCTTGGGGAGGGAGCCGGGCGGGACGCCGCCATCTTGGGGAGGTCGGGCCGGCGGGAGAATTGATTGTGTGCGGGGCAGAGGCGGCCGCGCTATACCGCAGAGATCAGCTCGGCCCGGCCCGGCCTCGGGAGGGACGGTCACGGTTTGGCCCGACCCGGAGAGATCGGGATTGGGATGGGGACACAGCCCTGCGCCTGCGGCAACGGACACGCCGCCTCCCGCCATCCCTTCCGGGTGAGGCGGTGACCCACGCCCCCTGACCCCGCCGCTTCCTTTCCGCGGCAGCCGCCGGAGCAGACGGGCAGGTGAGTCCGGGCCGCGCCGCATCCGCCGCCATCCGCCCGCCCGCGCCTCGCCGCCGCCTCCGCGCCCGCCGCCCGCCCTCGCGGGACCGGGGCTGCGCGGGGCAGCGCGCTGGGCGCGGGGCAGGCGCGCCCGGTGGAGCGGGGCCATGGGCCGCGGGAGAGCCGCGGGCTGGAGTAGCGGAGCGCCCGGCTGGGGCTGCAGGGCCCCGGGCCGGCCCTCCCCCGGATCCTAAGCGGTGGGGGCCGCGGTGAAACGCGGCGCGTTCGTGGCTCGCAGCTCGATACCGGCGATACAGCGTGTGCTGCGTGCTCGGTGCTCCTTGCGGGCCTCGCTGGGCTGGGGAGAGCGCTGTCCGTGGAGCCCGTGCGCCATGGATGGGTCGAGGAGGGGATGTGGTGCTATGGAAGTGGCCGCGCAGATATTGCTGTAAATCGATGTTATAGTGCTCAGGGCAGTTGGTGGAGAGGGCACGGCCGAGGGTGATCTGGGTTGTGTTTGGGTTGGGTACCTCGGTGCAGCGGCCGGACATGTCCCTTGTGCAGAGCGCCGGCTGTAGCAGGAGTTTGGCAGGAGAGGGCAATAGGGAACCGTTTTTCTGCGCTTGGGAGCGGATGCACAAGATCCGCGGCCATCAAACCGAGCACAGCCGAGTGCTGCTCCTGCTGTCTGCCAACTCTGAGGGTGGGCTTCGGGAGCAGGAGACTTGGCTGGGCTAGTCCTAATGATGTGGTTGGGAGACCAATAATATGGAAAAACCCAAGCTGGTACTTTAAAGGTCTGCAGACTCAGGGCTTACTGACAATACCGGGTCTGTGTAATTGTTTGTTTTGGTGTTTTCTTCCCATAAACCCACTTAAACAAAGGGAAATGCTCAGCATTGCTGGTTATCAAGGAAATGAGCTCCCTTGTGCACTGCTGTGTTGGGACTTGGGGACATCAGCTGCCATGGCAGGAGAGATTCCACTTAACAGCTGTACATGATGACCTGCGTGCCAGGATACAGCAAAGCTGGGAATTAAGGGGTTTATAAGAAATGTACCTGTGTTTTGCCAGTGGTAACTCATTTTTTCTTGCTTGGTAAAAGGTTGAAATAGCAGGAATTTCATAAAATTCTTGAACAATGCTGAGAAACTGCTGACACTCATACATGTCTTTTGTTGTTGCTCAGAAATGGCACCTCGCAAGGGCAAGGAGAAGAAGGAAGAGCAGGTCATCAGCTTGGGACCCCAGGTTGCTGAAGGAGAGAATGTGTTTGGCGTCTGCCACATCTTTGCCTCTTTCAATGACACCTTCGTCCATGTGACTGATCTGTCTGGCAAGTGAGTATGGGACAGGCATCACCTCCCTGCAGTGCCCAGCTACTTTGGGTGTGAAAGCAGAAAATGGGTTTGGCAAGAGGTTCCACCAAATCCTTGAGTTTCTGCTGAGCTTCATGCACGGTGCATATACATGAACTGGGTGGCTTGGTGAGCTCATCTGATCAAGGTGGTGTTCAGGGTACTGTGTGGCTTATTGATCTGGTAACATTGGAAATAATAGGTTCTGATTTGGGGGAGGAGCAAGGAATGGCTTTGTTTTGAGCATCACCTTTTCCTTCTGTAGGGAAACCATCTGCCGTGTGACCGGTGGGATGAAGGTGAAGGCAGACAGAGATGAGTCCTCTCCCTACGCAGCCATGCTGGCAGCCCAGGACGTTGCCCAGAGGTGCAAGGAGCTGGGCATCACTGCCCTGCACATCAAGCTGCGTGCAACTGGGGGCAACAGGTACAGCAGCAGGGCTGGGGCACCGATGGGGATATGGCTGTGGGGGCTGGTGGTGAATGGGTGGGGAACACCAGGAGAGTGGTTTGGTATGGGGAAAGTGTGGCTTTCATATTCCTGGCTGTTTGTAAACTGTGTTCAGCTTCTGGGTCATTAAAGGGGTTGTTGGTTCTGACTCTCCTCCAGGACCAAGACTCCTGGACCCGGTGCTCAGTCAGCCCTGAGAGCTCTGGCCCGCTCTGGAATGAAGATTGGCCGCATTGGTGAGGAAAAAAGGGAATATTTAGTGAAATGATGGCTCTGCTTGATCTTAACTTCGGGTCTTTCTTCGTGGTCACTTAGATGGCGTCAGTGAAAGAATTTCATGTAAACAGATCCTTAAATTGACCAGTAGGTGGTGAGAGCAGCACTCAGAACCCAGGTTTCTGTGTGCAGTGCAAACCCCAGCTCGGAGCAGGTTGCTGCTCCTCCTCTGATGTCACATGGCTGTTCTGGCACCTAAAAATACCTTGTTGGTCTCGGTGACTTAGTAATAATGGAGTTCTCCAGCTGTTGTAGGGAGACTCCTGAACTTTGTGGGGAAGTCACAAGATGCAGTGGTGGTGGTTATGCTGAAAATTCTTCAAACGTCCTGTGTTTCTTTTGAACTGCTGTGGCTGCGTGGTTTAAGTGGGATGGGAGATGGGACTTTTTGCTTGCACAGCGTCAAAGCCCTCAGTACCCAGCCTGTGGCAAGTTCCTAGATCCCTTCGCAGAGAGTTCCTTCTGCACATGTGCAGCTCCTGTGGTGTCCAGGTGTTGGGTGATGGCTGTGCCCAGGTGGTGTCTGGGGTGCCTCTGGAAGGTAACTGTGCTCTGGATTCTCTCCCTGCAGAGGATGTCACCCCCATCCCCTCCGACAGCACTCGCAGGAAGGGCGGTCGCCGTGGACGTCGTCTGTAACCAGCGCAGCACCTTCTGTTATTAAAGCTCTCTTAAACCTCGGTTTGGCTCTGTGTTTCCTTACTGGGGTGTGCTCAGAAGCCAAGGGGCTTCAGGTAATTCCATCCACAGATGGCTTGTGCTGTGGAGTGAGGCCTCTGGCTTGGAGGGGGAACCAGGCTGGCTGCTCCAAAGCTATAGGGGTCTTGGGCTTCATATAGTAAAAGCTGCTTTTGAAATGAGTCATAACCTCTTGCATCTCCTGGAAAAGAAAGCTGGACTGGGAACGAGCAACTGCTGCTGGATTTTCTGCAAAATGTTGCTTAATGCATCACTTCCCCTTTCTCTGGAAAAAGTCCTTTCTCTGCCTGGATATCTGTTCCTAAGCCAGCATTTCCCTTGGCACAGCCATAGTGATTTATTTGTTATTTTATATGTGGCCATGGAAAATATTAGAACAAACTTCCCTTACTGCCTTAAACATGCACCATTTGCCATTCAGATCACTTTTCCTGTCCTTAAAGTGGTGGTTGAACTCCACAAGGAGAAGGTGTCAAAAATATGAAACCAGAAGCAGCTCAGCCAACATGGAGCTGAAGGAGGAAAGGGCAGGAGAGAGGAGGGAACAGGGAATGGGGCACTGTTACCAACAGCTCCAACTCTTTTTTTTGATAGGCTTTGTATGCTGTGAAAGCTGTTGCTGTTCTTGTTGGCCACGCAGGTGTGGCACGTCTGAGGGCATGTGGGGTTTTTAGTATGTTTGTTGCTATTTTGCTGGTTGGTTGGTGTTGGGTTATTTTGTTAGTAATGGTTTTTACACGATGAAACGCCACAGTTAGTACAAGATTGGATGTGGCACTCTGTCATGGTTAAGTTGAGGTGTTCGGGCTGGGTTGTACTCAGTGATCTTAGAAGTCTCTTCCAGTCTAGTGATTTGTGTGTTCCATGTGAGTTACTCTGTCCCAGGGGACATCACCATGGCTGTTTGATGGGGCACATCTGGGGAGAGCTCTATATCAGAAATCCAACACAGGACCTTTGCTGCAGCAAAAATTCAGCAGGCTCTGCTCATCTGTCAGTGCAGGGGGACGTGTTTCCACTGACTCCCTCTGCTGCCCGCCCTGGTCCAGGCTGGTTCAGCCTCTACCACATGTAGAAAGGGGAAGGTGTCTGCTCCACAGGAAGGTGGATTTGCTCTATTAACCCTTAGTCCTTGGAAGCTGGATCCGTGCAGGTGCACACGGGGCTGGCTAAACTGAGTTGCTGTGCATCCAGCCTGTGCCATGTGCTGCCCTGGCAGTGCTGTGCCATGGGCAAGCTGGTGCCTGGGCTCACTGCACAATTAAAGGTTAAAATTGCTTTGACTTCTTAGTTGACCTGACGTCTTTGAAGCAGTTTCCTGTGTTGATGCATAACCCCAAAGAGGAAATGATGAATGAGGAAGAGAAACCAAAGCCCCAGCAAAGAGCAGCTTCCTGGCTCATGTCCTGGGGCTTTCTGTAGGGAAAGGCCCTCCTGTCAGAGTGGCATGGATGGATCTCCTGGCTCTGGACACTCCCTGGTCTCAACCAACTGGCTTGTCTTGAGTGATTGCCTGCCCACCCTGTGTCGCCCTGGCAGGGATGCTCGTCCTGTGGAGGGCATGGGGCTGTTCAGGGGCTGTGCTCCCTCCCCAGACACCGTCAGTGGTCACTGGTTAGCCCTGTGGCTCAGCCTTTCCCCTCAGGTTTGCCCAGGGCTGGTCCTGTGCTGCTGAGGGTATCACCTCAGGATTGGTGGGAAATGTGGGTGTGTTCCCCAAACCTTTGTGCAGGGTCTGGGGCTGAGAGCTGTGAGATGAGGCCCAGCTGGTGGTGAATGGCTTCCTGTGAATGCCCACTGGGTTATTCCCCCTCACTGCCTGAAATAATTACTCTGCTGGCCTGGTCCTCATCAGAGTCCTGAAATCACTCCTTGCTCCAGATGGCTTTTTTGTCCTCAAAAAAGACTTGTGAAATTTTTGATGGGCAGCACCAAACACAAAGCCTTGGGGTAACAGGGTGGTGACAATTCATTGCCAGCCTCAGGCAATGGGAGAGTGAGGAGGGTCAGACAGGATGGAAGCTGCTCTCTGAAAGTCTTTGTCTTCCCTGGAAAATCAGTTCACAGACTGAGAACCCACCACCCTGTGGCTATCACAGCCCTGGGCAGAAAGTTGTGTGTGAGGCATTGAAGAGCTGACTGGAAATGTCTGTGTGTGGAGCAGGGGCTGACTTGGGGCTGGCATTCCTCCTCCAGGCTGGGGCTCAAGGGGCTCAGCCTGCCTGGGAGGGGATGTTGCTCACCCCCAGGTTGTCACCCACGTTTGTGGTTTGCACAGCCGGCCCAGCTCCATGGAATTGCTGGGGTTTTGTTGGTGAAGTTCCTGTTCTGACTTTCTCTGGTTCCCCTTATGGCTGAGGCTGGTCACGGAACGCACCAAGAGCGTGGCCTCCAGGCAGGGATTGTGGCCCAAAAATGAGGAGCTGAGTGTGGGCTGGGGCTGTGAGGAAAACCAGTGTGTCCCCCAAAAGTCCCAGTGCCCATGATGGCAGAGACAAAAAATGTATGGAAGGCTTTTGTGTTCTTTCTTCCCCCCCACCCCTTTCTTTTTCTTCCTTTTTTTTTTTTTTTTTTTTAACTTCTCTTTCTTCCATTTTCTCTAGATATCCTCTCCCATTTTATTTTCTTTTCAAACCCCTCTGATGGTTTCTAAACACAGCTTTGCTACAGCCTGGGGTGAGGCTGATGGACACCCTGGGGCAGTGCTGTGTGAATCCCTGGGTGCCCAGGCCTTTCTCAGCTGGGTTGCAGGGTCAGGACCAGGCTCCAGGCACCAAAACCCTTCCCCTGTGCGGGGCTGCAATTTCCCACCTGCAAAGCAGGAGCATAGTCTCACCACGTTTCCTCCAGGAACAGCATCTGCCAGGAGACCCCACCCTACCCCTCTAAGTGCTTTGAAATGATCCCTTTGCTTGCGCTCCTGCCAGCTGGGAGGCTCAGCAGTGAATCGGGAAAAGAAATGGAGTGTCTGAACATGTCCCTGCTCGCCCCAGGAGATTTGCCAGGTAACCCGTGGTGCCTGTTTAGGTAGGGTGTGGCAGGACTTTCACCTCCACATTTGCAGTTTCACTTTTGGCTGAGCTCTGGCCATGGTTGTGCTGAGCCCTGATGCTGGAGCCAGCTTGGTGCTGGGCTCAGTGTGACCTCAGCCCAGCATGGACATGGGGGTCTGTTACCCTTGGGTGCTCTGGGACATTGTGTAACACCTCCAAAAACAGCATTATGGAGTGGCTGCTCCTGCCCATGTGGCCCTTGTGGGGCTGTGGGGGGCTGGAGACCCTCATTGCCCCACTCCCACTGGTGCTTTTGCATCGCTCACATTGAGGGGCTGTTTCTTCTCTCTTGGCTGTGGGAGTTCAGCCCTGGAAGCTGCTGCAGGCAAAGCAAAGAGGGTAATGCTAGAAGGAAGGAGGGCTTGAAAGCCGTTGATCCTTTAGTCACCATCCCCTCAGCCTGAGAAGCGCTGTCCAAGAGCCCCCACACAGGGAGGGTCCAGAGTGACCCTCAAGGAGGGGCTTGAGCCCAAGTGCAGTTTTTCCCCAGCAGCAGGGGAGGGGGCCAGGAAGGAGGGGTGCACCCTGGCACTGTGCCCCCACGGAGGCTCCTGCTCAGCTTTTGGTGCGGGGGGTCCTCCCCATGGTGTCCCACCCCCCTGTCCCAGCTCTGCACCTCACTTCCTTCCTCACACCTTTCCTCTCACCCTCCCCACTGCCACCCCCCCTTTTCTCACCTCCTGCCCCCCTGGGGGTACCAGAGCCTCTGGGCCCCTGGCACCGGTGTCACCAGCGGGGCACGGTGACCTGCTGGTGGCGTGGGGTGGGCAGTGAAGCCCCACAGAGCGGCCGTGGAGCTCAGGGCTGTGTCCAGCATCATCTCTGAACTGGAGACCTCTGCAGCAGAGCTCTGCCTGACAACGAGTGATGCAAGTGCCAGCAGCCAATAGGACATTTTTTTTGGCTTCCCCCCCCGGGTGTCAGGGCGGGGTGGGGACCCGAGGGTATTTCCAGAAGCCTCTCTCGGGGTGCTCATTCTCTTCGGGGACCCCAACGGAGCCATGGCTGAGGAGCAGAGGGACCTCATCTCTGACCGCGCCAGCGGTGTGCTCAGCGTTGGGGACACCCAGAGGTGCCACTGCTGGGACACGGGGATGGGGCACACGGGGAGGGCAAAGTGGGCACAGCGAGGACGTGGAACAGGGGGGTATTGTGTGGCTGTGGGATGGAAGGGGATACAGTCGGGTCAAGGGGACACAGAGTGACTGTGGGGCAGGGGATGGGGTGTAGGCTGTGGGAATGGGGCACTGTGGAGCTAAGAGGGCCATGGGAGGGTCTGTGAGGCAAGGCAGGGGCACGGGGGGCTGTGGGATGGGGAGAATTGGGTGGCTGTGGGATGGGAGGCATGGGGCGGCAGTGGGAGGAGAACATGGGGCGGCTGTGGGATGGGGGATTTGGGTGGCTGTGGAATGGGACGGCACGGGGTTGCAGCGGGATGAAAGGGGTCACTGCACCGCTGGGCCAAGGGGACAGGGCGTGGCGGTGGGGGGGCCAGGCTCACAGG
The DNA here is from genome assembly GCF_027887145.1 of Ammospiza caudacuta. Classification (NCBI taxonomy): domain Eukaryota; kingdom Metazoa; phylum Chordata; class Aves; order Passeriformes; family Passerellidae; genus Ammospiza; species Ammospiza caudacuta. Next base: position 12,211,648 of record NC_080608.1, on the reverse strand, counting down.
GTGGGGCGTGGAGCCATGGCCTGAAGCTCTGGCGGAAGCAGCTCTGTGGGAAGAGGCTGTGGGACGGGCAGGATGAAGGCGTGGCCATGGGGCAGGAGCGGACCCTGGACCCGAATGGCTTTATGGGGCTGACCCCCCCATGTCCCAACTCTTCCCCATGTCCCAACCCCCGCAGGGGGGGACACCCCACCCAAAACTTGCAGCCAATCAGAAGCCCTAGATTTGTGACGTCACCAGTCACCAGGCAGACGCCCGCGCAGCGCGTCCCGCTCGGGACTTGTCCCTGGGCCGGGCAGGGTCCGCTCCGTCCCCGGGCCGCGGGGACAGGGGGGGACCTCCGGGCACCGCTGCGCCTCGACAGCGCCACATTCAGCCAGCGGGGCAGGATCGGGCACAACATTTTGAACAGCATCCCATGAGTCGTGTCCCCTGCCCCATGGACCAGCGAGATTCCTTCCAAGCGGCTTCATCATCCCGCAGAAGGCGGTGCCCAGAGTGATGCCGTTCCCCAAAATCCCCTGGCAGCGCCCTTCGGTCCCCCTCCCGTGTCCCCCCTTCCCCCGCCCCCACTGTGGGTTTCGCTTCCCGGTGTGGAGGGGTGCTGAGGTTTCACTTCTGCTCTCTGCGATGGGGGAATTTGCATTTGTCTGGCTGCAAACCCCCGGGAGGGGGAGACAGCAGGATGTCACCTGCCGCTGCCGCTGGGCGGCTGAGCTCCCTGTGCGTGTCCCGCAGGGCTGCGCTGGGGCGCAAAGCCGCCTTCTCCACGCTCTCCATCCTGGTGGCGCTGCTCATCGCCGGCCAGGCTGTCACCGTCTACTACGTGTACCAGCAGAGCGGGCAGATCAGCAAGCTGACCAAGACCTCCCAGAACCTGCAGCTGGAGGCTCTGCAGAGGAAGCTGCCTGGCAGTCAGTAGCCCCATGGGCAGGGAGGTGGAGGGGGAGAAGGGATGAAACCCTCCGGGACCCTTCTGGATCACCCGGCCCGGTTGGGTCCCCTCACAGTTCTCCTTCCTCGGCAGATGCCATGCCAGTGAATAAGATGAAGATGGCCAAGGCAAACACACCTCTGGTGATGAATGTCCTGCATCCCGCATCCTTTGAAGACCTTTCGGTAAGAGAAGTCCACCACTGCTTGGCACTCCTGCTGCCCTCAGGCCTTGCTGCCGTGCTCACACTGCCCCTTTGCCTTTTCTCTTAAGTTCAAGGCTCCTGCTAGCAACAAAACCGAGGACATTGTGAAGCACCTGCTGCTGGTAAGGTCCCCTGCTCCCTGCCCTGGTCTGAGGTCTCTCAGGTGCTCAGAGCTGGTGGGAGCTCTGATCTCCTGCAGCATGTCTGGCTGATCCTGCAGAACTCCAACCCCCACCCTCCCACCTCATTTTTCTTTGCCCTCACTGTGGTGGTTGCTCTACAGCAAGGAGACCCCAGCAGGAAGTTCCCAGAGCTGAAGGACAACCTGATGGACAACTTGAAGCACCTGAGAAGCACCATGAATCATATGGACTGGAAGGTCAGTGCTTGTCACTGTCATCCTGTCCCACCTGCCTCCTGTCCAGGAGTGCTTTGGGAAGGGACATTTATCAGGATAAACAAAGTCTGGCTTTAGCCAGGCTTGGGCTGCTCCCACCCAGAGGAGGGAATGGTGTTCGCCACCTTCCCTGTCAAGCCAGAGCTCAGGACATGGCTGCCCTGGGGTGAACTTCCCCCATGCCCATTAATGTGCTGGACCCTCTCATTGCAGTCCTTCGAGTCCTGGATGCACAAGTGGCTGCTGTTCCTGATGGCCAACAACCCCCAGGCTGAGGACCGCAAGACAATCCCAGCAGAGAAAGGTATTGGGGATGGGGCTGCAGAGCTGGGCACAGGCAGGGAGATGCTGGCATGGGATATCTCACATGGACCTATTTGTTCTGTGGGGAACCCTGTTTTGGGGCTGTTGGAACATCACAGAACATCTCTGCCTATAGGGTGAACAAAAGGCTGGAGCCCCACCCCAAATCCTCCATCCCTGGTCAGACCGAGAACCTCAGAAAGGTCCCTGAGCAGGGCTTGTTCACCTTTAATTGTTTGTAGACAGAATCTCCTGCTGAGGGGAAGGCCCTGGGGACTGATGGAGTGTCCCCTGTGTTTCTATTGCCCTAGTGCTAACTAAGTGCCAAGCAGAGGCAGCTTTTGGGAGTGATCTGCTGGGCCACTTCCGCCCCCAGTGCGATGAGAACGGCGACTACCTGCCCAAGCAGTGCCTCCCCTCCGCTGGCTACTGCTGGTGCTGCTACAAAAATGGCACCAAGATTGAGGGCACTGCCACTCGGGGAAAGCTGGACTGCCCTGGTAGGTGGCCAGGGAGGGGATACAGAGGAAGGAGTGCCTGGACTGCTTGGGAGTAGAGCTAGGAGAGGTGGGCATCCAGGCTTCAGGGAGCACCCCTCACCCATCCAGTGCCAGTATGTCGAGGCTTTAAGGGACCCCAAAACCCACAGCCCCCCGTGGGTAACTGGAGCAGAGATGTGCAGCCAGGGCTTTCCATGAGCCCCCCTTGCCCCCCACTCAGCACTGGGTGCCCTGCTGCCCTCAGAGGGATGGGGGTGGGTGATGGGGCAGCCCCAGGGTCCAGTACCCACATCCTGCCCTCCCTTTGCAGGCACTGCTGCTCCCAGTGGTGCTGCTGGCACCCCAGACCCAGAAGAGATGATCTTCTCTGGGGTGGACATGCTTAAGCTGACCCCAAGCAAAGGTGAGTGTCCTAGAGCCCCCAGAGTCCTGGGGACTGCTGCAGAGGGGATTTGGGAAGTCCTTGAGCTGTTTTACTGAGTACCTCCTCTTGTTCCCCCACAGAAGCGTAGAAGAGGATGCCAGCAGCTGCCTTCAGCATCCCTGCTCCTTCAGCTCCTGATTAATTTTTTCTTTTTCTGCTCTTACATTGCTTTTCCAAGGCAGTTAACAGTTGGCATGGCTGCACAGCTGCCACCACCATCAGAGTCCCCTCAGAAGGTGGTTAGAGCAGGCTGGAAAATTATTTCAACCACCTCAGATCTATAAATCCCATTCTCTTTGACTCAACCTCCAACAACACCCAGGCAGCAGTGCAGCTCACCCCTGCTGAAGAACTTAAGCTTCCTTAGACTGAACAAATATTAAAAGCAGCCAAATAACCCCCACCAGCTTCTTAACTGATTGCTGTAGCTGGAGTCCTGTTAGATTCCAGGAGTAAATGGGTTTTTATTGTGGAGTGCTCAGGTTTGTACAGAGATTCGCCTACAGCCTCAGCAGTGGGTAACCATAGGCAGAGGGGCTGATTTTCCTGACTATATCTGATTGTTCCTTTACAAATGATCTCACAAGCTAATAATCTCAAATAAACTTTTGAATAACAAAGCCTTGTAAGCAACTCCAGCAGGGCTTCGTGTGCTGTTTGCAGCTGTCTGAGGTTATAAAGAAATGAAACTTAACAAAAAAGAGATAACAAAAAATCTCTGCAGGCACTTGGATAGCTGTGTCTCCACCCAGGACTGGCTGTGTTCCTTGTCCCATCCCTTGTTTGGTGTCATTGGGGCCCTGGGGTCCCCCTGCCCCAGACAGGCAGACCTGGGCTCTGCTCTCCCACCCATAACATCCTCCAGAGCCAGCCAGCTCTGAAGAAAGCAGCTGAAGAAAAATCTGTCTGTTGTTTTTTTTTTATTTTGTATTTCATAAAAAAAAAAAAAACAACACAAAAACCGACTCTGCCTTGGCTGAGAACAGCTGCTGGACACAACTGTTCAGTGCAACTCCAGGGACATGATAATCACTGCTGTCAGTGTTAGAGTGAAAAGGAAACCCAAGAGCTTTCTTTGTAGTAGCAAAAGGACTGACACCACAAGTCACAGGAGGAGGGGAAAAAAGGTAAAAGTTTTTCTCAAAAATATAGCTCTGTGGTAAGAGAAAGGGATGGCTGGGTGTCAACAAGGGGAAAAGCAGTTTATGCTCTGCTCTGGTCAAACTGCCTCCTCCACTTCCATTCCATTTGGAGGGACTATAAACACATCTCTGAGCCTCAGGAGGGCAGGAGGAGGCAGAAAGTTACACAACTGTTCTAAAAGTCACAGTTAAAAGAAATTATAAATTACTATTTTAAAAAAAGTTGGAATTCTCCAGGTGAGCTTCCTTTTCCTCTCTTCTGTTTGATCTTCACCCATAAATCTTTAATCACAGGAATGCGGTACCTTTGGGGAGAGGAGTTAGAAGTTAGGGATGGGGAGGAGGAGAGCAGCCTTACAGCTGAGCAGAGCGTGGGCAAAGGCAGCTGGTCCACTTGCAGGTGGCTACAACATCACCATCCAATCCCATCACTTTTCCAAGCTCCCTGGGGTCAGCAGGGACAGACAGACACTGCCAGAGGTCACTCATCTCTGCTGTGACAGAGGTCAGCAACACCCAGGCTGGACATCTCAGCAGCTACAGAGTTGAGGTCACACACATCCAGAGAAGCCAGCACACGGCTGCACGACCTTCCTCACACTGCTCCACTCCCTGGCCCTCTGATCCAAGGCCAGGCTGGCTCAGGGAGCTCTCAGAGGGCTCTTTTTGTCTTCCCAAATCTGGCCCAGGAGTTCTGAATGTGGCCAAGGTGACGCCGCTCAGGGTGCCAATGGCCCGTCCCCACAGGCCATGTACCTTCTCACAATTCTTCAGGATCAGCTCCTTTCTTCTTCTAAAATGGAAAGGGGAGAAAATACATCAGCATCATTTGCACCACAGACATGAAGGACCCAGCAAAGCCAGAGAGGCTTCATGGACATGTCCCTGTAGAGGTGGCAGCCACCACAAGGAACATCCTGTAGTCTCCCTCTGTCACCCTTCAAGCCCTTGGGATGGGATACAGAAGTCTACCAAGGCCTCAGGAATCCAGCTTCTGCTGAGAATGAGATGAGCAGGCAGCTGGAGAGCAGCACTTGCTCCTTGGACAGGGCCAAGTCCTTTGCCACCAAAGGGTCCCTGGGTTTGAGCATTCCAGGGAGAGGAATCTCCTAGGGCAGCAATACAGGAACAAGGCCTTTGAGTCACTCTAGCCCCAACCAAAGGACAGGGTGTCTCCAGACTGACCACAGTGAACTGTGGGCTTCCCTGCACTGCCAGCAAGGCCAGGACATGGCTCTGTTCACTTCTGCTGGGGTGAGCACCACAGCCCAGGGTGTGACAGATACCTTCTTCTTCTTCTTGTGAACCTCAGCAGAGCCATCTGCTGCAGGCTCCCCTTCCAAAAATGCTTTTTTGATCTTCTTTTCTTTTCCAGTCTTCTTTTCTAGGAGTGAGAAAGAAAAGCCAACTAAGAGAGGGACTCTGGTATTGTTAAAGGGAGCAGAGACTGGTAGGAGCATCTCCAATAAGATTTTGATCACATTCAAACCTGAGCAAGATTTCCAGAGCAGGAATTGGGTGAAGGCAGAGCTCTACCCACAGGCAGCTGCACCCAGGGATGTTTCCCCAATACCCCTGAGCCAGAGCAGCTTGATCCCACCATCTGTGCACACACATGGGTGGAATTACACAGAATTCCCTTCTTTCCACCTCCTGCTGCCCACCTGCTCCAAGGAATTGCTTCAGAGCTGGTGTAGATGGACACATGGCAGAAATGAGAGCCAGGGGAGTTGCTGACACAGGGTGGACATGAGGTTCAGCTCAGCACAAGAGGCTCCACTCATCCCTGTTAAACAGCTCACACAAGGGCCAACAGACAAGTCTGTCTCCTCCAAAAATAAGGGCTGTGTTTCAGCAGAACAGAAATACCATCAGACCTGGCCCAGCCAATTCACATCCTCTCTCCCTATTTTTTCTTTTTCTTTCCTTTTTTTTTTTTTGTTTTCTTTCTACCAAATCTAGCACAAAACCAGCTCTGAATTGCAAATACAGGCTGCACTGTAAAGAAAAAAATGGTCTTTGGATTAGGGCAGAGAGCAGGCCACTACAGAACAAGCTGTAGAAGGGTCAGAAATGACAGGATAAGAGGAAATAGCCTCAAGTTGAGCCAGGGCAAGTTTAAGTTGAATATTAGGAAAAAAATTCTTCACTAAAAGGGCTGTTAGAACACTGGAACAGGCTGTCCAGGGCAGTAATGTGGTCACTAATCTTGGAGGCATTTAAAAGATGTGTAGATATGGTATGTGGGGACATGGTCTGGGGGTGGGCCTGGGTTAATGGTTGGACTTGATGATCTTAAGAGACCTTTTTCAAGCCACGTGACTGATTCCACGAGGGAAGCAGCCAAGCAGGAAGCCAATGGGACAGTGGATGCTATCTGCAAGGCACTGCACCAGAGGCTGAAAGTGCATCAGCTGCAAGAACCTACTGCAAACTAGGCCCCAAGTGTAGATGCTTACTTTTAGCTGATTTTTTCTTTTCCTTGCTGCCTGCCTTCTCCAGGTCACCATCTGCCTTCTTCTTTTTCTTTTTGGGTGCTTCTTCATCAGCCTGCCCTTTCCATTTCTTCTCCTTGGGCTGCCCCACAGCCCCATCCTGTCCCGTCAGCTTCCGCTTCTGAGACGTTTTCTGCTTCTTGTTCTCTTTGTCTTTGCTCTTGGGTGTTTTCACAGCCTTGTCTACTGTGGAGGATGGTTTCTTTTTCTCCTTTTCTTTTTTCTCTTTTTTCTCCTTTTTTTCTTTTTTCTTCTTCTTCTTCACTTCCAAGCCCTCTGCTGTGTGCACTGCAGGGACTTGAGCAGCAGTGGTGACCTCAGTTTCACTCCCTGAGCTTGGCTGCTGTGGCTGTGGGACGGAGGGCAGGGCATGTGATGATGCTGGGATCACTTGCACCCCTGTTGCCCCAACATTGTTCTCTTTCATGGCCAGGGTTTTCTTCAGTGAGGAAGCTTTGAGGCTGGCATGACCTGGCTCTGTTTTTCCTGCCGCCTTCTCTTTGCTGGAGGCTTCTGTAGCTTCCTGCCCTGAAGGGGGGTTGTTTTCTGCAGAAACAGAGAAATTCAGGAAGCATTCATTACACAGACTAGTCACAGGAGGATGGAAATATGCATTTGAAGAGGAGCATCCAGTTCTTCTCCCCCAAAACAGCTAAACTTGCTGGCATCTGTAGCAGAGTCAGAGAAAGATGCCTCAGCCTGAAGTGGGTGACAACAGCCACAACAGCTTTGGCTGTTTCACGAGATGGGTGAGCATAGATGGAGCAGTCCTTCCCCAGGACACCATCCCCAGTGACTGGGGACATCCCAAGGTGGTGGGGGTCTTCACACTGCCTCCTGCAATCACCACCAGTGGCCAAGCCCAGAGCCCCTGGGCCCTCCTGAGCCCCTATATAGATAGCTCTGCCTTCCTCAACAGCCCTTTACACAATTTCATGATGTCCCCAAGGGACCAAGAGACCCATCTGAACTTCTAGAGCAGGCCAGAGTTCATCTGAAGGTGCCAGGGTCACACCAGAGCAGAAGCAGCTTTCAGCTCCAAGTTTTACAATTTGCCAACAAACCAGGGAAAGGGTGGGACATTCTGTTTCTCCACAGGTTTTCTCACTTGCTTCCTCTCGTCTGCTCTCCAGACATGCAGAGGAGCCCACACAGCCCAAGGGGAGGGTTGAATACCAGCAGATGTTCTTGAGGCAGTGTTTGAGCCCTCCACAGAAGCCAGCAATGCAGTGTACACTGGCTCCAGGGAGAGCCCTACCTGCTGCTGTTCATTACTGAGGTTAAAGCTGGAAGAGGCAAAGGCACTGAGCCTTGCAGGCAGCCAGCACAAGCAGGGCTGTGCTGTGGCCAGGGAAGCCAGCAGACGGCAGCAGAGCTCCATGCTGGGGTTCCATGGCAGAGACACACTGGGAACAGGGCCCACCCTCCCCAGTGCCACCCCCCTGTGCCAGCACGGCTTTGCTCCAGGGCCAAGCAAATTCCCAGCCTTGCCAAAGGAGACCCACCTGCTTTGTGGTTTGCAGCCACCTGGTTGTCATCTGTGTCAGAGTCACTGCTGTCACTGCTCGAGCTGTTGGCCAGGGCTGCCTTCAGGGAGCCCTTGGTGAGGGAGTTTGCAGCACTCACAGCTGCCTTCCCTGGCCCCACCTCACCCCCAGGCTGGGGGAGAACCGTCTTTGGTGCATGGGGTGTTACTGGGCTCTTGGAGAGGACTGGGTAGCCTGTGAGGAGGGACTGAAACAGCACAGACACACTGAGGAGTCACAGCAGGGCAGCCTCCCACACACCAGACGTGCAGCTCTGTCTCTGCTGCTATTATCCCCACACTTCAAGTGAAGGGCCCACCTTTGGCCACGTATGGAGGCAGCTCTGAGAGCCCAGGGCTAGCAGGAGAGGGGCCAGCAGTGACAGACACCAGCTGAGCCAGAGGTTCTCCTTTGTTCTCGCCCAGCAAGGCAGGCAGGCTGGGGGAGGCTCCTGGCCATCACCCACGCACACTTAATGCTCTGCAGATGTGCTGCACGCCCTGCACGTTACTGACAAAGGCAATTTCATGGACATGGCTTAAGTTACAAACTAAAGTGGGGGGAAAAAAATCCCTGCTGCTGTTGGCACTGTGCAGCAGTTCTGGTTTAACCCTTGCAAGGCACCGTATCCTGCTGTCTCTTCTCCCAGGGAAGGCACCATGAACCCTGGACCCAAGGCCTGGCTGCCTGGGGAAGCATTCCAGGTTCAAAAGCTTCTCTCTCTCTCTGCCAAAAGGTCTTGCTCACACCACTGCACTGGAGAACCACCACTTCTCTGCTGGCAAACCCACCCAGCACCCCATCTGCTATGGCTGGGAATTCAGTCTCTCAGTCATATTTGGGAGCCAGCTGCAAGACCCCAGAGAATCCAGACTGCTCAGTACCATACCTGTGATGCTGCATCCTCCTCCTCCTCACTGGACTCTGAGGAGGAGCTGTGGGCTGGCTGGGTCCCTCCTGGTTTCTGCAGGGAGCCTGCTGGAAGAGCAGAGTTCCTCCTGTTAAACCACTGCTGCCTGGGCTGAGCTCACCTTCCCAGCACAGGCACTGCCACCAAAAGCCCTTCTACCTCCAAAACCAGGGGAGTGCTCTGCCAGGCTGGAGAGGAGAAATGCCTCTCCAAGCACTGCCAACCTGCCATGGGGTAACAAAAGGCTGTCCCCATTCCAGTAGCACTGAGAGCATCTTCCGGAGAGAACTGACCAGGTGTGGAAGAGTCCTTGGGTGCCTCCTCCTCCTCACTGTCAGAGGAAATGCTGCTGTCTGAGGTGTGCTCTGCATGAGTGGGTGGCACAGCCTGGCTCGGGTGGGTGTCCTGTCCTGGCTGCCTGGCCTTGGCAGTGGAACTTCCTGGGATGGCAGCGCTGGCAGGAGCAGCTTTGCCCACTGGAACCGTTTGCTTTTGGCTGGAAGCAGCAGGGACCTGTGGAGAGGGAGATGAAATAGATCTGAAGGAGGAATAACTAACTGCTCACATCCATAAACTACAAGCAGCAGCCCAGAGTAGATGGGTTTGGAGCACCTTGGCCCTTCCTCAGCTGTACTGCTCCAGTTTGTGTCAGTCAGCCCAAGCCAAGCAGATAACTGCTATCACAAAAGGAAAGAAGCAGCCAGAGCCAGCTGGGAGCCAGGAACAGCAAAGGTACCAGGGCTGCCCTCTGCTCCTCTGCCTCATCTCACAGCAGGATCACTGTGGTCAGGATAGGGCAGCCCCTCTCTCCCAGCCTCATGAACACTTCCCTCAGCTGGGGATGTGGCACCAGCCCCAGGCTGATCCATCTTCTCCTTCTCCCCAGGAAAGTCCCCACCTTGATCTCCTCCATCATTACCTGTCCTGCCAGCACGCTGTGCTCTGAGGCACCAGTGTTTGAGCTCTCAGACACTCTGCTCACTGCAGGGACAGCAGGGGCTTTTGTCCTCTTCCCTGAAGGCAGGCTGGCATTTGCCTTTGCAGCCACCATGCTTGAAACTGCAGTTACTTTGACATTCTGCTGGGACAGACTCTGAAAGAGATGAGAAAGAAAATCAGGACAGAGCAAACTTGGAGGGAAATGTTACAGAGGCTTACACCAATCCAGCACCAACTCCAAAGCCTTTCCATCATTTTCAGCACAGCACCAAGACCTTTTGTTTTTTAATTCTCTCCTTTACAAACCAGATCTGCCTCCCATGAGCCTCTGGCACAGCCAGGAGCAGAAATGAGGGCCAGCACCCCAAAAGTGCCAACAGCAGTAGCTCAGAGCCCCAAAGGCACCTACCCTGAAGGCAGGCAGGGGAAACGTGCTGTGCTTGCAGGCTGTGAATCCCTACCCACTGCAGCACCAGCAAGTCTGCAGCTGTAAACCTTTGCAGAGGGGGCATCTGGACTCCCTGATGTCTTTTACACTCTAAAAATCACACAGCAAGAGTTAATTGGCAACGGAGATAAACAAAGACACCAGCCACAGGGAAAATCTGCCTCCAGGTCCACAAGCCAAAAGACAGATTAGGGGTCACATTAACAAGAGCAATTTTGTTGCCTCACATTTAAAACCTCCCATCAAACTGACCATAAGAGGGGTTAAAAATAGAAAGGCCAGGGGCATGGAAACAGGCACTGAGGACAGGACCATGACACAAATGGCAGCAGAAGAGGGAGAAGGAGCCACGGGGGAGCACTCAGCCTGCTGGTTTGTGTTACTGACGAGGCTGGGTGAGCAGCTCTCTCCCTGCAGGTCTGTGACAAGCTGGGCCTTTGTGGGCTGACATTTCCCCCACACATCATCTGCCTTGGGAAGGAGCAGGCCCTGCTGGCTGTGCAGCCCAACGCCAGCTCTCGGCCCTCTCACACAGAGCTCAAGTTACAGCAACTGCAGGATTGTATAAAACCCCAGTAATATAAACATGCTGTACTCAGGGACTGCTCAGGATGGCTGCCTGCCCATCAGCTGGAGGGAGAGTGCCTTTGCACTGTCCACAGCCTCAGGCCAACATGGGGAAGGGTTTCCTGAGTGCTCATAATGTCCCCCTCCCAGCAAAGGCATGTGTGGGGTATGAGGTGTGCTTGGCCACCAAGGCCTGGGCTCAGAACACCAGCCAGGCCACCCCCATGTGGAACAGCAGCCATGTTCCTCAGTCAGTGGGTTTTTAATGTGGTTTCCTGGGCTCAAACTGCAGCACAAGTGCAGACAGCCCCAGGACAGCTTCACACCAAGGCAGCTCTGGCCCCAGGGAGCTCAGCCACAGCTCTGCAGGACTGGCATGGGGACACAAAGAGACTCCAGTGGGACAGCTGGGATCAGCTCCATGGCACTCAGGGGAGCTCTCAGCACAGATATGGGGTCACCTTCCCTTCTCTCCAGCTGAAAGGCAGCAGGACTGCTGTGCTACCCTCCGGGCAGATCCTGCCATCTTCCCAAGGCTTGTGGAAAAGAAAAGCAAAAGAACTTCAGAGGTCTGTGAGGAACCAGGCAATAGGTTGCCTTGGAGCTACACAGGTCATGGAAAAACTCTTCCTGTAGGGATTTGGCTGCTTTTCCAGCCTAAATTCCTGGGGTAGAGCAGAGGGGACAGAGTCCCAGGGAAAGCCTGGGCTTGTGTGTCTGCTCACGTTCCTGTCAGAGCACTCACACTCTCCACTGCTCTCACACACTGCAGGATTGCTGTGGTCAGCAAGACCCACGGACACAGCCAAGGAAACCCAATCCAGCCAAGGGGAGGCTGCTCTGCACTGCTCACCACGTGCACAACCACCACCTCCCAACCCCTGAGAGTGCAGCACTACAGCCCACACAGCCAGGGGGTCAGCAGCTCCTCACCTGGGAAGGAGGGACTATTTCATTCTCTGAATCTGACTCCTCACTGGAATCCCCACTGCTGTCCACAGCTGGTGGGGCTGTGGCTGGTGCTGAACTTGGTGCCTTTTTCACGTTGGTTGGTTGGGGCACAGAATTGGTTTTCACTGCAGGAAGAGTGTAAGAGATTGTCACTGTGAGAAAGGATTGCCCCTGCTCTCTGGGGCTGTCCACAGCAGGAGCTGCTCCACGTGCAGGGGAGAGTAAGAAACCCATAAGGATGCAGGTGAGGGATCCTGGCTACTACCAGACAACTTACCAGCTGCTGGAGGCTGTCCTTGTGCTGCTGCAGGCTCCTCTTCACTGTCAGACGAGTCACTGCTCCCACTTTCTGAAACCTGGCTTTTCAAGGTGCTCACCACTGCTTTTTCAGGCTGCCCAGCTTTAGCAGCCTGGCTCAGGTTGGGAATAGGCTTGGGCTGGTCTGATAACCTCTTAACAAAAAAGAAACACAGGCCCAGAAATGCAGTATTAGTACAGGTGTTGTTTAGGAGTTTAAATGCAGTTTCAGCTCAGGCTGGGTTTTGTTTTACCCTAACAGAGCTGTTATTAACATTCTCACCCTCCTTGGTGTGTTATGAGTGAAAGGGCTTCAGCCACTGCCTGGGCTGAGCTGCTGTAGATAGATCCCTCTGAATTTAGCAATTTCCTTCTGACAGAAAGCCCAAGCACATTTTACATGAGCACACAGGCTAATAGTGCTTGTAAGCTTCTAAAAGCAATTCTTTCTTGAGACAGAGACACTGGCTGAGAACAGGAGAAGCACTGCAGCCCCAAGACTCCCACTCCAAGGAAGCCATTTCAGCACAACCTAGCCACAGTTCAGGGAATCAGCAGGAGTTGGGAAGCCTTGGGCCATCACACTTGCAAGATTCAGAGACAGCACTGGAGCAGCTACAGCCCAGAGCTGCTGGAGAGACACAGGGCTGAGACAAGGGTTGGGAACACAGGGCAGGCAGAGACAGACTGTGACTCAACTTGGAAGCTGATTTGTCAACAGGTCTAAGAATTTAGAAATCTCCAGACAACAAAACACCTCTGACACTCACTTGGGCTGTGTCTTTGTGCAGCACCTGTCAACACTCAGATGTTTCAGGACAGACCACAAGCCACTTTTCCTGTTGTGTCAGCACCAGGAAGCCACAGTCACCTGTGCCCCACATACACAACTGCCAGGTGAGACTCTCTCTCTTCCTGGCTCCTGTCCAAGGGCTGCAGATCCCCCTCGTGCACACTGAAGGTCAGTGGTGGCAGAGGAGAGGAAGTGCTTGTGGAATGATGTGGGAATTTGCTCCCCTGCAGATACTCCCCAGGCTGGCAGTGCTCTGCAGCCGCTCATTCACTCCACTCGTGGCTCATCTCCGGGCTGCTCTGCCAAGGAGAACATTGTGCTTGCCAGGGCAGGGAGGCCCTGTGCACCCTGCATGTGCTGCCAGCCTGCTTTGGTGCCCCATGAGAGATTCCTGCCCAGCTGCACCATCCCTGCTATGCTGCTAATGCAGTGATACCCCCAGAGCAGAGAGCACCGGCCCTTTGGGAAGATCAATCCTGCAGTGCTTCCTGGCACAGCCCTGCCATGGGCTGCCATTGGGGCACTGTTTATCATCTCCAAGCCAAACACGAAACAGACAACAGCATCTGCATGTTTATCCCATTACAGAACAGCTCTCTAAACGAGCCAAGCACATTTTGACTGCTTAGAGAAACAGAAACCTCCACAAGTGCTTGGGGAAGGGGGGACCACAAACCTCACTTCTCTGTTTTGTTTTGATACCAGTGAGTCACAATCTCCAGGAGAGAGGCCAGCTTTGCATTGCTGAAGAGACACAAGTACTTGAAGCAGTCAGAAGAATTCACACACACTGCTCTGAACGTGCTAACTCCTCTCTGCTGTTCTGAACACTGCTGTGCAAGGGAAGAGCTTACCAAGATTTGAGCCCACTGAGTTTTAAGTACTTCATACCAATGGTCTGGCTTCTTCCTCTATGTGGATGCACAGCACAGGGCTGCTCCATTTCCTAACTTAGTAATGGAGTGGGAAAGAGCTGCCACGCAGGGGCATCATAACACACAGAAAGAACACAACAGAAACCACCATAAGGTTTACACAGCCTCAGAACTTCCTGGGAGGCAGCCAAGGTGCATCCATCCACATCAGATGGATGGATCAGACAGTCTCAGGTGGGATCTGGCCAACAGCACAGCCAAGTTACATCCAGGGAGCAGGTAAACCAGGCAGAGAGCTCCTGACAGCTTGAGAGTCACAGGTACTGAAGTTACTCAGAGAGGAGGAAAATAACTCAAGAGGAAATCATTTTTCCTGCTCCCTCTCCAGCCCCCAAAGCAGGAGCTGCCTGTGGCTCAGTGAGTGTGATGACTCAGCTCCCTCACAACCCATCTGCCACTCGCTGGGTCCATTTGCATCCTGCAGCGCTGCATGACAAGAGGAGGAACAACACTGAGCCACGTGTGCCCAGCACGTTGTAAAATCACACTCCAGCACTGCCTGTGTGAGCACTGCCTGTACCAGCACTGGGACCAGCACCTCAGCTGTGCCACAGCCCAGCCCAGGGGCAACTGCCACCTGCACAGGAGGGGGAACAGTGTTCAAGGAGGAAAAGAGACCCTCTGTCTCTTGGGAGATTTGGCCTCTCCCCACGCAGCCTGCAGTGCAAGATTAAAAGTTACTGGCACAACTTCTGTCAGCACAACCCACGCGGGTTTTCCTGGGATGCTCAAGGAAGACACGGGTTCCCAACACATGGATGCACGTGTACCTCACGCCCACTCCTTGTAAACACAAGCCAAAGCCTGTCTATAGAGGGCTCAAGTGCCACCTTTGGCTCAAAACACTCAGGAAAGAAGCAGCAGAGCAAAATTTAGCAGTTCCAAAAGAAAAGCAGCTCACAGCATCTTTAAGATCAGACTGTCCCCCATCACTATCCTGTCCCCCCAAAATATGCAAACACCTTGTCAACTTCTTTCACTAAATATTCCTGAGTCTTCAGGGGTAAACATACCAATTAAGCAGTTCAATTTAGGCATGATCATTTTAATTGTGCTAATCCACCCCCACAGGGAAAGATGAAGCAGCTTCCAACGCTCTGTATCTGTTTGGATCTTGCACAGAAGCCAGAGGAAGTTGCAGGATACAGTAAGTCAGTGGTTAGCATATGCCCAAGTAGCAGATGGTGAGGAATGAGCTAAGAAGAGTTTGACTGGGAGGACAGGACTGTGGACACAGCTAAGCCCAATGCTTTATCTTCAGTCTTCACTCGTGGTCCCTGCCTGTAGGCTACCAACAAGGGAAGGAACAGCCTGCATAGCAAAAATAGAGCTCCCTTGATGACAAGCTCTTCCTTGCTGACTCTGGCTGTGGAGGGGTACATGTCAGTTTGCAAGAGGGAAGATGCTGAAGTGGTTAAATCAGCAGGTAAAACTTGCTGTTGAAAGCTTCACAGAATCAACACCAGAGGACACAAACCTACCCCAGCACATAAACCCTGCGAAAATGGACAAATCTCGATGGTTTTACACAGGGACCTCATGGCACAGCTATCAAATAGCTACTCCTGTCACCTAGAGCTGAATCTTCACATAAAATCAATCATGCAGGAAGAGAGCAGCACAGAGCCAACTGTGAGAGAAACATCCCCCTCCACCCACCTTAGCAGACCAAGGCTATGAAGACAAAAATGCAGAGCCTTGCTGGCTCTTGCCTGTCAATAGTCAAAGGATGTGTTGACAAAGAGCCTCCCTGCAAGGACACGTGAGGCTCTACCCCTAGCTTCCCTTGCAGACAGTAAGGCTGCATCTCCACAAGACTGCTTTCAGGGCACTTTCTGAAGGCCCCTGCAGCCCAGACTTGAGGCAGGTCTCAGTACAACATGCCTAGGGATGCTCTCAGGAAGCATTGTACTCCTGTACTCTCAGGAAGATTTGCACTCCTTTGAGTTTAGTCACCTGAGTCCATTGTGAGCTCCCAGTCCTTCTCCTTTGGTTTGAGAACTCTGACCAAACCCCACAAGAGAGCCAAGACCAAGATACCTGTGACCCTGCACACAAGGCCACTCCAGAGGGGCAGGAGTGAATAGCTGGTATCAAACCATTTGCCTCTGGTACAACTGTGTGAGAAGAGTGAGGCTGTCCTTGCAGAAACAAGGTACACAAGATCAGTGGCAGCATTTAAGGGATAAACCCTTGTCTTGCATACTCCATGCCTTGGCACTGGGCTGAATGCAGCACCTACCTTCTGGCTGATGGGCACAGGGAGATCCTCCTCTTCACTGGATGACGAGGCAGAGCTCTCCACTGGCTTTATACTTTCAGCAGGCTTTGTGGGAGTAGCAGTCTTTCCCGGTGACGCTTTAACCTGCTTGGGCACTGTTGGTTTTGGTGCTGCCTTCCCTGGGGATGCTGGAAGTGTTTTTGCTGGAGTTGCTTTGACAGAGAGTGATGCTGCTGCTGTAGGTTTCACTGGGGATAGGATGGCATGGGAGGATTTTGGAGGTGGCTTTGTCTGGACAAGACATGAACAGAGTGAAATAAGGCAAATCCCACAGCAGCATAGTTCATTTGCTCAGACTATAATCAAGGGAAGAAATTTCAGAGCCCCCCAGGAAAGGCAAACCCTGAAGGGAGATTAGTGACTGGCAGGACACAAGGAATTCTTTCATCTGGCTTTCTTCATCAGTCTGCTGCTACTACCAGTCCCCCCCAGTGAGGTACAAGGCAGCACTTTGCACTCTCCACAGTAGGGAAGCTGAGCTGCACTACAGTTTGACAAATTAGACACTATTTATTGCAATTTATACCTGAGAAGCGAATTCCACCATGCTAATTTGCCCCTTCAGGTGGGAAAAGAATCACTGGGTATTTTTTTTTTTTTTAAAGTACTGATGGATTTTTCTAAGAAAGGCACAATGGGTTGATTAAAGCTCAGAGCAAAGACACGGAGGTGCCTTTTAACACCTCACGCCTCCTTCCTCCCACCCCCAACATGACTTTGCTACACACTACATGCATTTACAAAATTTTCTTCTCACTGCAGTTCCTAGCCCTGAGAGGCATGCAAGGAGAGGGAGGATCTCAGAGACAGGCACTTGGGTTACCAATGGACGTTTTTCATCTTCACTGTCTGAGGAGCTGCTGCTCTCTGTTGTGTCACTGGGCTGTGCAGCCCTGGGAGCTGCTGTTGATGCTGGTTTGGCATGGCTTGCTGCCTGGGCTGTTTGCTTCACTGCATTCTTCTTCAGGGACACTGAAGCAGCAGCAGGTGCACTTTTCACAGGTGCTGCATTAGACCGCACTGTTTTCACAGCTGGCTTGGCCTGGGAACAGGGGGAACAAAAGGGAACAGGAGAAACAGGTAACACTTTGGAAGAAAATAGTTGAAAGCTCTAACTGCATGGAATCTGTTTTAAAGCCAGCTACCTAGCTAATTTTGACCAGGACAGGCTTTTTCAGACCCATGAGCCGTGGCTTATCTGAAGCAAGTCACTTTTTCCATGGACTGCCTGACTACATCCATCAAATTGCATACTAATCACCTCCTACAGATCCAAGGATCTCCCTCAGCCTCAGGCACTAGAAAAAACTGGAACAGAATGGTTGATGTCGGCAGGGTTTAGTGGGGCTCTCAGCCACATGGCATGTGCTCTGGTTTTGGGGATCTCGAACACCCAAGGTAAGGGGTGCTGTCAGAATAGCCCTGCAGCATTTCCCTCTTCTTCAAAAGAAGGGAAGTGATTTCCTAGGGACAAAGAATCCATGCTGGAGAGGTTACCTGGATGGCTGGAATGACCAGCTCCTCCTCAGAGGATGTGTCCTTGCTTGATTCCTCACTGCTGCTCTCAGCCCCAGCTGCCGGCTCTGAAACACAACGAGGAGATGTCACAGCTGCTGCCTGCTCTGGGCCCCCAGAGTGTGATGCTAATGTGGCTTTTGAAGTCAGGGAAGCAAAACAAGCCACGGAGAGGGCTAAGGGGATTTGCAGGGAAGGGGACCTAGCCTTGCTGAAAACATCAACAGCTTGTTGGGAACAGCTTCTCCAGACAAATGCTGGCCCACAAACACCTCTCCTTGAGTGCAGGTAGAGATGGGAAATGCTGCCTGGCCACCCCTTGACCCTATGGAGTGCTGCCCAGCCACACACAGCTCCCTGCACAGGCACCCAGCCTGGCTGGGCCTCCTCTGGATAAGAGCCAAGAGGAGGATCATTTCCAGAACTTCAATGATCTATTTCTCACCCTCCTCCTCCAACACACACAGACACACTTCAAAGCATTTAAAGATTTCCCTGAAGACTTCAAACCCCAAAACGAATCACTTTGCAATTGGGAGTAAAGAGAAACCACTGGAGAGCCTTTCCATAAAGCTGAAAGTATCAGCAGCATTAGTACTGCACCTCCTCTGGACATGCTACACTGTTAGCCCCAACCCCTGGGTACGTGCTGGGTGCTGCCAGACATCTTAGCACAGGATCTGCTGCTTGAAATGGGAGCAGGCATGCAGCATCCATCCCACGGAGCTCCAGAGCTGGCTGCTCTGCAATGTTCTAGCAGCCTCTCCAAGGAACAAGCATCACTCTGAGCTTTCCAGCAAGGGAGCTGAAAGGAACAAGCTGAAGGCACGTCTCTGATCCAATCTGCAGCAGAGCTGGAGCTCACACACATCTACACCACCCTGCAGGCTCCTTACCTGCTTTGGGGGATGGAGCCTTCGCAGTTGGCGTCTCCTCTTCCTCCTCGCTCTCGGACGAGGAGCCGCTGCTGCTGCTGGAACTTTCTGGTGCTTTGGTTGGTACTGGTGCTTTGCTTTGTCCTACTTTGGCCACAGCTGCTGTGGCATGTCCAGGCTTCCCAGGACCAGGCAGTTTCTGGGCCTTGGCTGGGGATGGAGCTGCAGCTGGGGCACTGGGCTGCTGCTTGCTGGAGAGCACAGTTCTGTCAGCAGCAGAGAGCCCCTCTGCTCTGCCTGCTGGGGCAGCAGCCTTGGCAGGAGAATGCAGGGAGTTGGCAGCTTTGCCACCCACCACAGCTGCTGTCACCTATGGGAAACAAAGGCACTTAGAAGGCTACACACAGATGAGGAGCAAAACTGGAGACAATATACCTGCAACAGCCATGTGGCAAGCAAGGTAAGCCATAGAGCTCTTCAGGGCAATGTTTGGGGGGCAGATATCTAAGAAAAGGCTTATGGCAGCATAGGAGGGTCATTTAAACAGGATTTTCACCCCAGGAGACAATTCTACACATGCTGAGGAGTCTGGGACAGTCCTGGCCCCAGAGTACCACCAGCCTTCACAGCCAGGAGCGTTGCCTTACCGTCACCGCACCTTTCCCAGCCAGATCCTCCTCTTCCGACGAGGACTCATCTTCCTCACTGCTTTCTATATTCACTACCGAGTTTGTGGCCAGACGAAGGCTGGCTGCTACACAGGAGAGAGCCACAGAGCAGCTGTGTCAGAGTGTGTCTCACACTAACATGGTCTCTGGTTTGCAGGAGGGCCCCAGCAGCAGGGCAGGGTCCCATCTGCACACCTGACCCCACACCATCACCACTGCTGTCCCCATGACAGGCAAGGACTTTGCTCCTCCACCCCATCCCTCTCCCAGCCACCAAGACAGGGAATCTGTCAAGATTTGCACTTTTCTAAAGGCTGGTCTACAGCAGACCAGACTGATCTGTGAAAATGTATCAGACACAAGTTTTTGTTAGACTCTGCAAGCCAACACCTCCCACATCAGCTGTACCCAAGATCCATCCCCACCTCAGACAGAGGGCACTGGCCTTCCAGACCAACTATCAAGACCTTCCCTGACCTGTGAAACAGGCCTGCCTTTGCTGGCCCAGCACACACCTGGCACCAACTAGAAGGTGCTCCACAGTGGGCAGAAAGAGGTTCCCAAAGCTTCATCACCCAGCACAACACCCATCCCTCCCCAGTGAATCATAACAGGTTTTTTCTAGCTTCAGCAGACATCTGTGCTCCTCAGAAACTCCACATGAGAAGGGGGTGCTAAATTAGTTGTCCTATTTTTCTGTGAGCACAAACAAATAGCCATCACTTAACAAGCATTTTCTCCAGCCAAGCAAGCTGGGCTGCTCCTACACAAGTCTCCATCCTACCCTGTCAGCTCCAGGGAGATGAAAGGCTCCTACCATTTGCAGCTTTTGCCTTCTCTTTCTCATCCTCTTCTTTCTCTGAGCTCTCAGAGCTGCTCACGGGATCAGGAACTCTGATCTTTTCTGGGATCGCTGCCTCCTCATCACTCACATTTCTTCTCTTGGAATTTGGTGGAGTTCTGAGAGAAGACAATAGGTGTCAAAATGGGGAAAAATATCTTGAACAAATCAGAATATAATTATTCATTTACTCTCAGATCAGGCTCCAGCCTAAGAATAGGCAGTGTAATCTCTCTACAGAGGAATTCCTAAGGGGGTGGGAAATACTTCTCTAACCTCCAAGGGACATCTCCAGTCCTCAGTAAACTTCCAAGAGCAACATATTCCTGCAACACTTAGGTAAATACTGAACCTAGATGATTTTTCTGTGCCCCAGGCAGACTCCTTCTTACTTTAGCAGAGTAATAAAAACATACAGAGTCGGGCTGGTGCTGGATAGAAGGCATCCTACAGAACAAATTCCTTCTCCAGGGGCTACAGTCACAGCCTCAGAGTAAGTGTAGCCTCGGGGTAGGGCAGATATCCCCAAAATACCAGGTTCTGGTATTCCAGAGGGCCAGGAGAAGCCAATCTAAAAGGTACAAAAGCCATTTGAACTTGGGCGCCCAAGTCAAAAGGAAAGCCAGGTTGCAGAGAAGTTTAAGAAAGGAAGTGGCTGGAGCTACAAAAGATGTGTTAGAAAAAGAGGAGGAAAAGAACACATAAGTATTAAACACTTAAGCTGCTCAATTGAGTTAAAACATGAAGTTGGAGAAAGATTCCTCCAGGCTCTAAATCCCACCTGTACCAGGAGAGATGATGTGGCTCAAGTTACCCATGTTTTCATTTGAGAATTAAAGACAACACATTTGCTTCATTACAAGGGTAACAGTGGGAACAAGCTGGTGTGACTCACACATGCAATGCTCCTCAGCCCTAGGACACACAGTTATCAGAAGCAAATATCCTCACTTCTGGGCCAGTTTAGCCCATTTTATTTGTTCATCTGTTTTAAAAACAAGATTAGTTTAGCAATTTGATGAGTAAAGGCTGTGCTTAGTGTCAGAGTGTTCTGGCAGCACAGCTGTAACAGCAACTTTTGTGCAAGCAGGCTAAGCCAAAGGCACGTTTGCTCTTGGAAAGTCCTGTAACTACTCCAATAATCCTTTTAATAAAGCAACAGGGCAGCCCACACAGGCAGCTCTGATCCTGCAGCACCATCCTGATCCAGTGGCAGCTGACAGCACAGCACAGAGTGATGTGAGAATTTGCTGTGAGTGACCAGGAGCTCAGGGACACCCTGTGAGGGGAAGAAATGGTGACTGCCAGCACTGCCCCTGTGGCATTCTGGATCATCTAAGGCCTGCAGGGCTCAGGCTGCTCCTAGGGCTGAGCTGGACCAGCTTTCCCCAGCTCCCAGGCACCCTTCCACCCCCTCTCTGCATCCTCCAAGTGTAAATGCAGCTCTGGAGGGAACTGTGGAACTGCAAATCTCAGCTTCAGGCTCAGTCTGGAAGAGTTTCTGGAGAACAGCACCAGGGGTGGCCTTGGTGAGAAGGGCAAGAACCACAGGGCAGACTAAGGAAGGACATTTTTGGGCTAAAAGCCTAGGAGCAACAGGATGTGATAAAGACAGCTCACTCACAGGAGCACTCCAGGATAAAGACAGTGGCCAACACACCCCTCATTGTGACTCCCAACCAGGCAGACCAGGAATAACAGATGACTTTGTAGGGCAGGATCAGAACAGAAGGGTGATGCTGAAGAAAGAGGAATCAAACCTGATGCAAATGCCCTGTTGCCCCCCAGGTTTAAAGGCAAGTGTCTGGGAGGGTTTGCTGCAGCAGGCAGGACAACCAGCACGTGGGAAGGTCACCATCAGCACCCAGCAGAGCAACAAACTGGGAGAGGGAGGAACTGCAAACCCATTTCTATGCTGCCACATCCTCATGTAGATCCAGCCTTTCTCCTGCTCAGGTATGGAGGACCAGAGCAAGGCACAGGACACTGAGCAGAAAACACCTTGGAAAAAACACCTCCCAAGGCTGCTGACATGGCCATGCTAATGAGATCCTCACTCCAGAGCTCCCAACTCCACAGATTCCCAGCTAACCCAGCACTGAGGCTGCCCCAGGCCTCACAGTGCTGCACTCAACATCCAACAAGGCACAGGGTGGGTGCAAACACCACAGATGGGAAGGCTCCCTCCTGCAGACCTTCAAAGGGGTGTTTGGAACATGTAAGGACTGGAAAGGACAGGCTGAAACCAAGAGATTTCCTCTAAGTCACATCATCTGTGATCTATGCCAAGGTTTAAGTCCATGTAAGAGCTCTGGCATTTCAGCACCTGCTCAACTCCTCTGTTCTCGGGTCAATAATCCTGCAAAGCACGTGGCTTTAAAAAGAAAGTGAAACAGAACTGGAACAGATTTCTTACAGTAAAGCATGACTCTGAGCTCCACAACACTCCAGCATCATCCAGCACAAACAGCATCAGCTGCTCAAAACTAAAGTAACAACTTATCTCCAAGTTCAGAAGATTTTAAACCAGCATAACCCTGAACATCTGAATGAATTGCTGTGAAACCAGCGGTTAGGAGAGAATTCTACTGAGCACAGTTATCACCCGAAATCCTCTGACAACATAGAATTCCAACAAATAGAAATCACTCATGCCACGCAGCCTAGATGTCAGCACAGTCTGCAATCCATTTGATACTCAATCCCTCCTGTGACTTACTTTTCCCAGTGGGTAAAGATGTCCTCGAGAGAGGTCGAGAAGGAAGGGAGCAATTTCTGTGAAAGCAGAGCGAACACCAGTCAAGCACGGCCCAAATGTGACCCAGTTTCGGGATGTGCCCACCGGACAGGGCAGCGACCGCGGGGCCCATCCAAACCTCCCCGGAAAACGGGACCGCGCTCCCGGCACACACCGCCCGGTGAACCCCTCCCACTGCCCGCCCCGCGGCACCCAGGGCCGCGTGTTTCCCCGGAGAGCTCTCCCGGAGCCGCACGTGTTCGGGGAGCAGCAGCCCCCCGCTACCGGAGCCTCTACCGGGCGGGCTGCCAGCGTTCTCCCCAGCCGGTTCGGGGCGGGCCGGCCCGCGGGCACCGGGAGCGCCCGCTGGGTGCCGGGACACCACGTGGGTCCAGCACGGACCTGCGGGCCGCCGTGGGGCCACGGGCCGGCGGCGCGCCCGGCACCCACGTGGCGCTGCCGGTGGTCGGTGAGGGCGCGAACCGGGACCGGGCCGTGCGGCCCCGCCGAGGCCCGCGTTCCGGGACCGCGCCTCCGCTGCCTCCCGCGCGGCCCGGGCTCCCGTTACCTGCTCGCTCTGCGCCTGCAGCTCCCGGGCGGCCCGCGTGTAGCCCCTGCGGAGCAGGTGCTGGTAGATGAGGGCGAGCAGCTCCCGCCCGCTGCCGCCGTCGGCGGCCATGGCGCGGCCCGCGTGCCGCGCCGGAGAGACGCCACTTCCGCTTCCGCCGCGCGGCCCCACGGGAAACGTAGTGCCGGGAGTGTCCGGGGGGCGCCATGTGGGGGGGCCCGGCGGGGAGCGGTCTGGCACCTCACGGGGGTAGGCCCGGGGGAAAAGGGGGAGAAAGGAGGAGATCACCCCATGGTGTCTCTCTTTCATGCCGCCCTGGTGGGAGATGGGGGGAACGGAAGGGCGGGGGGTTCGCCCCATGAGGTTCTCTCACGCCCCATGAGGTTCTCTCACACCCCCTCTGCTGGGGACGGCGCCAAAGAAGAGCGGGGTCCCCTCACGCAGTGCCCGCAGCTCTGGCGGGGCACGGTGAGCAGGGAAAGGGCGGCCAGCCCACGGCGGCCCCTCCACCGCCCTGAGGGGGATGGAGAGCAAGGAAAGCGGGGTCTCACCCCATGGCCGGAGCCAGGCCCCTCACAGCCCTGCGCGGGAGATGGGGGCGAGGGAAGGATGAGCCGCCCTCCAGCGGGGGTGGCACACCGGGGCTGCCTCAGCAGCACCATATGTAATTCTATATATTTCAGAGCAGTTTTCCCTAAGATTCATCCAAAGCGCTCTGAAGGCGAATCCTCGGAGCTGATGCCGAGAGGAATAGCGGATTTGTCTTTACAAATAAGCTGTGGGTCTGCTGGTAGGTAAAGCCAGCTCTGGAAGGCGAAAGAAACAATGGGAAGGATTCCACTGATTGGTGAATGGAAAAAAAGATATTTGCTTTTACAAATAAACTTCAGGTTTGCTGATAAATGAAATTAGACATTGAGAGATGAAAGAAACAATGGGGAAGAAAAACGTCGAAATTCCTTAAAAATTAAATATTAAAAGGGAGAGTTATACATTAGAGGGAAATCTTTGGTATCAGGTGTATCGGGGAGTCTGAACCTCTCAAATACCTCAGCCAATGGGGAAAGAGAGAAGGGAAATGCAGCTGTGAAATTGGGATAAAAAGGAGGCTGCATGCTCCAAAAATTGGTGACATCCCAGGGGAATGCCCCGTGGCCTCTCCCTTTATTCGAATAAAGCAAGAAATGACTCCTCTGCCTCCTTTTTGGACATAAACCTCTGGTGTTTGTGGATTAATTTTCCTAACAGTGCCGAGTGGACTTTGAGCTGCTCGGAAGAGCCACACTGGTGTTTGTGGGGCTTAAATAAGCAAGGGGGCAGAGGGAAGAAGCTGCTCCTGATGCAGAGCAGCTGCTGGAGAGGGGCCTGTGAGGGAGGGGCTGCCCCACCAGCACCCCTCAGCCCGTGCTGATACTTTCCAGGAAAAATCTGGCTCCCATCACTTTGGCAGGGGTTTATTTTTGGAAGGTTTAATAATGTCCGTGGTGCGCCTGTCGTTCATTCGAAATACAGACCCTGTATTTGTATTCCTAGGCAGGATTAAATATAAAACTGGCCTGGCTCCAGCTGGCTGCTGCACCAAACGTCTTTGACACCAGCACGGTCCAAGGCTGTAAAGGCACGGTCCAGGTGGCAGTTTTACAGCTCCTGTAAATGAATCCCAGCCCTGGACAGCCCTTTCTGGGGCTGACCTCCCCCTGCTCCAGCGGTCACTGCAGCCTGGTGTGAGTGTGGCCTCAGCACACACCATGATGGGGTGGCTGGACCACGAGGTGTCCCAGCACAGCTCTGGCTGCTCCGAGGTGACATGAGGCACAAAGTCCCAGCTGGTGGCCTGGTTTGTGGCCCTGCCTGGAGAGGAAAAGCGAGATGAAGCATCCCAGAGCAGAGAGGAGAGAAGGATGTCTCCTGTTGAGGCTATGGATGGAGCTGGGCAAGCAGAGGCAGCCTGAGAAAGTGAGTCTGGTTTCAGATGGAGCCCCTGGAGCCCAAAAAGAGCTCTGTCTGCTGCAGGGATATGAATGAACAGCTTTGGATCTACTTTGACATGGTCTGGAATGGTTCTATACCTCCAGGAATTGCTCAGTTTGCTTTGTTTATTTAAAGAAAAAAATCCCAAATCTGAACACTAACACCATCTAACCCTGGTGATTAGAGGAGCTGCTGCCCCGGGCTCAAGGTCTCTCCTGGGCAGCAAGACTCTCCAAACATCTTGAGACAAATGTCAAGCTATTAATGGAGGCTTGTGTGGTGCAGGGAATTGCAAAAGCACTGTTTGGAGAGGTCTGGACAGAGGCTGGGTGGGACATTACGCACCGGGAGGGTGGCAGGTGACCAGAGCAGCAAATCATCAAGATGCCAGCAGAGAGACAAAGGAGGGGAGCACATCCTGCTGACCTGCAGGGATGGGACAAGGCAAGGAGGGCAGGAGAGGGAGCACAGCCCTGCAGGGTCAGGCTGGAGGTGTTTTTACAGCCTGGCTTTTCCAGAGCCCTCTGATCCCCGTGCCAAGGGACAATTCTTTACAGGGTGCCCGGGGAAAGCAGCCCAGAATCTGGGTGCCAGGAATGCAACCAGCCCCTGCTCTGCTGCATTTTCAGGCCTCCCCCTGTTCTCCCATGGCTCATGCACTAGAAAGCATAAAGGGTTTGGCTTTTACCAACTTCAATAAAACCTGGAAGGGAGGAAGGTGGATGGGCACAGATGGGAGGAAACGCTTTCACAAGGGACTGCTTGAGAAAGGCAAATAGAGGATTTTAGAGTTCTGAGCACCCAAATGGCTTGAAAATTGACTCCATTTTCCCCCTGCCCCCACCAAGTATCTCCTCACTGATCTGCCATAGTTCAGGGTCACCTGAGTCCAAAGCTTCATTCCCTCAAACCACGAATGTGCTCCACAAACCTCAGTGCAGGGCCTGGGAATAACACAACCCACTTGAATGAAGAAATCTGAAAAAAAATAATATATGTGCTGCACCACAATTACAGGTAGAGAAGGTATTTGAGGTGGTTAGTAAACATGTCAAAAAATAAATACAGCTATTCAGTCAGCAAACAGCTGTGTGATTATAACCAGGAAAATCTACCCCAGCCCAAAACCAGCTGAGACCCAACAACATGCGCTTATTAAGGAGTGGTATTTTATTTTGTGTGCACATTTTTTTGGAAGGAGGTTGAAAATATTTTGCCCACTCTTTATTTTAGGAAGGTGAAACGTCCCTGGCGGATTTCAAAAGCCAACCTCTCGGGTATGTGTTCTCCATGCCAAGACACTGAGTCACGAAAGGATTGGAGGAAGCTGTTGGAAGTCCAGACAGGATAAAACAGCTGTAATTGAGGAGCCAGCTCAGCTCAGTCTGCTAATAACCACACAGCCCTTCCCTGCCCTCAGCCTACAAGCTGAGGTCTTTGCTTGCTGCCACTTTCACAGGCTGCCTGGTTGTTTCTTGGGGTCAAACTTGTCCACACCTATTCCATTCTGAATGACTGCTTGTGTCCCAGCCAAGCCTGGGGTCAGGAGTGTGCCTGCAGGCTGGGGAGCTCTGTCCTCGCTGCTTTTCCCCAGCAGGAGCTGACAGCCCCCAGGCACTGCTGCTCTCCAGGCTTCAGGTCTTTGTCCACCCTGGCACACCATGTGTGGTAGCAGTGTGGGACACATCTTCTGTCACACTCTTTCCTTTTGTTTGGTGCATATGGGGTTGCTGATGCCTGATGATGTTGAGGGCTTACAGAATGAAGGGACTGTGATCCATAGGGATCACGGGGCAGGGTGGTACACAGCACATGTGGGGTCTAGATGTGGGAAGGTCCCAGGCTGTTTGCCCAAGGAAGTTTCTGCTTCTGGCTGCTGGTGTTTACATCACGGTGGTGGAGCAGGGACAGGAGGAAAGGTGTTCTGGTGAAGCAGGGACAAGAGGAAAGGTGCTCTGGTGGAGCAGGGATAAGAGGAAAAGTGCTCTGGTGGAGCAGGGACAAGAGGAAAGGTGCTCTGGTTGCTCCTCAGTTGCAGCAGCTCCTCACCTGACATGTTTCATGGCTGTTGATCCCATCCAGAATGTGAGCTGCAGACACAATGCTCCTTCTGCCTCTGCTCCAGAGTGGGGTGGGATGAGTGGCCAGGGACAGGACCCTTGTGACCCCAAACAAGTAACTCTGATGTGTCTCATGGGTCAGAGCATTGGCTGAAAGTGCAAGTCATGTTTAGAAGGATAATCTTCATGGCCCAGTTCAGAAGCTGAGCTGAATTTCCCTGATAGGAATGCCCTGTCCATAGAGCTTGGAGCCCTCTGTCTCCTGGAAAGAGCCCTGGGAGCACCACCTGGGCTGAGCAGGGAAAGGAATGTGGAGGACGTGCAGATGGGGCAGGACAAGGTGCAGGAGGTGGATGGAGAGGAAAGGTGTTGAGGGACAGTGAGGAGAGAAGGTGGGAGCATGGGCAGGGAGAGGCACAGGGGGAGCAGTGAAGGGACAGAGAAAGGGGTTCTTATTTGCAAGGGAAGATGAGTCAGGGAAGGGAGGTACGAAGCAAAGGAAAATCTGAGGAGGGCTGAGAAGGAAATGACAAAAGTAGCCTGTGGGGATTTGCTCAGTGGGGCCCCTGCTTGGGCAGCTCTGGGTGTGGAGGGGGCTGCCAGGTGCTGCTCGGCAGGGATTTGAGTCACAGCAGGTCTCACCACGTCTGGGCACCGTGCTGGGCTGCAGCCAGGGAGTGCCAGGGCAGTGCCACTGTCACCATCCTCTGCCCAGCCAGTGGGCTCGGGCTTTGCAAGGACAAGGAGCTGCTTTGGGAACAGTCTGACTCAGGAATCCCGTTTTATTCTCCCCCCCACTTTGTTTTGCTGTTCTCTCCCCCCTCCTCCTTTTTCTTTGTCTGCTAATGCACAGCAGATGGGAGGAAATGCCATTTTAAATGCCACAGCATCCTGATGAAATGCGATGGGTTATGGCAATCTCGGATGAATCATGGCATGTGTTTTGTGCACAGGCCCTGCTGCCCTCGCTTGGGCAGCTTCAGCTTTCTCCCTCCAGCTTTGCAAGTACACTGAGGATCATTCAGGCCTCCCCACCAGCCTGGTGGCAGGTGCCCTCCCCGACCTGGGTGTCCAAGTAACATTCATTCATTTCAACAGATGCATTTCTGGAGGCCAAACCAAGCCCATGATACTTTGCCAGTGGTGAAACCAGTGTTTAGTTTTGAAACATCTGCTCCACATTGCCTTTGGGGATTCCAGGAGTTATAAATGATACTCAGTTCTCATGTTAGGTTCAAAAGATTTTTGCACAAGGTGGAAGAACAAGATCAAGGGAGCCTCACCTGGTGTATCACAGCCCTCCCCCTCACCTCCAGCTTAGCCCTTGGCCCCTCTGGAAAGCTGTGTCCCCACACCTGCCTCCTGCTTGGCCCCACAGCCAGGATGGACTCACAGAGCCAGACCTGAGGGCTGTGATGTGGCTGCTTGCTGTTGAGGCTTTGCTTGGGGTGATCAGATCATTTCCCCTCAGCTATGAGGCAGGCATCGAATAATATTGACTCACTCTCTGGCAGCTTGCTGCCAGATGAGAAGGAGCAGCTCAGAAGTAAAAAGAAAAATATTAAAATGTATATATATACCCATATCCCAACAGCTCCATCACTGGAACTCAGAATGACCCAGCCCTTTTAGTTTCAAACTAATTAACTAGGGGGAAAAAAGTCACCTCTGAGCCTGTGGAATATAAAGCAGTCTTTTAAATTTGGTAGCTGAAAGAACAGATTTGAGAACTCCAACGAGCAGAAGACGTGACATTAACATTTTGTTGCAATATGCTTAACAGCCTCGGTTGGAAGTGTCTCTGGCTGTGTCTCACTGCCTGTGTGTCTGCTGGCGTGGCAGATACTCAGTGCTGGCACTGAACATCGAGTAGCATTTGGCCATTTAATTTCTCATTTTTTTGGGGAGCAGATCCAAGGCACATGGGTGCAGTGAGCAGAAGGGCTGTTGTTATTAACCAGCCCCCAGCCCAGCCCTGCTTTCCCCCTGCTCTCCTTTGTAAGCCTATCCCTGTTAAAAGGCCTGGCAGCCTCGCCTGCAGCACGGCCAACACCAACAGCCACAACAGCTCTGCTGTGTTGATCCAGGACTCAGCAGCTCTACCTGGGAGGAGAGGGAAGGGGCTCTGTTTGCCTTCATGAACTCGGGGATCTGGGGTATTATTTTTCTCCCATCGGGCATCCTTTGCTGCTCCCAGTGAAGTCCAAAGGTGTGGGGCAGGAAAAGGGGAAGGAGGCAGCAGTGGGAGGCAGGGGC
Organism: Ammospiza caudacuta; assembly: GCF_027887145.1. Taxonomy (NCBI): domain Eukaryota; kingdom Metazoa; phylum Chordata; class Aves; order Passeriformes; family Passerellidae; genus Ammospiza; species Ammospiza caudacuta. The sequence goes on along the minus strand of NC_080608.1, from coordinate 12,182,113 downwards.
TGCTTGTGCTGGCGTCCTGCTGTGGACCTGAGCTGGGATTTGTGTCTTTCCAGCCTCCTGAGCTTCCTCAGCTCCATTCTTGTTCCTGGTTAAATGCCACAATATGAGACTGGGAAAGAAGGAACAACCCCTTGTTTTTCAGCAGCCCAACTGCTGTGGCTGTATCCTATTGCTTTGCCTCAGGACACTTCCCTGTTGCTTGTGCTCCCACCAGACCAGCAGCATTTGTCCCCTTAGCCTGGCAGTCTCTGTCCCACAGTCCCTGACCATAACCACCACCTGTGGCCGGCTGGTTTGCTCTGAATTCTCCCTGTGTAGAGTCTGGGAGGCTGGGGAAGAGAGGAAGGCTCAGCAGGATGGATCACGCAGGGGAGCACCACTGTGCAGCAGCATGGCCCACCACCCTAGCATGGCACCATTCTAGTGGGGCACAGCCATGTGCCAGCAGTGGGGATGCAGCAATCTGAAAACAGGGTTAAAAACAGGGAAAAAGAGAAAAAGAATTTAGGCCTCTCATTCTGAGGGTTTCTGCTTTGTGCATTAGCATCCCTTCCTGGTCCCCTTGTGCCTGAATGTGGCTGCTGGGCACGAGAGAGCCCCGTTAATGGGCTCTTGATGTGTGTTTATTTCGTTTAGCACATCCTGAGAGCCCTGGTGAGAGCCTCAGAGACGTTCATTACGCTGATTGCTTTCCCTGCTTATGAAGATGGAAAAAGCCACAGTGGTTAAAGGAGTGGAGTGGACAGATGCCAGAAGCTTTAGTGCTCTGGGCAGCCATGGAGGCCTCCTTCCTTAGGAGTTTTGCCTCAGGAAGAGGAGGAGAGTTGAGAAGGACATGGCTCCCCCCGGACCTGCACTCAGTGACCAAGTGGCTCTGGGTTGAGGGGGGACCCCACAAGGGTCATGACACCCTGCAAGGGTCTAGCCTGCTCTGGCAGGGCTCATCTGAAGGCAGGGGAGACTTGTGTGAGCACATCCAGCATGAACCTTGCCTCGTGTCACAGTGCTGCCAGCCCTTCCTGATGCTTGGGGTGGGCAGGGCAATGGTCCTGCTCACAGCATCCTCATCCTCTAAAAGTGTGGGTGCTGAGCCAGCCTGACTGGCTGCAGCCCAAACCCTCTGCCCCTGCCCAGCAGAGGAGCCACAGAGGGGTGGGTGACCCAGCACAGGCTCTGCTCTCTGCCTGCCCTCTGCCAGACAGGAAGGTGGGCAGGATGGAAAGCTTGTGCTCCTGGGACCCAAACCTCTCTGCTCCTGGGCTTCCCAGGTGAACTATGAGGAACTTTGCTTCTGCTCAAGTGGGACACAACCCCACACTGGCTCAAAACAGGTTCTCTACATTAATGTAACTTGGATGTACCAGAAAAACTCAAGTTTAAGGCAGAAGCAACATGTACATGTGTGCTTGTGAAGAACTAACATGTGGGAGGACAAGATTTGCACCTGCACTGATGGGTACAGCCAAGATGAACCTCTGTAGCAACATTAGTGCCTGTTCTCCCTGCCTTGCTGAGGGGGCAGCATGGCCAGAGATGCCATGTTTATCTGTGTATGACAACAATATGCAGGAATTGCAAACAGATTTTTGCCTTATCTTGCTCGAGGGTTGTTGCAGTACAAGGATTTATTTTGGCTTTTCTGCCAAAAAATGTATGCAGAGATTCCACCAAAGCACATCTATATATGTTTCTCTTGGGAACAGAAGAAAACCATTATCTGAAAAAGCCCTGCACTGTTATTAATCTCTGGAGCTTTATCCAAGTTTCATTAGGAATCTGGACATACTTGAAATGGCTTTCAGATAAAGCTGAATGAATCTCTCTGTGTCTCAGAGGCTGATGCAGCTTAATTTCCTAGCTAAGATTTGGGTGGGTTGGGAATTGGGTAGGAGATTTTCAGCCACCTAAACCGGGGAGGAGGGAGTGCCTTAAAGCAACCCAACCTGAGTGACTTGCAGGCACTTTCCATGGCTTGCTGAGTGTGGGGTGAGCAGGGATGTCTTTGTCGAGGGAAGCTCCTCCTTGAACTTGAGATTGCCTTGGAGACTCCTGACTCATGGGCAGGAGAGCTGGGAGAGCCCATCCTGCAGGGGTGCAGAGCCTCCCCTAATCCCTGGGAGCAAAAGCCAAAGCAGGGATGCTGCAATGAGGAGGATGCTGAATGCACTCCCCTGCCTTCCCTGGAGCAGGAGTCCTGGCCATGGCCACCTCAAAGCCACAGCCAGCCTGCCAGCCCTTGTGAGCCACAAGAGGGTGACAAAGTGCCATCCTGTGCTGTGGTGGCCCAGGACAAACCCAAAGGTGTCCCGGGCTGGCAGAGGACAGTGATCTCCTTTGGAGGGCAACCAGACACTCTTGGAAAGTCCTCGATGAAGTCCTGGATGGAAGGGAGTGCTGGCTGGAAATGGAATGCTGGTACTTAGGAGCTGGGGACTTTTTATTCCACCTAGCTTTAGTTAGCATCAGTTCTGGCATCAGCAAACCATTTTTGTTGCCAAAAGCAGGGGGGGAACTCCCCAAAATTGCTGTAGCAGACAAAGAGAAAAGCCTTGCCCTTGCTCCCCCTTGGTGGTCTAATGTGAAACCCATGTTTTACAGTAAATTTGGAAAAGCAGAGAGCTGCTCCATGGCTGGTTTTTGTGCTCATGGAGAACTCATGACCAGCCAAACCTGCACCTTCCAGTGCTCCAAACGTGCTGGGGGCTCAGGGACATGGATTGGTGGAGGAACTGCCTGAACTCAGACAAGGATGGGATGGAGGCAGCTTGGTGCCACTGGACAGGATGCTCCAGGAGCATCTGTGCCACCTGAAGTGATTCTGAAAAGGGAAGATGCTCCTGCTCTTCTTTCTGCTTGGGATGTCCCCAAGGTGCCAGTGTGTGGTCACCCTGGACATGTCACACCTTATAGGCCTTCTGTCCCTGGCCATGTACTGCTGGGGGTCTGCTGGCCCTGTGGGGACTCTGTTGCAGATCCCAACCCTTGTGGCTCTCCCTGGGAAGAACCAGTGGCCCCTTCTGCCTCTTCTCCCTCCCTCTGAGACAGCAGCATTGCCCATGGTGTGGTGTGGTCAGACTGGGGAACTTCCTGCAGGATGATCTTTGCAATTCTGTGTCCAGAAGGCACTGTCCAAGACAGGAGATTGCAGTGCTCTGGGAGGTTTCCAAGCCCCAGTCTCACCCTCCCTGTGTCCCAGGAGGCTGGGGCAGCGGGTGTGGGCTCGAGGCATCTCCAGCCTGGAGTGCCAGCCCCAGCTCCCTTGCAGCTTCATCTGGGCTGGGATGGGAGAGCCCACAGTGCAGCAGACACCAGGGTGGCTCTGCCAGCCTCTGATCTTATCTGGCTGCTGAGGGCTGGCCCTGCCTGGCTGGAGAGCTGGGCAACATTTTCCCACAGAGTGTGGGTTCCTTTTACCCCTCATGCTGTTGCAGGAGTGTATGTATAGATATGGTATATTGGGATGTATATTATGGATATGGTATATTGGGATGTATATTTGCAAATCTCCTCGCTTCTAGCTGTTTCTGTTGTTATTGGTAAAAAGGGGACAAAGGGGTGATTACCCCTAAGTGCTTTGGGAGGTGCATGTGTGGCAGGGACATGGGGTGATGTGAAGGAGGGAGGGTGTGAGCCTGGGTAACACAGGCTTTTCCTTGCAGCTGCAACTTCTTCACTGAGTTTACACTCCAAGGAGATTCTTCTCTGTTCTCTTTAAATACTAGAAGTAATTAGAAGCTGCTTATGAGTAATTGCTTGGACTAAGGAGTCTGGTTTCATTTAAGTGGTTGGCTTGAAACGCCTGATGGTTTGGTAGGGAAAAAAGTAAGAAAGACTCCTCTTTTAGGCTCCCAGGAGCTGCCATGGGGTTAAAGCCCACCTTTCCTCACCCATCTGGGACTGTGAAGCCCCCCAAGAAGGAGGTGGGAGAAAACATTTTCTCCCTTGAGAAGGGTGGGGAAGATGGAAGAGTTGCTGGTTATGCCAAAACTAACGGGGCCAGGGTTTTTCAGAGAGAAACAGCTGATCCCACGCTTACCTTCAGTCCCACAGCAACACACAGGAACATTTTCTGCCCCTCCCCAAGGCAGAACTGTGAAAGCCCAAAGCCAATGTTAACGACTGGCTTGTAACACGCTGGCTTTTACCGACCTCAGTGAAAATTGTGACAATAAATCTGCCTCAGGCTCCAGTCGTTAAGTTGTCCTCAATACCACAAAAATCCCTGCAGATTTGGTGTTTACTTTGGCCCTGCAGACGCTGTGCTCTGTTTCAGTGTTAATGGCAGGGGAGATTTTCGGGGCTTGGCCGCGGGTTTGGTGGATGGAGGGAGCGGATGGAGGGAGCTCAGTGCCTTCAGCACATCTTATCAGCTTCTCCATCCGTGGGCAGATGAAACACTGCGAGTCAGGCGGGGTGAGAAGAGATTTCCCAACAGGGTAAGCAGGCATTTGGAGGCAGGAGGAGTGTGGGAACTGCAAGGGAGAGGAAGGTTTGGGACCTGGGCTGGGGAAAGCTCTGTTCCCTTCTCCTGGCTGGGAACTCAGGCTGAGGGGCAGGACCATGTGCGTGGCATCTCCTTGCACAAGCTCTGTATTTATCCCCTTCCTTGTGCTGGAAGCACATCCTGATGCATCCCAGAGACCATCCTGGGGATGTGGTGCTGAGGAGCTGGACCAGGGCTGACCTGCGCAGCCGTTCCCCCGTTATCCTCCATCCCTGGGCTCTGGTCACCTAGCAACTGTGCATCAGATCGCACAGCAGCCTGAAATAAATGGTGTTCAGCAGGACTGTGAACCCTGCCGGGCCCCACATCCGCATCCCCACTGCTGCAGCCTCGGCTCTGGCAGCTCTGCAGTTGCCAGCACACAGTTTGTCATGTGCTGCCAGGGCAGCTACATAATCCATGCTCATGCTTTCCCCTTCCTGAATCCCCTCCATCATCCCGGATTTAAGCCAGTCCTGTGGCACCTGGTACACTGGGAGCTGCTTTCAGCATATTTGAGAATCAGCTTCTCTCAGGGAGGGATCCCAACCCTGCCTTGACTTGGAGCTGCATCCCCTGTTTTCATTTAGCTTGGTGTTTAGGGGAGCTGAATATGGGTTATACCTTTCCATTTATAGTTTTAGCAAAGCATGATTGGATTTTGTTCCAGTCATTTTTTATCTTGACTAAAATGTCGGTTTTGAAGACCTATTATTAGCAATTTTTTGTATAGCTTCTGGATTACTGCAGATAATCATGAATCACCCTCTGCAGTATTGATATAGGTACTCAAAGCCTCCCAACAACCACCCTGTAAGTTATGCCAGTGATTACAAGCAGAAAACCCTCAATGGTAACAGGTGGGATTGGAATATGGGGATGATGCTCCACATCCATTGTCTGCAGAGCACATTTCTCCAACAGAGCACATTTCTCCTCCTGTGTGTGGCAGGAGTCCTGGTACACATGCTGTAATTCAGCTCCAGCTCCCCGTTCCAGCCTGGGACTTTGCCTCCAGCCCTTTCTCAACATTTGTCCTGCTGGGTGCCTATGTTGCCCTACATGATCTCCCAGTGCTGGGTTTGGTGTTTTCTGTTTAGGAAACTGCATCTCTTTGCTTGATCTGGTGTTTTTACTGGTGCCTGGTGGGCAGCTGCCTGCACTGGAGTGAGCAGAGCTCACCCTCACCCATGGCTCCAGGAGGAGGCTGCTCCAGGCCCCTCTCTGCTTTGGAATGAAGTTATTTGCACCCTTCACAAAATCTTAGAATCATTAAGTTTGGAAAAGCCCTCTAAGATCATCATATCCAGCCATTAACCCAGAACTGGCAGTTTTACTCCTAAGCCATGTCCCTAAGCACCAAATCTATATGTTGTTTCAACACTTCCAGGGATGCTGATTCCACCACTTCCCTGGGCAGCCTGTTTCAATGCTTCACCACCCTTTCAGTGAAGAAATTTTTCTCAACATCCAATCTAAACCTCCCCTGGCAAAATCTCACCCTGCAGAGTTTGTCTGCAAATGCCATGTGCTGCCTCTGAGGAATCACTCCTGGAGCTTTCTGTTTGAGTGAAATACTCCAGTGTTGTCCTCAGTAAATTCAGCTGAGAGAAACTGGGTTTTATTCTCATTATTCTGCTCTGTTTCTCATTCAGGAGGGCGGAATACAAGCTCCAAAGTTTAATTTCTCTGCTGACAGAGATCACTGCACAGCCAGGAAAGGAAGCTCTGCTGGGCTTTGGGCACAGCTGATACAGCACCATGGTTGTCCTGCACCTCTTCTCTGCTGGTTTAAGGTCTATAGGGTGTCTGGGTTTAAATCAAACCTTCTGGTTTGACTCCTCTTGGGAAGAAATAGCAACAGCAAGGCTGCTGTGTTACAAACCCAGGGCGAAGGGAAACCCAGGGTGCTCAGTGTTCAAAGCTCCATTCCCTCATATTTTGCTTCCCACCCTGGTAAAATATCTGTGGGCACCCTGGGCCTTCGAAGAAACTTCAAAGGAGGCAGCACACCCTCTTCTGTTAGCACTGAAGACTGATGAATAATAGAGTGGACCCACCCACTTGTACTTTAATCTGTCATGTTCTATGGAAATTAAGCCGTTCTTTTACAAGAAGGCAATTTGTGCTCTTGGCATCCTGGGCGAGAAAGAGCTCTCATCTCCTGCTGGATTATTGATACCTTTTGTATTAAGCAATGCAGCGTCTAATTGGGCTCTTTGCCTGTTCTGAACCACTCCCCAGACACTGCTCAACAGCACAGAGACCTTTGGAAAGGGTGGGGGCAGCAGCTTCCAGCTCCTGTGCCCAGGGCTGGCTGCTGCCTGCAGGGATGGGGGAGCAGCTGTGGGGTCTGGCTGGATGTTCTCCCTGCCCTTCTCCAGCTCCAGCAGTGTGGTTGTGGACAGCCTTGATGTCAAACTCTTTGAAATGCCACTCCTGAGCTTTCTGACTCTGTCTCCTGCCAGGATGGAAAACAACCCCTGGTGCTGGGGAGCAGCAGCATCTCTGCCATGGCCCCCAGGTGCTGAGCAAACATGTCCTGGATAAACAGGGGGCTGTTTGCCTGAAGGGGGTACAGGTGTGAGCCCTGCTGGCACGGGCAGGTGTGTTTTCCTTGTGCTGAGGTGGGGTTATAAACAAGCAGGGTGCTGAGGCCATGCTGCCCTGCCCTGCTGCGAGCTCAGCTGTGAGAAAGGGCTCCTTGTCTGGGGCAGGCACCTGAGCCAAGCTGGGCTTCACCCTGCTCGTGCTCCATGCCTTGGCTGGGGCAGCAGGCAGAGCTCTGGGTGGGCACCCTGCCCACCGCCCTTCGCATCTTCTGCCAGCCCAAACCCACTGCCTGCCTTTGAAGAGGCTGCACCTGAAAGGGGAGATGGAATTTGAGGGCAGGCAGGAGCCAGGAGGCTGCCCAGCCCTGGGGAGAGGATGGCTGGTCCCTTGCTCTGCTGTGGCTTGGGAGGAGAGCCAGGAGCCTGGTGGGGTATCAGGAGGACAAGGAGGGGCTGGGGCTGCTCCCGTGGACCCAGGAGTTTGCAGAGTCCCTCATACCTGAAGGCCATGGCTGATCCAGGAGGGAAACCTGTTCAGGGAATCCACCAAAGGTGCTGGGTTGCAGCCTGGAATGGCTTTGGGATAGGGAGACATTTGCCAGGCAGGTGCTGGGAAGAATTGCTTTTTCTTTCCCAGCCTGGGTGAGGCTGAAAGTGATGCCAGCATCTTGCATACTTTGAGGATTGAGGAGTTTCTGTGTCTCCCATGATAAATCGTGTCAGGAATGAAGGTGGGGGAGTCCAAAATCAATAAGCTGGGGAAGCCAGTGTCAGGGTCACATGGCAGTGCTGCCAGAAACCAGCTATGCTAAATGCTTAAATCCTTCCTTCCGCTGCCTTGGGACCTTCTCTGCTTCAAAGAGAGCCCTTGGAGTCCAGGGAACTGCTGACTCTTTTTTTATAAATTTTTTTAGCAAGGCTCAGTCCTTCTGGAAGGTGTCTTGGGGGTGAAGTCCACACCAGGAACCTGAGCCATGAGAGCCTGACGGGACCAGGCAATGCCCACGTGCTCTCAATCTTCCATCAAACACTTCCACACCTGGGCCGGTTCCCTATCTCCAGCCTATCCTACCTGCAAAGCCGGACTTGAATTGCTTCCTATCACCCTCTCTGAAACCTGTGGGGATCCACATCTCCAGTCACCCCTGGTTCACAAGCAAAGGGAATTCTCCATCCAGACTGCCAAGCCACGACGTGAGCCCTGGGGCTCAGCTGCACAGCTCCAGGGGGAGCACCTCGCTTCAGGGAGTGCTGGGTTTTGGGCTGCAGAAGAGGGAGCAGGACGAGGAGGGAGAGCACCCAGGCGACGTGGAAAGCTTGCCATAAGGCATGGGAAGGAGGGAGCGGTGCCAAACCCATGGGCTCCTCTCCAGCTCTTCAAAGCAAGTCGTTAGAGAGACGAGAGGAGAAGGCGGCGAGCTGCAGTTTCCCAGAGGGTGGAGAAAAGGCAAGGGAAGGAATATTATGTGAAGGAAGGGAAGCTGATGGACTGAAGTCTCCTGAATGAGAGAGAAGGAAGAAAACAAACATGAGCAGGAAGGCGTAGAAGTAATTTCATAGGAGGATTTGCAGAATCATTTAGATTCATCATCACAGTGACCAAAAACAGAAGAAAAATTCCTTACCCTAAGAGGAACTTTTCTTATTCAGGGCTTTTGTTTCCTATTTTGCTGGTACTGCAGGACCTGGAGAGGAGGAAGGGGAGCAGCAATGTTTTGATGGGGAACAAACCCTGGCCAAGCCCAGCATGTGTTGTTAGAGGCTATGGTTTACATTAGAAAAGACTAATACTCTGCTATGGCTTCCAAGTGCATTTTGATGGTGATGATTATTTTCAACTGCTCAAATGGTGTGAAATACAGGCAGGGAATTGAAAAAAAAAGACCATTTGGCTTCAAGAAAAAAATCCAGAGCCCCTGTCAGAGGGACAGCTGATCCTCTCCCTTCTGCTCCATAACGTGCTGCCTTGGTGGCTTTGGCATCCTGTGCCACGGCTGCTGCTGCACCGCTCCTCGTCCTTTCAGCACTGATCAGGGTTGCATAACCAGGAACTGATGCAGATTTGCTGTTTTCTCTTCCTCTTGCTCCAGCTCCCAGAGAGTGAATTATGGTGTGTTTAAAAACCTCTGAGTTTCCCCAACTCAAACCCTAACCCTGTAATCTGGTGGAGGTCTTGCTGCAGCGGTTGTCACTGGAAAATTTGTTTCTATCCACAGGGTCCATGTGGCCAGAGGCAGAGAGGTGCTGGGCTCTGTGTGGGAAAAATGAGGTCCCAGAGTGGGCAAAAGAATATGGAGGGCTGGTGGGGGAGGAGGCAGGGCCTGGCACTGCCTGGCAGAAATACTGCTTGCCTGAACTGCACCAGGGAGCGAAAATCATCCTTGGGGATATCCCTGGAGGATAAGACACTGAGCAAAGAGTGCTCCTGACAGGGAGAAGACCAGGACAGAACCATTCACCAGGCTGAGGACATGATGTCCAGGACCACCTGAAGGCTCCCGAAGTCAGTGGAGAAGAACTCACCTCCAGCCCCATCCTCTCCTGGGCTTGGGACTGGTGATGCCTCCAGCCTCTTTCCTTCACCACAAATTACCTGGCCAACCCCTTCTGTCAGCCTTTCCCCCCCTTTCTAGACAAAACAACCTTTCCCCATTCCTGGGACTGCTCCCTTCTTCTCCAGACTTGCCTAGCCTCTTTCATCATGCCAATAAAAGAGTAAATGCATCACAGGCTGGCCAGGGAGAGTGGAAACCCTTAAACATCTGAGAGGCGAGAGCGACCAGAGGTGTTTTTCTGAGGCTCCCTGATGCCCTGTTAGGTCAAATGTCTTGCTCTGAAGCGGGAGAGAAGGGACTTATTAAAAACCTTTCATTTTTCTGATTTTTAAGGTCCTGTTTCAGCAGGCCGGAGGCCGAGGCGTGAGTGGGGCTGTCGGAGGGGAAGGGCAGCGAGCTGACGGCGTGCAAACAGATTGTGCAATATTTGCCTTGCACAGAGCTCCCATTGTAAAGCCTGGGAGTTCTGCTTCCAATAAATCCCCTGCCATAATGCCCCATTGATGGCAGGAGAAAGGCAGTATTGAGTGCTGAAACAGCTACGGCCTCAGGAAGGGTTAAAAAATAAAGAAAAGGGGGGGAAAAAGTGAAAAAAAAAAAAAAAAAGAAAGATTTGAGGCTTAGTTTTAAACTTTGCTGTGTGGCCCTCGTGGCAGATCTCAGGCACAGGGAAATATGTGGAGCCTGTTTGCATAACCCCATTTGCAGCGAGCACTTTTGGAGCCAAAACACAAGTGCGGCCGGAGCCGGGGGGCGGTGGGGAGAAAAAAGCAGGAAGGGCTGTGTTTATTTTCATTCTTGCCCCAGGCCACATAAAATTAATAATTTAGAAAAAAAAAAGAAAAAAGAATAATTAAATATTTGGTCAGAGAACCAGCTGTGCAAATGTGAGGAGCTGTGACAGCTGCAGGGACATGGAGGGATATGGTCCAGGCACTGGTCAGGGTTTGATGCCCTGCAGGTCATGTTCCTGGGTGTCAAAGCACCAAAAAGGAGCAGTTTGGGCTTTGCTGAGTGATTCCTCAGCATGGGGAGCTTTGTTCCAGCTGGGAAGGGTCTGCAGGCACCTGAAGGGCTGGGCTGGGGTTCAGGGGTTGATGTTCTGCTGCCAGCTCCACATCCAGCACCCAGCTCAGCTGATGGACCCCCTCATCACCCTGAACTGGCAATGCCACTGCAGACCGGGCTGGGAGGGAGATTCAGTGTCCTGTGTCACAGCAGCTGGTGTGATGGGAGGAGCAGGGCTGTCCTTGCCAGGGCAGATGCAGGACCAAAGCAGGCAGGGTCTGCTGGCTGGCTCAGCGCTCACAGCCGGGCCGCCTGCCAGGGGAAATCTCCCCATTGTGCAACATGTTGGAGCTCTCCAAGGAAGCTCCTGGCTCTTGAGACATCTCTGAGTGAGGCTGGACGAGTGACTGCCTTGCATTAAGAGCGGTTGAAGGGGTGCCTGCAGGCCATGAGTGCTTTTTCCATCCCTAGACCTTGTGATGCATTAATCACTCTCAGAGCAGCTGTGCAGACAGCTTAAATCGTCCTGACCCCAAAACTCCAGACTTGTCATTTCTTCCTCCTCCTCCTCCCTGCTAGCCACTCCCTTCTCCTGCCTCTGTCCTGATATCAGTAGGGCTGGTTGGAGGGTGCCATTGCACCCCATTTCCTGGGATCTAGAGTGTTCTCACTGCACCCCTTGCTGCTTTTCACCCTTTTATCATTTCTTGGAGGAGCACCCAGAAGGTGTCCATGTGCTGCTGAGACCCGGCCAGCTGTTCCTGAACCTTCTGATCAGGGTCACTGCCAACAGATTCACTATTTATCCCCCCTTTGGCTCTTGGAAAAGCTCTCTCAGCTGAATTAACCCTGCTGTTTCCTCCCCAGACCTGGGGCCAGCTTGGACCCATCACTGATTTAACTGAGCCAGCTGCCCTGGCTGGCACAGAAGGTCCCCTGCCCCTGTCAGCCCTGCTGCCACCTCCTTCCCTCCTTCCACCCTGAGCTTTGGCCACTGACAGCAGCTGAAGCTCAGGATGACTCTCCCAGCCTGTGCCTCCTCATCCTGAGGGTGTGAGCTGGATGTGCCCCACCACACCCCTCTTCAGCAGCAAATCACACACCCAGGAGGTGCTTGGCTCTGCTTTGCCCCTCAGAGGTGGGATCCAGCCCTGCTCCTCGTAGGTGGGCTCCAGACCCACTCCTGTGGCCACACATCCCTCCTGCTGCCCCCTCCTGCACCTCCCTCCTGCTCATCCCCTGGCCCCAAGCAAGACACAGTTTATCAGTGATCTGTGTTGCCTTGAACACAGTTTCTCTGCCATGTCTCAGGCCTGACATCTTCAATTTCCTCTCTCATCTGTAACACTCACCCAAATGGGGCATTATTTATTATTTGGGAAGAGCTCTGATTACAAGCCCTGGCAATATCTCTGCTTTGGGGTGTGTGCAGAGCCATGTGTGCAGGAGAACACAGGACCCAGGAGACTTTGGATCCCCCACCTCTACTTCCCTTCAGTCAGGTCCAAGTTTTTCCAGGAGGAGGATATTGTTCAAAATTAAAGGTGTTGGGGAAGGAAAGGGAGGCAAGTGGTGGGAAGGAGTGAGGGAAAGTGAGAAGAGAATTGGTTGGAGGAAATGAGAGATGAACCCCTGGGGATTAATCAAAGCTCACTGAAGGGCTCAGCCCAGCCCTTCTGAGCTGTTGAGTGAGCAGGGGTTGCTGCCAGCAGGGAAAAGCACAGAACACAGTGATCCCTCCCTGCCTCCTGCTCTGTCCCCTGCACCCCTCCCTGTGCTCCTGCAAGCCCCTGAGCCCTGGCTGGAGCTGGTCCTGGTGCCTGTCCTTGACCCCATCCTTTCTGCCTGTGTCTAAAGGGAGTCCCTGGGAGTGAGGAGCCTGGTGGTCCCTCCTCTCTGCTCCTCCATGGTGTCTGGGGTCCTAGGGAGCAGGCTGGTGTGGGGCAGGGGGGACACCTGGGGGCTGGAGGGTCAGTGGAAGGACAGGGAGTGGGGGAAGGAGATGTGTAGGGAGCCATGGAGCCATCTGTCTCATCTGCTCTTCTGAGCCAGTTCTGAAGGCAGAGCCCTCCCAGCCCCCAGTGAGCCCCCAGCGCAGCCCTGCAGTTGTAAAGGCAGGTGGGATGGCTGGGCTGGGGGCTCTTGGGGTCCCCACTGTACTGGGACCCCTCAGGTCCCCATCATTTTGGGACTGCAAACAGCCACAGGGCGCAGCTCCCAGCTCTGACAGGGGGTTGTGCTAAAAATGCCCCTTCCTGGGCCATGTCCTTGGCTGGGAAAGTGGGGGGACAAGAGGCATACCAGGCACGAGGGCTCCCTGATGCATGCTGGCCCTGCAGAAGGAATTGCACAGGGCCATTGCTCATCTCTGCCAGCCCCCTCCCTGAAGCATCAGGGCACTGGTCCCCTGTCCCAGCACCCCAAGCTCAGATCTGTACCCCTGCACTGGCAGAAGTCTCTGGTTCCCACCAAACATTGCCCCTCTCATGTGACAATGGCCCTTTGCTGCCTCAGTTTCCCCACTTGGAAAACGTGTGCAGCAGCACCCACTACTCAGTGCTCTACAAATCCCAGGATGGTTTTATTAACACTGGGGATGTTCAAACAAGTTTTTGCAGCTTCTCCTTGCTCAGGATTTCTGTGGATGACGATCCTGCCAGTGTGGGAAGCCGGCACCAGCCATCCCTCCCAGACAGAGATCCAGCTCTCCCTGATGCCCTGCCGGGCTGGATGCTGCGGGGGCTTCAGCTGAGCATCCCACCAAGGGCCCTGATCCGAGCGTCGGTGGCTCAGGGAATGCCACGCTCAGGAAGGACCCCGCATGCCCTGGGGCTTCCCAGCTTTTTGCTGGAGCCGCTGAGCTGGGAGGGGCCGAGCCGGCGGCTCCCCATAAACCTGGCGGCTCAGACAGCTCCTGACAGATGTTGGGACCGTGCCTCGGAGCGGAGGCTGGGAAAGGAGAGGGCGGCTCCTGCCCGAGAGCTCGGAGGAGAGCTCGGCACCCCTGGCTTGAACTTTAGCACCCTCTTCCGCAGGAGTTTAACGAGGAGCCGGCTGGAGACCGGGCAGGCGCAGGGCTGGAGCGGGCGAGGCGCCGCAGAAACTTTGTCTGAGGAGGATTCTGTGGAGCTCTCCATAAAGGCAGAAAGCCCCAGGAAGGCAGGAAGTGTTTGCAGCGCTCGGGACGCTGGTGAGCGGCCCCGGGCCCGTGCTGCCGTGCAGATGTGCGCGATTGGAGCAGCGCTGGGCTCGTTTTCCTTTGACTGAAGGCGACCCAGCCCGGCGGATTAAGCTCTTTGTGTGCACGCCAGTGTGCCTGGATGGAAGCTGCTCCCGCAAAACCGGCTGTGAGGGGTGCGGGGAGCATCCTCTAGGGCAGGGAGGGGGAGCCCTCCTGTTTTCGTGGCTCTGGGGCGATGCTGGGACAGTAACACCCTCGGCAGGCAGCACAGCGCTTCGGGATGGCCGTCTATGCCCTCACGGGCTTCTCGCTCGTCAGCCTGCTCAGCTTTGGCTATTTGTCCTGGGACTGGATGAAGCCCAGTTTGGTGGCTGATGTGGCCACAGACCCCATGGAGAAATCACCGCCTCCCACCTTCACCAGGCCACCCCACATCATCTTCATTCTGACCGACGACCAGGGCTACCACGATATCGGCTATCACGGCTCAGATATCCAGACACCGACGCTGGACAGGCTGGCAGCAGAGGGTGTGAAGCTGGAGAACTACTACATCCAGCCCATCTGCACCCCGTCCCGGAGCCAGCTGATAACTGGCAGGTAAGCCAGGGCCTGCTCACAGCTTGCTCATGTCCCCCTTTGGTCCCTTCTCTGAGGGGCTTAACCCCAGCTTGCTGCCAGAGTGATGCCCTGGTGTGTTGGCAGAGGATGGAGATCCTCCAGCACATCTGGATTTCTCTAGAAAGCTTCCTGGGTGAATAGTTGATTTCCACAGAGGATAAAGAGTGGCACATGGTAAGAGCAAAACTGTGGATGCTGCTGGGTGATGGATGACACTTTGGGAGAGGGTGGTCTCTGGTCAGGAGGTGTTTGGTGCTGGGCAAGCAGCTGTGTCCCCATGACACACTGGCCCTTGGAGATTTGCTGTGAGGCCCTTGGTCTGTGCTTTGCCTGTATGTGTGTTCAGTGCTGCACTGGCCAGCACAGGCTGGATGTTGCTCCATTGTCCTCTCCCATGGCACCACAGTCAGATGCCCCCTTATCCTGGGCCATTCTGCCTTCTGGGATAGGTGGGGCTTTCTCTGGAGAAGTGCTGTGTGGTCAGCATTCCCTGTAGGAGGCAGATCCCACCAGACCACCTCCTGCTGAGGAGTGGGCCCAGGGAGGTGCCTATGGATGAGGTCACCAACTGCCTGGGGTGATAGAGCCCACCACAGTCCAAGAAAAGGCGTCCCTTTTCTCCTGATGGTTCTTAAGGGGTCCCAGACATCTTTGTGGTGTGCAAAGCAGGGGAGGACAGATGGTGGGGACATTCACGTGGGGCATTATGAACCCTCTTGCTTGTGCTGCCCAGCCCTGACACAGCCCAGCCACCTCCCCAGGCTGGCAGCAGTGGGGACAAACGCTTGTGGCATTTTTGTGAGATGTCTGCTGAGCCTCTCTCTGTGTTCTTTGCATCTACTTTTGGTACTTATGGACGGATGAGGAGCTCCCTGTCCCTGGCTGGAGCTTGCTTCATTGGGTTGGGTTGGGTGACATGGAAATCTGCATTTGTTTTTGGGTTTCCAACACATAAAGTGCCATCACATCCTCACCCAGAGCTGCTCCTCATCACCATTGCTTTCCTCTGGCTCTTCCTCCTGGCAGGTACCAGATCCACACAGGATTGCAGCACTCCATCATCCGCCCTCGGCAGCCCAACTGCCTGCCCCTGGACCAGGTCACCCTGCCGCAGAAGCTGCAGGAAGCCGGCTACTCCACGCACATGGTGGGCAAGTGGCACCTGGGCTTCTACAAGAAGGAGTGCCTGCCAACTCGCCGGGGCTTCGACACCTTCCTGGGCTCCCTGACAGGCAACGTGGATTACTACACCTACGACAACTGCGACGGGCCCGACGTCTGCGGCTACGACCTGCACGAGGGGGAGGACGTGGCGTGGGACCAGAGCGGGAAATATTCCACCTTCCTCTATGCCCAGCGAGTCAGCAAGATCCTGGCATCCCACAGCCCCAAGGAGCCCATCTTCATCTACGTGGCCTTCCAAGCGGTGCACACGCCCCTGCAGTCCCCCAAGGAGTACATCTACCGCTACCGCTCCATGGGCAACGTCGCCCGCCGCAAGTACGCGGCCATGGTCACCTGCATGGACGAGGCGGTCAAGAACATCACCTGGGCCCTCAAGAAGTATGGGTACTATGACAACAGTGTGATCGTGTTCTCCACGGATAATGGTGGGCAGACCTTCTCCGGGGGAAGCAACTGGCCGCTGCGGGGTCGCAAAGGGACGTACTGGGAAGGGGGAGTGCGGGGCATTGGTTTTGTGCACAGTCCCCTGATCAAGCGCAAGCGTCGGACAAGCTGGGCGCTGGTTCACATTACAGATTGGTACCCTACTCTGATCAGCCTGGCCAGGGGCAACCTGAGCAATGTCCAAGGCTTGGATGGCTACGATGTCTGGCCTGCTATCAGTGAGGGTAAGGAGTCGCCACGCACTGAAATCCTGCACAACATTGACCCCTTGTACAACCATGCCAAGTACGGCTCCTTGGAGGACGGCTTCGGCATTTGGAACACGGCTGTGCAAGCTTCCATCAGGGTTGGGGAGTGGAAGCTCCTCACTGGCGACCCAGGGTACAGCGACTGGATACCCCCACAGACCCTGACCAACTTCCCAGGGAGCTGGTGGAACCTGGAGCGTCTCACCGATGGCCCAAGGAAGTCCGTGTGGCTCTTCAACATCACCGCCGACCCCTACGAGCGCTACGACCTCTCAGAGCAGCGGCCAGACGTGGTCAGGAGCCTCCTGCTGAGGCTGGTGCACTACAACCGCACGGCCATCCCGGTGCGCTACCCTGCCGAGAACCCCCGCGCTCACCCCGACTTCAATGGCGGTGCCTGGGGACCGTGGGCCACTGAGGATGAGGAGGAGGAGTGGGAAGGAGGCCGGGAGTCCCTGAAAGGCAGGAACAAGAAGAAGAAGAAGAAGTGCAAGATCTGCAAGCTGCGCTCCTTCTTCCGCAAGCTGAACACCAGGCTCATGTCCAACCGCATCTGACAGGACACTCCCCAAGCATCCACCCATCCTGGCCAGGGTGGAGCTCTGGACTGCAGTGCCATGGGATGGGAGTGAGGGAGAAGGACAGGCAGGGAGGTGGCCAGTGCTCTCTTGCTCTCCCTTGTTCCAGGGTTCACTCCAAAACAGTTCTCCTCCCTGGCTGGAGTGGTGGCCACAGGGAGCTGCTCCCAGTGGGTGAGGAAGGGTGATGTGGTCTCTGCTGTGGTGCTTGGTGGTGGTGAATGATTGTGCTGAGCTGGGCTGGCCCTGCACAGTGGCTTCCAAAGAGAGAGACCCTTTCCTCAAGGATTCTGCAGCCAATCATAAGCTTTAAGTGTTGGCCATTGCAAGGGCAGGAGGAGTCATGGGGGGCTCTGCCTTCACGTGAACCCTCGCCATTCCCCTCTATTTGCTCCTGGTTTGTAGCCTGCTCCCAAGCAGCTGCAACATTTACTCTTGCTCTGGGAACTCGAGGGCCTTCCCCAAACACAAGACCACATTGCTTCTTTGTGGAGGGATGGATTCCTGACCATGGATGTCAGACCTGAGATCAACGTGGCTGGACTAAGTCATGCTGCTACAGTGACCTCATGTGGGGCTATGGCTTCTCCTCTCCACTGACTTGGGGAGCCAGGAGCAGCCCTGATGGGGAGCTGTGGCCCATGGAGGCATGGTTGGATGCTCCCAGAGGACAGGTGGTTCTCTTTGGCCCCACATTTGGGAGGAAGGTTTGTTCCAGGCTCTGGTGGTGGACTCTACATAGGTAGAGCAAAGCCTTTCACCCAAAATTTGCCTGGACACCCCTTCACGTGCAAGCCTCTAGGCACCCCTGCTCCTCCCTATGAATCCTACACATCCAACCAGCCAACCACCCAGTGCTGGAGCTGTCCCTGTCCCCACATCCCATTGCTGAACCTGGGGCAGAGGGAAGATCTCAAGAACCTCTCTGCAGAAGCTGATCTGCTGTTTTGCAGCTGCAGGACTTTTGAAGCCACGGTGGAGGACGGGGATGACGGGGCCGTCTCCCGCCCGCCAGCACCGCGCCACGTCCCCTCCTCGCAGATGGGCACTGCTCTTCCAGCAGCGCACGCGTGGGGAGGAAAACACCTCCCCATCATCCACGGCTGGGGGAGCCAGCCCAGGGACTGCCAGGGGCCAGGGAGGCCAGCGGAGCTCCGGGCCCAGGGAAGCCAGCAGAGCCCCCGTGCCTTCGGCGGGGTGAGAGCGCGCATACGTGCGCTCGCAGGAGAGCTGGCGAGGATGGAAGGGGGTAAATAGCTTTGAAATCATTTTGGATGCATGGTGCATTTCCATTTACACAATGTGTTTTACATTTCTCCCCACAGGTTTCTCTTGGTGCAGCGTGTGTAGGCGAAGGCCCTGCTGTGAATTTTGAAAATAGTTATTTTTGTCTCTGGAAAATGAGGCCCGTTAGGACTTGTCAGCTCTTGGATGAGCAGTGTGGGCTTTCTATTTTTTTTCTTTTCCCCCCTCTCTTTCTCCCTTGCAAAATAACATTCATTTAAAATCTGTCATTGAAAGATGTGACAATTGGCAGCATGCACACTGAATACCTTTCAGTGCTCTTTCAAGTCCTGTGTGTGAGAGAGGGATGAGGATGGGAAGAAAATGACATGTTTGTATTTTTTTTTTTTTCTTACTCTTAGCTGGATTATTTGGGGGTATTGGGATTTTCTATAGAAACAAAGGAAAAAAACCAGCTGACAGCAAGGCAGAAGAGAGGAGGCCTCTTCTTGTGGAGCTGGGAAGGAGTTTGAAAAGCTGGAGTGTGGCAGCGTGTGCGCCAGTCCCTGCAGCTCCGCGCACGCCCATTGCTGTGCCATCCCACCCTGCTGGCTCCTGCATCCCTGCATCCCTGCAGGCACACCCCAAGCACTCCTGCATCCCTGCATCCCTGCAGGCACATCCCAAGCACAGGGTTCAGAGGGGGCTCATCTCCTCCATCAGCCCCATCTCCATCCCTGCTCCCTTAGCGTGTTACTCCAAGAGGACTGGTCCCCACAGCATCACCTGGGTGAGCCCCAGAAGGATGCTCCACATCCTCACACTACCTCAAACCAAACCAGCCAGCCTGGTCCCTGGGGATGTGCTCCATCAGTGGGACTGCGGCACCGGCTCCCATTTGGCAGAGCCAAGCAGTTGCTGAAAATAAAGCAACACTTTGCTGAAGAAGAGGAGGCTGCTGCAGGCAGAGCCAAAGCCAGGGGAGAGCAGGGGGTGATGCTGCAGGGGCTTGGGAACAAATATTGCCTAAGGGAGAGTTGGTGCTGAAGGGAATGGGAGAGAGCAGGGCTGGACATGAGGTGATGACAAGGCTCGGGAAACAGCTTTCATTTCCATATTTACATAAATGCATCCAAGTTTACTCCTTATTTTATTTTCTTTTCATTCAAAAATGGAAATTTCCATGAAAACATGCTCAGTCTTTCTCCCTTCCCTTTTTACTAACATCCCCATGAAAATGTTCCTCTGGTCACACTTCCTTTTTCCAGGTTTGGAGCTGCTGGGCTGATGCTGGGTTTGCAGTCAGCCTGGCCACAGTGGTGGATCTGTTGTCATCTCTATTTTTAATTAAAAAGAGTTGGATTCTGAATCTTTGCAAGAAGAAACTGCTGAAGGAAAATCTTAGTCCCTGAAAACAAAGAGGAGAGGTGGGCAGGAGCATCTCTGGGTGCTTGGAGAGAGCAAAGCCTCCAGCCCCAGGGCAGCAGTTGTCCTTCACCCCTGATTCCAGCTGTGCTGTGTCTGAACATTGGGCTGGGAAAGGAGATGCAGCTGCTGCCACGTGTTCTCCTCATCAGAGCAATGTTCATTAATGGTCTGTGCTGGGGAGAATACAGCCATGTGCCAAAACCCCGTGCTTTCAGAGAGCTGAACTCCCCTGGGCTGTGTGCACGCTCTGGCTGCCAAGGAGTTAATGCAGCTGGAGGGATGCTCGGGCGGTGGAGCTCCCTGCAGCCGGGAGATGTTTTCACAGACAGGCTGAGGCTCCCCTCCTTGCCAGCCTCCCTTCCAGCCCCGCAGGAGCCGGGTGTAGGACGGGGAGGGCAGGGCAGGGCAGGGGATGGATGCATCGGGGCCCTGGGGATGGAGGGGGGCTGTGGCTGCCTCCCTGCAGCCATGGACCCGCTGTCCCCACCCGGGCTGGCTGGAGCGAGGGGGAAGGGGATGGGCTGGGAACGAATGGAGTTGGGACGGGATAGAGATGGGGAGGAGGAGAAGAGGAGGGTGGGGCTGGGCTGGGCTGGGCTGGAAGAGGAGAGGATGGGATAGGACAGGGATGGAATAGGGATGGGATGCATCGGGCAGGGCTGGGGGTGCGTCAGAGCCTCTCCAGCCCTGCAGGCAACTCCCACCCGAGAGAGGGAAGGAGCCCAGTGTCAGGACAGGGGATGGGCATCCCAGCAAACTGCCCAGTGGCTGTGGCAGAGCACCCTGAGCACCTCAGAAGGTGTTCTGCATCGGGGGCACTTGTGTCCTTTCTCGTGCCAGAGATCTGAGGATCACAAGTGGTTTTGCAGGTTCCCCCACTCAGATCCAGTGCACAGGGAGCCACTGGCACCTGCTGAGTGTCCCCAGGTTTCATGGGCATGTCCCCAGGAGGGTCTTTGCCTATGAGCCCAGCTGCAGGGGAGAGGGTGGCACCGAGGGCACCCTGTCTCAGGCAAAACCATCTTCCTGTGCTTGCAGGAGCAGGTGCTGGGCCTGTAGGGACAGGGCACGTTTGCAAACACAGCCCTAAATGTAAATCAGTTCTCTTCAGCACGGTATTTATAATCTTATCTAAAAATAACCCCAAATTCAGCTTCCCAGAGGACAGCAACTGAGCATCCCCCAGACCCCAGCTTGCATGTGAAGCTGTCCCAGTAATTTTGGGATCTCTGCAGTATGTAATTGGCTGCCTGGCTGGTTTGGTGTGCGAGGCACTGCTGCAAGCCCCATCCCCTGGGAGCAGGGGCACTGCTGCAGCCCCCCAGGACACGTGGGTCCATCCTGAGCGCCCCAGCCCGTCTGGCTGGGGTTCAGAATCCAACCTCGGGTGCTCACCCTGGGCCAGTCCCGTGCTGGGATGCAGAATCCAGAGCTCTGCAGGCAGAGCTGGAGCAGGGTGGGGAGAGCAGGATGCATTTTTGGAGAGGCCAGCCCAGTGATGGAGAGGAGCACTGGGGATGAAGGTCTCCATCAGGTGGCCAGACCCGAGCATGGCAGCAGGAGAGCGGCATGGCTCCAAAGCCCTGCAGGAGCAAATCTTGGGATGGCTGGGAACACACGTCCTAAGGATATCCTGAGCCTCTGGGAGAGGACTGGGACTGCTCCCCCCTGCAGGGGAGCCCCCAGCCCAGAGGTGGAAGGTTCCACCCAGAGCTCCTGCTCCCCTGGGATTGTCCCCAGGCACCCAGCATTGGGACCACTCAGCAGTTCCTGCTTGGGAAAACATTATCAGCAAAGCAGAGCCTGTTCAGCACGCAGAAGTCTGACACCCCCTTACTCCCAGAAGGAAAAATGTCGAGGAAAATGAAAAAAATAAATGAAAAGAGAGAAGAGCAGAGAGGGAGAAACTTTTCCTGGAGAGCCCTGGGGAGGGAGGCAGGGTCCTGGTGGGGACTGTGCCATCAGCCCTGCCCGGGTGAGGGCCGGGCTGCAGCAGGGCCAGAGCCGTCCCTGGAGCACGCAGAGTCACGCGTGTGGGGCTGAGCACGTGTGGCAGCGCGGGGGTGGCACGGGAGGGGGCAGGTCACATTGCCGAGCGCACGGGGACACGAACGCGGCGCAGGTGGGAGGCACTGGCAGTGGGGAGGGGGCTCAGAGCTGCCCACGGGCACCCAGGGGGTCCTGGCAGTGGGGGCCTCCTGCTCCTGCCTCTGGGGTCCCAGGGCGCTGCTGGGGGCTGGCAGCAGAACGCTGCAGGAGGAGGAGAGCACTCCCACAAACACCTGGGTGCACCGGCCCCCATGGCAGCACCCAGCTCCTGGCACCGCCCTGGCATGGGGAGTGAACCCCCTTTTTGTGGAGCAGCATGGGGAGGGGTTGTGCAGATGCCTGGAGGCGTTTTGGGGACCATGATGTCCCCAGGGCACGGACGGCACCTGTGCACTGCCTGCAGCCCAAGCGAGGGTGCCGGGGGTGCTCTGCCCGTGCCAGGGCACGGCCAGGGTGGGTCTGGAGGTCATCAGCCCCTGGGGACTGTGGCCCCATCCCTGTGCCCTTCCCTGGCTGGGAATCAGTCCCTGCTCTGCCAGCAGGGTCCCCTGGATGGGACCAGGCAGGAGCAGGAGGCTGGATGCAGGGGTGCAAGGTGGGGATGAAGGTGGGTAATGGTGCAATTAATGGAAAAGCCATTAGACCTTTCTCCTCCTCCCCCTCCTCTTCCTCACTCCGCCACTTGCTGTCCTCCTCCACTTCCACCTCCTTTCTTCTCTCCCTCTCTGCTCCTCCTCTCTCCCCTCTCAAAGATTTCTCCCTATTTTTGTCTGGTTAGAACCTTTTCTTTTCCTTTTAACCCTTCGATGGCAGCCTGAAAGGGAACTCAATCCATCTCAGCTGCCAAAGGCAATGCTCTCCCAGCTGGCACAGGGAGTCCCTTCTCCTGTTGTGAGGAGGGCCCTGCTGCTGCAAAATCATCCAGATTTGGGACAAAAGCTGAGTAGAGAGCTCTTCTGGGGGAAGTCAGCAGGTGGAAAGTGCAAGGGGTGGTGTAGACAGAGAGGGTGCTGCTGGATCCCCAGTGAGGGTTGGTGGGGACTCAGAGGGAAACCCCTTCCCTGAGGTTTTGGACCTCACAGCTCCACTTTTATTGCACTTTTTGTGCTTTCTTAGGCTCAGCACAGCAGAGAGGCGACTCAGCAACAAAAAGTCCAAGGACTGGGGGGCCACACGTTCCTCCTATTCCCACTTTGAAACTCCTCCCTGTCTACCCTGGCTTGGGCAGCCCAGGGACACAGCACCCCAGGGCTCTGTGCTCCCCTCTGGCTGTGCTTCAGGCCAGGCTGCTCGCCCCTCTCTGGGGGGACCCTCAGGAGCTGCTCCAGGGCCCTTGGGGGTCACAGTGGGAAAAGGGGGGGTGGGAGCAGCCAGCCCTCCCTGCAGTGTGATCAGGGCCAGCCCCTCTGGGGACCCTGGCTGAAGGCAGGACGGTCTGGGGACCTGGGGACCTGCCATGATTTCTCCAGCTTCTCCTGACACACTTCTGCTCCATCTGCTCCCTCCTGCTGCAGCATGGCCCCATCCCACAGCCCCCAGGGCCCCCAGCAATGCTGCTGCAGGTACCAGCAGGGCCTGGATTTTTTTTTTTTTTTTTTTTTTGGGGGGGGGGGGAGATAAGCAGTTGCTGGGGTGACAGCATCCTCCTGCAACATGGAAACCACGGTTTCCATGGAAACCTTTTTTGCCCCAATTATTTTACCACTGCCACAGCCTTTAATTTGCCATTAATAGTTGTATTTTAGGTGTCCCCCGTGTGCAGCAGGGGGGTGACCCCCGGGCAGCCCCCGGGCCGGGTCCCCAGCAGGGCCCTGGTCCCCCAGAGGGCGGCGGGGTTGGGAAGCAGTTGCCCCGGCAACAGAAACAGGGCGTTTCTGGCAGCGGTGGTCACCATGGGGACGGCGATGCTGACGAAGGCTTGTGAAGCTGAGAAGACAAATTGCCCTCATCATTATCTCTGGGCTTGTCAATCAAATATATTCCCTTATTTACCTCAGCGAGGAGAGAGCCCCGGGAGCACACGGAGAGGGAGGGAGCGAGAGGAGAGCTGCTTGCCCCAAACTCTGCACTGGGAGGGAGCATTTCCAGCCCCTCAGGATGGCCACCATCACCTGCAACCGCTTCACTGAGGAGTACCAGCTCTTTGAGGAACTGGGCAAGTAAGTTGGAGATGGGGCTGGGATGCTCAGAGCAGGGCTGTGCCCTGGCTGGGAGAGAGACTCAGCGGAGCTGGGAACTGCTGGAGATGAGGGAAAGGAGGTGGGCATGGGGAGAATGCAGCGGGAATCAGAGAGGGCACGCAAGTGAGGATGGGGGCTTCCAGCCCCAGACCTGCTTCTCTGTCCCTGCCTGAGTTCAGGGGCTGCTGATGGGGGCTTGGCTGGGGGCTTGGGACACCCCAGAGGGCTGGAGTTGCCTGGGAAGGGCTTGGCTGCCCCTCTTATGGAAAAGCTGCTCCCAAAAAAGGAGGCTGCCAGCTCCCTTGGGAAGTTCCCCAGCCGGGAGGAGGGACAGGACGGCTGAGGAGGAAAGCCAGAGCAGTGGACACCCCTCACATTTCTGTAGGGAATTTATCTGTGTGGATTCACTGGGGCTTACCTAGACCTGCAGGAGACCCAGTGTGCCTGGCAGCCCCCGGAGAATCCTGGTGGCTTTTGGAAAGATCCAGGGTATTCCCCAGCCCTGTCCCAGTGCGGGTGAGCCCTAGCCCTGTCTGACCCTGCTCTCCTGCGAGGGAGGGCTCAGCTCCTCGGGTGCAGGTGGCATCGTGTGTGCCTGGATCAGTGTGTGTGTGTGTGTGTGTGTGTGTGTGTGTGTGCAAACAGAGCTGCCTGTGCCCAGCAAGGGGATCCTGGGGAGCACTGAGCACCCCGGGTGCAGCAGGGGATGCCAGGCTCCCCGTGTGGAGGGATGCAGGGATGCTCCCGTCCCGCCCAGCGTGTGGCTGTGAACGGTGCAGGAGTGAGCAGGCATGTGCCTCTGTTTTGGTTTCTGTGCCTTTTTTTGGAGCTGGTGTGTAAATGTGGGCCGTGTGGCCGCCGTCCCTGCGGGGTGGCTGGCAGTGTGGTGGTGGGCTCGGGGTGCCTGTGCTCTGGAGGGGAAGCTCCGTCCATCCAGAGGCACAGGGATGCTCTGAGCCCGCAGCCCTGCGGGAGCAGCCTTGCCTGAGTGTGTGCCCACCTGCACGTGGGTGTGTGAAACGGGGGCGAGGGAGAGGGCAGAGATGGGGGAATGGAGAGGCTGAGACAGGAGGACTTTGTGCTGCCTGGGCTGAGTGCTGCTCACATTCCCCAGGCAGACTGTGGCACTGGGGTGCTGATTTGAAGTGCAGCTCCGTGGAGGCAGAGGGACCCCTCTGTCCTGGGACACTCACACCCATCCCTGTGGCATCAGGGTGACAGAGAGGGGCTGGTGGACAGCAGGGGATTGGGCTGGGGAGTGGGTCCCTGTGGCAGGGACAGCCCCAGCTGGCACTGCAGGCAGGAGGATGGGCACCCTCTGGGGAGCTGGTGGCAAGGTGGGATGTGGGACCTGCTTCTTCCAGACTTTTCTTGGCTTTTCAGGGCTCTAGGGCTTTGTGGTGGTGGCCGGGGATGGGCAGGTGAGGCAGTGGCTGCTCCATGCCAGCAGTGAGGCTGTGGGGCTCTGGCTGGGCAGAGGAGGCTGTGGGGATGTGGAGGGGAGTTCACAGGCCAGGAGTGATGGGGGAAGACCAGGAGGCTCCTGGAGGTTTCTGGGCTGTGAGGCTTTGCTGGGTGGGTGCTGACTGGAGCGCTGAGCGCCCAGGCTCAGGGGCTGCCTGCATTGCCTGGCACTGTGGTCTCAAACCACCTGGACAGACGCATTTTAAAGGAATAAAGGAGCAAAGCTGGCGCAGCAGCTCACCCGCCCCTGCGAGCATCGCCCCTGACCACGCCAGTCCTGGGCTGAGGCAGGGGCAGCAGCCTCAGCTCCCTGCATCCCACAGCTCCTCCATCCACTCCAGAGGGCAGCTACAACAGCAGCACTGAGGTGTTCCCCAGTTAGGGGCTTCACCAGGTTAGCCAAGGTGCTGTGGGGCTGGTTGGGGATTTTCCGCTGGGATGCTTTCCAGCACATCCTGGCACATTCAAAAACCAGCGCTTTCCCACGGGGAAATTTCTGCTTCATGGGCTTGGAGAGGGAAATCAGGACGAAGTGCCGCACCTCTGCTCTGCTGCGGCAGCTGCTCGCGCTGGAAGTGCCGCTCCTGCTCCGGGGAGATGCTCCCGGTGCAGCCGGGGTGGCTCTGTCCCGGCAGGGCTGGGCAGGACGGCTCTGCCGCACCAGGGAGCAGCGTCCTGCAAGGATTCAGGGCAGAGAGGGTCCATCCTGAGTGTGCTGTCCCCAAGGGGCTGGGGCGGCTGCTGTGGGGCACACGGTGTGTCCCCAGCCCGGCCGCCAGGAGGGCAGCTCTGGCTGCCAGGCTGCTGCACCCACCCCGTGTCTCTGCCGTTTGCTCGGCTGTCACCAACCCTGACAGCCGGGCAGGCAGAGGGCAGAGATGGGGAGATGCCACACACCTCATGGCAGCACCACGGCGGGGCTTTGTGGGCAGGCAGAGATGGGGACGGAGATCTGCGGAGCCTGCCCTTGGCACATCCCAAGCACGGCAGGACATCTGTCCCGAGCGGGGCACACGGAGCCGGGGAAAGCCCACTCCTGCGGCAGCCCCCGCAAAGCTGAGCGAGGGAAGGGAGGGAAGGAAGGGAAGGAAGGGCTGCTCGGATCCCCCACGCTGGCAGGAGGGAATCAGGCGGGGGGCAGCGGGGGGGACACGGAGAGCATCCTGCCCACGGCCCCCCGGAGTAGGACAAACATCAAGTGCAGCTCCATCGGCGCCTCCAAATACGCCCCCGCAGCAGGTTCAGGGAGAGGCTGGAGACAATTACCGTGCCGAGCCGTAGGATCAGCCCCTCCGCTCCCGGAGCTGCAGGGGAGGGGGCTTATTAAAAAGGGGAAAAAAAATATGGAGGAACAAAAAATCCCCAGCCCACACTCTTCTCTCTAGAAAGGAAAAAAATCCCTCGGAGGAGGAGGAGGTGTTGGAGAGAGGGAGGGTGGCAGCAGCACAGCCGGGCACTGGCAGGGAAGGTGTGAAAAAGGGAGAAGCGGAGCAGCCTGGTGGCAAAGCCGCTCTTGAGCTGGTGGGGAAGGCCCTGGGGACAAGGCACGGGGTCAGGCCTGCCTAGGGATCAAGGGACAGGGGCTGCAGGGCTGGGGCTCAGCAGTGCCAGGGCTCGGGGCTGCAGACAGGGCTTGTGCTGGGCTCTGGCTCCAGCATCGCCCTGCGGTGGCAGCCAGCCAGGTGACAAGGACACGGTGTGTGCCCATGGCCCTGCAGGTGATGTACCTGCCCTCTGCTCAGACTGGGACGTGCTGTCTCATCCAAGCCAGGCAGAGATGGGGATCCTCAGCTGCCACCAGGGTTGGGGTGATCCCCACCCAAAGACCCAGCCCTGGGAGCTGCTGCCCATGGCCAGGGAACAGGACATGATTCCTTCCTTCCAGAGGGGCTCCTGCAGCTCAGGGGGGCTGAGCTCCCTGCCTGGCATCCCCAGCAGTGCCTGCAGTGCTGCATGAGCCCCTGGTGTGGAAGGGGATGCTGCCTTTGCCATGAAGACCATAAAGATGCTGTATTTAGATGGAGCAAAGGGGAGCTTTTTTTTTCCCCTACATGGAGCTGAGTAGCAAGGGAGCAGCCTGGCACAGGGAGCAGAGCCTGGCTGGAGGTCAAACACCCAATGTGGAGGGTTCCTGACCAATGCAGAGCCACCGAAGGACCCAATTGGAACAAGGATGGGGGTATGGCAAGCATGCTGTACCCCTGGGTATCCTGCACCTGTATCCAGTGTTCCATGTTCCACCCACCCTCCAGGCACACAGGGTTTTGCTTATGCTTTACAGACCACAAATAGACATTTGGTTTCTGTTAGGAAGGTCTGGAGGAGCCAAAAGCCAGGAATGCAGATGGGGGAATGAAACAGTCACTTCCCATGGCTCCCTCTTCTGTGCTGTTCAATTCAAATAAGAAGATGAGCAAGTGGCTGTGGACACTGGGACTAGGAGTGAGTCCCCATCAGTCCCCATCAGTCCCCAGCCTCCAGTGGGTCTGGGACACCCACAGCCCTCCAACCTGCTGGGTTCTGCAGTGAAACCCCGAGCTGGGGCAGAGGGACATCCCTGCTTGCTGCACTCTCTGCTGCAGACTGTCCTGCCACTGCAGAAACATCACACATGTCTTTAGGAAAAGAAAATAGAGAATATGAGTCCCAGGGATCCAGAGGAGCCCACAAACCCTGCACAGTGTGGGGTTCCCAGCAGGATGAAGGGAGTGAGACCACAGGACTGCCAATAGCTCTGGCCTGCCTACCTATGGCAAGCTGGCCATGAAGCATTTCACTCACCCTTTCCAGTTAATTCTTCCCCAGTTTTCAGGGATATGAACAGCTCAGCTCTTTGAGCAGCCAGGATGAAATGGCAGGACAGGAAAGCTGGGAAGCACCAGGATGTTTTCCCCCAGCTCCTGCCTGGCACGTGCCATGAGCGATGCTCTGAGCGGCAGCGTGGGCTGCCAGCCCTGCTGGGGCTCCATCCCCATCCCTCCACACCCGCTGCTCGCCTGCTCTCCTAAAAATCACATTCCAACCCAAATTGCCCGTCTCCAGCCGCCCCCGCCGCTAAAATCAATTATCAGCCGCTCTCGGCAGCCCGAGGCCTTTCATTGCTCGGCAGGGAGCTGGAGCGGGCGAAGGGGACTGGGGGAGGGTGGGGCAGGAGGTGGGATTGCTGTTGATAGTTGTTATTTTAGCGATTGGAGAGGTTTGGCAGGAAAGGGAACCTGGCACAAAGGTTGTGCTCAGCAGGGCTGGAGCATGAGCGTGTGATTGCAGTGCTGCAGCTCCCAGCCTTGCACCAGCACTGGCAGTGCCAGGAGCTGGCAGGACTTGGGGCAGGGGGTACCCGGGCAGGCAGGAGTGCTTGGAGCGTCCCATCCTCATGCTTGCTCGCCTGCCAGACCCCAGAAGAGCTTTGCACTTGTGTAAGGTGCAGCATCCATCCCTGTCCAGCTGGGCTCCAGCCTTGCAGGGTTCCCTGGGCTGTCCCTGCCTGGGTGACAGTTTTGTACTGGGGCACAGCTGCCAAGTCCTGCTGTGACTGAAAGGTCTAGAACAGGGAGAGCCACACAGACTGGAGTGGCTGAGAGCTACGTGGCTGCAGCCACCAGGGTTTCCCTTGGGAACCATTGCCCCCAGTAAATCACTGCCCCTTCCCTCCTGGCAACAGCTAGGGCAAAGCCAGGAGGAAGAGGAGGAAAAGTGCACAGTGCCTGGGGTGTCCCAGAGGAGCATGAGGGGAGAAGCTCATATTCCTCTCTAGGTCTGCCTGTGCCTCCTCCCATCATTCCTCAAGGACACTGGTGCAGGGAAGTGATCCCTCCAGGCTTTGCACAGATCCCTGCCCCAGTGAGCACCTATCCCCATCCCCATCCTTGTCGCCATGCCTGTGGCTGCCCCTGACCCCACAGCCACACGAGGGCTGAGCTGTGCCTGCTCCCACACCAAGCCCTTCAGCTCTGCCTTCTGCTGTTCCCAGGGGCGCTTTCTCCATCGTGCGGAGATGCGTGAAGGTGCTGGCAGGACAGGAGTATGCGGCCAAGATCATCAACACCAAGAAGCTCTCTGCTCGAGGTAAGCACTGAGGGGTTTTGGCAAAGGAAAGAGGTGAGCAGGGCTCATATAGGGGAATTTGTCCCTTCTGCATGGCGCTGGGATGATGCCTTTGATGTGCAATGAGGTGGGGGCTTTTTGATTGAGGGGGACCCTTCATCCCACCCTGTCCCCGCTGTGGTACTCCCTGAGCTCCTTGATGGATGGGGTGAACATCCCGAGGAGGTGTCTTGGTGGCTGCTTGCCACATGCCATCTGATCACAGGGAAGCATCTGCAGCCTGGCCGTGCCAAGGCTCAGGGCAACTCCCTGACCCCAATCTGCCTCAGGAGCCAGAGCACCCCATTTCTGTCCCTGAGACCCCCCCACCACCCTGCACACACACTGCAGCAAAACGATGGTTACAGCCTTGCAACAAGTCAGACCAGCTCTGGGTGCAGGGTAGCACAGTTATTTTGGGAGGATAACTTCCTGAGAGGGCCCCTGCTGACTGACACCCCATCCCTGCTCTGGGGCCTCTAAGTTTTCTTACTCATACACCTACATCAATGAAAGGGGAACATCCCTTAAGGTGGGGGTTTGACTTAATTTCTACCTGGAAATGGGTCCTCAGACCTCGCTGTTTTCTGCTCTGGTGGAACATATTGGCTTGCTGCTGGAAGTGGTCCTAGAGGGTCTGTCCTGGTGGGTCTATCTCTAGTGAGGCAGCACAGAAATCATTACCCAGCCTTGCCCCAAGCCAGGGACCCCTCTGTCCCCCTGTGCCCCAGCTGGCAGAGGAGCTGTGGTGAGGAGGATTGAAAGGATGAGGCAGCAGATGCCGTGTCCCCGCTCCGGCTCCCCGCGGCTGCCGGCAGCGCAGGATGTGTGCTGGAGGAAGCACCCTGCCAGGACGGTTTAATTA